>NC_057864.1:2386875-3027500 GCF_019393635.1 Dromiciops gliroides | reverse complement strand
CTCAGGGAGTCACTGCCACCTGTGCAGACAGGGCAGTCTAAGAGAAGAGGCAGCCTGGCACACAAGGCTCTGTATAAATTCCTTGTGGGCTGACTGATTTTACACAGTGGTCCGTAGGCCCCACATGAGCAAGGCTCTGACCAGGATTCAAACTCCCAGTCTTCCTGACCCCACCCCCAATCTTCTACCCACTACGCCATATTTTTCCCAGCTACTTTGTAAAATTGGCCCCATCAGGTGGTCCCCAAGGTCTCTTCTCACTCCATATCCTGGGGTCCTGGGAACCCATTTGTCCATCAGTCAACAATGAGAACTCATGGACAGAAGCAGAACCCCCTGTGTACTGTCTCCAGGTAAATAAGGTGACATTTGGGCAGAAATCACTGGAACCATTCCCCCTTTGAACAATCCAAATGATTCTGCATTCATTGAAGTCATCATACACACACACACACACACACACACACACCCCAAACCATACCACGTGGGTTTTGTTAAACAGGTGTTCTTAACCTGGGGCCAGTAAACTTTTGGATTTTTTTAAATAGTGTGTTAAGTTGTTTCCTTTGTAATCTTATGGGTTCTGTTTCATATGTTTCTAAATATTATCACAAACAGTCAAGCGCAGGCTTCACCGGACCACCAAAGGGCTCCAGAGCACATAACAGATATAAAGAAAAGAAATGACTACGTGGAAATGCTCACCTTTTATAAAGAGGTCCTCGGAACTCGGGGTCATATGTCCTTGGTTCTCCTGCATTTAAAAGAAAGAAGTCTTGTTAAGCAGATAAGCCGGCAAAACTGGAACTAAACAAGCAGGGACATTTGGAGCGGGGCAGGAAGTACAGCGGTAAAGGTTGTGGCCAGAGAAGTGCTGTATGCTGGAGAACACTGCCAACCGCAGGACATGTGCACACACGTGTGCCGACACACACGCGTGCACACTGCAGGCAAGACCTCCTTAGGAGGTGGAGTTGAGAAGTCCTCTAGCAAACTCGTGGACCCCTCTTCCCCTTCCCTGTAACAAGTGGGAGAAGCAGAAGTGGCATCCAGCCTGGACAGCTGCGAACCCTCTCTAAATCCCAGACTCTATCATCGACTGGATCTTCGGACCAGCCTCTGGTCTCCTCCGCCAGTGCCAGGGTCAGTGGTTGGGAGCTGGACGCCCCTTAGAGTCCTCTCAGTCAAAGCACGTGTTTTACAAATGAGGGAGCTGAGGCCCAGAGCCATCCAGTGATTTCTTGGAGCTACCAAAGGTAGTAAGTGATGGAGGCATTTGAACCTGGGTTTCCTGACCCTCATGCCAAGATCCTTTGCACTGTACCACAAGCCTCTCCCAGGGGTCACCACCTTCTAGGAAGGTGACAGTCAATCATTGTGGAGCCAGTCAATAAACAATTTCGAAGTTCCTACTATGTGCCAGACACTTTGCTAAGTGCTGGGCATGCAGACATGGCAGCAGAAAGACAGGTGTAAACCCTAAAAGGCAGGTGCAAACCTGGATTCCTACTGTAAAGCAAGCTCTCTCTCTCTCTCTCTCTCTCTCTCTCTCTCTCTTGCTCTCTCTCTCTCTCTCTCTTGCTCTCTTGCTCTCTCTCTCTCTCTCTCTCTCTCTCTCTCTCTCTATATATATATATATATATATATATATAATGGTATATTTATATCTATTTTACATATATTACATTTATAGATAATATATCTCCTATCGGAGGCTCATGAACTTCAAGCTGGGAGAAACTCTTAAATCATCCATTTCAACCTCCTGACTTTACAAACGATGACATTGAGCCCAGAGAATGGAAGTGACTCATCCAGGGTCACACGGGAGTGTGGCCAAGCCGGGATTCCCAAGCCAGAGGCCGGCTCTCCACAACACTCGTGTCACTTCTCCAAACAAACGAGAGAAAGCCACGGGGAAGCCAGTGTTTCCGCTTGCTCGGAGCTGGCTCTAGAGGCGTCCACAGGCGCGGAGTGAGAGCTGGGAGCCTTCATCCCGTCCACACGCCTCCTTTCACGAAAAGGGAAACCGAAATGCAGAGACTCAGCCGTGGGTCACTCGGGCACTGAGTGGCAGGACCGGGATTTGAGCCAACACCGCCTGGTCCATGTGCCAGCGCCAGGGGAAAAGCCCTTCGGGAAAAGGGCTCTCCTGCTCTCCGGGCCCACGCAGCGCAGCTGGGCGGGAGAGCGTCGTGAATCACGGGCTGACTGCACCTTCTCGGAATAAATACAACCCGGACCCTGCACTGATTTAGGAGGGATGGGAGCGTGGTACAAGCAGGTTCCTGCATCCGCACTGGAGGTTGTCATCACTGACTCCCTCCTAGTTCTCTCCAGTCACACTCTCTCTTTACTGCTCGGCATGAAGGGGTTTGTGAAAAATCCCCCGATGGCTCCTAATTACCCAGGAACCCCTCATGCCTCCCAAAAGGCTCAGCAAGCCTCCCCCGACCCCCAAAAAGAAAGAAAATGGGAAGGGAAGAGCCCACTGCTTCCTGGGAACCCTAAGAAATAAGCAGCTTCACCCCAGCTTCTCCACCCAGGATATGCTGGTGGGGGACAGGGGCGGGGCTACTGTGGAGATGGAGAAACTGCCCCCCTTGAAGGCAGAAAGTCCCTCGAGCTGCATTCCAGTAAAAAGTTTGCAGCCACATTTCTGTGTAAAAGCGCGAAGAAAAGCACCTGGGATTTGTCTATTTCCCGGGTGCAGGAAGCATCCCCGGCCTCTGATGGCATCCTCACAGCACTGGGAGGCAGGTGCTATTATTATCCCCCTCTTACAGACGAGGAAACTGAGGCAGACAGAAATAAAATGACTTGCCTGGCATTACCCAGCTAGTAAGTGTCTGAGGTCTGTTCTGAACTCGGGTCTTCCTCACTCCACGCCCAATATTGTGCCCACAGTACCACCTACCTGCCCTCAAAGCAGCAGCAGGCAAATTGTTCCAAAGCTGATGTGAGTATAGCTCAGGGAGAGCACGAGGGCTTTCAGATTTGCCAAGTGCTTTTCTCCCAACAACACTCTTTAGTAGCTAATCCAAGCATAAGACCAAGCCTGGAAGAGGTCCTATAAGTAGTAAGGAGCAGTCAGTATGCGAACCCAGGTTCTCCCACACACGGCCTCACGGGTGTGCCCAGAGCTGGTTGGGGCAAAAGCAGGACTAGAATCTGGGCCCTTGACTCCACATCTGGTGTTTCTGTTTGCCAGTGCTAGGGAGCCTCAGAGAAATGATTCTGATGACAACAACTCCCTGGTTTAATCCACTTTAGCTACTGGGAATATGAGAGATCACGGTATTTCAATCACCACTTGTTAATTAGGATTCTCTGCTCTCCTCTCCATCTTCATAGGTAGGTGTGAAATGGATAAAGAAATATATACACACATATACATGTGAGGATATGTGTGTATGTGTACTGTGAGTGTACATGTGTGTACCGATTATATCTATGTATGTGCAGATAGGTGTGTATAGGCTATGCACATGTACACACATGTGTATGTGTACATGTCTATTGTACACACATACACTGTGCCTATTCATTGTATATGTGTGTGCACAGCAGCACATGTTGTGTGTGCATTATATACATACATGTGGGCATACACACATGCCTGTGCCTTGCTGCTATATCTTAGCATGTTTTTCTCAAGGAGGGGACACAGGTTCTTGTGTGCTTAACCTGAGCAAGGGAAGACTTAGGGCAACCTACATGACAGATGCCTCTTAAGAGCTTTCATGATGAAGAGGGATCTGCCCCTTCCCTCTCTACCCCTCCAGGCAAAGCCCAGATATCATTCTATGGCTGTCAGTCAGCCAAAGAGCATCCATTAAAGACCCCACTATGCCCCAGGCACTGCACTACACCCTGGATGCTTATTTAGGTGTGGGTGGACTGGACAGCCATGAAGAGGCCCCAACTCTGCGAGTCTATGATTCTGAGGCCTCGAAACCCCGCCCCCTTATTTCATCCCCACCAACAGAGCCTGAGGCTGGCTTAGAGCTCACCATCAATATGCTGAGAGCATGGACACTCATGGATTTTAAAAGCCTGGCTGCAAACATGGATCTCTTGCTACCTGGAGAGTAATAATGAAAATACGATCGAAAGGTCCTCCGAATGTGGGTATGTAACGAGTGCTTGGCATTCCTTCCGGCTGCCTCAGTATGAGCCGGCGCAGTTAGGAGATGACCAAGCCTCTTCATTAGTGCCCCAGCATTTATAGCTTCATACAGCACCAAACTACAATGTAAAGCACAGAGCTCTGTACCAGGGATGAGCCCCAACTTGGGAGGAGCTTTGGGCTCGGCTTGGTTGGCGCAGAGAGAAGCAGAGGGAAATGAAGTAAACAGAGGTAACACGAGCCAGACTGCAGCAGACTTCACTACGAGACTTAGTGTTTTATACTTCAGGCAATGGGGAAGCACTGCAGATCTTAGCGGTGGGGCAGTGATCAGATCACACTTGTGCCCAAGGAGGCTGCTTGGGGCAGCCACCGGTAGCAGGGCTGGAATACAGACAGTGTCAGGTCAAGGTGACTAAGGTCGGTGCATGGAAGGGGGATTCCTGTTCAGGTATTGGTTAGACTAGATGGCCACTGTGCAACTTTGAGACTTGGGGGGTTCCCTCCTCTATTTATATACCCAGAAAACCTCCCCCAAATTCACAAATCACAACAGCCACACACCCGGACACACACACACACACACACACACACACACACACACACCCTCAGACCTGCATAAACATTAGGGACACTAACGTTTGCTTCACTCCTCCTGATTTCACCCTTCCTCCATCTCCCCTTCCTACTAAAGGGAGAGTCTTCATTTGTTAAAGCTCCAAGAAGCCAGGGATCAGCTCAGATTTCCAAAAGCTTAACAAAGAGATCAATGGTTATTGAAGCAGACATCATGTGACTGAGCCAGGTACCAAGTGAAAAGTGAAAACCCATTTAAGAAATATGATGTGCAGTACAAAGCAGTCCTGGATCTGAAAAGCGTCACATTTAACACAATCACCCAACTCACTGAGAGAAAGACATCATCGCAGTCTGGTTCCAGTCATCATGGGCACTATGGACCTTCAGGGGTTTGGGTTTTGGGGCATCAATTATCTTTCTCTACTTGATGTGTATGTGAAACTCTACTGAAGCCATGATGTGATTACACTGAAAATGATTCTTGCTTGTTCATAAAGACACAAAAAATTGGAAGAGTAGATGTAGTTCCAGTCACAACATCTTTTGAGAAGTTTTCAGAAGAAAGAGCCGTCATTGCCAAAGTTAAGCATGTTTACTACTGCGATGTGGACAAAGGACAGGTGCTCAGCCTGCTTAGCCTGCATCTTCAGTGTACCACAATCTAGTAAGCAAGAAAAGCAACACAGTATTTTATGTGCAGAACACTACATTTATCATTCACAGTGGAATTAATACAAATTAAATTTACTGATAAAATCAAACTCTCATTTCTACCAGAAATTTTCTATATAGAAGCAACTATCCTCATTGCTTTATGGAACAATATTTTAAACAAGTGCCCCAAGGTCTCTATGTCTGGTTTCTACAGCAAATTGCTTTCAATCATTCCCTAAGCAATGATGAGATTTTGTCATCCCCGCCTTAATACTTAGGTCCTTTCTACTCAAATTAGTTTTCCAGTGTTGCATCTGAAACATTAAAAAAATTAAAAGCATGTCATCTTAAAGAATAATTAAAACCTTTGGGAGTTCACAGAGCACAGAAGGGAAGACATTGGTGTGGAATAATTATGTACCCTTTCCCCTGCAATCATTAAGAAATGGAGATGATAATGGCTATTCATTGTTGAGGAGCTCTATTCCATGCATTTCCATAATAGGATTTTTCACATGGAGGTTACATCACCATGTCATTTACAAAAAACACTTAGAGTCAGGCTGTAAATGGAGTGCAAGCAATAAAATTAGTCCTGTCATTTTTAATTTCACAGCAATAAGTTTGGCACACAGTTACAGGATTGTTTCTCGAAAATAAAATCAGACTTCCCCCAATTCTATTCTGTACTTCCAATTAAATGTAGGTCTGGTGTTCAGCTAGCATAAGGAGAGCTATCTGTCTTTTGATCACAGGGGGAAGTTAGCTAAAGGGACAAAGCCAAGCTGCCTTCAGAAGACCTGGAGCACGTCAGTATGTGACCATCTTTCCCATAATAGTTGTCCTCCTGCCTGGCCACATCAGGGTCTCCAAATCCTATCATGAAGTCCCAGATGCAGATTCCCATGTAAACAGCACCATTCGTCCAGCAGGCTCTGGACCACTGAGGTACCATTTATCCAAGTTTTAAAATAAGGCTGTGTGGGTAGCAATGGGCTTCTCCAGTAATAGGACACTCTAACAGGAGGCCAAGGTTTCCATGAATAGAAAAGTGACGTCACCCCAAGTCCTACCCTCTGTCTTTAGACCAGCCACAGACTGGGTAACCTGGCAAAGAATAGCTAGATCCTAAATTACAGTTGTAAATCTTCCTTGGGCCCTCGGATGTAAAGAGATGGATGGATTGTCCTCTTTGTCCACAGGGGACAGATAACCCCATTCCCACACTTCCAAAGGAGTCACAGAATTAATTTGTTCTTAATTGGAATTTCTTCCATTTAAAGACATTTTAATCTTGTTTGTTTTGAGGGAATTTCTGCTTGTTGGTAACTACACTGCCCAGTGCTTTCCAACTGTAAGCAGAGGCTCCTGTGGCCTCATGAACAGAGCGGAATGAAGCTCCCAAAGGTGGCAAAGGAATATGTGTTCAGATATCCAGAGGTAGCCTTGTCTCCAGGCCCTTTGACTTCATGCCTTTGGGGCAAAACGTGCTATTTCTGCCAAAAGCGATTGAGAATTTAGAGGCCACAGCTAACCCACCAGCCTAAGGCCTAGACAAGAGCTCTTCAGGCTGGGCTGTGTCAAAACATAAATGTGGGGTCCTGAAACACTGAAAGAGAGAGCCAATGGGGTCCCTCCGTGGGTCACCAAATGTCCAACTGTGCATCATGAGACCGGGTGTAAATACTATAGAAGAGCCTTTTGATCTCGTTCAGGGCTTCTTGAACTTTTTCTACTCGCAACCCCTTTTCACCAGAGAAATGTTTGTAGGACCCTGGGTGTATAGGTATTACACAATAGGTAATATAACCTTAGACTGTTGTTGCCAAACTTTTCACGATCCCCACATTTGGCAACACAGCTCCAGATGGGGTAGTGACCCCAGTTTAAGAAGCGAGGCTCTAACCTGCTTGGTGAGAAGGATGCTGGGAGGAACTGGAGGCAGGAAGGCATGGCTGCAGGAATCTGAAAAGGGATGGAAGGGAGGAGGGAGAATGGCAGAACTGAGGTGTCCTCCCTGCTGCCACACTCCTGGTCTGGCCACATCTTCAGTGCAGCGTCCAGCTCCCAGCACCGTGGTTTTGGCAGCATCTTGAGAAGCTGGTCTGAGCCAGGGAAGGTCAACCAGGATGGCCAAGTTAGAACAAACTATGCCGAAGAGGCAGGGCTGAAGGGACAGGACAAGACCACCATACCCTGAAGGGAAGGGCTTTGCATACACATGGAGTGGGGAGGGGAGGAGTGGTACTGAAAGCTGTGCTCATACGTGGATCATTGAATCAAGACTTAGAGCTGAAAGGAATCTTAGAGACCACAGATCCAACCCTCTTATTTTATGCATAAGGAAGCTGAGGCCCAGATTCTGAATCTCTAAGGTAAGTAGAGGCAGGGGTGGCACCGTGGAGAGAGGTCTGGGCCTGGAGTTCAAATCCAGACACTGTGACCACAGACTGCCAGTTGTGTGGCTTCACCTCTCTCTGCCTCATTTTCCTCATCTGTGAAGTGAGAGGACTGGACTCGATCTCATTTGTCAGGGGTGTTCTAGAGGGGCGTCTCGTGCAGGTTCAGGCTCAGCTTCCAAGTGGCTTCCAACTTGGCGATTGGGTGACTCCAATTCTTTATTTTTTTTATTTTTTTATTTTTTTTTAGTGAGGCAATTGGGGTTAAGTAACTTGCCCAGGGTCACACAGCTAGTAAGTGTCAAGTGTCTGAGGCCGGATTTGAACTCAGGAACTCCTGAATCCAGGGCCTGTGCTCTATCCACTGCGCCACCTAGCTGCCCCTCCAATTCATTTTTAAAGAATTAAACGTTTCAGCTTCTTCCAGAACAGCAATACTGAATGACTCTCATAGCAGTTGTGACCTCCCAAGATCACCCCAAAGTCAGCCAAGTACATTGAAGATCTCTAGCTCTCTGCACATCAGAACGCCAATGGCGAAAGTCTGTCATGTTGCTGAGATGTCTTGTATCTTCCTCTTAATGAGAAAACCCTACAGGTTCCTTTGTTATTTCACTGCCTTGGGTTTAGGAACAAATTTTAGCCAGTTGAAGTCTGTCACAAATGCAGCTTCCTCTCACACAGGTGCTTTGCCCAGGAGAAAAGAACAAACAAAACATTGCCTTTTCTTTGACTGATTCACGTCATTTCCTTTTGCCAACCCCACCTCTTCTTTTGGTCTTTGGAAAGACTTCGATTCCTTTCAGTCTGAGTTCTAGGTACATCTTCTGGTTGAAGCCACTGCGAATGTTCCCACTTTAGTTGGACCATTTGACTTCTGCCAGGAGAATCTCTTCCTTCTCTCCTCTCTTGACATAGGCTGAACCCCATGGATGTTCTTGACTCTGGAATAAGGCATCCTCCCTTCTCCAGCACTGTCAGGCTCAGAGTAAGCACCTGACAAATGATTATTTATTGATGGATGTATTGATTAATTGATCTTGTATCCTGCTTTCCCTGTTTCCCCAGGACTTTGGGTGTTCCAGAAGGTGTTAGAATTCAACAGTCATCTAGCGCAGTCCCTTTCTGAATGATGAATCCCATTCTTGACAAGAAGTGACCCAAATCAGCTATCATTGAAAGCACCCAAGGCACTGGTGCCTCATTTGGAGTCAACAAAAACCCCAAGGTCATCAGCTATTAGCTCCCAACTGCTCCTCGTGCCACATCCTGTCTCATATTCTGCTTAGCAAGTTTATTTTCTGAACTGGCTGGCAAAACTGTTCTTTGACCCCTGTTAATTGACTTCTTATTCCATTTGTCCCCACTGCCAGCCCTGCTTCCATTAGAACCTCCCTCTGGCATCCTACCTATGACCCATCCCTTCCAGCTTCATGTCATCTGTACATCAATTCTGGATTAACTGAAGGAATCTCTCCACATTCCAAATCCAAAATCAAAGCAGTCAAGAGTGAATCAATGGAAGGTGCTCCCCAAGCCAGGGAACTGGGAAGCAGAAGGAACTCTCCATTGCAGGACGTGTTTCAAGGAGACTGCCAAAGTCAATCGGCTCCCATGTTCCTGAATCAGGTTCTTTCTCCAGCTTTTAGACATACAAAGATAGGGGCCCCGACCCAGTTCATACTGCAGTAGCTATTGGCTGCCATCTGCCCACCAAGAGAAAATCTGAACAGGCTTTCCAAGGGACCTGATCACCAAGGTAAGGGAGCCCAAGAGAAGCCCCTAACTCTTAAGGAAAGAGGCTAGTAATATCTGAGTAAGGATTTGAACTCAGGTCTTCCTGACTCCCTATCCCCTGCACCACCCATTTGCTATTTACTCCTTTGTTCCCAGCTTAGTGTTCTTTGTGGAAGTGGCCATTCAGTTAGGCAGGACTTGCTCAGTCAAGCTGAGCTGTGCAGTCTCTCCTGCTCGCCCTTACACCTGTCAAAAACTGAGCCACTTGGGTTGTTGCTTCCCCAGCTTGACCTCTGACCGACAAAAATCCTTACAAGTCGTATTAGTGAGGCAAAGTTTAGTGTATCAGTGTCCAGATTTTAGAGGAGCCTTAAATGCCAGGCAAAAGAGTTTGAAATTCACAGAAGAGAAATTGGAAGTTAAAATTTTTTGTGCAGAACAGTGATAAGACCCTACCTATGAATGAAGAAGATTAGTTTGCCAGCAGCATGAAGGATGGATTAGCAAAGAGATAGAATGAAGGCAGGAAGAGCTGTTAGAAGACTGGCCGCTGCAATTACCCAGGGGCAGTGATGAGGGGCAGCGAGACCAGAGAGTCACCCAGGCTAGAAGGGGGGGAGGTGCTGAAGATGTTCCTGATGCAGGATCCCCAGGATGAAGAAGGGAGCATGAAGAGTCAGAGATCATCTGAGAGCCTGTTGGAGGGTGGTGCCTCTGCCCAACAGCCTAGGAGGAATGATGCTGAGCTCAGCACTCAGGGAGCTGCTCTGGCAGCCATGAGAAGATGGCCCCAGGCATTGGGGGTCATGAATCTTCAGTTCAGAAGGGAGGACAGGGCTAGAGACACAGATTTGGGAATCATATGCATCAAAGTGACGGATGGTGATGATGGTTATGACAAAATTATCCTTAACCTTTAAGGCCTGACAAAGCATTTCTAGATGTTATCTCATATGAGCAGGTGCCATACTTCTCCTCATTTTACAGATGGTAAAACTGAGGCTGAGAATGGTTACATGACTTTCCAAGGGGCACACAGCTAGTAAATGTCCAAGATGGCATTAGAAATCGGGTCTTCCTGACTCTTAGGCCAGGGTTCTGTCTCCAAGTAAAACGTCCTCACTCTCATGTCTCCCATGAAGCCATGAGCTTGTCTGAGAAAGATGGTCAGCAGAGGAGAAAATAAGGTCAAGGATAGACTCTGGGGGAATATGTAGTGCAAGGGATCAGGAATAGAATGAGTTAGGAAAGAATAGCGAGACAAAGTTGGAATGGAGCAAGGACCATGTGATATCTCTGAAGTCAAGGCAGTGAGGTGGTGAAAAGAATAGAGCAATGGGTCTAAAGTCAGGAAGATTTGAGTTCAAATCTTGCTTCAGACCCTTATTAGCTGCATGACCCTGGGCAAGTCATCAAACCTCTGTCTTCCTCAGTTTCCTCAACTGTAAAATAAGGCTAACACTAGCATCTTCCTTCAACGGTTGTTGTGCATCTAAGATGAGAGAGTATTTGCTTAGCACTCTGCCTGACACAGAGACAGCGCTTAAGATGGTTCTTTCCTTCCTTCCTTCTTTGTTTCCTTCCCCCTAAGGGGTCAAAACTCATCCAATAGGAAGAGGGAATTCATAAGGTCAAATGTGAGGACTGATCAAGATAGATGAATATGGGAAAGAGGACATTGAATTGGGAATTCAAAAGGCATGAGTGACCTTTGAGAGGACCAATTTCAGTAGAGTAATAAGGCAAAAACCAGATTAGAAAGGGAAGAGAGAGTGAGGAAGCGGAGACAGAGAATGCCAACTTCTTCAAGAACTTGAGCAGTGAAGGTGAGGACAGAGATGGAGGAGTGTAGCTGGATGAGGCTGGAGAATCTGGTGAGTGTCCTTGTAGGGTCGGGCAGGGTCTGAGAACAGATGTCTGGGAAGGATGCATGGGAGACTGACAATGTGTGAGGGGGAGTGACTGCTGGAACACCTCCTGGGGGAAGTGGGAGAGACTGAGGCCAGGGCCAGGCAGAAGAGAGAAAGCTGCCTCTTCTTCAGTGACCAGAGGAAAGGGGAAGGAAGTGGGCCAATGATACTAAGAAGATTTTGAGAAAGGGCGGTAGCAAGCTAGCTGGGCTCCTATGGATGGCTTCCATCGCCTCGGATAGCCAGAGGCCAACTTGTCTGATCCAAGGGAATGTTGGCACAGTTACAGTCTTGAGAAAAGAGGAAGATTTGAAGCCGTCATCGGAAGGAATGAAATGGGGAGTCAATCGGAGCAGAGTGGGATGGTTATAGAGCAGCCGTGAGGGCCCTGCTGGCGTCACGCACCATGAATTTGCAGTGGGGACAATAAGTTCGATTTCATGACACTCAGAAGCAAATTAATGGCTGGGACAGACTGGAATACAGGTGTTATAGGATTTCAGTTGCAAGTCTTTAATCAGATGAAATGTGGCCTTTTGCATCAGCAGAAGCTCCTGGGTGAAATAAAAGTAATCATATTCAATTAAGAAGGTACAAAGGTCTGCAAGATGATGGCTCCCATCTGAAGGAACGGGTTGCCATTGCTACATGAAATAGAAACACCAAAGCAAATCCCTAAGAGCACATCCCAGGCTTCCGGAAAAAAAAAGAGGAAAACTCCACTTTCCCTGTGGTTTTCTTCTCATCCACTCACAACACCATCCATGCGACCTTAAAGTACCACATCAATACTATCAATGAGGATCTTTATCCCCATTGCACTTGAGGAAACTGAATCCCCCATGACTTGCCCATGATTGGACAGAAATGATTGTCAGAGGCAGGATTCGAAATGAGGTCATCCTGATTGCAGTCCGGCTTTCTGTCCACACCACGCCACACTAACAAGGGAATGACACAACACTGGGAAGTGGCTTAACAGTGCCATGGGGAGGAGGGGGCTGGGACTTTTGTCTCATAAGAAATAATGAGTTTTTAATTGTATTGAATTTCTCCACAGACAAACACCACAAATTTTATAGGTTTTTGCCCCTCCTTCTCTCTAAGTGCCAATCCACAATCATTCAAATGGGGAAAGCCTTTTAGCTCTCATATTTCCCAATTAGCTAAATGGGGCAGGGGAAAAAGCATTTCAAGTCAGAAGACCTGAGTTCAAGTCTCAGCTCTTCCCCATCCTATAAATGTGACCTGGGGCAGATCACCTCACTTCCCTGGGGTCAGTTTCGCAAATATGAGTGGGGGAAGGGGAGGGTGGACTAGATGACCTTTAAGGTCCCAGCTTTGGATCAGTGACTCATTCATTTGTTAACTCAGCCAGTCAACAAACATTTATTAATCATCTACTATGTACCAGGCACTGAGCTAAGTGCTAGAGATATAAGGAGAGGCAGAAGCCAGTCCCTGCCCTCAAGCAATTTCCAGTCTAATAGAAGAGACAACAAGACAGAGACAAGATAAATCAGAAATATTCAGGAGAGGGAATACACTAGTATTAAGAGGGATTGGATAAGGTTTCTAGGAGAAGGTGGGACTTTTTGGAACTTGAAGGAAGCCAAGTGAAGCTGGGGGGAGAGGGGAGAGCCAAAGAAAATGCCCAGATTTGGGAGATGAAGGGTTTTGTGCCAGGGAACAGCCAGAGGGTCAGTGTCAATGGGATGTAGAGTCCCTGGGGATGATTGAGGGGTCAGAAAACTGGCAAGGTCCAAGGGAGCTCGATGGGGATGGGCTTTAAATGCTGAGCACCAACAGTAAGTGTGCTTGCTCTCATCTCAGGGAGAGGCCCAAGTCCTTCTCCAGGAGTTCAAGGGCCTCCCAGGTTCTACTAGAAGTAAGAGAGCATGAATACATGGTCCTGGGGACTCCTATGGGGGCCCCACCTCACTGCACAGGGAAGGTCCCAAATAAGATGTTGCAGTTGAGTCAGAGTCCAAGGGATGTGCCCAATGGGAACCAAGTAGAAGACAAAATGGTTAAGTTGGGAGATTTGTAAGAAAATGGGAAAGGCCCATTCAACAACTCTTTTTGTCTGCCACAGGGATACACCCTAACCTTCTGACCACATTGCAGCTCACAGAGCAGACCTGCATTTTCTTACCCAGATTTCTAAAGTTTAAAACACATTGCAGGTTTTGTAACAACTGGCTAATGGGAGGAATCAGTCTGAGGATTGGGAAAGAGCATGTGATAAATTCCTGTTTACTCAGAACAGCTGAGAGAGATGGTATTCTGGCTGGATAAATGGGCTGGCTCATTGAAACCTACCATATAGGCTATATGTGAATGACCATAAAATATAATAAAAATTAAAATCGCTCCCACCACATAACACTTGGTAGCCTATAAAACCCTTCTATTCTGAGATTATTTCCAATTTAGCCTATCTGTATCTTGTTTGTATATCATTGTTTGCATGTCTTCTCCCCTATTTGATTGGAAGCTCCTTGTAGGCAGGGACTGGGTTTTGCTTAGCACAGTAGAGTCACTCAGTAAATGCTTGTCAATGGACTAACAAAATCCCTCCTCTTGTGGCAACCCTGCAAGGCAAGTAACACAAATATCATTGTCCCCCTTATACAGATGAAAAACTGGGGCTCAGAGGCTGGTTGTTTAGCCAGGTTGGCAAATTTGGTTGGTGCCCAAAGCAGAAATTGGATGCAAGCTTTCTGATGCCAAATTCAACACTATTTATGTTCCACCTTGTAACGTTCCTACATTTAACATAAAGGCTAAACCTAGTGGAGTGATACTTTGGTGGCGCCAAAGGTGCCAAAAGTGCTTGGCACTGGCAGAGCCAGATGACCACCTTCCAGAAACATCCATAACTCACCAACAAAAACGTCTTGCAACCAAGTTTGGGGTTTGTGAGCTTTGGGCTTGTTTAGAGTCAGTATAGATGGGAATGATCATGTTTGATGGTGCTTGGCAAGAGGCAAATTAAGTTATGATTTCTTATTAGACAATTAAATGCCATGATGATGGTTTGGGCTACCATTTGAAAGGAGGAAGTCTCCAGCAAGCTGGGGCAGCACAGTGGGGCTCAAGTCAAGAGAAGAAAGCCAGGCCACACAGGAAGGATGGCTAGAAGAGGCACAAAGTTTTTGTTTTTCCTTAAGGAGTAGCACCAGAGACATAACAAGTAGATTTTGTGCTTGGAGTAATCTCCACAAAATGAACCGGGGGAAAGCAGGGATAGAAATGTGCCCATTTCCTCTTTTAACTAACTGGTCTTTCAGATTAATTGGGCGCTAAGCTCAGCTAGTTCCCCTACCAAGATAAACATTGAATTTGAGCACAAGAAATTACTCCAAAGACTGAGAGAGATCTCACCCACCCCCCAGTTCATTCGAAGACAACACAAAGGTTGACAGATGAAAAGCCCAATCACTTCTGCAAGAAGTAGACAAAATCACCCTTCCCAGATGGACCCCAGAGACTGATACCAGAAAGTTCCTGAAGATCCAAGTTTCTGGTGAGCCTCCTCACATCCCTGGCCTTGATGCCCCCCCCCATATAAAAATCCCTGATAGTGCACCAGGAGCTTCCCTGCCATGTCTGTGTAACACACAGACCATGCCCCAAGGCACGCTGACTCCATCTGGTTCTGGATCAGCTACTGTACCGAGAACAACAGCTAGCGAAGGAGCACCAGCCGCTGCAGCTGTGACCATTGGTGTCTCATGTTTGCCTCTAGTGGGCACAAAAGATTCAGCTGCTAAAGGTGAAGGGCTCCTCCCAGTCTGCCCCAGTGGGTCTAGTGAGACCAGCCACACTCGGCTGCTAACTTCCTCATCTCTCTCCTGTCACCAAGAACATGCATTTTTCTTTCTGCACGACTCTTTCATAGAACCACTTGTGTTTTCTGACTAGCTCTCTCTCTGTTCTTTGTTCCACACAAGGTTACTTTGAATAGTATTTTGCTCACAAATGATGTCCTAAAAATTTGTATGAGGAAGCTTTTCTGTCAGGCTGAGGATAGAGGCTATCCTCTATCTACTTTGGTTGGCTGGTCAGACAAATAGCTACTTGCTTTACTCTTAATTATCCAGCCCCAACTTCAAGAACCCAGGTTGTTGAGTAATGACCTTGGTTCTCCCCTCACCCCGAATAATTGCAAAACCTATATCACAAAGCAACGAGCAGCAGATCCTGAGAAAACAAACTTACAACAAGTTTGATCTGGTTCTGACTAAAGCTAATTAACCCAAGAGCATTTGTAGCTAAAACTAGAAAGAAAACCACACAAAAGATGTGATGGGAACATACCTTCTAGCATTTCTTTGGTGATCTCTTCTTGGCATTAAGGGTAGGACCACCACATGTGGACTCCACCACCTATGCATAGGCAAGGACATGGCAATGATATATTTTTTAAATTAAGTCAGAAGGAGCTGCTAGATCAGAATACCAAGGGCCCTCCAACAGCCTAGGCATGACAGACCAACCAAGGCTTCCCATGGGGTCAGACCTGCCACCAGACCATGAGATGCCAAACATACAAATTCAACCGCCTGGGATACTTGCAGAGTGACTCCAGTCTGCCCAGCTGATACAAATGTGCCTCGTGCTGGCGGTTTGGGACCTCTTCCCTGGGAGATCTTGGATGGACTGGAAAGAGAGGCTTGAACACGTACTGGTTTTCTACAACTTATCTGCTCTGCTGACCACATGGTGATAAGGAGCCATTTTCAGTTGCCTGTGTGGTCAGAACTGGGGAGGTCCTCCAAACTGGCAAGTCAACGTCAGCCATGCTCTTAGGGGTTGAGCTCATGGACTTCTGCACTCATGGGCTAAAGTGAGAGGCAATGCTTTAAGGGAAAAGCTCATGAGGCCTTCTTTCCAGGTAATGTGCCCCCAGGAAAGAGCCTGGTCCCCAGCCTCTGCATTTGCTTATTTCTGTTTTAGGTGAGGAGACTGGAGCCCCCACTATTATGCAGCATCAATGCTACCCAGAGGAGCAAGGAGGGATCTTCAGGAGTTATTTTGGGGATCCAACCTGGTGGAGATTTGGCCAAAAACTCACCTCATGCCACATCTGGACCTGAACATGATGGGGCCAGTGTCATATAAGAACTGAGCCAAGCGTTTGTTCCTGAGGTTTGGGGGAGGGGGTAGAAATGTTTGTGTACTTATCCTTGCTTTATCTTGGTAAAAAGGTAATTGATGTCAGATAGTTAAATGGAACTGGGGCACTAGTCAGTGGGATGTAATAAGAAGGAGAAACATGGCAGCTGGGACTTGAGCCAGTGGCTGTAGAGAAGAGTCACCTTCAACCCGTTCAAGGAATCATGGAACCCTGAAGGGCAATTGTAGCAACTGGCTCTGGGCTAGGGAGCCCCAGCGTACTTGTTACACAATCAAGCAAGAAATTCCCTGTGCTCGGGGAGCATACATTCCAAGGGGGGAAACTCTAAGCAATGGGAGCTGGAAAGTAGGCTGGGGATGGATATCTGCTGCTGAGGAGGTGAAGAAACCTTGAGAGTGAGGAGTGCCAGCAAGAGGACTTTCTATTTAAAGATCTAAAATATCTGAATCTCCATAATACATTGAGATGGTAATGGTCTACATTTACACAGCACATTAACATTAATAACACTGATTGTTGTTCACATCAAATATGGCATCTCACCATACAATCCATTGTGAAAACTGCTATCCTTTTTTTCCAAAAAATTCTATCTTGGACTTTCAGTGGCAATGTTGTCTGAGACTTTATGGAGGCAGGAGAGGAATCATGTTGTAATGAATCAGGTGTTGGTCTTGGAATCCAGATGTTCTGGGTTCAAATCCCAATTCTGACACCTGCCTGCTCTAACCCTGTGCTTAAACTGTATGTCTCAGGAAACTTCCTAGTCCTTAACTACTCATTGCAAAATCTGACAGAGAAAGGTCAGAGATAATAAAGATGGTAAGAATAATAGAAACTGCCTCATAGGGTTGTGGTAAGGATCAAATGAAATAATAAAGCACTTTGTAAACTTCCATGTGATACAAAAGTGTTGTTCTTGTTATGATGAGCAGTATCACATCTCAAAATAGCAAGAGGTACAGGAAAAGACAAGCATACAAACAGTTTAGTGAGAGAACCGATTAAGTCAGATAATCCCAAGAGAATAAAGGATGAAACTAGAAGAAAAACAACAAACAGATGGAAAACGGGGGAAAAAAAATCTGTGGTGATAACTATAACAAACTTTTCTCCATCAAAGACAATGAAGCCACCATATTTGGACTGTTCATTTCACAGTCCCCAGTGGGCTGCATGAGGAAACTGAATAGCACCATGGAAAAGAAATACAAGAAAAACTAGATAACTCTACAAAAACATCTGAAACTAAAAAATTCATCTCCAGTCATGGACTTCCAGGCCCAGGACCCTTCCCATCATATCCTGAAGATAATGATTGCTTCTTTCCCTGCACCAGCCTGTTCTACTGCCTTGTTATGAAAGACAGTTGTGAGTCATCTGTTTTCTCTGACCATGGGAGAATACCAGAGACTCTTTTAATTGAGGAGAGAAGACTCTGGATGTCTGGACTCCCCCAGAGCCTGTGGCCAGGTGCTTCCTGATCACTGGCTGGGAGGATCTGCTCTTTTTTTCCATAGCTCACTGTTCACATGGGATAGGCTCCTCATTCACTTCCCAGTGAATATTCAATAAATTCCCCTCCCAGGGGAAGGCAAGCCCTTTGAGGGCAAGGATACTTCTTGTCTTTGACTCAAGAATCCCCAGTGCCTACTGCCTTGCACTCCATGTGTATGAATTCGGCCTGAACTGAAGTAATTCTAATTGAATTGAGTTGGAAAGTAGCATGATGCCACGACAACACCCCTGGAGCTCGAGGCAAGGGAAGCCCAACCTTGCCACTTGCTCTCTTCATAATCATGGACAAGTCATCTCACCTCCCTGAACCTCAGTTTCCCCATCTGTAAAATGAAGGGGTTGGGCAAGATGGTTTCTGAATCTCCCCCAACTCCAGATCCTCTGATCCTGTGGAGACAAAGGACCTGTGTTCCAATCCCAGCCAGCTCACATTACCTGCGTGACCTCAGGCAAATCACTTTAGTTGTCTGGGGCTCTATTTTCTCATCCATAAAATGACTCTATGATCTCCTGAAGCTAACCCTTCTAACTCCACATCCAGGAACCTAGGAAGACCTTCTAGACACGCCTCCTCTATGCCCAGAATCAACAAAGTTCCCAGAAGGCAGAAAGGGCGTCTCATCTGGGGGTCTCCTCTAGGAAGTGGGGGGAAGGGAGGCAGTGCGTCAGCTGCCCAGAAAGACGATCTCTAGAGATGATTCTGAGCCTTTCTGAAGCTGCCTTTCCCAGGAGAGGCTGCACTGTGCACATGTTCTTCACTAATGAAATTCAACTAGTAAATTAATTTTGTTTTGAGAGATCTGTGGTTACCCCCTTATTGAAATACTGCCCAATCTTTCTGGACTGGAAAACACCCCAAGGAGGAAGTCAGGGCCCTCCCAAGATCCCTAAGCTGAGGAGAGGAAAAGAGGGACCAGGAATCCAGGTCTATTCAGGTCATAAGCATCTACACACATGCCTTTAGGGATACAGGGGCTAAGGGGATTTTTAGGAGCAGTTCAAGGCCAAACAAACCTCCTCAAAGAAACCTTGGAAAGTTCAAACAGTGCCAGGACATGAGGTATAGAATCAAGCCATTTTTTGTTCTCCCAACATGCTCCAAGTGTTAAATGTGCAGCGATAGGTTTTTCCATCATCCAGTCAGCCACTCATTCCCTGGCTGACTTGGGCAATCACTCCATCTCTCTGAGACTCAGTTTCCTTACCTGTAAAAAGGAGATGACCTTCAGGGTCCCTTCTTGCTCTCAATCTGTCGCCCTTGTCAAAGAGGTCCAGAGGCAAAAGAAATGATTCCATGACAATGCGATTTCAGTCCCTTCAAAGGCGAGAAATCTTGGCCTTCCCTCCAGAGCCTGTGCCTAATGTTGTGGTGGTGGCAGGGGCTTGGCTGTTAGCTGACATTTTTGTAGTACTTTATAAACATTGTCTCTCTCACTGGAGCCTCTCAACAGCCCTGTGAGGTGGCAACCAATGGCATTCTTATCCCTATCTCACAGATGAGGCATGAGACAGCAAAGAATACATGAGGGTCACAGTCATGGCCCATCAGAGGAAGGAGGCTTCTTACGCTTGGCTTCCCAATTCCAAGTCCAACATTATCCTCCAAGCTCTGCCTCTTCAATGGATAAGGGAACTCTACCTACCATACCTCAGGTCCCTCAGCCTACACTATTCCCCTCCAAATATGCCAATTACCACTTGGCAAAATGGCACAGTTGGCCTTTAGAGATTGGCTCAACACTGGCTTAATTGGAAAACCAGAGGCAAGGAAATCGTAGATGCACACGAGGAAGGTAAGTGGTGCAGAAGTTACTGCTGAACAAGGATGGATTGGGGATGATCTGAGGACGGCCATAAAACATCCCAACAGCCATCTGAAGGACAGGAAAAATAAACATTTTTTCTCTTTCCCAGTCACTCATCTTTAGCTGGGATCTAAAAAGTCAGCAGGGAGGGACCAGGATGAAAAATGAGCAGTCCCAAGTAACCAGGAAAGTAACGGAGGACCAGCAGGAAGGCAGAGACAGAAAAAGGAGATGAGAAAAGGAAGAGCCTTCGGACGCCCAAACAGCCCCCAGGGAACAGGCTCATTGTCTGCCTTTCTGGGATAGCTGTTTTTATTCCAGAGCAGCTGCCACTCTCTAAGGATGGGTTTTGTTGTTGCTGTGGCGAACGTGTGCCAACACGTGGCCCGTATCTGATCTCAGTGTTCTCCCCAAGGAATAATGACTTCATCTGGTTGGTTGTGGACTTCAGGAGATTCTCATCTTAAACTCCATTCACTGTGACAGGGGTCATGCCCTCTTTACCCTAAGTGATTCATTCCAATGGCTAGACTGATTACTGGGATTAAGAAACTCGAAATTATCAAGAAAATGCTGGATTTTGCATTTTAGCAATTGTCTTCTGGGTGTGACATTGTTATAGTCGAGGCAGGACTTTGGACTCCAGAATCAATGTTCTAACCACTGACCTAAACTGCCTCCAGAATAAGCTGGCAGGATCTTGAAATAAGATATTGGGCTGTTGATTGAGAGATGTTTCTAAATGTGGAGAAAATGGTGTGTGAGCAATAAAGCATGAAAGGGAAAGTGCAGAAAGAATTATTAATAAAAAGAGGAGAATAAAATAGCTTTATTTATATGCCTATGTAGATGACAATCCAGGGGATTCAGCCAAAAAATTCATTGAGATAATAAATTACCTTCACAAGGTAAGCAGTATATAAGAGAACCCCTCACCATCAACATTCTCCTAGAACAGCAGATAAAGACCCCAAAATGTGAGATTAAGAGAAAAGTGGGTGAAAAGGGAATATCATTTTGTAATATCAATCGTAGCTAGTCAATGTCAAATGTGTTGTGAGCATTAACTCTTCAAGGTAATTTATAAACAAATGGCCTGACCACAAAAAAGTGATCACTTAAAGGATTCTGCTCTTCACACAGAAACATGGAGATGGCTTTTTTTTTCATTGCTACCTTCCACATTCATTCAAAGATTTAATGTAAAAATAATTATGATACCAATGAGTTATTTTATAAAACCTGATAAAAATCATCACAAGATTCTTAGGGAAAAAACAAATGTGAAAGAATGTTAAAAGAGATTATTAAAAAGAAGGGAGGGCAGGAGAGAAGGAAGGGATAAAGGAGGAAAGGGAGAGAAAAGGAAGAAGGAGAAGAAGAGAGGAAGGAAGAGAAGGAAGGAGGGGGAGGGAAAGAAACAGAGTAAGAGCAAGATCAAAGCAATAAAATAAAGATACCAGAAAGAGAACAAAAGAAAAAACATTAGCATTTGATAAACTAAAGTGTCAGAGAATAGAATTATTATTCAATGAAAACTATTGGGAAAATTGGAGGCAATATGGTGAAAACTTTGTTTAGAGCCATACCTCATACTATACCTCAACTATAATAAATTCCAAAAGGATCAATATGTTAAGTATTAAAAATAAAACATAAAAAGGTTTGAAAGAGTAATAAATATACCTTAACTACAAAGCATGGCTACATTATTTTGCTAAAATCAATTAAATAAATAGAAGAAATTATTGAGGATGAAGTATATAGATTCAAATACTTAAATGTTGAAAACCTGTACAACAAAGACCAACAAGATCAAAATAAAAAGTAAGAAACTGGGAACAAGTTTTTGCATTAAATAAACCTGGTCAAACTCTGATGAATGAAATCTGTAAAGAACTGAAATAAATAAATGAGACCTGAATGGATGAATGACCGAAGGATATGAACGGACATTATCCCACAGCAGGAAGACAAACTAAATAATAATATATATTTTTTCTAGTTATCAAAGAAATTCAAATTACATTCATATTAAAGAATCAGCTCCAATTGTAAAATTGGCCCCAAAAATGTAAATGCTGAAATTCAACGGTAGCAAACTTTGGGGAAATAGGCATTTGCATTGCTGAAGAAACTGTAAATCAATCAAAATCATTTTGAAGATTGAGGTAGGAAGATACAAAGAGAATTACAAAACTCATTATTCTTTCTGACCCTCTCATTCTATTACTAGGAATATAATAACAAATTACTTTAAAATTATTTCAATGAACCTCAATTAAACAGCTACTGTGTGCTATGTACTGGAAAGATTGAGAACAATTACAAATATGAATATGAAGAAAGAAGGGGAAATAGGGAAAAAAGAAGATAGCAGAACTCACAGATCCCACATACAATGTTGTTTTTAGAACAACTCCTAGCCAGAAGTGAAAGGACAAAGACAGAAGGGAGAGAAGACTTAGCTAAGGTCTCCTGTTTCTTGGTTGTGTCACTTCGTGTTACATTTGAGGAAGGTTTGTGTTCCTTTGTTTCCTTTCATTGGGATTATTATTAATAATTTTTTACATGAAAGGATTTTGTCCTGAGGGGATCCCAACCACAGGACAATACAATGGCCTCAGTCACAGCAGCTGCCCCAGAGGGGCCCTCCTCACCAGCCCTGGTCAGCACTTCTGACTCAGGAATAAATTCAACTGGTAATAGTAATTTTATACAATTTTTCCAAGCACAATGTAAATTTATAAAAAATATAAGCTCCTTCATAATCTATTCAGTCCGGATCAGTCTTTTATACCAGCTATGGGATGGGGCAGGGAGGGAGAGGAAATAATTTCTTTATTCATGATGAAATCTGAATAAGTCAATCATGCACAACTCAAATGTCATTCAAGTTGTAGGAATTTTAAAATTGTTTTTAGTAAGTTTTTTAATGAGTTCATCTCAGCATCAATGCCTTTAATCTGTACCCCACTAGCACATATTTGCTTATATGTTATTCTGGAGTAATTGTCTAGTGGGGGAAGGGAACAAATATGTATATAGCACCTACTATTCATCAGATACTGCACTAGGCACTTTTTACAAATATTATCTCATTTGATCCTCCCAACATATGGGTATATGTCATAAATGCCTGTACATACATTAGACATACACATACATTTAGATGTGAAACACTTATATACATGTGGTCTTTTCAGTTAATTAATAGTCAATAAACATTTGTTAAGCACATAATATGTGCCAGGCACTGTGCTAAGTACTTGGGATACAAAGAGGAAAGAGAAATACAGTCTCTGCCCTCAAGGGGCTTACAATCTAATGGGAGAAGACAACCCATAAAAGGAAGGTAAAAAGCAGGAGGAGGTGGGGGTACCCCCAACCACGGGACTGGGGGAGAAGTCAAAGGAATCCAAAATAAGTGTAACTGGAAACAGGAACTTCTATGTTTTATATGCCTCCAAGGGGACTAAAATGATGTGAGGTACCCAGCAGGAGCATTTTAAAGAGATGAACGAATGAATGAATGAAGGATGGATGGATGGATGGATGGATGGATGGATGGATGGATGGATGGATGGATGGATGGATGAATATCAAAAACATGTCATCTCCTTTTCATAGAATCACAGATTTAGAGCTAGAAAAAAACTGAGAAGACATCTTCTTCAACCCCATCTTTATACAGATGAAGAAACTGAGGCCAAGAGAGCAGTGACAAGCCCAGGTTCAAACAGGCAGAGCCAGGCTTCAAAACTAAGGGCTCTGGCTCTCTGAAAGTCCATTTGCTTTCCATGGTATCTTTTTTTTTTTTAGTTTTTGCAGAGCAATGGGGGTTAAGTGACTTGCCCAGGGTCACACAGCTAGTAAGTGTTTGAGGCCGGATTTGAACTCAGGTCCTCCTGAATCCAAGGCCAGTGCTCTATCCACTGTGCCACCTAGCTGCCCCTCCATGGTATCTTTTACTTCAGAAAATTCTGTGTGCTCTGATTATTTCTACTTTTCAAACTTAGATATTATTAACTACTTAATATTAGATACATTCATTTATAAAATAATTCCTGGGATTGATATTAACAAGATGGCGAATGGAGATAGCTCCCAGACTAAAGTCAAATGAAGCTTTTCACTACCTGGCCCCACCCACAGCTCCAGATCTAGTATATGCTGCTCCTTTGCATAGCTGCGATCCTCCAGTTAAACTGGTCTCCTTGTAATTCCTCACAAGTGACCCTCCATCTCCCATCTGCCAGCCTTTGTCCTGGCTGTCCCTCATGCCTAGAATACCTTCTCTTCTCACCCCATAGATTAGAACCCCTACCTTCCTTGAGCTCAGCTCACCTTCAATCACCTTCTATGGGCACCTTTCCTGATTTCCTCCTACCTTTTCCTTCAAAATTACCTTGTTGTTTCTTTGTGTTTATCTGATTTGAGGGTACAACAAGGTTGTAATGGACATTTATGCCTCCATTTTACAAACGAGGCAAGTAAGATTAAGAGAGGTTAGGTGGCATCCCCATGGTTCCAAAGACAGTTCCTGCCCTCAAAGAGTTTACATTATTTTTTTTTGTTTGTTTGTTTGTTTTTTGGGTTTTTGCGGGGCAATGGGGGTTAAGTGACTTGCCCAGGGTCACACAGTTAGTAAGTGTCAAGTGTCAGAGGCTGGATTTGAACTCAGGTACTCCTGAATCCAGGGCCAGTGCTTTATCCACTGCACCACCTAGCTGCCCCCAAGAGTTTACATTCTAATGGGGAGGGGGGAGATAACACATGCAACAATAAGAACAACAACATACACATATAACCTATATCAGATTGTTTGCCATCTTGGGGACAGGGGAGGGAAGTAAGGGAGAAATAAAAATCTGAAACTTAAAATCTTACCAAAATGAATGTTGAACTAGTTGGAAAAAATAAAACATTATTAGGCATAAAAATATAGCAGCAGCAACAACAATAATGACAGCTACCATTTATATACTGCCTTTGGGTGTGTGTGTGGTGGGGGGTGTTCAGGGAGGACCAGCATCTCTGGCCCAAGGGCTGCCAGCCCCTTTCCAGGGCTCTTCATCTACCTTTGGTGTCCACCTGACATTCAACTCTCACCTGTGGCTCCAAAACGCTGCAGCAAGTACAGTGGCCATCTCAGCAAATGGACCAAATCAGGTTCAGGGTGACCAAAAGGTCGCAAACACATCAGTGAGTTAGGAGGGCATGTACCCCAAGCATGTGAAGACTTCCCCCAATGGAATGGGTTGATAAGAACAGTTTGTTCCAATGACCATGAATCGAGATTTTATTTTATTGGGGGGGGGGCGGGGGTCACATAGAGAGAAAAGAGGGATGAGTGCAGAGCCAGAATGAAAGGAGCAGATATTTAGAGGTAAGGAGTCCTCCTCTTTTTGAAGAGCCCCAGGCCTGTGTCTTGGGACTGGTTTGCTTTTCCCCATGGACACCATCTCCTCCATAGTGGGGGATCTGGGGATGATTTTTCCAGAACACCCCACACGCAGACTTTGAGCAGAGGGAAGGGCCATGGATGGCTCCTTCTCAGCCTGCAGGGCTAAGCAGAGAGGAGCAGGACCCTGGACAGCAGAGCAAGCCCAGTCCCCCTAAGCAGAGAAGCCAGCAGCTTTATGGCCAATGTTTCTGCAACCACTCAGAGATAGGAACCCGATTCCAGCCAGATATGCTGGAGTAGCCCCCACCCTGCGCATGGTGGGAGGCAGAAAAACTGACATTTCTTTCACCTTGAAATCAGAGACAGCAAAAATGGGGCTCCATCTGGAGGTGAGGGATGGGGTGGGGTGGCAATGGAGATGCTTGATGTTTCTATCTATTGCTAATATTTTATTACTCTTGGATTTAATCCAAATTAACTTCTTACTAAGGTAATGACACCGAGCTACATAAGCTCCTGCCACACTGCATTCTGGGAAAGGACGGGAAAGCAGAGACAAATTGGCAAAGGCAAAACCAATTAAGTGAATGAGTCTTATTCAGTGTGTGTGTGTGTGTGTGTGTGTGTGTGTGTGTGTGTGTGTGTGTGTGTGTGGTGTGTGTGTGGGGGGGGGTCATTGCATTGATTGACAGTCACCCCTGTCCATGATCCTGAGTGCTTACCCAGGACCTCTTAGCACACATGCAAATGCCCTTCCTCTAAGTTCCAGAACTTAATACCATTTTGTGATGGTTTAAGAAAAACATATTTGCAAAAAGTGCTGTGTCTAGTGCCTACACATAGTAGGTGCTATATGTTTATTCCCTTACTGCTTCCAGCCTCCTAGAGGACAACCAGAATTCAGGGTGTCCCAGAGTCTCAGGCAGCTTCCCTGAGAGTTTTGGGACACATGCTATCTAATGAATGACTTTAAATGTGGCCCATTTAAAATATGGCTGTTAATAAGAGTCCACATTCAGGTTTACTTCAGTCCAAAAGCTGCATTCAGGCACATTTTCAAAATCCTTCTCCAATTCAATCCTCTGCCTTTCCTTGTTTATTTTCAAACATTGAGGCATGTGGAGCATTTTTTTAAATGAGCTGTAATTTCTTTGTCTCAGCTCACTAGCAAAAATGCCTAACCTGATGATACACACACATGCACATGCACACACGGCAAGTCTTGTTTTGCCTCAGTTTCCTCATCTGTAAAATAAGCATATATATATATATATGTGTGTGTATATACTTATTTGTATTCATACATAATGTATAGATAGAGGTAACTAGAGAGGTATCAGTCAGTTAGCATTTATTCAGTGCCTCCTGTGTGCCAAACATGCTACTGGGGAATACAAGGAAAGACAAAAGCCAGTCCTGGCTTTCAAAGAGCTCACAATCTAACAGGGGAGACAACTTGCAGACAAGACACAGACAGCATGTACTGGGGATAAGCAACAGCAGCAGATACCAGTAGGAAAGGAGATCAGGAAAGACTCCCTCTGCAAGGTGGGATTTTCATCGGGACTTGAATGAAGTCAGAGGTGAGGAAGGAGAGTGTCCCAGCCCTGGAGGACAGTCAGAGAAAAGCTATGTCAGGAGATGCAGTGTCATGTCCACAGAAGAATAAAGAGGCCTCTGTGGTGATGAAGAGGCTGTCTGTGGTGATGAAGACTTGCTCCAAGGTCCACTTGCTACACACACCACCAGCTAGCTGTGTATCCATGGGAAACCCATTTCACCTACCTAGGTCTTGGTTTCCTCCTCTGTAAAGTGAGAGGGTTGACCTGGACTTTAGGAAGGTGGGAAGGTGGGACTTTGAATCCTGGCACCAGAAACTATCCACAATGTTCCTGCCTACTCTCCAATGAGAGAGGCTTCCTCCACTCCCTTCATGGTCTAATAACCTAAAGAATGGATCCTTTACCCATTTGTTCTGCTCCAAAAACACTCTCAGCCCAAGTGGTTCTCCAGCTTCCCTGTGCACCGACATCACTTGCAAGCCCTTAATTAAAAACTTCTTGTAGGAGTACCCTATAATTGCAGCCCCTTCATTCTCTCAGAAGGACTTTTCACAAGGATTAAAAAGGAAGACTTTTCTCAGGGTGGCTTACATAATCTTGGGCAACCTTGGACCTAAAGAGCCCCCTGTCCCTGGCATGCCCAATACCATGTTCCCTTCAGGACAAGGCTGTATCCCCATCAGTGCACCCCAAGTACGCAGATTGTATAGCGAGGTCAACCATCTGCAGTAAACCATGACAAGCAGACATCTCTGCCCGCCCTTCATGACGGTTGGCTGAATTAAATTAGGTACAGTCTACAGGTTTCTCCAGGCTACTACCCACTCAGCTGCTGCAAACAATGGAAGTATTGATTGAACATCAAGAAATTGAGCTAATGACTTTGAACTCTTATTGGGTCCTTGGCCATTTAATACTCCCTCCCAGCCCCCACCACAGGAAAGCATAATTTCAAAGATTTCATTTCTTATCGTGGATTCCTAACCACCACCTATGGAGTAGGGTTCTGGAAATGAAGCTTCTTCATCTTAGATGGCAAGGGGAATGCCTTTGTGCTAGAGAACAAAGAGGCAGAGGTGGTCATTGTTTGCACTGTTAATCATGTCTGGCTCTCTTTGCCCCGACTCCCCTGAAAATGGCGACCAATTCCATGCTCTTTGCTCCCATGACACGCTTATCTGTTTACCAGCTGTCAAAACAAATTTATAGTAGAGTGGCCCTATTAAGAAGCATTGGCCAGGCCTTGCTGAGCACACAGAGATACACTCCCATCCTTAGGAAGTTGAAGCTTTGCCAGGAACTTATTAACCAATCCTAATGAACTGCTGTTTTCCATTTAAAATGCCATTTGTTTCCTATGCTTTGTTGCACCTGGGGATTGAAAAGAAGAGTCACTGTCAAGTTCATGGATGGAACTCAGCATATCCCTTGCCAAGGTCTTCCTACACAAGTCCCTGCCCCTCGTTCACAGCCTAGATGTGCTCAGTCTTGTTGACTAACCAAATGGAGCCCACCCATCCATGCCCCTCACTTGGGCAAGGGCTGAACCCGTTATGACATATGAATGTAAGAGTACTTATGGGCCCTAAGAAATAGTGAAAGAGATGGTTTCAGAGAAACCTCAAACGACGGGTGTGATCCAGTCTCTGTGAAAACAGAATGACATGAGCAGAACCAGGACAATAATTTACACCACGGAAGCTTTGACACCCTTCAGAACTCTGATATGATGACCGACTGAGATCCCAGAGGACAGAGAACGCCACATGCCTCCTGACAGAGAAGTGGGGGACTAAAGGAAAGAGGCCATTGGGTTTGGACTCTGCAAGATGGGGATCTGTCTTGCTTGATTCTGCTTATTTGTGATAAAGGTTTTCTTTTTCTAGGGAGGGAGGAAAGGTGAGGGAGAGAAATGATCATTGGATTTTTTTTCAGTTAAAAACCACCCCCACCCCCCTTTATTTTCATGGGCCTGTGATTCCATCTGCAAAGGGACTCTCTCTACCAGTTCAGGTCTGAGAGCTCTCTGTAAACACACACACTGATGATTTCCAGGACCCCTGACCAATGAAAGACCACCATCACATGGCTAGTATGGTCAGAGACAGAACTAGAACCCAGGACCTACTGCTCTGAACTTCTCTTAACTGCTCCTTCAAGATCTCTTTAGGGAGCATCACACTGGATCAACCTCTTCCTCAGGAGGCCCAGGCTTCCAATTCTTTTCTAAAACACACCCCACATTGGATATAACAGGTAAACACCGCCATGGCCCCAGAGATCCCCACCTGTCCAGAAGGTAGCAGGCCGGGGATGCTTACTCTCCATATACTTTGAAGCTCTTGAAATATTTCCCCAACACCCTTTCAATAAGCCTTCTTGATCCTCCCACAGGGCATCGAACACAGCAGGGGCAGTAGCACCTCTGATGAACAGCCTTGGTTCAGTCTCTCTCCCAAGCCTGGAATGATCTTCCTGCTCCCCTCCACCTCCTGGAATCCCTCCTCATCTTCAAGGCTCAGCCTGAGCACCTCCTCCTCCTCCTCCAGGAGGCCCATCCTGATATACCCTTCCTGCAGAAGTTAACCCACATGGTATGGATTTCTGCAAGCATATTGTACTGGCAGAGAGCCAGCCTCAGAGCCAAGACAGCCTGCATCAAATGCCTGCCTGTGAGTCACCCTGGCTTTGGCACCCAGGGTGGATCACTGTCCGTCTCTGGGCCCCCAGCCTACAGCCTTAAGGCAGTTTCTTCCCTAGAGATTCCCTGCGCTGATGAAATTCCAGGTCCAGTCTTCATTGTTCCATCTTGTGTTTACTTAGCTGTGTATGGATCGTTCCAACATGGCAGAATAGGACAGAGGCTGCTGCCATTGTTGTTGTCTATCACCTAGTATAGCGATTGAAAATAGGGTTGAGCAGGAAGAGAGGGAGGTGGGGAGGAAGGAAGGAAGGAAGGATGGAAGGAAGGAAGGGAGGAAGGGAAGGAGGAAGGAAGGGAGGGAGGAAGGGAGGAAGGAAGGAAGGATGGATGAGATACTACTACTTATCTTGAGAATATTTGCTATATCACCACATATCCTTGATAATGGGAACATGCTACCAGAGACCAGGTTCTTGGTTCCTTTAGAAAGCTGGGAAATCATGCCTCATTCACTACAAGGTGTGAGGTTCTTTCAAACACCTTTACAGCCACAAAGCCCCCAGGATCTTCCCTTGGACTCTTTTCAGGCAAATAAAGGATTCATGGAGCAGTGGACCCATTAATCTCTGCAGATGCCCCCCCCCAAATGTGCAAAGGAGCTCATTTGGAAAGCCCAAGCCATCTGAGTAAATACTGAGCAGATTTATCAATCCGTGCCAGGCACCGCCTGGGCTCCTTGAGAAGAGGCAGGCCAGCAATCCTAAATAAATAAACACAAATTCATAACAGCCACCCATCTATGCAGGTGGGCATTTAAAATAATCCCCTGCTTCCACCGTGTTCATTTCCATACCATTGTCAGCTTCCTTTCCAGGTGGTTAAAGATTCTATTTTTCTTTCCCCCGGAGTTTTCAGCATTGTTTGTGTAGGAGCTGAAACCATTAAGTGAACTCAAAGCGTGCCAGTCCTCTGGAACTACAAAAACCTTTGGAACTCAGTGGGGGTGAAGCGCTTGCGAAAGCCCAACCCTTTTGTTTCTACATAGGCGCAGTCTCCTTTTCTGTCCGTGGCTAATTAGCTCCTGGCCAACACCCAGGGGCATGCAATCCGGGCCTTGGATTCTGTCCACCTGTGAGCTGCTTGCCCCAGCTCCTGTCCCTGGTCTCCAAACTCACCTCCAGCTCTTGCCAGCCGCAGCAAATGGGGAGCAAGCCTGAGAACAGGGCAAAAGGAAGAATGGGGCACTCTCTGATCTGGGGGACATGAGCGGGGGCTGGAACATCCCGATCTACTTCAATTGTCCTGGCCCAGAGGTCAGGATCTGGGGCCCTTCCTCTGGCACGAGTGGTGCATGACCCCATCCTTTTGCATCTCAACAATAAGTTAACTTTCACAGCAGCTATAATTCTTCTGCCTCTTTTTCCTTTCCTTTCCTTCTCCTTTCTTCAGCCACAACAGTTCCAGACGAACAGTCAATCCATCCTAAAACAGTCCCATGTTCCAGCCCACACAAGAGTTGAAGAGGAAGTAGAAGAATCAATCAATTAACAAGCATTTATTAAGTTCTTACTATATGCCATGCTGTCCTTGGCGCTGAGGATACAAAAACAAGCCCTGCCCTCAAGGAGTTTACAATCTATTGGGGGATGCAGGGGGTACAGAAATGGGGATATGCCCGATGCAGACAGTGGATGAAAGGTGACCTCAGAGGAGAAGGTTCTAGCAGCTGGTGGCGATTGGGAAAGGTCTGGAGGGGGTGGCATCGGAGCTGAATCCCTATCGAAGCCAGTGATCCTATAGTGGAGTTATTCATGGAGAGCATTCCTGGTACCAACCATCATGGATGAGGCTGTGGGGCTGGGGGATAGCATTATTTTCAATAAAAGCAGATAGCTGAGTATGACTGGACCAGAGGTGTCATAGAGAAAAAACAGGAGAGCAGGTCTCCCGGGTGCTCCTTCTCTCAGACGAGCCCCCAGGGCCGCCCTCACAATGGCTCAGCACCCTTCAGTCCTTGAAGGGGAGAGGGAAGTCAGCCACCACCACAGCCTTTGAGTCAGGCCATTTCTGACCCTCTCTGGCCCCTGGAAGATAAGGTGGACTCAGCTCAACAAAGAACTCAGCTGAGAAGCCATCACAAAGCCCAGCAGAATCAGCTGGGCAGCTCTAGGCCCTACCTCTGTCCATCTCTTCGTTCTCTGAACCACTAGCACAGAGATCCTACCTTGGAGCCCATCATTCACTGGCTCAAAACCTTTAACAGTGCCCAAGGCCTCCCAGAGAGCCCAAATGCAGGCTCATCAACTCAGAACCAGGAAAATCCTCAGAGATCGTCCAGTCAGAGTTCTGAAGCATGAAGCCCCTGGAGCTCTGGACAGAGATTTCAGAGGGTCAGGGATCTCAGTAGGGGAGAAAGCATCTTCATTTTTAACATCAAACTAAAATTGGTCATTTCTTCCGATGATGAGGCTCGAGTCACCTCAATGCCTTCGGCCAACACTCTGAGAGCCACAAGGGCTGTGCACAGTCCCCATCCCTCGGTGCCTGGAGGAGACCTTTGGAAGCAGGGACTGGGGGGGCGGGGGCAGGTCTGCCACTGCCTGCTCTTCCCAACAGCTGGTCCTCCTCCCTCCTTTGCGCCCTCTGTTCTCCTTTCTGGCTTTTGTTTGTAGGAAGTGATAAAGTACAGGCTGAATCCTAAGGAGGCAGAACCCCCTTCTGCCCCCTTCTGTCCCCACCCACACATATCCCAGCACCTCCTGGGGAGGCAGGGCCCCACCCCACCCAGCTCTCTTTGCTAAGTGTTCCTTGATCTCCTATGAGGCACCTGGGGCCCCTTTGTCTAATGAAATAGGCAGGAGCTGCCATGGAGATTATAATCCAGGTGAGGAGATCAAATGCACACTCTGCAATCAGAGGACCCTTGCAAAGAGCATTGCAACAAGTTGAGAACAGCATGATGGGGATGAAATGAAAAGGGGATAGAGAGTTCAGGAACAACCACCGACCTTTAAAGCTAGACATAACAGGGATGCAGTTAGTCCAGCATCATCCTTTAATTGATGTTCTTTTTCACAGGCCCCAGACCCCTCCAGACAGGCCCTCCCTGGAGATGGGCAAGAGCCTCGCCTGGCCTCCTACCCCGCCCCACACCCCAGCACAGCCTCTCCAACACCTGAAGATACTTCCCCTGTCCTTCCCACTTCTCCAAGGCTTTCCTTCTCTGGGCCAAACTATCCAACATACAAGAAACACTTCTTTTGGTTGTGGTTCAGTCATTTTTCAGTCCAACTCTTTGTTACTCCATTTGGGTTCTTCTTGGCAGACACTGGGGGGCTTTGCCATTTTCTCCTCTGGTTCATTTTACAGATGAAGAAGCTGAGGCAAACAGGTGAAGTGACTTGCCCAGGGTCACACAGCTAGTCAGTATCTGAGGTCAGATTTGAACTCAGGCCCTCCTGACTCTAGTCCTGGTGCTCTACCCCTACTCCATCTCACTGCCCAAACATTTATTAAGTAGCTGCTATGTGCCAGGCCCCAGCAAAGGGCAGGGTCCGGTCCCTTCCCTCAAGGAGCTTGGAGTCTAATGGAGGAGGACAACACACAAAAGGAGGCAGGAAGGGGCAGGGGGAGCCACGGGGTGCCCGGGGCATCTCCTTCCGTGGTGCTGAAGCAAACCAGCTGTTGTGAGGAAAGTGCTGGGCTGGGACATAGAGGGTGAGTTAGGGGCGGCTGCGATTGAGCCCTGCTGCCCCCCACCCCACCGACCGAGCCCATGCATTTGGGGCGGGGCCCAAACAGGGCTGGACCCTGAGCCAAACTCGTCCTCCTCTGGTCCTCTGGGCTCCCTGGAGCCCAGGGCTTGTCCCACATTCCTGGTGCCACACCACCAGGCATGCCCGGATGATAGGTTTGAAAGAAAAACGCTTGGGGAACACCACGCCCCCACCCGGGACGCACAACGGAGCCATCTTTCCAAATATCCATCAGGACAAGAGCCAGGAGGCACCTCAGTCCTCTCCCAGCTCTGCACTGGCCTTCCTGGATCAAGCCCCTGTGACTGGTACCTCCCCCTACTCTGTGACTGGTACCTCCCCCTACCCTGTGACTGGTACCTTCCCCTACCCTGTGACTGGCATCTCCCCTTACCCTATGACTGGTACCTCCCCCTACCCTGTGACTGGTACTTCCTCCCATCCTGTAACCGGCACCTCCCCTCAGCCCGAATGCTTGGCATATGTTGAAACCCTGGCATGAGCATGAAAGGAAGGCCGAGTCATCTGAAAATATCGTGCACTTTGCCAAAAGGAGCAAGGAAAGAGGCTGCCACCAGGTCCCAGTTAGGCTGGAGACCCCTTGGTGTCATCTCTGGAAGCCAATAGGGACATGCATTCTTTGGAATGAGAAGCAACTTTGAAGACAATGGGAAAATGCCCTCGACCGGTCACCTCCAAGGCATGGGGATCATTTGGACTCTGCAGGAAGCAACAACTGCCTGTTCTTGTGCTCCCCACCCACACACCTCCAATCCAACCCCTTCTCCCGATCCATGTAGCCACCCACTGCCTTATAAAGCCTTATGACCCATATCACTTCTCCTCTGGGCTCTGTAGCAGCTCCCTAACCTGTCTCCCTGCTTCAAGGCTGGATCCCATCCAATCCATCCTCCATGCAGCTGCCAAAGAGATTTTCCTAAAACTTGGGTCTGGCCATGTCACTCCCCCACTCACCGCAGGGCCGCCATATTCCACCGGATTGATTTCCTCATTTGGCTTTTAAAACCCTTCACAATAACCTTCCCTTTCAGCCTCCTTGTAGCTATGCCCTTTCTTGTCCTATACAAACCAGCCAAACCCACCTTGTCTCTTGTTGCCCACCCAGCCCTGCCTCCATGCCATGCCCCGTGCAATCCCTCTCCCCAATCAAGACTCAACCTAGACACCACTCTTACCCGAAGTCTCTTCTAATGCCCCCGAGTACTAGCGTCGTGCCTCCCAAACTGACCTATGCTGAACCCCTTCTAATTATTGGCTCTTCCCTAAGGACTCTGCACCTGAGGGCATGTTGGCCCTCATTAGACTGGAAACTTCTTTGGAGCAGGGATTGTCCCCTACCTCGCACTTGCACCCGGTGCCTAGTGAAGATGTCTAGCACATAGTAGGCATTTAACATTGGTCGGCAGATTGCTCACTCCCACCACCAGCAGGACCCCAAGGAGTGTGGAGCCAGATTGTTTCTGTCTGTCCTGCACACTTATTATTTATTCCTCAGCAGCATCAACCCCAGCTCCCGCTGATTATTTTTAGGCAAACTTGTTACAAAGTCCCTGCACATGTCGATCTTTGCAAACCAGTCGCCATTTCTCCTTCCTAAACAGATCAGTCAGAATCTGTGCTTCCCATGGGAATGCTGGCCATCTATTTACAGACACAGACTCAGGAGTTTAGGTACCGAAATGTCCCCAAATCAGAAAGCTCAGCCTTTGTCCATCCCCACACTCGCTGCTGCTGTTTCTACAGATTTACCAAACACTCAAAAATTATATTTTATACCAATGATAAGAGCACAAATATAAGTTATTTCCAGACCATTAATCAGCCTTTCCTCAAGAAAATGACATTTAGGGGATTGGAATAAATTAGCGAGGCAGATTCTCAGCGATGCTGTCTATATATGTAAACTGAAGGAGAGAAGCTGTGCAATTATCTGGATAATCAAGCTAAAAATATCTTTCCACCTGAAGTCAGGGCCAACTTTAGGCAGAGCAGAAGCAGAATGGTGCCCAATGGCTGTCTAGTGTAAGCCCCTCATTTTACAACAGAGAAAACTGAGGTCAAGGGTGAGGAAGAGGCTTATCCAAAGTCAAACACAGCAGAGTCAACATTAGAACCCGGGCCCTCTGCCTCCGAAGTGAGTGCTCTTCCTACTGTACTGAAAGGCTTTGGGAGGCCAGGAATTAAGGAGGCACACACACTAGATGCACCATCTGGAAACCTCAGTGCAAGTCCCTGGGATCCCATAAATTACTTCCTACCTCTCTGAGCCTCAGTTTTCCAGCACTGTAAGAAGTGGAAAATATATAGCACTGCCTACTTCATAAGGTTAGAGGCAGCTAGGTAGTGCAGTAGATAGAGTACTGGCCCTGGAGTCCAGAGGACCTGAATTCAAATCTAACCTTAGATGCTTATCATCTATGTGACCCTGGGCAAGTCACCTAACCCTCATTGCCCACAAAACAAAACAAAACAAAACAAAATGAGCTAGAGAAGGAAATGGCAAACCACTCCAGGATCTTTGCCAAGAAAACCCCAAATGGGGTCACCAAGAGTCAGGCATCAATGAAAACAACTGAACATGTCATAGGGCTAGTGGGGTGAAATACTTTGTAATCTGTTAAGTGATAGATCAATATGGGTAATCGTCATTATTACACCAAATGTCTCATATGCTGGTTTCTAATGCAGGACGTCTAAAGTCCACCCTCCGCAATCAGTCTTTGGAGAGGGAAAGAAGGAGGGAAGGAAGGAGGACCTGAGAAAGGATGGGAGATTGGGCCAGGGGCCTCCCAGCTGAACCCAAGGCCACCCTTCAGAGGATCCCGACTGAGATGTCAGCCTCTCTGCCATCACTGCCACCATCTTGTCTGGTGTATGGGGATACCCATAGACTTCCTGCAAACTCTCCTCTTCATTCAGCTGAGATGACTCTGGAATGAAGGGGGCAAGTTCCCCAAGACCAGTTCAGCTCCAAAAGCTGGAGATCATCAGAGTCACACAGGAGCAGACGTGTCCTTTCACTTTCCATCCTTCCTGACTGTGGCTTTACCCTTGGCTCAAGGTGTGGGAAGTAGATGCCAATAGAGCTAAAGCCTCTAAAACCTATCAGGTATAATCCAGATCCCTGAGGAAAGCTGGGGTGCCACCGAGCCAAGCTTGGCTCCCTGGGCCCGTGGTGTCATGGGCTGGGGTGGCCCGAGGCCCACGTGGAGGAGCCCACGCAGCTGCCAATGCTTTTTCCTGCTACAGAGGATGCATGGCCATGTGGTATTGGCAAGTCATGTCCCCTGTAAATGCAGAGCTCCCCTTGGTATCCCCGGTGCTTGGCACAGTGCCTGGCACTGGCAGGTGCTCGATAAAGGCTTGTTGACTAACACCTTGGTGGGGGCTGGCTTCCATCACATGGAGTCTATCCAGCATTGATGGGAGGCTCTCTGTAAAGAGCTCAGGGCTAACACAAGTGCAGTGACACCCCTGCCTCTGGGAAGCTCACAGACCAGAAAGGAGGCACTCAATTTCTGGGAGGGCGAGGGCACCATGGAGGCTATAGAAAGCGGAAGATAAGGGAGGGCTGACAAGAGAAACTGCAGGCGGAAGAAGAGAGAAGAGTGCTGGATCTGCAGTCAGAGGGGAAGGCAGCCCATGTGGTATAAAGAGCCCTGGCTGGGGAACCCAAGGGCCTGCATTCAAATCCCTCCTCTCACACTTCCAGCTTGTGTGACCTAAGGCAAGTCTCTTCTCCTTCCTAGGACTGAGGAAGGTGGTCACCTTGTGGGTGGAGAGACGGGGACAGATGGGAGAGGTGACACGGAGGGCAGAATAAGACTGAGATGCCAATGAGACATGTGGCTCCAAATGCCCAACAGGCACTGGGTGATATGAAATTGGAGCAGAGGAGAGAGAGTCTGGGAGCGAATGAGGGAAGCAACGCCACCAAAAGCAGCAGCTTTCATTGGTGTAGAGTTTGTGGGGATGTGCACTTCACACATACTATCTCACAACAACCCTGTAAGGGAACCACTATTAGGACCTCCCCCTATACTGAAGAGGAAATGGAGGCTGAGAGAGGGTAGGTCAGTTGTCCAGAGTCACAGAGCTAGGCAAGTTTCTGAGGCAGGATTTGAACTGAGGCCTTTCTGACTCCATGTCCAACACTTTCCACTGGGCCTGCCTACCTATCCAGGGAGCAAAAGAGAAGAAGGGAGGGAGGAGGAGAGGGGAGGAACAAAGAGAAGGAGGGGAAGGGATGAAGGGAAGAGGAAGGAAGATGGGAAGGAGAGAGAGAGAGCGAGAGAGAGAGCCTGTCAGGACAAAGCCTTACAGTACAGCCACAGTTAATGGGCATAATATGAGCCAGCAAAGGAGGCTGAAGAGTGGTCAGAGAGGAGGAGAACCAGGAGAAAGTGGGGTCACAAAAACCCAGGATGCAGAAGAGGAGATCCCTTGTGACCAGCAGATAGGACAGGGATGAGGAGGGTGGAAAGGCCACTCAATTTGGCAACTAGGAGTTTATTAGTCACTTTGGAGAAAGCTGTTCCAGTTAAAGGGTGACACCACAAGTCAAATTGCCAACGTGTGAGAAGAGAGAGGAGTGACAGCAATGAGTGTAGACAGCTTTTCCTAGATATCTGCCCGAGAAAGGAAGAAAAGCCATATGCGGGCCAGTAGCTTGAAGGCACGCAGAGCCTAGCAACGGTTCTGAAAAGATGGGAGAAGCCCGGGCACATCTGCAGGCAACAGGGAAGGAGCCAGTGACAAAGACTAAAGACTAGAGAGCTCATGGCTGGTGAGTGTAGGCAACTTCCTTAACCTCCCAGTTTCTTCATTTGTACAGTGACAAAGGTTGGAACCAGTGATGTTGGAGATTGGAGTTGAGCATCTCTAAAACCCTTTTCACCAGAAATCTGCTGACGAGCTGTGTGGCTGTGGGGCAGTCACTTTTCTCTCATTCCCCCGGCCACTCTCCATTAGTCACAGAGTTAACTCTATTAGGGGCAGAGGGGCTGTCCGTAACAGATATTCCTTGCACTGAACAAATCACAAGTTTAGACGCCCAAGAAAATTCTCTAATTCAAGGACCAAAGCTAGCCTGATTTATTTAGGGAGAATAAAAAGCAGCTAGCTGCCAAAGCAATAGGAGGTAGGAGGACCCACATAAAGCAGGAAGCTGTGGGTACAGTGGATGAAGCACTGAATCTGAATCTCTGTGACCCTGAGCAGTTCACTTAACTTCTTTATGCCTCAGTTTCCTCAACCATAAACTGGGAACAATAATAATAGCACCTATCGCCCAGAGTTATTGTAAAGACAAAAGGAGATATGTGTCAAGTACATTGCAATCCTTAAAGCCCTAGGGAAATATTAGCTATTGGTAGTAGTAAAATCCAGTGAAATAAATTCTTATGCATGATAAAATGAAGAGCATCTCTAATGGCCCCTGAAACCAGCCCCTCCCATCCAACAGCCTATTTCTAGGAAATGAAAACATTTGAACCTTTCAGAAAGCCAGTACTTAGGGAGGGTGTGGGTCTTATGGGTGTCTGCGCTGGATCCCATGGCCATTGAAGTTTCCTTTCCACAAAGAGCCTCAAAGGTGTGTACTGGTGGCTCAGGCCAGAAACTTGCAATGCTCAGTGCAGTAAGTTAACAAGGTAAATTAACGTGCTTGTTCACTCACCTCCCTATGGAAGACCCTGGTTTTCACCTCAACTCCAGAGAGAGTACATCAATAATATACTAAATTGTCTAGATTGTGAATAGAGATATTAAAGGAAGGGGAAGGAAGAGGGGGCTAAAAAAAAGCATTTCTAAAGCACCAGTAGTTCCAAGGAACTATATTAAGTGCTTTACCATGATTATCTCATTTGATCCTCTCAACAACTCTGGGAGAGTGGGTGTCATTATTATTCCCACTTTACATCTGAGGAAAATGAGGCAAACTGAGGCTTACTCAGGGTCACACAGCTTGTAAGTACCTGAGGCCAGATTTGAACTAGGGTCTTCTCAACTCCAGGGACAGTGCTTTCTCCACTGAATAACCACTTGCCCCTAAGACATAGTTAAGACATGACTATGATTTCATTTGGACTTTATCCCATATGGTCATAATTCATTCAGTCGAATGACTAGGGAAGTCAGGTGAGAAAAAATATAATAACCAACCAAAATAACCAATCAACTTGCTCAATACAGTCAACACAGAGGCTTTGTGTAAATGTTGCATTTGTCCCTTTGCATTCTTCAAACATACTTATGATGAGACTACCAAGTGTTTAACACTGTTCTAGGCACTGAGGGAAATACAGACCTTAGAGCTAGAGGTGCAAAACACCTCAGAACTTCATCTCGGCTCCTTCCCAATTTTATGGATGAGGAAACTGAGGCTGACTCCAAATTCAGTACTCAACACCAGCACTGGACCTGGAGTCAAGGCCCACTAACCAATGAAGAAGCACCTAGGATGTGCTCAGGCATTCCCGGGACACAAAAGCAGCATAAATGGGATATTCCCTGGTTTGGCTCCTGCATACTTAGCTGTGTGACAATAAGAAGTCGCTTCAGCTCTCAGCCTTAGTTTCCTTACCAGTAAAATGGAAATGGTATTTATCACCTTACTTCAGAAGGTTCTTGTGAAAATCAAATGACAACGTATGTAAATGCACTTTGTGAACCTGAAAATGCTCTAAAAACTTTAGCCACCATCTTTATAGGAAGATATTCCTCTTGTTCAATGGTGTTCAGGTAGCTACAGTCCGGGGACAATTCTTATTCTCTTTCACCTAGAGTTCTGCAAAGGTCCCTCCCTGCCCTCATAGGTCATTAACCTCCTAATAAATAGAAACCAGGTCTTATCTGCTTGCAAAGTTAACAGAAACACAAAAGCCTCCCTAGGCCTTTAAACCCCAGAGGAGTCCTTCCCTGCACCCCAAGTCCGGGCTACAACAAACAACAGCCATAGTGTTTGCTGCCTCTCGGGATTTGTGAGGTGAGAAATGCTTAAAGCAGGAGGTGACACCAAATCATTATTTCAATATTGTTTGGGAATTAATTAGAACTCTTTCCAGGGTTGTTCATTAACTTATTTGTTCAATAGGTCCTTAAGGTGAGTCCACAGGCAGGCCGACTGAGCATTTTTCCCGGGACTTTAACAGGCTAGCTGGGTGGGGAGAAGAGCGTGTCTGCTTTTTATTAGCCGGCGGAAATGAGCTCGTTGTCTTTTTATCACTTTCATAGTTTTGCGTGTTGCAGGTAAGCCATTATTAATTCATGTCTAAAGCGAGGCAGGCCGGATTTCTGACGATGAAGCAAAAAGAGGCAATAACCGCTGCTCTCTGAAGGGAAAGGAGGAGCATCCATTAGCTCGGAGCCCACAATTCACGGGGAGGGGAGGGAGGACTGTCCCCGCGGGATTCCTTTTTGGCAGTGGATTCACGCCACTTTCGGCTCCTCTTGTCTACAATTACCAGGCCTGGGAAGGGGAGCTCGGAGCCAGCCCATTCTGCAATGAAAACAAGTTCCCTCCCCCTCGTCTGGAAAAGCCATTTCCATAATGCGCTCCATCAAGGTTAAGTCTTCCCGTCAACTCTGATTTCTCCTGCGACAGCTCGAAGCCTCCTCAGAAGCGCGTCTCCCTGCGCACCTTTCTAAAATGCGTCCTGATGAGGCCCCATCATGGCGACAAAAGCAGCTTGCCGGCAAATTCGATTGGAAGGAGACACTCCTCCTCTCCTCCTCGCAATAAACCCTGCTGATTGCATCCGTGATGAGGCTGTCACAACTTGTTCCCTGAAAACATTTTCGGCTGTAAAGTCTTTGTGGACTTATTTCAGAAAGGGAAACAGCACAAGATGACAAGATCCTGCCGCTAGATCCGAAAGGGAGCAACGGGTCCAATCCCCGCACTTTAGGGATAAGGAAACCGGACCACAGTCAGCTGGGTGACCGGACTGGGAGTCAGGAACACCCGAGTTCGACTCCTGCTTCAGCCACTTAGTAGCTGCGGAATCCTGGACACGTCACTGAGGCTCGCTAAGGCTGAGTACCCTCATTTACAAAATGGGTATCATAAGAGCAACTCCTTTCATAGGATCATTAGGGGTAGGCACTGCATAGGTAACTGACCTGAAATGTCCTTGGTGGAGGGAATTCCCATATGAAGAAAAACCCTCTGCCAATAAAGATCATTCCCTTCTCTGCAACTCATACTCTTGGAGGAGGAAACTGAAAGGATCTGCCCCTCCACGGGGGTCCCACTGAGGCTTTGTGTCAGAGACACAACTTGCACCCAGGTCTTCCTGACCCCAAGGCTAGCCCCGTGACCATCAAACTGTACTAAATGAAGACTCCATCAGTGTGAGTTTTGTTATCCAGTGGCTTGCCCAAGGTCATATAGGGAGTCAGGGGTAGAGATAGAACAGATGCTGACCTAAGTCTTCCACTCAAATATCCCCAGAGGGTGGGCCACCACTGCTTCTGCCCTGTCCCTGAAACCACCTTGCATCTCCCAACGAATATTTTTTCTTCAGGAACACACAACTCATTCCTTATAAAAATGAAAACTCATATTGTGGATATCATTACACACTCAGAGTCTGGCATTGCCATTATTCCACACAATCACCAAGCATCTCCAACAGGAGCCATTTCCATAGAGTGCCCATTACAATCCTCACGGTGAATGAAGGAGAGTCTCTGCTTTGTGGCGCATTAGCCGACATCCTCTTTCTTTTAAAATGCTGTCTTAAGTGGCTAGGGGCTGTCTCAACGATGCTGTTCTATCCAAATTGTATAAGCAATGGGATTCTGGCCACCTCTTTCTCCTGAGAAACACTGTGTGTGTGTATGTGTGTATGGGCATGTATGTGTATATGTGCATGTGTAAATGCATGTGTGTATGCTTGAGTGTGCGTTGTGTGTGTATTTATGTATGCATATGTATGTGTGTGTGCATGTGTATATGTGCTCACATAGGGAGCAACGGAGCCAGGATTTGAAGTCAGCCCTCGAATTCATCTCCCTGCCCAAACGCCCCGGCTTCCTTCAAGACTCGGCTCAAATCCTAACTTCTACAGGAGGCCTTTCACAGCCTCCTCCAACCCCCCAAACCACCAGATTCTTCCCTTATAGATTACCTTCTCCATATTCTGCATATGTCTTGTATGAACACAATTGTCTGTTTGTTGTTGCCTCATTAAAAATCAATGATCAACAAGCATTTAAGTGCCTGTGAGGGATACAAAAGTTCTCTTCTAATGGGGGAAGCAACATGCAAACACCTCCACATAAACAAGCTATAGAGAGGATAAATGAGGAAGGCCAAGAGAGGGGATGCACCAGTGTTAACAGGCACGCCAAGAGGTTTCCTGTAGAAGGTGGGATTTGAGCTACAAGGAGGATGGAGTAGCCAGGAGGCTGAGATAAAGGAGGAGAGAATTCCAGGCAAGGGGACAGCTGGGAAAATGCCCAGAGTTGGGGTCTGGAGGGTCTTGTTCACCAACCAGCCAGGAGGCCAGTGTAACTGGAACACAGTATATGGGAGTAAGGAAGGTGTAAGAAGACTGAAAATGCAGGAAGGAGCCAGGTCATGAAGGGCTTTAAACACCAAAGGAGGAGACAGGAAGCCCTGGGAGCTGATTGAATAATAGAGTAATGTGGTTGGAATAGTGCTTGAGGAAGATCAGTTTGACAAATCAGTGAAGGACAGACTGAAGTGGGGAGAGACCTGAGGTAGAGACTGACCGAAGAGGCAATGGGGGACTGCACTGGGCTAGTGGCTGTGTCAGAGAAGAGAAGGGCTCGTATTCAAGAGATATCCCAAGGTAAAATCAAAAGGACTTGGCCACCGATTGGATGAGGTGGGGAATATTAGAGAGAAGACACATTCAAAGATGATACCTAGGTTGTGAATCTAGAAAACTTGGTGCCATTCATTGTAATAGGGAAGTTTGGAAGGCAGGAGGCATTAGGGTGAGAGGAAAGAGAATGAGTTATGTTTTGGACCTGCTGAGTTTACACTGTCTATAGGACATCAGTCTGAGATGTGCAGTAAGCAATTAGTCAATCAATAAGCATTTATTAAGCAGCTACTGTGTACAAAGCACTGTGCTAAGTACTGGAAATTCCAAAAGAGGTAAAAACCTGTTCCTGCACTCAAAGAGTTTACAATCTAACAGTAGAAACAACAAGCAAATATAAGATAAAAAGGAAATAATTAACAAGATGAAAGGCATTAAGAGAGGTTGGGAAAGGTTTCCTGTAGAAGATGGGATTGTAATTGAGACTTAAAGGAAGCCAGGAAGGTCAGTAGTCAGAGAAGAGGGGGGGGGGGGGCAACCAGAGAGAATGCCTGGAGCAGTGAGAGGGAGGTTCTTGTTTGTGGAACAGCCAGGAGGCCAGGGGTGCTGGGTTGAAGAGGACACACCACGGAGTGAGGTGTAAGAAGCCTGGAAAGGTCAGAGGGAGCTAAGTTATGAAGGGCTTTGAACGCCAAACAAAGGATTTTGTATTTGCTCCGGTGGCAATAAGGAGCCATTGGAGATTGTAGAGTTGGGGAGGAATGGTCAGAACTTTGCTTTAGGGAAATCTTTTTAGTGGCTGGATGGAGGGTGGATTGGAGTGGGAGAAGGCTGGAGACAGGCAGACCCGCAGCAGCTACTGCAATAACGAGGTGGGGAAGGGCGGCACTGGGGAGGTGGGAGGGGGCAGAGTCGAGGGATGCTAATGAGGTAGAAATCAGAGGCCTTGGCACCATCTTGGATCTGGGGCGTGAGAGAAGGAAGGAGCCCAGGATGACTCATGGTTTGGGAGCCTGAATCTCTGGGAGTATGTGGGTGCCCTCTACAGTGACAGGGAAGGCAGGAGAGTTTGGGGAGAAAGAGGATAAGTTCCGTTCTGGACATAGTGTAAGACATCTTCAGCTTCCTTGGCTGCAATGATGGGTCTGGCTATGGTGACCCCTGGGGCTGTTTCCAGTTCTAACCCCATGATACCATGGGCTTCATAGCATTTTACATCATTTGTATCCTTTAACATGACACCAGATGCTCCAGACTTTTCTAAGAAAAAAAGCTCACAGTGCAAAGTCTCAGAACATCCCCAGGGAGCCTCTTCCGAACCACAGTTTGAATCCATTTTCATCCAAGTCCTGAGCATGAATGCCGCCTTCTCTGAGCTGGGCACATTAGTCAAGTCCGTACTGCACGTCTCCACTAGGCTTGAACCAAGCATCATATTTTACAGGATTATAACTGCAGGTCGGGCAAAGCTGAATCCCTGTGGCCACTAGAGGGGGGATGCCTAATTCACACTAAGTAGAATCTGGCTGTCTATATTCAAAACAGCCCAAACTTGATCCAACCCCACTCTTACCAATGGACTTCTTTTAAAGCTACTTATCATACATTGCAAAAAATTCAATCCCAAATGAAAGTTGCCATTTAATATTATACTCACTAGAGAATGTTTTATGTTACCAATTATATATTCACTAGAAGTAGAAAGTAGATTTCCTATATTGGTTTTTAATCAGCACACGAATCTTAAAGGTCATTCAAGAACATAAACAGAGATACAAAACATTTTGTAAAACCATACTCAAATATGACATGAAGATTCAATAAATTCCTATTTTTAGACCGTAAAATCATATCTGCTTATCACAGTAAGACAGTCAATGTGTTTAAAAAATATTCGACTTACCCATCCCTGCCATAATTATCCATGTAAAAACCCATCAGCTTGGTTTGCTCAAAGGGAATGACAGGCAAAATGAAAACCAGCATGATGGATTTGAGCAGCAGCCCCCGAGAGAGGGAGCTACCTTTGGCAGCAAAGAAGATCTATTGTAGGCACCAGTACAACTTCTTCAAATGTCACATTTTTAACTTTCTCCTTTTATCACCCATTCTTGAAGGATCACCACTACCATCCAGGCCAGAGTGATTCATAGCAATACCACCAGAGCCTCCAAAGTCTCAGCCATTAGCCGTACTGGAATGGGGATTACGTTCAGTGGGCTATCTTCAATTTGCAGATGGAGTCAGCTGGGAGCTGTGGATGGGGCCCCTGCACTCTGATGAGTGAGATCATTAAATCAGGGCCCAACATTGGCTTGGAGGCAAAGCCTGTCTTTTATTCATCCCTGAAATACTACACCAAAATGTCAATGGGCTCCTGTGAAGGAGCTTAGCTCCAAAACTGGAGAGATGGGAATAAATGACAAGCCTTCCTCCTCTTCTAAAGAGGAGCCTGGGAGCCGGCCCCTTAGAGCTTCGGGGAAAGAGAAGGTGATCTGGGCTTCTACTTCCCCTCCTCATTGTACAATGCGTACATTTGGCATAACTGACTGTGTGCCAGCTCCCGCGCTGAGGACACCACCCTGAAACGGTCCCACCTTTCTCTATGGGGGAGACAGTAGGCACATACACTGTCCAAGTAGATACAATATTTAGCATATGATGCCAGCAGGGTGGCGGTGGCTAGGAAAGGCCTCTGAAAGGTGACAAAGCCAAGGACTCAGGAGAGACAGCAAAGGGCACACTGCGGTGGCCATAGGCAAGCCCCTGCAATCCTGTCAGCTGGTTCACTGACTAATGGATTGCTTACACTCTCTGAGGCTGTGTCTTCACCTGTAAAATGGAGAGAGCAATGATAGATGATAGATGATAGTGCTCACCCTACAGGTTGTGGTGAAGCTCATTCATTCATTCATTCAACAAACACTATTGAGTTCTTTCCATGTACTGGGAGCCGAGTTGAAATGAGATAATGAAGAAGGTTGGCTCTTGTCACTATTGTTGTTCTCCATCTTCTCCTCTTTTTAGGGACGATCAAATCAGTCCTGGGAAAAATTGATACCTCGCTCTAATCCCTTTTATCATCTAGGTGGCTAAAAATAGCTCTTTTTGGTAATTGAGTAAAAGTATCCGGATGGAAGCTCATCTTCTAGACTCACTGAGGTGGCCTGTGGGGCACGTTAACTGTACTCATGAGGTGTAGTAGATACTCACTCAATGTTTATTGACTTGACTTAAACCCCAGTAGGAGATGGGACCATAAAGCTCAGAAGCACCTTTTCCTATTCCCACATGACTTTCATTTCTTCTGCTAGTCTCCATTTTAAAAAATTAATTTATTTAGTTTTGCATGCATTTCTAATCTGTCCCACTCATTGCTCCCCAATTGAACATTAAGCAAATTAGACAAAGTTAATTCGTTTTTAAAAAGCCTTCATCAAAAATATGCATAGTCCAGCAAAACAAATCCCCCACATTGGCTGTGCCTGCAGATGCATGCCTCTCTCTGCACCTCTCCTGCAGGAGTTGAGCGGGGTGTTTCATTTTCCCTCCCTCACCCCCCTGCTTTATCATCAACTAAGCCAGAGGTCTCAAAGCTTTCCAAGTGATTTTTCTCTACAAGTTGTCATTACCTTAGTTTCTCCAGCTCTGTTCACTTCCCACTACCTCCATCCTCCATCGTCTCTCTATATTTCACAAGTTTTTCACTCTCATAGCTTGGAGGTGCTGAGTATTGGGAGTGGTGACACCCACTGAAAAGATTGCTCTGAATTTTTAGGGATTAATGTCGTATCTGGATAATTGAGGGCCATAATTCTATCTAGGATCATCGTCTGTTACCAGGATGGTTCATTTGTTGAATGCTCAAGAATATTTTGAGGTCTATATAAGGAGTAAAGAGACTTGTTGAGATAGCTTCTGATCTATAATCCTAGCTACCAAGATTCATCTTTTTATGAATTTGCTTTTTAAATCATATATGACATTGATATAAAACTTTAAGTTTATGAAACACTCTATATGGGTTACCTTAATTGATGTTCACAACAACGCTGTAGAACGGGTCCTATTATTATCCACATTTTATAGATAGGGAAACTGAGGCTCGGAGAGGTTAAGTGAATTGCCCAGAGTCACACAGCCAGGAAGGGTCTGAAGTTGGGGGTGAAAGGCCTCTCGCCAGGCCCAGTGCTCCATCTACAGGGACTCCTCTTGCTAGAATGCATTAGGTGCTAAATGTTTGCAGCCTGGGGCAATGTGTTGCAGAGTTTCTATCTTTCCCTGGCCTGATCTGCATTGATCCGGGTTCCTGGCCACAGTGATCAGGTCCCAAATTGTTACCCACACCCCTACACCTCCACACGCCAAGCCCCAGGGCTCATCCTTCGGGTGCTAGCTAGGATTATTGGGTTTTGATGCTTTCTAGCTATTTGTTTAGTTGCCATGAAACGTAATAAAATGTGTTGATTTCTTCTGTGCTGATAAAACCTGTGCTAATAAATTTGCCAGTGTATCTGAAGGCAAGGAAATTTTTCCTTACAGAGGAGGAGGAACATGACCAGCTCCTCCCCACTCCCCCAAAATTAACGCTGGGCCCTTCGTGGCACGAGGGGCCTCTCTGAAGGGCTTTGGCCTGTATAAAATTCACGGTACTGGCAAAAGAACAAAGCAAACCCTTTTTTTCATAAACGCTCGCTGGGTACCCTTCAAGTCAAGGGAAAAGCGAGACACGCCCAACATGGAGAAACTCAAACTAGGGCGGGAAGTGGGCCAGTCTTCTGACCAGTCCATCGGTGAGGCAGAGCCTCAAGATACAGGAGAATAATTGGGCGGCTGACGTGGGCAAGGGAGGATTTCTTTGTTTTTGATGATAAGAGATCTGAGCATGACATGAAGGAGCTAGTAAGGGGAACGACTGAAGATGAGAGAGAAGGGGAATGAGCGATGAAGTCACTCCTAGAGGGGACAAGGAGAATCACTGGATTGGATGTACAAGGCATGAATGGGTGCACGCAGGTACACAAAGGCACAAACTCAAAAAATAAAAAGCCATATGTGCTTTATGCAAGCCAGCTATGGGAGGGGGATCACAGAATAGCCTGAATCATTTATTTGAACCAATACAGTAACCAATCAATCAACCCCCAAACCTTTACAAAGCACCAGGTACTTTATAGCACCTCAGATACAAATACAATAAATACCATCTACCTGCAAGACGTTTATGCTCTGATGGGGACACGGGTGCATATGTGTCTATGTGGCACAAATATGATGGGAGTAAATACAAATCGTTCAATACCAGGTAGTTTGGGAGGGAGGGCACTACCAACTGGAGGGATAAGGGAAGCCTTCATCTGGAAGATGGATCCGAAAGGAAGAAAGGACTTCTAGGAGGGGAGGTAAGGAGAGTGGGGGATCACAAGTACAAAGGCTAGGAGGTAGGAGACGAGGCCTTGTGGACAAGGACCAGAGAGTAGGACAGTTTGGCTGGAACACTGAGTGTGAGAGGGAGAGGAACAGCTAAGGAGGTGGTAAAGGTCACCGGGCCAGGCTGAAACAGCTTTAAAAGCTAAGCAGAAGAATTCCTATGCCATCGTTGAGGCAATAAGAAGTGGTTGGAGCAGGGGGATGGTGTGTGTGTGTGTGTGTGTGTGTGTGTGTGTGTGTGTGTGTGTGCGTGCGTGCGTGCGCGCGCGCGGAGTGAGAGGCTTGAGGCAGAAAGAGCTGTCAGAGACCAGGGCAAGGCTCTAGAGCAGAGGTGATGGGGACCTGAGCTAAGATGGAGGCAATGTGAGGGAGGAGGTAGGAAGAGAGAGGACACAAAGGGGATACTAAATAATGACCCCTATTTTTTCTCAGTGACACTCTAAATAAAAATGAGTAGTGGGGGCAGCTAGGTGGCAAAGTGGATAAAGCACCAGCCCTGGATTCAGGAGGACCTGAGTTCAAATCCGGCCTCAGACACTTGACAGGTACTAGCTGTGTGACCTTGGGCAAGTCACTTAACCCTCATTGCCTCGCCAAAAAAAAAAAAATGAGTAGTAACGTTCAAATCAGGACTTGGATTTTTTGTGGGTATAAAGGCCACTACAGAAAAATTGTTCTGGTTGTTAATAAATGGATTAATCTTTAAATTTGTGTTCAAAGTCCAAGAGACTCTGAGTGAGCTAAGGAGACATCTGCCAAGTGCAACTTGTGTAGCACTTACACGTGGGAATATTTGACTTGGTTATTTCTAACCTGTGCAATATGGTGAAAGGTAAATGAATATTAGGAGATCATCCAGGCATAGGCCTGGCTCACAAACCTGTGTTTGCCTCCTCTATGAACTCCCAGGTGTTTTCTGTGAAATCTAGATATAGCTTAACGTGGGAAATTGCCCCTGTTTTGATGGAGAGTGGGAACATGAAGGAGGATACCCTGCTGGGATCTTGGTCAGGTCCCTTCTAGGTATATCTCACTGATTAACTGCCTAAGGTTCCCAGGAACGAGCCATTCCTAGGGACTATAAACAATTCCAGGAGTTGTCCTGGGGGGTTGGCTCCCCCTCAGGAGTATGCCCTGAGAAACTAAGTTTATTCCAACTTCTCTGGCAGTGACCCTGCATGAACGCACTTGGTGTCAGTCATAAAAGTAGCTCATCATACAAGTTGCTATTGGTGGCTTCAAGCCACTTTTGTTTAAAGTCTTATATAAGTCAAAGTAAAGCTCCCGCCTCTTTGGAGTCCCACCCATGGAGAGGATGCTCTGCCTGGGATGTTCCCAATCGGGACTCTGGGAGGCTGTACCGGGATCCCCAGCCAATGGACCCAGGAGTTGGTGCTTCCCTGATTTGGTGATGTATTTTCCCTTTAAATCTCTATGTAGTGGGGCAGCTGGATGGCTCAGTGGATAAAGCACCAGCCCTGGATTCAGGTGGACCTGAGGTCAAATCCAGCCTCAGACACTTGACACTAACTAGCTGTGTGACCTTGGGCAAGTCACTTAACCCTCACTGCCTTGCAAAGAAAGAAAGAAAGAAAGATAAAGAAAGAAACTCTACATAGTGGTCGCTTTTGCTTTAATAGTTATATTGTGGGGCAGCTAGGTAGCGCAGTGGATAAAGCACTGGCCTTGGATTCAGGAGGACCTGAGTTCAAATCCAGCCCCAGACACTTGACACGTATTGGCTGTGTGACCCTGGGCAAGTCACTTAACCCTCATTGCCCCACAAAAAAAAAGAAAGAAAAAAAATAGTTATATTGTTAGGCTGCTTACTTTATTGCTGCTGCAAAACTAATATCTCTTTTCCTGTACTGTAATATTAATTAAATCTAATTTTCTTCATCTGGTGTTGGAGTGTCATTTTTGTAGGAGCAAATCTGAACATTATCCTTAACAATACATATGGGCAATCCACCATGACCTTGTCAGTTCTCAAAATCCTTCTGAAGGTGAACAGAAATATAAGTGACCATGACAATGAGAAGTATTGCTGATCAGATAAACCACAATTTATGGAGGACCCCAAACTTGAAGGATGGTACCAACAATGTGGCCTTTGGAGCAGAGATGGAAATGTTGTTGGTGGTCCTTCATTCTCAAAGAGGCATGACATCAGGGTGAGGTCAGGACTTGCACTGAATTAGATTGAAGTGAGGCAGGGCTATGCAGGGTCACCAGCCTCACTCTCTCTAGAGCCATCTGGGTCCACTGGCAAGATAGACATCAGGACAACTGGAGATGGCCCTGGATGTTTAGGGCGTTGGGATGAAGTGACTTGCCCAGAGTCATACAGCTAGTAAGTGTCTGAGGTGAGACTTGAATTCCGGTCATCTTGACTCCAAAAGCAGTGCTCTATCCACTGTACCACACTGTCCCACACCCCCGGTTGTGGGATCCCCAGTTCTGGTGTTCAGTGGATCTGCCTTCACATCATGGTGTAAGATGACAGATTCCAAGATGAATAAGAATGTTAATTAACTGTCACTAAAAACTCACCATTAAAAAATAATTGGGGGCAGCTAGGTAGCACAGTGGATAGAGCACCGGTCCCGGAGTCAGGAGGACCTGAGTTCAAATCCAGACATCAGACACTTAACACTTACTAGCTGTGTGACCCTGGGCAAGTCACATAACCCCAATTGCCTCACCAAAAAAAAAAAAAAAATTTGACTTGTCTGAGCTCTCACCTAAGCTTTCATCCATGTTCAGCGTGACTTGAAAGGATTCTTAGTTTTGGGTAATAAAAGAAATAGATATTCAGGGGGACTGCCTTCACAAAGTTTTCTTCCTCGGGTCCTTTGCATCAAGCTACAAGCCTCATTAAAGAGGGTGCCTGGTGGAGTGGATGTGGGGCTGACCCTGGTCTCTGGAAAGCCTAGGAAGAAATGCCACCCCCCCATTTACCAACTGTGGGACCACAGGCAAGTGCCTTGCCTCAGTTTCCTCCTATGTCATAGAAGAGTAATACTACCTACAGAATTTGTTTTGTGGGGTTGTCGAGGAAGAAAGAAGAGGTGAAGCATCTTGGGCACCTTGGAGAGTTATTCATCTTTAATAGCTTAAAACTACACTAAGGCTTTTTGGGGGGAGGGGCTGGGCAATGGGGGTTAAGTGACTTGCCCAGGGTCACACAGCTATTAAGTGTCAAGTGTCTGAGGACAGATTTGAACTCAGGTCCTCCTGACTCCAGGGCCAGTGCTCTATCCCCAGTGCCACCAGCTGCCCCTGCACTAAGACTTTTGAACATGCTAAGTATACACAGCTCTACAAGGCTATCTCTTGCAGATCAGGTGCCAACTTGTGCTGGTGGAGGGAATTTCCTCACCTGGGAGTAGTTCCCCATCCTAATGGAATCGTGGGCCCAATTCCCACCTACCAACCCTCAAAAAGCGTTCCACAAACGGGATGTTAGAATCTCTCACTGACCCCCTCCCACTTAGCGTCTCTCCCAGAAAACACGGTTCCATCGGGTCCCCGCTTCCTCCTGGCAGTTCCCATCCTCCCCTGGGAGCCAGGGCCGAGTCAGCACTTGCAGCTCCCCAGGAGCCTGGCCGGCTTGGGGCTGGGGGCGGGGGAAGCACACGTCGTGATCGAGTCCATTGATGAGAAGTCGGAGTCCCTCCTGAGAAGTCGGAGGGAAGTCTCAGACAGTCCCCAAAGCCCCCTCTGAGGCTCACTGCAGGGGCGACTGTGGGCAATTCCCAAACCTTCCTGCTTGTGAGATGAGGAAGCTGCACCTTGCTCTAGGTTCAGGATACGGGGACGATGCCATCAGAAGACTCTGGGGCAACGCGAAGAGCACTGCGTGTGGAGGCCAAAGACCCAGTGTTAAAACCTTAGCTCTGCCACTGGCTGCTGGAATGACCCAGCAGAGAGGATGGACGCTGAGAAATGTTGAACCACCAGCTCTTCTGGGGGAAGTGTATACTCACCCCTGAAAATTTAACAACTGGCTCTCCTGGGGCAAAATGTGCCCACACACTTGTAAGCTTAGGTTGCATGGGTGACATCTCCAAGGCTTTAACTCTAGACAATCAATAGAACAATAAGTCCAGGCCTAATTTGTAGCTTTTGCAGATTTCCGGGGTGTAAATACTAACCCCTGAAAATTTAACAATCAGCTCTCACAAGCACATTCCAGCTTAGCTCTTGGTCTCAATCTTCTCATTGGAAATGAGGGGGTTGGACTAGATGCCTGGGAGGGGGGGGGCAGTAATTGGATTCCTTGTCTTGCCTAGAAGTGCAGCAGCTACTCACTGGCCAGATCCTGCCGCTGGGGAGCTTTGACCCGAACTTTCCAACCCGGGCCAATTTGTTCTTCTTTAATGCAATGAGCATTTGTTAAGCACCTACTGTATGTCAGGTGCTGTATGTCCCCAGGACCTCCCAGTTCTCCCATGATACCCTAAGCCTAGCTCACTCAGTCTGTCTGCTATGTGCCAGACACTGCACTAAATGCTAAGGACTCAAAGAGGAGAAAAAACCCAATTCCTGCTCTCAAATAATTCACATTATTTTGGGGGGTGGAATATACAAACAACTATTTCCATAGATTATATATATGTATATATATACATATATAAAATATATATATATATATATAAATAAATACACGCTATATGGGGGAAGGAGTGGGGCAAGAAGCTTGGAAAAGCAGAAAGGAGCCAGGCTGTGGAAGGCTTTAAAAGTCCTTTTAAAGGGCTTGGGCATTTGATTCCATAAGTTATAGTAACAACAATAACAATAATAATATCTAATTTCTATAGCACTTTAAGGTTTGCAAAGTGCTTTGCAAATATTATCTCCTCTACTCTTCACAATAACCTTGGGAGCATGTGCTCTTGACCTCAGTTTATAGATGATGAAACTGAGGCAGAGAGAGATTGACTTGTCCAAGGTCACACAGCTGGTGTCTGAAGCAGGATTATTAGGAGTCTGGTAATAAGAAACCAGTGGAGTTTCTTGAATAGAGGCATGATGCAGTCAGACCCATACTTTTGGAAGCTCCCTTTGGCAACTTAGAGGAAGATGGAATGGAGCTGTGAGAAATGAAGCCAGTAGACCCACCAGCAGACTATTGCAATAGTCCAGGCAGGAGGTGCTGAGGGCTTGCACCTGGAAGGGCTGTGTGAACAGAAACAAGGAAACGCACATGAGAGATGTTGGCTGCGAGGCAGAACCTGTCCATCTGGAAGGTGCCAGATGTGGGGAAACCAGAGAGTGGAGAAAAGGGGAACCACCCTGTCCTCTCTTGAGCTTGGAAACTACAGATATAGGAGCTGGGCTCAGCTGAGGGCTTCCAGACCTCCGGGAATTTCAAGCTTTTACACTCAGTTTTGATGGCTTTTCTTCCCACTGAAGCAGAGAACATTAAGGAATAAATATTGTTGAGTTTTCTGCAGACTCCAAAAAAGGCTCACATTTATTGTTTTAAGGAAGAAATAAAATCCTTTTATTGCACACATCTGAGAAATGGAAAAAACAGTGTGATTTTTCCCAGAATGAAACCATCACCTCTAAGTCCTCATCACAGGCTGTGTGGTAGCATTCCATTGATAGTGGGAGATTTCTTTGTGCTCCCTAAAACAGGCTCACAGGACAGATGCTCCCCCATCAATTCCTCAAGCAGAAGAGGGTGGGAATAGGAACAACTAGGCTCAGTACCTTTCATTTGTCAATCAACAAACATTTATTAAGCCTTCATGGTATGGCTGTGCCAAGTGCTTAACACTTAACAAAAACTGGCTGACTAACTGACTGAGGTGCTGAGGATGGATGCCCATTTGTAGAAAGAAGAAAACCATGCCTTCTCTCAAAGGGATTTCATTCTGATGGAACTTAAGGAAATGCTTTGTACACTGATAAATTAAAATGTACAAAGTAAATGTTTGAACAACCTCAGCAGAAGAGAGAGCTCAGTCTGCAAGTATTTAGGAGCTGACTATGTTCTAGGCTCTGTACTAGTTGGGGGGCATTCATAACTACAAAGAATAAAACAGTTCCCTTCTCTCAAGATGCTGCTGTTCTTCCAAGTTTAAGATCAAAGACTAAAATTCCAGGTCAATAAGGAAACCAATTAAGCCAGGTGAGGAAGGACTCTTTCCCTACTGGTAGTCCCTGTTTTGGGGGGAACTACGTGGTTCAGTGGATGGAGCAGGAGGCCTGAAGTCAGATAGACTCCTCTCTCTGAGTTCAAATCTGACCTCAGACACTTACCTGCTGTGTGACGCTGGGCAAGTCATTTTACCCTGTTTGTCTCAGTTTCATGATCTGGAAAATGAGCTGGAGAAGAAAATGGGGAACCCTCCAGTATCTCTGCCAAGAAAACCCCAATAGTCTGGGAACAACAAGTTCCCATTGTTTTTCAGCATTTAAGAAAAGCTTATCAATTAAGCAACTACTGTGTAAATAGAAGTACTAAAAAGCTAGGTGGTGCTGTAGTTAGTGGGCTGGACCTCAAGTAAGAGAGACCTGAGTTCAAATTCTGCCTCTGAAATTCACTGGCAATGGAACCCTGGGCAAGTCACCTAATTTCTCTCAGCCTCATTTTCCTTCTCTGTAAAGGAGGAATAGTAACGGCACCAAAAGGCAGAGTTGTTGTTATGATTGTTGTTAAAACAGCAATAAAACCATCGCCTTCTCAGTGAAAGTCTCAGGAAATTTCTTTTGGCAGCAAAAGAAAGACAATAAAACTAGCATGGATCTAATATTTTACATATATTACCCTCAACTGTTCTTCACCACAGGCCTGGGAGATAGGTGCTACTATTTTCCCCACTTTGCCGGTGAGGAAACCGAGGCAGAGAGAAGTGAAGGGACTTGCCCAGGGTCATTCAGCTAGTAAGTACCTGAAACAGGACTGAAAATCAGGTCTTCCTGGTTCCACATTCACTGCACCAGCAGCTGCCTCTCAGAGGGCTGTATTACAGTAAAATAAGTCATACTAAGTCGTTACAGTTGACCTGCAGCTCTGGATTTCAGTGACTGGGACTTTTCTGGGTGTCTTCTTGTCCTGAAGAATACTGACTCCCAAGAGCATGATGAAGGATTTGTAAACCATTGCTATTGTCTCTTCTGCCAGAGTCCCCCATGGGTGCCTCACTCTAGTGTGGAGGCAATCCTGGCTTCTCGAAGACTGTACCAACAGGGCACCATCACTGGCAGATCCAACCCAGCTGAGAAGCCTCAGATCTGGTACGAACCAGGAGTGTGTGTCCATAGTCTGAGAAGCAGGCATGCTAAGGGGAGGGAGGCACATCACCAGCTTGGCCAACGGGGGAGGGATCTCTCAGCAAGGGCAGCCTTTCAATCAAATTCAACAAGCATCTATTAAGTGCCTACTATTTGTCAGACACTGTTCTAGGTGATGAGAATATTAAACAGTGAAACAATCCCTGCCTTCAAGCAGATGACAATCGACTGAAGAAAAAACAACCTGTGCCCAAGTAAGTAATGGAAGGTGTGAACAAAGGCATCTCGAGGAGAGAACACTGGTGAGGAAATGGGGTGAGGGTGGGGGAGTGGGAAGGAGACAGCTCAGGACATGGGGAAGAGCTCTGAATTTGGAGTCACAGCATCCGAATTTAAATCCTTGCTTGGACATTACTCAGATAACCTTGAATTCTCTAGGCTTCAGTCACCTCACCTGTACAAGGAAGGGGCTGGACTAAATGATCTCTGATTTCCCTTTAAGCTCCAAATCCATGAGCCTTTGATCCCAGATGGCCCCTGGGCTGACCTTTGATGGAAGGTGGAGATTGGAGGAGTCAAGGATATAGTCCTGCCATGGGGGCTGGGGGGGGGGGGGGAGAAGCTTTTGAAGACCTGTCCAAAGTCCTGAATTGTGATCCTATAAATTATACGGAGATTACCAACTGTGTTGGGGAGAGCTAGGCATGCTCACAAAGACACAATCCCAGCTACTTCAAGGAAGTCATACCGGATCAAATATCATAGGGTTAGGGTCACATTTGGGTTCCTCAGTTTGGTTTTTATTTGAGGGATGAACAAATATTCAAACATTTATTTATTTGCAACTGGAAAACATTCTTCCAGGCAAGCACTAGCCTTAAAAAATGAGAAGGGGAAGAAGAAAAAAAAACAGACCATGGAGAAGAGCACAAGTGGAAAATAATTCCTAAGAGAGCCAAATTTATAACTCAACCAGATGTTCTCCAGAGTGAGAGCAACTGTATTAAAATTAACAGCTACGTGCCCACGGAACATGAACTGTCTGAATTAGCCTCCCTGAAATAGAGTCCCTGCACTGCACTATCCATGGGCCTGCCAGGATGGCCCCGGGCGGGGAAGGGGGGGGGATCGTTCCCTACAAATGTCGGGGCTGCCGCTAGCGTCTGCTCCTGTCACAAGGAGGCTCCCAATGGTGCTACGGAAGGGACGCCCTCCCTGTGCTCAGCACTGTGCCCAAGAAGATGGCTTTCCTAACCCAAAGCCAAGAGCAGAGTCTGTTGTATGCGGAAGCTGAGAAAACTGTAAGCTGGGCATTTGGGGGTTTCAACACCTGCTTGCTCAAATGAAGCTTTTATTGGCACGTGGTCATGGGCAAAGAGAGGCCCTTCTTGGGAAAGGGCTTGGCCTTTACTGTCTCTGCTCCGGAAAGACTGGGAGCAGCCCAACACAAGGGCGGCTTTCCTGTTTTTTTCCACAGCTAAGCCTAGATTAGAGAAACCTCCCATGTGGTGTGAGAAATGATAGTCATTACCTTTCAGATCTTTGGAAAGGAGAACAGTTTATGACCAAACAAGAGATAGAGGATATTATGAATATTATGAAATGCAAAATGGATGATTTTGATTACATTAAATTAAAAAGGTTTTGTACAAACAGAAGCAATGCATCCAAAATTAGAAAGGAAGCAGAAAGCTGGGAAACAATTTTTATAGCCAGTATTTCTGATAAAGGCCTCATTTCTAAAATATATAGGGAATTAAATCAAATTTATAAGAATCCAAGTCATTCCCCAATTGAGAAATGGTCAACGAACATGAACAGGCAGTTTTCTGATGAAGAAATCAAAGCTACCTATTGCCATATTTAAAAATGTTCTATATCACTATTGATCAGAGAAATTCAAATTAAAACAACTCTGAGGTACCACCTGACTCCTATTAGATTGGCTAATATGACCAAAAAATGGAAGATAATAAATATTGGAGAAACTGTGGAAAAATTGGAACACTAATGCATTGTTGGTGGAGCTGTGAACTTATCCAACCATTCTGGAGAGCAATTTGAAATTATGCCCAAAAGGCTATAAAGCTGTGCATACCCTTTGACCCAGCAATACCACTATTGCGTCTTTTCCCCAAAGAGATCACAAAAAAGGACCCACATGTACAAAAAGATTTATAGCTGCTCTTTTTATGGTGGCAAGGAATTGGAAATTGAGGGGATGCCCATCAACTGGGGAATGGCTGAACAAGTTGTGGTATATGAATGTAATGGAATTCTATTGTATTGTAAAAAATGATGAGCAGGTGGATTTCAGAGAAACCTGGAAGGACTTACATGAACTGATGATGAGTGAAATGAGCAGAACCAGGAGAAAATTGTACACAGTATCATCAACATTATGTGTTGATCAATTGTGATAGACTTGATTCTTCTCAGCAATACAACAGTACAAGATAGTTCCAAAGGACTCATGATGGAAAATGCTCGCCAAATCCAGAAAAACAAAAGAACTGTGGAATATGGATGCATATTGAACCATACTATTTCTTTCGGTTTGGGTGCTGTTATTTTTCTTTTTTGAGGTTTTTCCTCTTTGCTCTGATTCTTTCACAGCAAGACTAATGCAGAAATATGTTTAATGTGATTGTACATATATAACCTATATCAGATTACTTGTTGTCTTGGGGAGGGGGGAGGGAGCGGAGGGAGGGAGAAAAATTTGAAACTAGAAATCTTATAAAAACAAATGTTGAAAACTATCTCTACATGTAACTGGAAAATAATAAAATACTTTTATTATTTTTTAAAAAATGAAATGATAGTCATTTCCCCGGCGGTGCTGCTGCCTTTGACAAGACTGGAAAGTGTGGCTGTCACTACCAACATTTCCAGCTTTGGTAGGGACACATTTAGACACTAAGATTCCGTCTCCCCGGACGCTACCTTCGTTTCTGGTCCTTCCCCTCCCCCCCCCCCCCCCCCCCCCCCGCCCCAAGCCTTGTTTTCGCCTCAGCCAGAACATTCTGTAGGAAGCAGTACGGACACTCCTGATGATTAAACACAACCGTGCAAGATTTTCCACCCTTGCCCAGACTGTTCTGAGGGAGTCTAGTTTAAGAAAAGCTCACATGAAACATGGGGGGGGGGGGCGGGATGCAGGAGAATCACCAGAAGGAGGCAGTGGGCAGTGGTGGAGAGGATAAGAGCAAGCTCTAAACACAGATGAGCTGGGTTTAAATTCCACCTGAAGGGCAGCTAGGTGGTGGTGTAGTGGATAGAGCACTGGCCCTGGATTCAGGAGAACCTGAGTTCAAATGCAGCCTCAGACACTTGACACTTAATAGCTGTGTGACCCTGGGCAAGTCACTTAACCCCAATTGCCTCACCAAAAAAAAAAATAAATAAAATCCACCTGATTCCAGCTAGGGGGCACCATAGTTCATAGAGCTCTGTCCTGGGAGTCACAAAAACCTGAGTTCAAATCTGACTTTAGACACTTATTAGCTGTGTGACCATGGGCAGACACTTAATCTCTGCCTCAGTTTTCTCAACTATAAAATGGGGCTAACAGTAGTATCTACCTCCTATGGCTGATACCAGCATCAAATAAGGTATTTTAAAGTGCTTAGAATGGTCCATGGCACAACACAGTTGCTAAGTGATAACTTCTTCCCTTCATCTATCCAAGGAAGAGCTTGGACTGAATGGGCTCTGAGATCCCACACTCTTGGAGATCTGATTCTATGTGCCCACATCGCCAGTATGGCTGGCATGTCAAGGGATGGCATGTCAAACTTAACAGGTCAACAATAGAACTTCTAATCATTCCCCCCAAACACTCCCCTTATACCACCTTCAGTCAAGAAAATCCTCCTCCTCCCGGTCAACAGGTTCACAACCCCAGAGATGCCACATGCTCCCTTTCCTTCACTCTTCATACCCAGTCAGTTGCTAAGTCTTGTCAGTTCTACTTTTATACCGTTCCTGCCATTTGTCCCTTTATCTGTGCTCACATGGGCTCTCATTCAGGACCTCATCACCTCTCTTGGAATGACGTCAATACTCTTAGTTTGTTGATCAGTGGTTTTTCAGTTGTATCGGACTCTTGGTGACCCCATTTGGGGTTTTCTTGGCAAAGATGAAGCAGTGGTTTGCCACGTCTCCAGCTCATTTTACAGATGAGGGAACTAAGCGAGGGAGGGTGAAGTGACTTGTCCAAGGTCGCCCAGGTAGGAAGTATCTGAGGTTAGATTGGAACTCATGAAGAGGAATCTTTCTGACTTCAGGCCTAGCACTCTAACCACTGCCCCACTTGGCTGCCCCAAAAAGTGGCAACTGTGATGATTGCTGCACAACGTAAAACCTCTTCAGCATGAATAGCTAGCATCTATATCGACCTTAAGGTTTGCAAAGCGCTTCTCTACTACGTATCTCATTTCCTCTCCAAAACAATCCTTTGAGCCCCATTTTACAAACAAGGAAACTGAGGCCCAGTGGATAGAACCCTGGACATGGAATCAGAGGACCCGAGTTCAAATCCAACCTCAGATGACCCTGGGCAAGCCACCCAACCTCTGTGTGGTCAGCCTCAATTATAGCTTGGCCTAAGTTGGCTTCTGTGGCTTCTGAGGCTCCTTTCAACCCCATACTTCTGTGACTCTGTGAGCCCCCAGCACCTCCTCTCAGGCCATGAGCCCCAGGCCATACTTCAGCATCAGATCCCAGACAAGAGGTCACCTGGACCACGTCACCATCTTCTCTCCTCCTCTCAACAAAATACCGTGGCCGCCTCTCCCCTTTATGTGATGAGTGTCTGTATCAGAACACAAGCTCCCTGAAGGGAGGAACTGTCTCTTTTTTAACACTTATATTGCCAGTGGTTAGTGGTGTGCCTGGGCCACGCTAAGGGTTTAATGAGTACTTTTCTACTCTTTCATTCATACCTTAAACTTGAATCCCCATTAATCACCAAACGTTAATTAAGCACCTACGACACGCCAGACACTTCGGTAAGGGCTAGAGTTACAAAGACAAGGAAAAGCAGGCTCTGATCTCAGGGAGTGACCTTTGAATGGGAGAGATGAAGCACGCAGACAGAGACTTGTGCACAGCGTGCCCAAAACCGAGGCAGCCTCTACAGTGGGGGTCTTAGCCCGCGGTCCCTGACTCCTACAGCGCTAGAGACTGACTTCTGTGAACACTCTCACTTCAGCCTGTCGGTCCTGGGCGTCTCTTTGGAGGTCAGGAAACATAAGCCTAATGCCTCTTCCACATGACATCTTTTCAAAGGTTGGCCTTCCCACTGTCTCCCCTACTTCCCATCCCTTCCACCTAAGCCACCTCTTGACCCCTGCCCACCTAAGACAGTTTATACATCTGTCTCCACCCCATATCCAGAAAACTGGCTCCATGAAAGAAAGCAGGGAGGGGAACGAGCTTTCCTAAGTGCCTACTAAGTGCCCAGCACTGTGCTAAACACTTGACAACGATCTGTGGGGTCCTCAAGGCCCTGTGAAGTCAGTGCTGTTATACCAGTTTTAAAGAGACTGAGGCAGGCAGAGGTTAAGTAACTTGCTCGGGTCCTACATCTAGTAAGAACCTCAGGCCAGATCTGAACAGAGTTTGTTCTTCACTCCAGGCCCCAGCACTACCCACTGCACCACCTCACTGCCCATCCCTTCTACCCTCATGGTATCACTGTGGTCAGTGAATTTTGGAAGTCTACAGGCAAAATGGTGAGCATGCGCTGCTTACCTTTAAATGATGTACATTTCCCCGAATGATATTAATGGTACTGATGCTTCTTAGATATACATATCTGTATATATGGATAGATATGTATGCGTGTATACACATACACATACATGCACGCATGCACACAGATAGGCAGACAGATAATAGATATTCTGCCAAAGAAGAAAGAACAATGCTTTTTCTCTTCTCTTCCTTTTAGGGATGACTTTTCAAAACCAACATGGGCGCTGCAAATATTTGACATCCAGATGGTATTTGTCAATAAATCAGTTGGCAAACTGCCACCACTGATGGAATGGAAGCATATTCTGCGGGAGGAGGGGAGCTGGAGATCAGACAATATCGAGATCACATTGATGCCCCCGTGGCTCATGCCGCACTGCTGCAGGGCTAAGGGATGAGACTTCAAAGGACCCCTGGCAGGTTTACCAGCCGCCAAAAACAAAACCCTTTTTTGTAAGGGCGAGTATTTGTCAGGATCATTGCATCCCCTCAGTGTGATGGCAGAAAAGGGGACCATATTTGGAGCAGAGGGACCCATTTCTAATCTTTGCTCTGCCTCTACCTTGGACTCTGATTTCCTTGAAAATGAAGTAGTTGTACTAGGGCTAGAGCTCTTAACTGGGGGGTCCATGCCCCCCCCAGAGACTGTGATGGATTTTAGGTATCTGTGAATTTGGAAGGGAAAAATGCCATCTCTTTTCTCAATCCCATCTGGCTGAAATGTACCATTTCCTTCTCTTATGAAGGTGGGCAACAAACATGGTCCTGCAGGGGTCCACAGGAGGCATCAGACTGCCACAGGGCCGATGACGCCCAAAAAGTTAAGAAATTCTTCAAAGGGATGGTTGTTAATGTCTCTTCTGTTTCTAGATCTATGATGTTTAGATATTTAAAATATTCTCTCAGCCAAATTGCTTCTACAAAAGCAATTAAGGAAAGATCCTGGAACCGTAAGAACTTTCGATCACTAGCAAACATCCAAACTGGTGTTCAGGAAAGTATTAAAATAACTAAAAATAAGACCTATGAGTAAAATTAAAAACCCTTCTGAAAACCTCCAAGGATTTTGCTTTCTTCAAAAGCTAAATATAGAAGGGAGTATCTGCCCAAGAGAGAGCAAGAACCCTAGTGTAATCTGAGAAGAAAGCACCATAGGCCCTCCCTCAGTTACCATCAAGGGGCCAATAGGTGAAGGTCACCAGTCCTGGGAAAGCATGAGTCATTGATACCCCCAGCACCACTGACTGGGTCCCAGTCCCTCCTTGGAATGATGAAGGCAATGACTGGCTACTGAACTGTAATGGTTACACCTTGTCCAGGTCTACAGGCTGTCTTCAATCCACAACCCTCCTGGTCACCATTGCTCTAGACCTTTTAGACCTGATGTTAACCTTGTTCTTGGAGTCTGATGGAAAGCAACAGAAGGGTCATCATCGTCCTCACCAAGCCTGCCCCTCTTGGGAACCTTCTTTCTGTTGAGGGCACCACAATCCCAACCCTCATGCAGTCAAGGAGATTCATACATTCCAAGTCATTAACCCCAACATAGTCCATAGCTGGTCGTGGAATGATTGATTTGACAATGAATGGGACCTTAAAGCCAGCAAGCTCCATTTCTCATTTTAGAAATAAGAGAACGAGGCACCAGCAGCTCAAATGTCTTTCTTGAGGTTACACAATCTCTGAGGCTAAATCCATCCTTCTCTCCTCCTCCCCACATACCCACAGGGTGGTCAGTTTGCAAGCCCTACTTGGTCTCCATCTCTGACATTTTTTCCTCTCTATTCATGCTTCCACACCCTTCATGGCTGCCCTCGTCACCTCTTGCCTGGACAATTGTAAGAGCATCATCCTAATGGGCATCTCTCCCACTAATCTTTCCCTTTTCTAATCTATTCTATTAGTAGCTGCCAAAATAACCTCCCCAAGGTGCAGAAGGGGCCCAGTCACTGCCTCTCTTAAAGCCCTTCAGTGGCTCCCTACTGTATTCGGCCTCGATCTCAGGACTCCCTCATCTGGCTCTGATCTCTTCCCAGGCTTATTTCTCATGACTCCAGGCACATACTCAACCTCCAGCCAAACAGAACACCAGCTGTTTCCTGAATGGAATATGCCACCTCCCACTGACTGCCTGCCCCAACAAGACTCCTTGTGGGCTCTGCCACGCCTCAAGTCTGTACTGACCTCCTTCCTCAATGTCCTCATCACTGAGAAGGGCTCTCTCCTGCTCCCTTTTAATTTACTCATCTGTGGCTCTCCCCCCACAACTAGAACCAAGATCCTGAGGAAAAGATCTGCATCTTTTGTCTATCACCTCTGTGCCTAATAGTGTTTTGTAAAGAAAAGATGCTTAATAAATAAACCTGGCTTCAAAAGAATTAAACATTTTTGGAAACAAACTCAATGATGTGACCATAATGACCAAGCCTGGTCCTGTAGAAAAGTTGACAAAATGCTCCACCCTTCTCTCTACAAAAGAGAAGGGCCAGGGGCAGCTAGGTGGTGCAGTGGATATAACACCCACCCTGGAGTCAGGAGGACCTGAGTTCAAATCTGGCCTCAGACACTTGACACTTACTGGCTGTGTGACCCTGGGCAAGTCACTTAACCCCAATTGCCTCACCAAAAAAAAAAAAGAAAGAAAGAAAAGGAGAAAAAAGAGAAGGGCCAGGGGTTAGGAATAGCACATGCATTATCAGAACTCAGATACTGAGTTGGCTGGTTTTGTTGAAAGGCATCTGTTGTTTTTTTCTTTTCCTTGCTTAATCTTTGTTATAAATGATGGCTTATGGGGAGGGGGGATAGTCAGAAATGAAAGCAATATCAAAACAAAAGATATAGCAATAAAAATTAGCCTTTGCATCACCCCACCCACCACAGATCCTCACAGAGCATCCCACTTGAGGTATGAAATGACCCCACCACTCTGATTTGACTTGCTCTTGCCATTTGGAAGCTCAGACCACACCCTGCTTACCTGGGCTTCTGAAACCATTGTTTTATCGAATTTTCCAAGGGAAATATACAACCCAGTAAGATACAACTAACTTCCAACTCAACACAACAAGAGAGAGGGCTAGGATGCAGCCAAATTAATTCACTAAGCCTTGGAAAGCTAATACACGTTTACTGCTTCCAGGCAGGAGTGAGTCTTTTTTTTTAACCACCCGGTTGAGGTTTCTTTTTTAGTTTCATAAAATTAATGGTTTGTAACATCTCTTTATAGTGCAGGGCTAAGGGCACCTTTCTCATCATTGCTTGATTCTCTGCCTCTGAAGGAAGATGTGCTTCCCAGTACAGAAGTCTTCCTAACAATCTAATATTTAGGGATTCTTTGTTCCCACAGTGAGGGAAGGGTTTCAATACTACCCACATCATGAATTAAATTTGCAAAAGGGCAAGGATGAAAGAATTTCCTAGTTTAAAAGGAGAGGGTCAGATTACATGACCTCCAGTCCAGTGTTTGTGGGTGTAGGTGTGTGGATGTGAGTGAGACTTATGGGGGTGGTGGAAGTGAGGTTTGGAAGTAGCACATCCTTCTGAAAGTAAACCTGGCAGGGCCCTGGTTTTGGAGTCAGAAGACATTTCAAAGTCCAGCTCTACCCTTTGGAAGACACCTTAGGTCTCAGAACCTCCACATCCATAAAATGGGGGTCATCACATTTGTGCCATGTGCTAGCTTTCACAGTTGTTATGAGGTCAGCATCTTGCAAATCAGAAAGTGCCATATAAATGTAAACTCTTGTTATTCTAATACTCTAAGAGCCAGCCTATAAAACCATAGCATGCACCGCAATGACAAGGGGGAAATGCATCCATTTCCCTATCCAAAGCAAGGTAGAATGGTGGAATCTAGTGATGGAAGGGCCCTAGAGATAAGTCAATCTTACACAGTCCCAAGAAAAGATGAAGAAAAATGATCCACCCCGCCTGCTGTAGGACTCTGACTTTTACTGGAAGACTTTTGGGATCAGTGGGAAGGAACAGACCCCTGGGAGGGCCAACCCCCAAAAGCTTAACACTCCCAGAAACTTGAACTAGGTCTCATGTCCCACATTCCTGCCAACCCTTTGGGCAGCTACGTATTTACTCACCCAGAGCTCCTAGTGGTAGCCTGGGCTTCCCTATCTTCATTTGGAATCAGGGGACTTGGATTCAAACCTACCTCTATTACCTACTAACTGCAAAGAACTTTATGTGTATCTCTATTATTTCACTGGAGCTAGACATTTGTTCTAGCCCATCCAAAGCTCACAAAGACTTTAACTCTGTCTTTGTCAGAGGAATTGGATTCATTTCCTAGCTCTGACACTTCCTGCCTGGGTGGCCTTGAGCATGTCACCTAACTGGGGCTTCATGAAGCGTTTTTATGTTTCGATGACTACATTCCAATAGAGTTCTTTGGAATCTTCCGTTTTATGAATTAAAAGGGGATTCCAAGATAGAGATGATGCTTCCACTTCTTCCTGGCTCTCCTTTTCCGTAGGGGATGGGGCTGTGTCTTTAAAGTCAACCCAAGCTCCCCCCAGGACCCTTAAGGTGAGGAAAACAGAGCAGGACATGACACCCAGCAACAAACAGGCTTTTGGATCCTGCCAGCCAAAGCCAGCTACAGGACCAGGAGGAAGGGAAGCCAGGCTTTCTCTACATTCATTCAATCAGCGGAGCTCCTAGACAGAGATGGTGTGTGGGGGCGGCTCCTGCCGCCATGACGTTTCTAAGTCAATACATTCATTCAGCAAAGCCCCACATTTTGAAAGATACAACTATTTAGACTTGGTCCTCATTCTGCAAAGTTAATAACCTCTTGGAGGCCTCATGACTCCCAAAGAACCTGGGAAAAACCCGCACAAACACATGTGCCTCCTACATATTCCTTCCCTACAACCACCATCCTTCCAGTGGTCGTTTTACATAAGCAGCCCCCGATGGTGAACACGAAAATAACTCGGCCAGTTACCCAGAAGGGTGGCTGGGGGAGGCAGAAGCTTAGGCACCCCAGGGGAGCCCTTGAGCACGGGCCACCCCCTAACACCCAGCTCACCTCTTCCTAGGCTCATAAAGCCAAGCTTTTCATCTAAAAGCTGAAATGACTGTGTTCTGTCAAGATAATATTCCCCAGTTGGAAGGGTTATTTCAATACAATTCTCCTGATTAAAGCATCAATTAAAACCTGATGAAGATTTCCAGTCCATGCCTCTAAACAGGGTCTTCTTTCTCTGGCGGGGTAAACCTTCTGTTCAGGTAGTGAGTGCCCTGTGAACCTCTTCACCTTCCTCTGTCCCACAAGCTCCCCCCCCCCCCCCCCCCGCAACGAATGGCCGGCCTCCTTCCTGGCCCAGCCCCCACCCCATCTCGCCTCCTTCTCGGTGGCGGGAGCCTAAGACTTCTTCCAACATGATGGGTTGTCATTCCCCTCACCCTCAAAGGGAACGGGCTATACACTTGTTTTATGTATCTAGGACCCCTAGTCTTGGGGTGGGAATACGGGCTGTAATTCACCTCGGGCGATGCGGCGCTGGCTCGTCATTGGCATTCGCACTGTACTTGTGGGCTTCAGAACGCCATCCAGATCCTTGATTGAATCATGGGCTGGCATTCGGCTCAGGGTCCTTTATCCTCAGGAAAATCACCCACCGGCATTACCCAATCGACCCAAGGCCTGCGCAGGGGTCCTAAAGGGAGTTGGATTTGGCATAATCTTCCCCCAAATAGCTTTTAGGGACATTCAAGAGGCTAGAATGGGATAGGGCTTTTAGGAACACTGACGGAAGGGAAACTTCACAAAAGGGACCGTCCCTGCTTCTGTTCCAGAGAGGATGAAGGTGCGAGTCGGCCTCCCAGGCTATGGGCAGAACGGAGTTCCTCCCCTAAATCCAGCCTTTTCCTAGCATCTGCCTGCCCTCCTCTGACATCAGGACACAGATGGTTGTCATCCCCTCCCCAGCGAGGGCTGTAACGCATAGCCTCTGCCTCAGATCGGATCCGCACCATCATAAAGTTGTCCCCAAAGTCTATGGATCTTGAGCTGAATTAAAGTAATCGATAGAACTGCAGGGAACTCAGAGGTCATTTCATCTAAGGCCAGTCCAAGGCAGGAATCCGGCCAAGAAAAACAACAAGTAGCTCACCCGGCTTCTCCCTAAAGATAGGCAACTTCCTGCCCCATTCCTCTGACCGCATTTTGGGGAAGACGACATGGTTTCCAGCCTCTTGGGGGGCACATACTGCCCAGCCCTCACCTCCTCTTAGAGACCACTCCTCAGTCACCAGGTGCTGAGGCCCCTCCCCCAAATCGCCTTGTATGCATTTTGAGAGTTGGGTTAGTGCACTGTGGTGGTTCCCATTTAATGGCGTGCAGACCCTGTGGGGGTCTGTGCAATGGTCCAAGGGGCTCACGCTGAAAATGGTCTTTAATGGGAACTTAAGTAAACAACTGCGGGATGTTAGGAATAATCTATTAAATTACCCCAGGATTTGCCTTATGTGGAACAAAAGACATTGGGAACTACTGATGGGTTCCCCAGTTTTCTGAGCCCCTTCTCCAAAGTTCTCCTTTGCCCTCATCATTTTCAGTCTTTGTTATTTAACTGTGCACACATCAAATCTCCCTCCTTATAACCCCCACATCCTTCCTGAGGGTAATAATAAGAACCAGCATTTATACAGCACCTACTATGTGCCAAGTACTGATGGGTGGGTGCTATAATTCCCATTTTACAGAAGAGAAAACTGAGGCAAACAGATGTGAAGTGACAAGCTCAGGGGCACACAGCTACTATGTGCCTAAGGTCACATTTGAACTCAGGTCTTCCAGACTCCAGACCCAGCACTCTGTTGGCTGTGATGCCCCCTAGCTTCCCCCAGCTAGGATAGGCACTATATCATCTTTATCTTTATTTCCCCAGATGTACCCTGCATGCATAATAGAGAAGCAGCCTAGAAGCCAGGAACACTTAGGTCCAAGGCCCATCTCTGACATATAAATGCTATGTGACCCTGGGCCAGTAACTTAACCTCTCAGCGCTCTAGGCTAAGCACCCTAAGTGCTAACCTGCATTAGTAGAGGGAGTTTTCTCACCTCTATCTATGAAATGACAGGTGCACTCCCTCCCTCCCTCCCCTACCTTGCACCTAGCCTAGAGCTTGAACCACAGCAGACACTCAGTGTGGGACTGAACTAAGCATGGTCCTCTGAGTGTCTCACTCAGGAGAGTGTCCAAACAGAAGGATCCCTAGCACTGCTGTGGCTCCCCAGGGCCATTTACACTGAGTCCCAGAACATCTCCAGACTCCATGAGATCCACAGGCGCCTTCTATAGAATAAGGGAAAAGGGGGAAGAGGAGGAATAAGAGGAGATTACATGTTTCACAGATTAAAATGTATAATTGAATTAACCCCTCATTGAATTACTCCATCACTATAATGTGTGTGTGTGTGTGTGTGTGTGTGTGTGAGAGAGAGAGAGAGAGAGAGAGAGAGAGAGAGAGAGAGAAGGAGAGAGAGAGTCAGAGACAGAGACAGACACAGACACAGAAACACAGAAAGGCGGAGACAGATAGATAGGCAGGTACTGCAGATTAAAAATGAAAATGAGCTGGACCCAAAATTATTGAGAAAGGCATCAAGTTACCTGATATTTCAAACCCAGCTTCAGACACTAGCTGTGTGACCCTGAGCTAATTACTTAACCTTTGTTTGCCTCAATTTCCTCATCTATTAAAAGGGAATTATAATATCCCCCTTGCCAGGATTGTTATGAGGATCAAATGGGATAGTACTTGTAGTGCTCTGCCCATTTTAATGTGCTCTATAAATGCCAATTATTATTATTATTAAAATATGCAGTGTTTTCAATGAACCCAAGCTAATCCCTGACACGAGAGCCTGTTCAGAGAACAATAACGAGTCTTCCATAGGCTTACCCCAAGAAGCACGTGGTGTCGAGGAGAGAATGTTGGCCTTGAAGTCAGGATTGCTAGGGTTCAAATCCTGTCTGACCCTGGCTGGCTGACACCCCAGGGCAAACCACTCAATTCTCTGAAGCTCAGAAGTGAGCTCCCCAAAGGTTGGGGGTGGAGAAAGCTGAGATGCTGACCCCAAGATCCTGTGATCTGGACTAAATCCCCTCTGGCCTGTGGGGCTTCCTCCTCAGCTCTGGGTCATCTGTACCAGATGCCACCTGATGCCTGTATCTAGAGCAGCAGATAAAACATGGAATAGAACAGGACCAAGCCCAGGTCACCATCTCATTCCTCTGCCGCTCTCCATCCAACATGGCATCCAACCATTGATTCTGGCCGCCGGATCCAGACCTCCAAAGCCCTATCCTCTCACTCACACATCTCCAACTTTCCACAAGGACAGAATGAACAAATGCCCAAATGAGGACATTTCCAAATGGCTCCTAGTAGGCTTTTAGCCTCAATGGAGACAATGAAGATTCAGGATTTTATCAATATATGTGGTCTGGTGTAACCCGAAAAATGCTCCATGTCCCTATAAAGCTATGTGATGCGCAGGGTCTCTAAGCCCTTGGCTAGGAGCCAGAAGACCCAAGTGATGACCTCATCTCTTCCCCTGACCAACAAGGTGACCTCGAACTTCTCTAGGCTTTGTCCCTCCCTTGTTGAGTGGGTGAGTTAATCCTGATGCTACTTTTCCAGTTCTGAAACCCCAAGATTCCATGACCTGTGGAGGGTTTCTGAGTGTAGCCACCTGGGGCTGGAGAGTAAAGGCAAAAATGAAAGGAAAAGGGACCCTCTCCTTCCTCTGACCCCTGCCCTTGGGATAAGGGCATTCCCATCTGCATCCAGACTCTCCTTTTCTTTTCCCAACAGGCAGTTCTATTCTAAGGCACCACCCTTGATCCCAGCCCTTCAGAGAAACTTCAGCAAGGGTGTAGGATGGAACAATATGGAAGGAGTGTGAACCAACAACCCAGCTATCTCAAAGCTAGCAAGGGTGTTTGGCTTATACCCAAGGGCAGGGGGGAAAACAGATCCAGCTCTGTACTTCCTCTGAAACTTTATTCAATGGTAATCATTCAAAACCATTCTTTCAAATTTGAATCAAGCCCACAGCCAAGAGAAAGCCAGACACTTTGGATCAAGGTTGACAATCTGCTTTGTCTTCACCAGTAATGAATCATACAAGAAAACTACTCAGATTTTATCTAGCTGGCAAATGCTAATTACTTACATAAATATTGCAAAATACGGAAAATAAGAGATAAACTTTGGGATCAGTTTGTCTGCCCCTACTTTTCCCCTCTCCCCTCTTCTCTCCCTGCTCCACCATCCAGGGATAGCGAAATAGGTCGAGAGGGAGAACTTACATCCTAGACGGGTACCTATTCACTGGGGTGAAAAGTCAGTGACCAATGATAGCTTCAACAAACCTGCTCAGTGCCTTCTATAGCAAAAATTCTCTCTCTCTCTGTATCTCTGTCTCTGTGTCTCTCTCTGTGTCTCTGTCTCTGTCTCTGTCTCTCTCTGTCTCTCTGTCTCTCTCTCTCACACACACACACACACACACACACACACACACACACACACACACCCCTGGGCTACAATTCCCAGACCCTTCCACAAAAGCTGGTCGCTGCAGACTTCTTCTTTCTGCTTGCAAAGATCCATCTCCAAAAATCTGCTACAATAGAAACCCTAGGATTTACAGAGGTCATCTCTAGTCAGACTAATAGTCATAAAATTTCCAGCAGCAAGAGACCTTAAAGATCTCCCGTTTTTTGCGAGAAGGAGCACAAATGACTTGCCCCAGGTTATTGTAGAGAGAATTGGCACATTGGGTAGGAGGTTGGGTTAGAGCATCGCTAAGGCTTGATTCAACCTAACAGTCTAATTCTGGTATCCTGGGAGCATCTCTCAAGTTATTTCCAAGGCACGGTGATTTTGTGGATGACTTTCCCTACTATATAGTAGGGTTTGGGTTTTGTTTTGTTTCGTTTCTCCCCTGATATCAACAACTTGCATGTTAAATGTCCAAGTTCTATTCTCATTGTTCCTCTGGGGTGGTTCTTGAGAAAAAAAGTTTTCCTTTTCAGCCCAGGTGTGTTTTCCTCCTATAAATCTTAATGGATTTTGACCAAATTCAAATTAATAATATTTGAGCAGCTTAGTCAGCAATGGTTACCACTGAAAAAGTGACTGAAAGTCTGAGCTAGGTGAATGTATTATATTGGTGAGTCCTAGTGACCCTTCATAATCCTGGCTAATTAAAATGTCCAGTTCTGAACCAGGTCATCAATGGCATATTGACATAATAGCGCTCTCTTGTTCGATTTCAAAATTCATCTCTTTTCTTTGAGCTGTTCTTTCTCCAAATATGTGTGCAGATTTATGCCACATTTTATTTAGTTTATTTTCTTTTTTGCTGGGCAACGAGGGTTAAGTGACTTGCCCAGGGTCACACAGCTAGTAAGTGTCAAGTGCCTGAGGCTGTATTTGAACTCAGGTCGTCCTGAATCCAGGATGGGTGCTTTTATCCACTGTGCCACCTAGCTGCCCCCCACATTTAATATCTAATATTTAATTTAATTTAATATTTAATATCTATAGCTTTTATTCTATCAATCCATTGTCACTGCCTATACATATTATAGAGAAGGCAATCAATTAACCAACTAACATTTATTAAAAGCTTCCAGTGTGTTAGAGATTGGAGATACCCAGACAAATGGAACAGCTCTTGTCCTCAGGCACCTTACTTTCTCTCAGGGTAGATAATGGAGAGATATATATTTACAAAGTAAACACAAGGTAATTTGGGAGGCCCCCGGATCTTCCACCCACCTCAGGAGATGCTTCATATTGGAAGGGCGGCACTCAGATGAACTTAGAGGCTCAGAAAAGGCAAGAGTGGATGGAGGCACTGCTGGCGGGAGTGACAGCCCGTACAAAGACACAGAGATGAGAAATGACGAACTGTGTGAGGAAACAGGAAGAAAGGGCCTAGAATGTTGTTTATTCCCTACGTCTATCCCTGATAAAACCAGCTTTCCATCCATCCTTGTCACTCACCCTCAGCTCATTAGCCAATCTGTCACCAAGTCTTATTGTTTCTGCCTCTGCCTTGTACCTCCCTCACCTCTCTTCAGGACAAATGCAATAATGCTCCCTAGGACATCTCTGATGAAACACAACCTTCTCTCTGGCATTTAAAACCTTCATAATCCGGCTCCCAAATGTTTGTCCAGACTGAGTTTATATTACTCCCCTCCCCCCCTCGCCCCCATGTATTCCATTTCCGGTAAAACTATCTTACTTGTGTCCGAAACAAATATCCAATCTACCCCTTCCTAACCTTTGCACAGGTAATACCCCCCACACCTGGAATGCACTTCCTCTGGAATCTCCAGTTCTCCCTGGGGCTCAGCTCAAAGGCCAGATCCATTAAGAGGCTTTTCTACTCCTGACCCCTACCCACAATTGAATGTGTTCACCTCTCCCACCAAAAATTATTCTATGTGTATTTTGTGTGTATGACGTATGCTATATAAATATAGATAATGTATATAAATTATATAAAAATATATAATTGTATATATTTAAATGCACACATAATTTAGAATACAATGATTTGTAAACTTACATTTTATACAATTATATATTTTGTGAGAGTATGTTATACTGAAAGAAATGATTATTCATAATTAATAATTTAGGGAGATACAGAGTTCCCCTCTTTTTCAAAGTCCTCCTTTCAAAGCTCATTCTCTGAAGGCTGAACTTTCTCCTCAGTTGTGGTCAGACCCCACTCCACCTTCCAAGGAATCTAATCCAAGGTGAATTCCTGCCCACTGTGTTCAGTTTAAGCAAGTTTGGGGGAAGGCAGATCCTTTGTCTAGATCCCCAAAGCTGGGTGGTCTGGGTATAGAGACAGTCTCTTTGTCCAAGAGACATAATGTCACTCTCCCAGCCCATCACTGGAGTGAATTCACTTCTCTTTGTAAAGTCCACCTCTCATTCATTGTTAGTTAACCAATCAGAGTTGATTGCCACCCTCAGGAACCCCCACTCTTCCAAGGGCATATAAACTGTGAGCCCACCGCCAGGAGTGGGGTCTTTAACATTCAACTGTCACTGACCCTTTCATTGATAAAATTCTAGTATTATTAATAAAAAGACCAATTACCCAGAAATTATGTCTCTTGAACTTTGTAAACTATTTATCAAATGTATGTGTATGATAGAAACATCATAACTATATCATTGTATACATGTGTGTATGCAAATCACATGTACGTATATTTTAATGTATGTGGTGTATATATTAACATAAAATACAATGTGATATCTGAAATCCCAATCTACATATTTACATATCTTGTACCTGTTAGGTTTTGTCTGTCTTTCTCTGCCCCATTCCAGGCAGAGTGCCTGGGCATGGTGGTACACTGACTTTCTCCTGTGCTCTCACTGCCCTCCCTCTTCATCTCTGCCTCTTAGAATCGTCTCAACCAGCTCTGTGACCCCTCCCTCAGCTGCAAGCCTCCCCCTTCGGATTATTTTGTAACTTCTTCCATCTGTGTTTAGGATCATGGGTCTAGACCTAAAAAGGACCTCGGGGGTCTTCTGGTCTCACTCCCTCATTTTGTAGATGAGGAAATTAAGAGCCAGAGAAGTCAGGTGACTTGCCCAAGGTCACTTGCCTTAGAGGAGGTATTTGGATCCAGGTCCTCTGAGCCCAGAGTCAGAGTCTATGCCTTTGTATTCCCAGCACCCAGAATGCAGCAGTCTCACTCTCAGTGCTTGTTGATTAACCCTTTTGCTTAAAGTCCATCCTACAGAATGTCTTCTCAGCACATAGTTTCTCCTTATCAGATTCAATGGGGGCTTTATTAATATTCACAGATATCTACTACATAGAAGGATCTGGCAAATGCAAAAAACTAGGGAAGGTACTGCCCCTGGGACTGCATGGGATGGGGAACTCCCTGGTGAGGAAACCTCTCTAGAAGAGTGCAGGTTGGTACCTGCTGTCCAGGCAAGCCAGGCCCTGGCACTCTAGGGGTAAGGGACTCACCCAGGGTCATACAACCAACTAGGTACCAGACTCAGGAAAGGACGACAGTTTACCATCTTGTAGATGGAATCAAGACATGCCTACAGATGACTGAGATATAAATTCAAATTTAGAAGTCCAAAGGAGGGGTACTATACATTTCTGTGGAAGACTGGAGGAGGGCAGATTAGCTCCTGCTGGGGGACCAAGGACGTCGTCAGGGAGGAGGCAGGACCGTCTGACCTTTCTTCAAAAGGAAAGGATTTCAGTGGGCTGAGAAGGCAAGTCAATGGATTGCAGTGATGGGGGATGGGGAGATCTGGGAATCCAAGGAATGGGGTGAGCAGAGATCTTGGAGGGGCAGAGTGCTCGACAAAACCAAGGAATGAAGGGGGTTGAATCAGAGATGAGGCTCCAGAGTGGGGAGGAAGCCAGCCTGAGAAGAGTCTGGAGCGCCAGACAGTCGTTTGTACTTTATTTGGCCAATAATGGGACAACCCTGGAGATTCTTTTGTAGCAGGGATAGGACGTGCTTAGAGAGAACAGCAGGAAGGCTACTTCCACAGCTCATCTGATTTCGCAAGGTTGAGGCTCACTCACACACATGCTCCTGCGGAGGACCATTTCTGGGTAAGGCTGTTTACCTTCTCCCAGGAGCAGGCTGAGTATCTCATTATCCTTCTGCTCACACTAAACCTTTATAAACATAGACCCACTGGCCCACACACGCCCCAAAGTGTTGGCATCTCCTATCTCTGACTTAGAAATATTGCTTTCCTGAGATGCCATTTGCTAAAAGAAGACTATCCAGTCACAAGACAGAGATCTGTAAAGTCAGCTAATCTTTGCTGCAAGGTACCAGCAGAACTTTCTTCCAAACTTCCTCAGCCCCAGCAGAGCCAACTATCTGGGACTTCTTTTGGGTGGGACCAGGATTCTCTGGGGCACACACACTTCTTGCCCTACCTACCCACCCCACCCCTGAAAAGGCATCCAAAAGAAGCTTGGTCTTAATGGAATGGATTCCTTCCATTTAAATATTTAAATGCCCACTAGGCCACGACTCCAGCGGGTGCTTATGGAAAACGCAGTCCTGCCTCTGAAAGCACACTCTGTCCACCCTATATTACAAACTGCAGATTGGTGAAATAGATGCGGGTGATGGTGACTGATAGTAAGGACAACAATTAGAATATGGATAGCTGGCATTTGTAAAGCACTTTAAGGCTCTCAAAGAACTTTACACCCGTGATCCCAGGTGATTCCCCAGACAATGAGAGTGAGTCTCACAGAAGCTAAGCCACTTGCTCAGCATTACAAGCGTCAGACAGTATGGAACTCAAGTCTTCTCTGATTCCAGGTCCAACATTCAATCCACCTTGTCACCTAGCTCTACCAGACCTGGGTTCGAGTCCCACTTTGCCCCCTGACAAATTCTGTAACATCTCTGGGCCTCTGTCTCCTTCTCTGTAATATGAGGAGGTTGGACCAGATGACCTTTAAGGTCCCTTTGAGCTCCAAGGCACAGTCCTACCTCCCAAGGTTGTTGGGAGGATGCACTGAGACAGTGGATGCAAAGTGCCATGAAAACCATCAAAGCCAACAACAATTCAAGCTTTGGGGATAAGACAGATGATGCTCTCCAAGGGGGGGGGGGGTCATGAAAATCTCCTGGAACCTGAAGAGAGCAGGTCTGAATATTCCCAAGGTTTCACACTTCTTGGACTCACTCCCATCTCCTGAGTTCGCCAATAATCATCACCAGACCCTGAGCTCTCCCCAAAACAGAGCAGAGACTCCCCTCCAAGAGTCACTTTTCCTGACCCGGCCCCCAGAAGAGGGAAATAGCTGTGCATGCTACCCAATCTCCCCACCTAAATTATTCACACTTCAGCAAGAAACAAAATGAGGAGACTGTTTTCTTTGTCCTTTTCCCAGGTGCCCTCTGCCTGGCATTTGTAAGGGAGTCCTTTGTAAAGACAAAATAACATCAATAATGGCAGTTTTATGCCTCATCTCTTGAAATATTCACACCTCAGCAAGAAGCCAAATGAGCAGGGTCGCCTTTGTGCCTCCCTCCGTCTGTGTCCTCTGCATGGCATCAAGAAGGAATCATTCGAGAGACAAATCTCATCGAGGAGGCCAATTGCAGCCCCAAGAAAGGGAAGGGAGATACACTCCACTAAATGTGGAGCATTTTTCTTGTTTTGCCATTCATGGCAACGGGGAGGTTGCTCATCTTTTCTCAAAAACTCTAATTCTACCAATATACTCTACCTACAAGCACTGTCTATGCCCCTCAAGAGCATTTTCTAGTCTTAGTGTACCCAGAATTATCTATTGTACCATGGCCTCTCTCTCAAGATAATCTTTGATCATTTCATTCTTCCAAGGTTCAATGTCCTTTATAGCTTCCTTTCTCTGCAGTCCCCAACAGTGAGCCAGGAAGCATCCAAGTGTCTACTAGGTTGGGGACACAAAGGGCAAAAAAGACCAGTCCCTTTTCTCAAAGAGTCCCAGGAATGGGGGGAGGGGCCAGCATGCCCATCACTCCGTGCACACCAGACTTAAAGGCTAAATCAGGGTACCTGAGGAGGGAGAGGCCAAGACTGCGGAAGAGGCTTCTTCCAGAAGGAGTCAGGAAGCGTGCTGAGGAAGGAGCGTGTTTTACGAGTGGGGGAGAGGCATCGAAGCTTGTTAAGACAGGGAGTATCTTGTGTGAGGAAGATGAGGGTGAGGACCCAGGAACTCAAGTGTGTGGAGAGCTAGGGGACAAAGTGTGAGGGCACCAGAAAGGTGGGAAGGAGAAGACAGGGATGAAGGGCTCTACAAGCTCCGTGAAGACTGGATGCCAAAAGCAATAAAGCCACTGGAATTTACCAACTGAGGGAGAGAAGATTGGAGCTTCAGGAAGGGAATGGAAGGACTTGGCTTCTAGTCTGGGTTTGGCCTTGAACAAAAACTTCCATTTCCTTATCTATAAAATAAGGATCATAGTTGCATTGCCTGCCTCTCAGGGCTGTTTGGAAGGAGGTGTTTTCCTAATTCAAATAGGTGTCTAATGGTGAAGGGAGTATGAGGTTGCCAGAAGTCACAGTGGGAAGCAGGACTTAGATCTAGCTGGATAAGAAAATGAAGGGCACAGGTGAATAAAGCAAGACATGGGAGGCATCGGGTCTAGATATGGCCTTTCATTGGTAAAGCAGTCCTAAGTTAGGAAACACTTTATTTGAGGCTATTGTCCTCATCTGAGTTTGTGTTGGCTTCTTCCGTATTGATACAGAAGCTCCCAATGGAGAGGGCTCTTTTTTGCTTCTTACTCATTATTGCAGCTTATTTATTTATTCTTTAAGTTGAGGTCTGCTCTGGGGGCACCAGGGTCTCTGTTTTGGGCTTCTTGTGCAGGTGTATAGGTGCTGTGTGACCGGGCTTTTACTCTGAGGCCTTTATGGTGTGTGGAGATCCCCCGCCCTGCACTTCCTGTCTGATTGTGCTCGGCCAGCCAGGCGCCAGACCCCGGCGTCTGATCCCGCCGTTCGTGGCCCTCTCGGCCGGTGCAGGTAGGTTTTTCCACTGTCCTTCTTGGCCACCAGATTTTTGAACCAGGTTCCAGGGGCCTCAGTTGTTCGGCTGTGGCCCGCAGCTCCTGCTGACTTGCCCCGACCCCCTCGGCGCTGGGTTGCTGCCCTGCACTGGGCCTCCCTTTTGCCCGAGTCAGACCGACCTTTTCCTGAAGTCTTCTAAATTATCTCTGGTTGGAGGACTGTGTCTCTCTGTCTCTTTGCAGGTTCTGTAGTTTCAGAATCCGTCCAGAGGCTTGATTTAATGTTCGTTTTGAGGGAACAAAAGGAGAGCTCAGGCAGCTTGCTGCTTCCTCTCCACCATCTTGGCTCCCAGGAAACACTTTAAACCAATGCAGGCCACCACCTTCTCTTCACCTTGTGGTCTTAGAGGGTTACCAAGAATGCTGACAGGTTAAGTGCTGGGGACTTGGGATGCAAAGAAACATCATCAGACCATACCTGCCCTTGAGTTTTCTACTGAGAGAAAAGCAGACATGCAGAAAAGTCAATGTAACTAGATTAGGTCAGGAGTGGGGAGAAGCATTAGCAGCTGGGAGAATCAGGAGAGGTTTCTCCAAGGAGGTGAGGGAGGAGGAGGAGGAGGGGATGGTTATTGGTTTGGGCCTTGAAGGCAACTCGAGGGTCCCAAAGGGTGGAGGTGGGGAGGCAAAGCCTTCTGAGCATTAGGGTCTACCTGTTGGCCTCCTCCATGATGGATTATTCTGTCCCCTGAATGTGCCCTGTGCTTTCCTACTCCCATCCTCTATGCCTGGAATGTCTTCTCTTTTCTTCCCCTATTGGATTCTGACCCATCCTTTAAGTCTACCTCTTCCAGGAAGTCCTATCCCAAAATACCCAGCTGCCTCCTCAGATGTAAACCAGAACTTTGGTAGGCTGTATTCTGTATTCATGTGTGTTAGTCACTAATTTCCTTCCTCAAACTTGTACAGGAAAGGGAGTCTGTAACATCAAGGTTTTGTGTAGCAGAGTACTCTTCAGAAAGAAATGAAATGAATAAGCATCATGACAGAGAAAGAGACTTATGGCAGCATCTTGAAAGAAGAAGGTGTTGGCAGATAGATTCATAACAAGGACTTGGAAGTGACCGTGGGGAGAAGTGTAATTCAATAAAACCCAACGGTCATTTATTAAGTGGCTAGCCTGTAAGGCACACTCTGATGGGCGCTGAAAGTTCTTGTATTGACTCTACTTCCAGGCCCTGTGAAACAAGGACATAGTATTGTTAGGAGTAGAGAGTCCTTCAAAGAAAACTTCCACTGAGCACCAAGAGCTAGAAGTCTGGAGAGAAGAGATGGAGAATGAAAGGTAACAGGTACATGGAATGAGAAACAGAATGGATGCCCATGGATTAGGGAATGGCTAAACAGACTGTGGTGAATGAATGTAACAGAATATTAATGTGCTGTAGGAAACCTAGCAATATGATGAACACAAGATAAGCATGGAAAGACTGACATGACCTGACAAAGTCATCATAGCCAAGAAAACAACATAACCAATGACTGCAACCATGTAAATGGAAAGATCCACAGAGCGATTTAAAACACCTGATGCAAGATTACAAAGAAGAATCCTGGCTTCAAAGAAGAGATATGGGTAGACACCTTCCCCAACCCATCCCCGACCAATTCTTTGCAGAGGGGTCTCCGCAGATGTGGTCAGATTTTTTTCAATATGTTGATCAATTGCTGGGAAACAGCTAGGTAGAAACTAGGTATAGACCAACATCTCACACAATATATCATGATAAGGTCAAAATGGGTATATGATTTACATATATAGGGTGATATCATAAGGAAATTGGGGAGCATGGAATGGTTTACCTGTCAGATCTATGAAAAAGGGAGAATTTATGTTCAAATGAGATGGAGAGCATTACAGGACAACATGACTAAAATGGAAATATGTTTTGTGTGACTGCATGTGTATAACCTGCATCAAATTGTATATTTTCTCAACGAGGGGGAAGGGATAGAAGGGAGGGAAGAGATTTGGAACTCAATTTTTTTTTAATTGAACATTTAAGGGGCAGCTAGGCAGCACAGTGGATAAAGCACCAGCCCTGGATTCAGCAGGACCTGAGTTCAAATCTGATCTCAGACACTTGACACACTAGCTGTGTGACCCTGGGCAAGTCACTTAACCCTCATTGCCCCACCAAAAAAAATGAACATTTAAAATTTTTACTGGTACTTGGAAAAAATAAAATATTTGAAAAAATACATTAATGAGTTGTACTGATTTTTTTCTTCCTCCCTTTTTTTCTTTTTTAAGACTGTTATAAAGGATGGAGGGGGGAGAGGGAGAGATACAGGGGAAAATTTAGGTGACATAAAAACAATTAAGATTTTGTCTTTTAAAAAAGAAGACAATGTCATGGGAGAATCTGAAGGGCAAGGTGGAACCAGTGGTCAGAAGAGGAACAAGTCTAGAATAAATACAGATGGGGTAGGGGGAGCGATTTGGGGCAAGGCCGGTAGAGTTGTTTGATAAGGATTTGGGGAAGAGGAAGTAGGGAGGTAAACTAGACGATGTCAGTCATGGGGACTGAGGAATACCTAGCAGACAAAAGGAAATGAATGAAGGAGCTTGTAGAATTGGGCCATTGGCATGCCCTTCCAAGGACTTCTAGGTGGCATGGTAGATAGAGCCCCAGGCCCATAGTCAGGAAGACCTGAGTTCAAATCTGGCCTCAAACAATTCCTAGCTGTGTGACCCTAAGCAAGCCATTTCACCCTGCTTGCCTCAGTTCCCTCAGAAAAGAGCTGGAGAAAGAAATGACAAACCACTCCAGTATCTTTGCCAAGAAAATCCCAAATGGGGCAGCTAGGTGACTCAGTGGATAAAGCACCAGCCCTGGAGTCAGGAGTACCCGAGTTCAAATCCGGCCTCAGACACTTGACATCTACTAGCTGTGTGACCCTGGGCAAGTCACTTAACCCCTATTTCCCCCACAGGAAAAAAAAAAAAAAAGAAAACCCCAAATGAGGTCATGAAGAGTCAAACAGGACCAAAATGACTGAACAAGAACAACAGCACCACCATGTACTTCCGTAGTCTGGGATCCTGGAGGTGAATCTCAGTGTGATTTCCTCATTAGGACTGGTTGGCAGGGTTCTATCTGCAGCACGGTGTTAAGGGCTAAAATTCTAGCTAGTCTGTCTAAAATATCTAATGAGTGGTTGCCAATAAATTATAAGCTTTAGTAAGAGTTAGACTTTTAAGCATTTATTAAGGAGAATAAGAATTTGGTAAAGAGAGAGAAAGGCCTAGATTCCTATCTATTCAAGGGAGAGCGCATTTCTAGCTCCCTTCTCCACCAGAGTCCCAAGGAAAGACCGTGAGACCGAGCGCCAGTCTCTTCCTTCCTCCTCCCACTAGACCGCGTCACTTCCTGATGCCAAAGAAAAGACTCCTGGTCTTGCCCTCAAAGACCTTCGCTTCATGGGCAGAACTCTTCTACAGTAAGTCTCCAGCAGGGGGCGTCATTCCAATCGTTACAATGGCCAAGAGGAGAAGGGTTAGTATGCTCCAAAGACTCTGAAGAAGGAAAGTTCAAATCCAACAGGTTTTCACCAATGATGGATCTCTTCCTCCCCTTCCAATCTGCTGTCTGCACCCATCTCTGAGGTTACTTATCTGGGTTTTGTTGGATGCTGTTTCCTAGACCATCCGGGGAAGGCAATATAAATAAAAGAGAAATGCTTTGTCCTTGGAGAAGGCAGTTTCTGGCTTGAGAGCAGTCACTTTTCAAAGGTAGATGCTTTTAAAGTGTGAAAAACAACCCTCCCACCGACCTGTACCCTCAGTTCTGAGCATTTCTACCCTAGATTCTGGACTGCTTCGTGTGAGGCTCCATCAGTCCTTTCATGATGCCAGGGCAGACCAGAGGTCAGAGAGGGGCTCCCCACCTATCTAGGGTCTTGCCTGGTGCAGACCGGCTTGGAATCCTATTTAAATCAAATGTCAGAATTACAAAGGAAACGAATCATACTGAAATACAGTTATCAAATTGTTAAAGAGCCAGTTCACAGTCTCCAGGCTGAGAGCCCTGGAGCAAAGAAAGGCAGGTGCTAAGGTTTAATGACAAACAGGGAGATTCCAATGTTTTCCTTAGCAATGAGCCACATTGGGGCTGGCTATTACCTCCTACAGGTAACAAGTCAAGTCCCTGCATCTTGCTAGACCTCATCTGTAAAAGGAAAGAGGGGAACTCCATGACCTCTAGGGTCACTTACAATTCTAAATCTGAGATTTTATAATCCTCCCAGGTTCCTAAGTATGAAGGAAGAGAGAGAAAAAGGAAGAGGAGGAGGAGGAGGACCCCAAAGCTGACCAATTCAACTTTACATTATCCACTATTCTCAAATCCCACCCCAACCCCATCCCACCCCTGGCCAAACTACCCCAACCACTCTCCTCTTCTGTTCCTACTTCACACAGGTTGCCCAGGGAAACTAAAGGAAATCACGCTGACCTGGTCCACTCCAGATGTATGTGACCTTCCCTCGAGCTGGTGGTCCCTGCCCAAAGGCCATTCCCCAGATCTTGTCTCCACTCCCACTTGCTCCCTCGGCCTCTTGCCCAACACCGGACTACACGGCCAGAAGCCGCTCACTGGGCACCTCTCTTCTCCCCTTCTCTGCTTATCAGAGGCCCCCATGCCCTCCTCCATGGGCAGGGGATCCCTCTCCAGGCTGAGACAAACACTCCCATGTGCCCCTTGATTCTGTTCCCTCCATCTGCTCATCTTTGCATCTCAGATGCCACGTAGGCATGTCCACACCAGGCTTCCCTGTAAGGGTCATCTTCTCTCATCAGAATGAGAGCAGCCCAAGGCCAAGAAAGCAACTTGCACATGGGCGATCACAGCACAAATGATGGAGCCAATCATCGAGCAATGTGGTTGAGTCACACAGAAGAAGGGCGGCCCGCACAAGGGACTTGGGGATGCCCCGCCCCTTCCGGGTGGCCCCAGGCAAGAGATGGACAAATATTAAGTATTAATAAATGCATGATTCCCTCCAGGTTTTTGTTCGTTTGTTTGTGGGGGTTTTGTTGTTGTTTTTGCTGACGTTTCCAAGATGAATGAGGATCCGTTTCCCTTTGGCCAGTGACCTCAATGAGGGCAGATCATGTGACCGCCCCAGCATTATCTGAAATCAGAAGCCCCTGGTCCACTCAGAGAGAGGGGAGAAAGGAAGGGAGGCTAAGCTCCCCGTCACCCCCAGCAGCCCACCTCCCATGGCCCCCACAGCTGGCCAGCACCAGCCAATAGGGTCAAACATGGTCCCCATTTGTAAGATCCCCCATCCATCTCTAAAAGCAAACAGTTTTGATAACATATTGTCAACAATAGCGAGCTTTGGATGAAAAGCGATCAATATTCTGTGAGAGACAGAACACCAAGGTTTTGTTCATAGAAAATTCACAAAAGCACCACTGATTGCCTATTGCATGTGGCACACAACATTGGGCATTTAAGACTAAGGGGAGCAAAAGAGAAGAATTTGATGAAGAGAGGACCAGGCTTCAAATACTGGCTGACACTTGCTACCTACACGACCTTGGGAAAGTCAGTCTCCCTGAGCCTCAGTTTACTTGTAGATGAAAATGGGGGGGGGGGAGAGGGGCTGATTGCGTATAGAAGGTCCCTCATGATCCTATGACCTAGTTTCACTTCTCACCTGTGATGCTGCCCCGTGTGGACCTCCCATGCTCATCTCTAATGGCCAACCAGATGGCCTGCGAGGCCCCTTCTAGATCTCAGCCACAGTCCTCTGATCTGCATGTGTGAGAGTCTCTGGACCTCACCTTCCAGCTCTAACTACATCACCCTCCTCTGAAATGGAGAAGATGAAACACGTGGGTGCTCAATGATAGCAGAGAACTTCAGAGTGGGCCTGGCACCGGTGGCCACAGGACAAAGGGGACGTCCAGTGCCAAGATGCCAGTACACAGGGGCTGCTCGAAGCAGGGCAAAAGTCATGGGAGACCACTGAAAGAAGGGGAGATTTTAGTATGTGGAGGTCCCAGACCCATGGGGAGAGTGAACAGATGTGTCGGGTCGAGGACACTGGGCAGAAGCCCCTGGGCTGGAGGAGGCCCTGCCCTATTGAAAATGCAGGTTCCCCCCTCCCCATTTTAATCAAACACTCGGATCTTGTAATTCTCAGCTCGGAAAATGCCGGGGCAGCTGTAAAGCTTCAGTAAACAGCGTCGCAAGCCAGAGAAACAATTCCACTGTCTAACTTTACAGAGTTGGGATGAGAAGGTCAATTTTTAATCAAATATGGCATTTGAATCAAATGTCATGTTTGTGAGTAAAACGAAAGTGTTTTCTGTTGCCCTCAGAGAAGCAAATGCCAGCAAGGAGGAGAACGTCAAGGCAGAATTCTCTCCAGAAAAATCAGCCACTCTGAGGAGACTGGGTCATCTGATTGAAATGCTGCTCCAGTGCAAGGCAATGTGGTGCCGTGGGTAAAACAGCCTGCTTCCAACCCCCCCCTGACACCTTCCTTAGCCGGGCAACTCACCTCTTTGTGACTCTATTTCCTCATCTGTCAAAAATCAAGGTAGTCATACTGTAGCAACTTCTTGGAGGGCTGATGGGAGGCTCACAGGAGGAAGAAGTCTCCATGCGCCATTTTAAGTCTGAGCTGCCTAAAACTGCTGGAAACTTTAGGACACGATGTGTGTGCATCAAGTGGGATCTCCACAGCAGTTACTGTCAGGATGCCAGGGCTGAATTTTCTCACATTTCACTAAAATGGAACTCCCATTCTGGAGCTGGGACACTAAAATATTTGTATGATCGGCAGAAAGGACTGTCCTCAGAACAACTTAAGAAACACCCAGTGGAAAACAGAAGCATCCTCCAGTGGGAACTTTGCTTTTCTCTTTCCAAAACAGTGCTTGTAACTCAGCCCTTCCTGCTACTCACACAACTAACTACCACCTGAGCTCGCATTGCCTCTCCCTGGAACTATTGCAGCGGATGCCTATTGTCCAGGGAGCCATGCGACTCGTTTTCCTTATCTGTGAAATGGGAATAATGATAGTCCCTCCCCCTCCGTTCCTCCAAGATAACATGAGATAATTAATGTTCGTGAAACATTTTGTCCACCTTAAAGCGCTATACAGGGTGTCCCAAAAGTCTTGTGGCAGTATTAAGCCTTGCTAGTTAAGACTATTATGAGATATTAGTTGCTGATTTGCATCGATGAAGGGAACTTTCTCCTGGAGCATTCCCTAAACAAGTCAATGAGAAACTGTAAATGAGTTGTGGATCACTGCAGAAACGCAAACTATTTATAAATATTCCGCTAAAGGCCTATTTCAATTCTCATTGTGGTTAGAGATGACCCGGGGGTCGAAAGGCAATACCCCCATTCCGATAAAGAGGCCTGGTCCTGTTGCAGTTGGCAGGACCTTAATTAGCCTGTTGTCCAGAACCCCGGGGAAGGGAAAGCGGTTGGCCACCCAACTCCGGGCCACAGCAACTCGGACATCATCTACCATGTATAGGCAGAAGCAACACCAACCAAGAAATCACGGATCTTTGAAGTTTTCCTTGTAGATGACCTCCCATTTGCTCAGGGAGAATAAGAATTTGGTGGAGAGAGAAAGAGGCCTAGATCGTACATTTATCTATCTCAGGGAGCCTGCGTTTTTGCTCCACTCTCCAGGAGAGTCCTGACGAAAGAGCCTCCCATTTACCCTGTAGCAAGGCTGATACAAAAACAAAAACAAAAAACCCAAACAAACAAAAGCAAAACCTTACAAACTAAAGATGAGCAGATTTCAAGATTCCTGGAAGAGTTGGCTAAAAAGCAGCTGTGCAAGTCTCCATTTTTTAAATCTAAGATTTACTCGCTTTTAATAAGAACAACAAATCCTTTTCATCGCCCAAATTGGGAATACTCGTTTGTAATGACTTGCATTCAGCGAGAGGAAGAACAAAAGGGCCGCATCCCCCAGGGTATTCAGTTTCTGATGACGTCCACTAATGTTCTAATGCCTTCAAGCATCCAACTGTTTGTGACTTGGGAGAAGAGGTTTAAAAAGAAGTTAATAAAACTGCAAGGGAAAATAAACGGGGAAGAGGGAGCCCCGCATTAATATTCCTCCATTATCTTAAAGAATAAGCGCCTCGGTCTGTAAATAACTCCCTAATTCCCCAACTATGTTTGGTTTTCCTCCCATCTCTGCCCTTGGGGGACGGGGTTGGGGGGAGATGAATTATGCATTGAACGTCCAGCAAGATGGGTAATCGTTGTCATTTGCGGCAATTAACCACCCGAAATAAGCCGAGTGTGGCATCGTTAGATATTACTCTTCGTGTTGTTTACAATCTATTATTTCTGTGAAAGGGCCCTTGGGGTATCTCTGCAGAGCTTCCTGCGTAAGTGAAAGTCCTGGCCCACCAGGACTTGTCTAGAGAGGGTCCTTCGCTCTGAGCTATGGATGAGGGCGCCTTGATTTAGGGGCTGCTCTTCTAGGAAGGGGAAGCTTCTTTCTTGGCGAGTGAGCCTCGAGTTCAAAGACCCTGCCTCCTGTTACATCCTGGAGTGGACTTCTTGAGACAGAGCTGTCTGAAGGCTGCTTCTTTGCCCTCGTGCATCTGTTCTTCCCCAAGGACGCGAGAGAGGGTAGAGCAGTGGATTTTTTCCCCTGCAAATGAGAACTTTCTGTGGTCTTCATTCTTCCCAATTCTCCCTTTCCTCATAGTAGTGAAGCTTTATAAAAGGATTATACCAAAGGACTTATGATGAAGCAAACTATCCACCTCCAAAGAAAGAACTGATATTGATGGAACAGAGCTGAAGTGTACTACTTTTCACTCTTTTCCCCTTTTAATCAAGGTTTCTTGTACCAAATGACAAATATGGTAATGTTTACATAATCATAAATGTATAGCCTATATATGATTGCCACCTCAGGGTGGGGGAGGGGGAGGGGAGGGAGGAAAGAGGGATAAAAAATTGGAATCCAAAAACTACAAATAAAAACGTGTATTATTTTGTTAAAAAAAGATAATACTATTATTTGACCCAACAATTCCATCTATGGAAACATATACCAACAAGGAAAGCTGAGCTTTAGGAGGATGCAATTGGCCACAGATGAAAGGAAACAAGACATTTATTAAGTGTCTACTGTGTACCAGGCACTGTGCCAAGAACCTGTAGATATCTCTCATTATCGTCCAACAATTCTGGGAAGTAGATGCCATTATTGTCCCGGCCTTACAGTTGAAGAAAGATACTGGCAGACAGAGGTCAAATGACTTACTCTGGGTCCACTCTGGGCCGACATACCTAGTCAGTGGCTGAGACCAGATTTGAACTCAGGTGTTCCTTACTCAGGGCTCTGTGTTACCCCTGAGCTGCCTCTAAGCATGAGAGGGGCAGAAGTAGAGGGAAACTAGGTGTGAGGAGTCCAACAGGGAGCTCACTGCGATAAGCCAGGGCAGGGAGGACGATGACAAGAGTGTCTCTTCCCCTAAGTTGTTGGTCTGGGGCCCCTGAACATGGAATGCAGATACCTCTGCTGAGCGTCACAAGCCTTTTATGCTCTTGCTCCATCCTGGTTTTTCAGGCTTCCCAGACTGCTCTGCTTGCTATTTCCCCACACACCATTCCACATCCAGAGTCCACACCCTTTGCCCAGACATCTCCGTGCCGGAATGTTCCCCTTGCTCACCTTCTCCTCTTGTAAGGAACCCCTCAGTCTCTGTGTGCCACTTGTCTGCTCCCCGAAGAGAGGGACACCTTTTTTTGCATCCCTAGCCCCAGGACGTGGTGCTTGGCACATAGCAGGTCTTGATCAATGCTAACAGAGTGAGTGAACCGGACCATTGAGACAGCCACTGAGGTAGGAGACAGGACAGCCGAGAACAAACCGCAGCCATTGCACAGACTTACGAGTCACTTCACACTTCACTGCCTCAGTTTCTCCATCTGTAAAATGAGGGACTTGAGCTGGATGACCTCTAAGGTCTCTTTCAGCTTTAAGATCCCATGATCAGAAAGAAGGGTCCCACATAATCCAAAATATCCTCTTTTGTGGAGGCAGAGAGCTGGAGTTAATGTTGGTGTACACGTGATGGACAATGGCTAAATATTTACAGGATAGGAATCTAGAAGAACAATTACTGTGCCACAAAAGAAAAGGATCTAAAGAATTTAGAGAAACCGAGAAAAACATAGTAACTGAATGCACAATGAAGTATTCAGAAACCGAAAAAGAGAAAAACCCAACACCCAATAAAAAATGGAAAAGAGGGACCCTGAAACTGAGCTTCCTGTGATTAGGCTGCTCAACCCCACCCCAGAGAAGAGGCAGTAGGCACTTCCCTCCCCTGCCCCTGGGTTAAAGTATATGGTCTAATGTGGTCAGATCCATAAATGTGTTGGTTAGTTTTGCTAACTAATTTTTTGCTTCTTAATCTTTATGCAGGGAAGGCTCCTTGAGTAGGTGGAGGAGAAATGGAATATTTGGAAATGAAATGCAATGTAAAAACCAAATGGAAGGATTATAAAAATCCTATCAGGTGGATAAAGCACCAGCCCTGGATTCAGGAGGACCTGATTCAAAGTTGACCTCAGATACTTTGACACTTACTACCTGTGTGACCCTGGGCAAGTCACTTTAACCCTCATTGCCCCAGCCCCCCTCAAAAAAATCCTATCAGCCACTAGAGGAAGATAGTGGGAGATGCTTTTGAAGTAGGAGCATTCTTTTTTTTTTTTAATATAATAAAAGTATTTTATTATTTTCCAGTCACAAGTAAAGATAGTTTTCAACATTTGTTTTAAATCCCAATTGTTTTCTCCCTTCCTCCCTTCCCTCCCCTCCCCCAAGACAGAGTACAATCTGATAGAGGGTTATATATTACAGTCACATTAATCGATATTGTGAAAGAAGAAGCAGAACAAAGGGAAAAACCTCAAAAAAGAAAAAACAAAAGTAGAAACACTTGCTCCACCCCAGAAGACCCCCCCCTCCCCATCTTGGGCCAAGTTCCTTACTTCACAGTCAGATCCATGTGGTTTCATTCGAGCAGCATTTCTAAGGCTCCTACTATGTGTCTTAGGTTACAAAGACAAGAGTGAAGCCAAACCAGCCTCCCAGGACCATAACCAGACAAGAAAAGACAAATGCACTCCAGGCAAATATGACAGCAACGCCAAGGGGAAGAACCAATCGCCCCGGGTCACCAAGATGATTCTTTGGCAAATAACCACTGACACTGATCTGGCCAGAAAGATGGTCCTGCTTGACATGCTGCTGGGTAGTCACGAGAAGAGCTCAAACGCATGTCCTGCTTTAATGTGGGTCCTCAGAACAGTCACGTGAGGTGGGAGCTGTTATCTTCTCTATTTCACACATGGGAAAGCTGAGATGGAGAGAGGTTATGAGCCGGGCCCAGGACCATATAGTAAGTACCTGAGGCAGGATTTGAACTCAGGTCTTCCCGTTTCTCAGGCCAGTACTCTAACCATTGTACCACCTAGGAACTCACTGGTCCTTATAAAACCGGCATTACACATAGATAGGGAAAGTGAGGGGCAGTGGAGGTGACTTGTCTATGTCTTTCCAGCCCTGAGAGGCAGGTATGGGCCTTGGGTCCAGGCCTTTCCTGACTCCGGGCCTACAACTCTCTTCCCTACGTCTCCCATACGAGCAAAGGCACAATCAGAAAAATCATTGAGCATCTGCCAGAGTGCCAGTCAAACATCTGGAAAAAAAAATCCCCTCATCCACGACCCTGTGCCAGGGAGGTCCAGGCCAGCTTCATTGACACCCCTGGGGCCACCATTAGCTGGGAGGCAGAGGCAGCTCCTGCATCATGGTCAGGTGGGGTGAATGGGGTGTTGCCTGGGCTGCAGACCTTCGGGAGCACCTCCTGGTGGTCCTGCCCTGACTTCCCCCAGCTAGTCCATCTCTTGCTGCTTCCCCACCTCCATGGCTCCCCAGCAGCAGGCCCCAAGGTTTCCCAGGGTCTCTATCCATGGGATCTGGAAAGGGAAAGGCTTAATAAATGCCTGATAAATGGAGTATGCCCCTGCTTTTAGAAACTCCAATAGAGGCTTGGCCATGAGTCAGACAAGTGAGCTGAGTGGCCCAGGTACTTCACTCTGTGCAGGATTTAATCATCTGCTATTTTTACTTTTTTCTGTGAGCCAGTTAGTGTCAAGCCTGTGAACCTGTAAAATTTGTCTGAGTGAATTTCTGGAGTTTTACAATCATCTTGACACGCCCCTGGCTGGCAGGACACATGGTAGGTGTGGCACCTGTTTTAATGATAACCAAGATGTCACAGGGCCCCAGGTACAGGTCTCTGAGGAGGAGGTGGTGGCTGGTGGGGTTTGCTCTTTCCTCATCATGAAAAGTTCATGCCTCAACGTCACGTGTGTGCTGTGCATTAGTATGTCTGTGTGCTTGTGCATGTACATGTGTGTGCATGTGTGTGCTGTTAATGTATACTGTGCATTAGTATGTCTGTGTGCTTGTGCATGTACATGTGTGTGCTGTTAATGTGTACTGTGCATTAGTATGTCTGTGTGTGCTTGTGCATGTACATGTGGGTACATGTGTGTGCTGTTCATGTGTACTGTGCATTAGTATGTCTGTGTGCTTATGCATGTACATGTGGGTTCATGTGCATGCCGCACCCGGTGGGCAGAGCTCAGGGCTTTCCTTCGTCATGCAGGATAGCATGTGAAGTCCCTGAGGGGTCACTCTGGAGACCACCCGCTTTTAAATTAAAACTCAGGTGAGGCTGGCTATGAGCCTCTCAGAACCTTGACCACAGAAGAAACCTCTGATCTCTGGATCGTCAATGCCCGAGAAATTCAGGCCCTTCGGTAGGTACCAAGAATCATGTGGCCACTGGTGCGAGCATGAGGAATCCTCAGGAGAACCTGGGAAGACCCGCTGTGCTGAGGCAAGGAGAATGAGGTAGAGGCAGGAGAAAACCCGATCAGGAGGAAGGGATTTCTGAAGGGACTGCGCGGACCAGGCTCTGCAACGGGGAGCTGGGATGCAGCGCCAGGGAGGGTTCGGGTCCTCTTTGCGCAGGACAAAAAGATGGTGATTGTTGTCGGTCCATCTTTCAAGGGGTAATGCTCTCATAACAGCTTAGAGGAGGAATTCTTCATCCAGTCTGAGCCCTGGGCCTTTGTGGGAAGTGGCAAAGCCTTCTCACAAGAATGCTTTGAAAGGCATGAGATAGAAAATCAAAGGAAATCTAAAAATAAGTGCCAAATGTACAAAGGATTATCAAAGATTGAAATAAATGGATCGACATTTTAAAAAATAAGTTCACAAATCCCAGGTGAAGCAGCCCAGGGCTTGCCTGGGGCACTATGTGGTTAAGTGACTTTCCCAGAGTCTTGCCACCAGGGTGTGCCAGAAGCAGACTTGACCACAGGCCTTCCCAGGGAGGTAGCCACAAATAACTGTGATACAAGGGACTGCCCAACTCCAAGACCACAATGATTCCAACAATGTTCATGAAGAGATGACTCAAAAGAAGCCATGCTCAGAGTCAATGCCAAGCAATCCTGGACCCAGAGCCTTGGAGTCAGTGAAACACGGCACCCTCCCATTGGCAGCCAGTGCCCCGGGAGGCACAATGCCTGTAGATTGGCATGGGGGCCACTGGGTTTTTGCTAAACTACTTCATCACGAATTTCTGCTCAGTGGATTTCATTTGTCACAACAGAAGGTGTGATACCCTGAAGGAAGGGCGATGATTCCATTTTAAGGCCGTCACTTTTCAGGTCAGAACTTTCCAACCAAAGCTTCTGCCAATCTGCCTTTGTCTTTGAAGGCATCATTTCATCAGGTGACTGCGCCTCTCAGCCTGCTCTAGTCTTTCATCACATTTAGTCGAGGCCAGTTAAGGTGCTTCCTTCACACTTGCCCTGTCTGCAGGAAGGGGCCTGAAGCCTGCCACCAAGCTGCTCCCACTGGGGAGGGTTATGATCCAGCTTCTTTTCTGGGGCCACCAGAAGGTCCTGTCGAGCAACCAGTGTCATTCATGAAAGGCCCAGGAAGTCAGAGGATGGAGGGAGGAAGGGCCGGCCAGCAGGGCATTAGCCAGCCACCTGAGAAGGCAACCCCTATCCTGTTGAGTTCAATGACCTTTTGGGGATCATTGAGGCATCTGTGAGAATCAGTCAAGTGCCACCTGCTCCTGGAAATTCCCAGGAACCGAGAATATCTGTCATGACCAGGCCAGCTCTGCCCTCTGTCTCAGAGAAAAAGACTGACCATCTGCTAGCATTTTAAAAGAGCCTTTCAACTAGTGATTCTTAAAGTGAGAACACCAGAGCTAGGCTCATCGATTCTAACAAGCAAGGGTGGTTGTAGGGATGTAAATCCCACTTGGTAGCTCAGCACTGTAAGCTCTTGGCTTACATGGGCCAGGTCCAGTCTTCAGGACTGTGCCCACATCAGAAATCTTTTTTAAACTCATTTGTTTCTAATTAATATTTTCTAGGAACCTCAGATATAGTTCACGTCTAGGTCTGGAGTAATGTGGATTAAAAAGGGCCCGAGCCCACATGCAAGCATCCAAGGTAACAATGTATACTAGGGACAGGACAGCTTCTACTTCACCCACAGAAAAGGCAAATGGTTACTCATAGTAGCTGATAAACAGTCTATATAATTCTCCTCCCTTGTATGTTCAGACTTCTCTACAGACTTTTTGGTCCTTTCCTAACAACTTGGGCTCTTACTGGAAGAACACTTGGAAAACCCAGCCCTGCCCCAAACCCATCAGGTAGTGAACCATCTCAAAGAGCTCACAGAGTTGTAGAGGACAAAGTCCCTGCTGGTGTCCCTCAGTATCATTGCTCTGGGCTGCATACCTGACCCTCTCCTCTTTGAGAAGCCAACCAGACACCATGGCCAGCCTGGGAGTGTAACGATTGGAGTGATGCCACCTGCTGGAGGCGTCTGAGGGCAAAGCCTTGTGGGTTGCTGTTCATCAAAGCTACCAGCCAATTAGCTTGGAGCTGTATGTGAGTGGATGGGATGTTCCCAGTTTCACAGGAGGCTTGTGGAGGAAGAAGGGGCGAGGCCGGCCCTCTTTCATCAGGACTTTCATGGAGAGCAGAGCAGGAGACGCTGGCTTAGCATCCCGGCTCCCTTCTCCAGGCACCTCACTAACCATGTGAGAGCATCAGGCTGTGGCCGCAGCCCTCTTCTCTCTTACTGCACCTCACTTGGAATGAGCATTAAGTGCTATTATGCCAGGCAGGTGCTAAACATTGGGATTTTTTGTTTGTTGTTGTTGTTGTTGTTTGTTGTTGCTTGGCTTTTTGTTTGTTTTTTGTGGGGCAATGAGAGTTAAGTGACTTGCCCAGGGTCACACAGCTAGTGTCAAGTGTCTGAGTTTGGATTTGAACTCAGGCCCTTCTGAATCCAGGGCCGGTTGCTCTATCCACTGCACCACCTAGCTGCCCCAACACTTTGTAAATGTCATGTCATTGGACCCTCACAACAATGTTGTGAGATAGGTACTATGGTGATCTCCAATTTTATAGTTGAGGAAACTGAGGCAGACTGAGGTTAATGACTTGTGGCTAGTAAATATCCAAGGTCAGATTTGATCCCTGGTCTTCCTTGACTCCAGGTCTGGGCTCCTGCTCTATGGGCCACCTCACTGTCGGCAGTGTATCCTCCCCAGTCTTGCAAGTTTGACAAGAGTGTTTTCTATCAAGTTAATTCAAGGCCTCTATTCAAGCCATCCATTAGAGTGTTAAGCAGCCAAAATCCAGCAGCGACTCCTGGAACATTGCAGGGAGATCGATCGCCTGGATGACATCCGTCCAGCACAATGATCCCCAACACTGTCTTTGAATTCCTTTGGGAAAAGTGTTTAAAAATCTTGGGAAATGTCTCGACTCCAACATTCAGTCCTGGCTCAATCTACTCTATGATGTTTTCAGTTTCTACTCTGAAATCTGTCACCACTGACCACCATATTCTCAGCTTTTTATGGCAAATATCATGGAACCAGAACCATGAGAACAAAGTGTTTGATTGCAGAGAAACGAGGAGTCCTTTCCCAATAGGTGAACCTCAGAGCACTAAATGAGGAGGGAGGAATTCCTTCATCTCCATCCAGCTCCACTCCCAGCCTGCTTTGGGCCTGCATCCCAAATATCTCTGTCCCACGGTTTCTCTCATCACTTCCCTACCTGGGCCTTGTCATCCCTCTCTTATGGGCTTAGTGCCAGTGATGTAATTCATCTTCCTCTCTCTGAGGAATGCCCCCCAAGGCCCCAGACCTGCCTGCAGGCCCACTCCATTGTCCTCGCCCTCTGACAATGTCCTGGAGCAGGAGGGAAGGAAGAGGGCCACAGGACACCAAGTCAGTGGGCCACTTCACCCCTGACCTGTTCTGGACTGGAAACATTTCTAGCTAGAAGAACCCACAGCAATCCCATAAGGAAAGAGCAGAAAACTCGGTGCCCTCTTGGCAAAGCTCACCGGGGCTGGGCCAACGAATCTGAAGACTTCATGGCTTGTGGGGCCACAAAACATTCCTCTTGTCTTAAACCAGGGCTTTCCTTCTGTTCAATCCAATCCACTTCAGCAAGCATTAATCCCCCTCACTGTGATCCAGACAGGGTGCTGGGTGGGAGGGACCAGTCCCTGACCTCAGGGAGTTTACATTCTATGGGGAAAAGCTATGGAGCTGGTAAATCGATGTAAGCTGGAGGTAAATGAAGTGTGAGGTAAATCCAGGGGGAGGAGAAATACAACTGGAGCCAATCAGGAAAGATCTCACCAGCTGGAGAGACATGATGTAATCACTGGTTGGATTCCTTTTGCCTATGGTGGGTCTAGACAATGTCTGAGGTTCCTTCCCACCCTCGGGTTCTGTGAGCCTGTCATCCGATGATACTGATATCCACGAACTACTGGGGGCCCTTGTTTTCCTTTCCACATGTGGCTCTCATCAACGAACTTAGAAGGGACCTCAGGGGCTACCTCGTCCATCCACCTCATCTTAGAGATGAAAAATGAGACCAAAGGAGAGACCTCGCTAAGGTCACATAGGTGACAAGTGAAAGAGCTGGGGCTTGAACCCTGTTCCTCTGACTTCAAGGACAACCAGACCTGGAAGGGGTCTTAGAAGTCACCTATGTCCAATCGAATTTGGCAGATGAGAAAACCAAGGGAAAGTGAGGGTAAGTAACTGCCCACAGTTACATGAGTAGCAAAGGCAGAGCCTGGAATAAAACTCCCTTCTCTGCCTCCAGATCCAGGGCTTTCTCCCTCCATCCCAATAAAGCAGGTGATGCATTGTGATCTCTAATGCTGCCTGTGTTGGGGGAGGGGAGGGAATGAGGTCATTTATTACCAAAGTCATGATTGTTGTAAGCAGTCGCTATGCAAATTCTTCAGATAATGAATTAAATCTCGTTAGAGATATGGATTATTTTCAAGGATGAGACAACTCATTCTTAGAATGGCAAATATATTATCCTCTTGTGGTTGGCAGAATTATATGCAGGACATTGAAAGTCAAATTTTGTTGATTATCAGCAAATATAATCAACTCAGGTTTGCACAGAGTTAGCTTCTTTGTCAATAAATTAGCCCCACCAGTAAACAACACGGCAGGGGCTGTCGACTACTGCTGACTTCAGCTGACCTAACATTTTGTCTTATCTGCCAGCAAAGCCTAGTCAGACCAGGGCATAGTTTTAACTTCTTCTCTAGCCGAAAAGCACGTGTCTCTGTCCAAGGTACATATGTTTATGAGCTCCAAAGAGGCTTGTTGGACAGGGGAGGGGGACTTGACTCCTCAGTGTCTTCACCTGGGCTATTTCTTAGTCTCAGCTGGGGTGGGAGGGAGGTGAAGAACCGGGTTCATGAAGATTTCAATACCCTTCCACTCTCTGTGGGGGAAGGGAGGGGGGGGGAGGCATACCCAGCATTGCTTTGTTCCTCTAAGTTTTGTTTTTGCCCCTATAGACGCCACATTTGCATGGAGAGGGAAGAGAAGAGCCACTTCTCTCTGTCCAACCCATCCCTCACACCCTGATCACCTGCAAATCAAGTGCAGCCAAGAAGCATTTAGTAAATCCTTTCTGTGGGCCAGGGACTGTGCTGGACACTGAGGATGCAAAGAAAGGTAAAAACAGGCCTGTTCTCAAGAGTTAAGTTCTGATGTGGAGACAACATGCAAACCACTATGTATGTACATCCACGATGCATATACATATATGTATATACATATACATACATAGATATCTAAAAATGGATGGATAGTTATTTAAAATATTGGGTAACAAAACAAAAGAAAATATTGGGGAATTAGATGTTTCTAGCTAAATTATTGGGGGCCAGACTCGGTTTTAGATAGATCGATAGATAGATAAATAAAGAATTAATTGTTATTTGAGGTTTTTATGCCTCAGTGCACTGGCCTGGGGCTCCACCAAATGCACGGAGCTCCACCCACTGGTTGTAGCCGTTGCCATGGTGCTGGCACTTCATGTCATTACCACTCGCCGATGCCTACATGGGCCTGGCAAAATTATACTGATGGGAAGCCTAGTGAGGGCAGTCATGTGACTGTCAGAGTGGCCATCCAATTGACTGGGGGCTGGGGGGTTTCTGGGATTGGGGGAAGAGAATTCACCATTCTAGCTGGACACTGGAAGGCCACAGGAGCTCTGCTGTGTATTCTCAGCTGATTCGTGGGCGGTGGTATTTCTTCAGGTTATATAATTTCCCTTTCCCCATTTTATTTCCTTTCCCTTGATCCTACTGATCCTGTTTGTGTTTTTTTTTTAAATTTTTAGTGAGGCAATTGGGGTTAAGTGACTTGCCCAGGGTCACACAGCTAGTAAGTGTTAAGTGTCTGAGGCTGGATTTGAACTCAGGTACTCCTGACTCCAGGGCTGGTGCTCTATCCACTGCACCATCTAGCTGCCCCAATCCTATTCTGTTTTGAGGGAGGCTTCTGGTCTCCTTCCTTGCCCCAATATTGCAGCGAGCCACTTAGCTAACACTCCCCAATTAAAAATTGGTCCCCACAATAGATAGAAAATTGGGGGCCATCTCAGTGGGAGGGCACTAGCAGCTCACAGACTGGGGAAAGGCATTTTGTAGAAGGTTGGATTTGAACTGAGTCTTGAAGGAAGCCCAGAAAGCCAGGAGGAAGAGGTCAGAAGGTAGAGCATCAGGGCTTCATTTTTTAAAATTTCATACTAAAAGTGTTATGAAATAACAAAACTCAACCAGTATTTTCTAAGTATTTACTATGTTTGGGGCACTATGCTAGGAGTTAGGCATATAAAGTCAATGGACATTTATTAAGCACTCAGTGCTAGGCACTGTGGCAGAGCTAAAAGCTAGGAATACAAAGATAGTCAACCAGCATTTCTCACAGGTTTGCTATTAGCCAGGCAGTGGGCTAAGCACTAGGGCTACAAAGAAAGGCAAAAACATGGTCCCTGCTACCAAGAAGCTCACACTCAAATGGGAGGCAAATGATCTAAGTAAGAAGGTACACAGAGATGTATAGTGTGTACCTATGTATGTGTGTGCACATATCTACACACACAAACCTTCCTCTTTGAGAAGGAAGGACAACAGCCACTATGTACCTGTGTGATGAAAGACTATCTCAAAGGCACAGCCCTCCCCTCAAGGAGCATATGTTCCTCTGGGGAAACAACATGTACACAGCAAAATATGGGGAATAAAAAGTCATGGCGAGGTCACTACAAACTGGAGAAATCAGGAAAAATCTGTTTTCAGATTTTGTAACTGCAAAAGAACCAAAAACAAAACCAGAAATGACCTCAAAGTCAAAGGGAAATGGCTAAATACCTGTGCCCTTTGGATGTAACAAGCACGAGAAGTGCCACAAAATCTGCAAAGACCTTTATGAAATAACAGACTATGATATGTGTTCCTTGGCGGCAGAGATTCCTTCAAGAGTGCCTAGCACCACGTCCAAAATAGCACAGACGCTTAGAAATATTTGTGAATGACTGACTGAATGAATGAATACAAATCACAAAAAGCAGGAGCAGAAGAAAGCATTACACCAGCCTCAACAGCCACGACCTTAGGAGCCAAAAAGTGACTGAGAGAATGGGCTTCTACTATGCCTTGGAAAGAGTCACAGGAAAATGTTAGGACACTTTGCACCTTGAAATTAATTAAAGTGTAAAGGTTACTAAACAACTTGAGATAAATGTTTGGATGTTCAATATTAAATTTTAACTTGCTACTAAGATCTAGCAGGTTAGTGACCCTGAGCAAGTCACTTAACCTTAGTCTCTCAACCCGGGAATGGCTTTCTGCCTCAGTTTCCTCGACTGTAAGAATGGAGGTAATAACAGCCCATACCTCCCAGGGTGAATTCGAGGATCTTATAAGCCACTATGTATACAGAACCTCACAAACCGATCGTCATCACCTACGAGAATAAACAGTGGATCGACCTGGTGCTCCTGAGCTAAGAACATCCCTGGATTTCTGGAGATGGCAGCACTCTTGGCATTTCCTGGGTCTGTTTGCAGGTGTAAAGGAACTGAGGGAGTGGAAGAGAAATGGGGAAATTCAGTGCCTGCTGGGAACATATAACTCCTAGGTCCTGAACTGAAGGCAGGAAGACCATCTGTCCTCGGTGCCAACAGGACCCGGTCCCATTCTGTCACTGACTGCAGAAACCCAGCATAGACACAGCTAAAACGACAAACCCATTTCCCCCAGGGTTCTAGCACAGAGAGCCACAGTGTTGAATAATTTTGCTCTCTCTGATGAAGTGTTATCTGAATCTAAAGCCTTCGGCTTAGAGAATGACAGATGCCAATGAATAATGCTGCAATGAGGGCTCAGTAAATCCCCATTATGTAGAAAAATACACTCACTTCTGAGCGTCTTTTTAAAAAAGTACCTTTCTACCTCTCCAGGCATGTGTGTGTTTGAATGCAGAAAGCCCGAGGCACACAAGCAAAGCTGATCTTTTAGCTCCAATAAGAATAAAATTACCGAGCTCCTACAAGATGAAATAATGTGTATGATTAACTCAGCCTCTGGCCCACCCCCACCCCCTAAAGTGTGAAATCCCATGCTTGGAAACCTGGCAAGTGTCAACAAGGGTTTTTGTGAAGGAAAGGAAAAAAAAGCAGGGCAGGGACGTTAATGACCCAGAATACAAGGCTCAACGCTAAGGCCCGAGTCCCCAGGGAGCTTCTGCAGGGAGGCTCCCTCTCTTAAAAGTTAAAATTTTGTTTTTACATATATTTTGGAAAATAAAATTCTATTCAAAAAAAGTCAATGGCAGGGGCAGCTAGGTGGTGCAGTGGATAGAGCACCAACCCTTGAGTCAGGAGCACCTGAGTTCAAATCCGGCCTCAGACACTTGACACTTACTAGCTGTGTGATCCTGGGCAAGTCACTTAACCCCAATTGCCTCACACACAAAAAAAAAATCAATGGCAGCTGTGGCCTGGCATGTCTTTCCACCAGCGGAGAAAGGCAAAAGTTTGGCTGAATATGGTTCAGCCAGGAGGATCAGAGGACAAAGAGATTGGGGCTGAGTAGCTGATCTTTCCCCTGCAGCCTCCTGGGGATCCCAGCATGAGCCACCAGGTAGACACTCCATCAAAACTGAGGAGACGCAGGGGCCGAACAAGAGTCACAGCTTCTCTCTCTCTTTTCCCCTCGAGAAGGGCTCTGTTCTGGAAGAGCCCAAGTCAGGCTCCGCCACAATTTTAGAACAAAAGGCACAAGAAGTGTGGTCTCATGGAAGGACTGCGATTTGCCAGGAGGGTGAAGTCAGGGCTGGTTGGCTGCAGAGGTCAAAGCGCCATCATCAGTATGCATTGGAAGGCCATCTCGGCCCAGCCCACAAAGCCTGGCCATCAATGGAGAGACAGCTTGGTCCAGGGAAAAGGGCCCTCCCTGATCGAGGAAGAAGTCCTTCCTTGGAGAGTGGTGGGATCCCATCCTTGAGCAGAGTCCTGTGGCCTCTTTCCAGGTATCAGCCAGTCCACAGTTAGGGAGCATTTACTGCAAGCCAGGCACACACAAAAGCAAATCCCAAGCCTTGTTCTTAAGGAGCTCATGTTGTAAAGCAGGGAGATATCACCCAGATAACTGTGGACACACAAGATATAGATGGTGTGAACAGACCAGTGTGGGGGAGAAAGCACCAACACGGGGGTGAGGCCGGGGAAGGGGCTGGGGGAGGGGGAAGAAGTCCTCCTGCACAAAGTGTGTGTGAGACAAGAATTCTTTCTCACGTATGGTTTGGGCCATGTGGCCGCTGAGATACTGTGCCACTCTGGGACCGGATCCGCACTCAGCTCTTCGACCTCCAGCCCGAACATTCTTTTCCAGTCTATCTAGTTCCAGCAACGGCTCTTTGGTTGGTATCAGACAAATGGTGACAGGTCTTTAATGCCCCTAATGTGCACAGTTGAGGAAGCCCACTCCTGCAAAGTGATTTACAAGATTGAGGGCCCGATCTGGCTCCGGAGAAGTCAGCAATCCCTCACTTGCTGAAAACCCATTAGCCTCTTGGAGGCTAGCGAGCGACCATTTAGTAAATTATGTTTTCCTGTGCCCTGAAGAGCCACTGGCTTCAGAGGATTTAATGAGCCTACAAAGTGAGTGATTTACTGGGCTTCCACCAGTTGGGTCAGACCCTCCCTTCATCAGTCCCCTCCCCGTGCATGGGAGGTGGGCAACCACCCGTGGAGTGAGAACGATTGAGCATTATGGGAAGGGTCCTCGCTCACGCAAGGCCACCGAAGAGTCACACACAAGAGCTCGTGAGCCTCTGGGTCCTGGGCTGCTTGGGCTGCTCACCCCTCCTGCTGCCAGGCTGAACCTCTGGCTGAGGCCAGAGCTGGAGAACTCTGCTAGGGGCTTATATGACACCCAAGCTGAGAGCAAAGCAAGCCCTGGAGGACGGGTTTCCTTTCCAAGCCATAACCCGCCTTCTTTAAATTGGCTAATTTTTCAAAGGACGAATAAAACAGAGACCCAAATGGATTCAATCGAAGCATTCTGAACATCGGGTGACTCCCGCTGAACAAGCAGCATTAAAGCTGAGGATTTCGCATGTGGAAGACGGGCACTCCTTGGAGAGGGAGGAAAGTCATGTTGATGGAATACGGCTCCTGAGAGGACTCTGTTTTCTGCTTTTATTTATGGGATCCCGGGAGCGCTTTGCTTTTCCATCGCTCTCTAGGGGAAATAAAGGTTGTCCTGTACCCAATGCCATTTGCAACCTTGAGTGCTTGTTTGGGAGCTGGGGACTGACCCTGTTGACAAGAACTGCGGGAAACCTAGTCGCGGATTGTACACAGCCACTATATTTGAAGATTGCCCAGAGGCAATGAGGAGCCCCAGAGATAGTGATCTTCTGAGGTTACCTTCAAGGCCAGACTTTGTAAGCAGAGTTTTGGGACCAGGCCTTGGGCTACAAGTCTATAATCTCTCTTGATGGCAAAGTGGAGTGTAGGGGTGGGGGCAATCAATGCAATTTAGTTCTGCAAGCACTTGCTCAGGGTGGGTAGACTATACCCCCACACACACACACACACACATAAACAAAGCAGTTCTTGCCCTAAGAGCTTATAGTGGAGGGACAGACATTATATCCCATCATAATAATATATACACATACATTAGATCATCTACTCATAAGGATATTCAAAAAGAGTAAAAAAAAAAAACAATGCAGTTTAGAAAGAGAAGATGAACAAATAGGCAGGTCAGGAAAGGTGTCAGGTAGACAGCACCTGAGCACTTTAAACAAAGTCTAAGAGGCAGTATAAGGAAGGAGAGCAAAGACACAGGCGATGGGAGATGGTCCAGAGAGCTATGCAAAAAGGGTTTTAAATCCCTGGATAGGAAAGAATACCTGTTTATACTAGAGGAGAGAGACTAAAACTTCTTGAGGGAGGAAGTGATGGGTCCAAAGACCTACTGTTTAGAAATATCCATTGTGCAGCTATGTGGAGACAGTGGAGATGGGTAAGGCTGGAGTCAGAAAGAGCAGCTGAAAGACCAATTCCTAGGGGTTGGTTGGATGGATAGAAGGATGTACAGATGGATGGGTGGACGGATGGATGGATGGACGGATGGATGGATGGACGGACGGACGGACGGACGGATGGATGGATGGATGGATGGATGGATGGATGGATGGATGGATGGATGGATGGATGGATGGATGGGCATTTTGGGTTCTGAGATGGAAATCTTTGCTTTTTTCTACAGAATTCATAGTTTTGTTTGTTTTCCTTGGCTCAAAAGCTTTTCCTCTTCTTAAATCTAGTCCAAATTTCCCCTCCTCGCCAAGTGTTAGTGCTCTCCCCCATGACCCCAAATTGCTTTGGACTGACTTTACACATATGTTGTATTTACTTCTTCCAGTCTGTGTCATGCCCACCATCCCCCACTGAAATGCTCCTCCTTGGTTCTCTCTGCACCTGCAGCCCCTTCCACCTTGGTGTGGTCCTCCACATTTCATATCAATTTGTACTCACTTTAAGTATAACAGGTCTCAATTTTGGTATTGACCCACCTTGAATTATTTCTCCCAAGTACAATGTAATCTCCTTGAGGGAACCTATTCTTGTTTTTTGTCTTTGTGTGCTGGGCACAGCAGGCATATGCTAAATACTGGTTGACAAAGTGACACCTTATAACTCTATCAGTTGAAAGCTATTCTAGGGTAGCTGGGTGGTGCAGTAGATAGAGCACTAGACCAGAAGTAAATAAGACCTGAGTTCAAATCCATCCTCAAACGCTCACTACCTGTGTGACCTCAGGCAAGTCAATTCACTTCTATGCCTCTATTTACCCCTCTGTAAAATGGGAATAAGACCAGCCCCAGACCTTTCAGGGTGTTTGCAAGGATCAAGTGAGATAATATCTGTAAAGAGTACTATATAAACGTTAGTTATTATTATTACAGTTGCCTTAATGAAATTTCAGCATGTTGTAGTTGAGCCAGCAATGGTCTGAGAGTTAGGGAATTTTATGCAGGTAGGAGCATGGATTCTTTGTTGGAAGGGACCTTAGAGATCTACCACCTCACTTTACAAATAGGGAAACTGAGACCAAGACAGGTTAAGGAAATTGCCCCATGTTATACAACTACCAAGTGGCAAATCTGAGATTCAAACCCAAGTCCCCTGACTTCAAACCCAATGCCATTTCCAAGACTTTCCATCACCTCTCATAGATCTCATAATCAGGTCTATATTTACATGTTGTCTCTCCACAAAAATGTAAGCTCTTTGAAGGCAGGGACTATTTTCACCTTTCTTTGTATCTCTGGTGTTGAGCCCAAAGCTGCAGTGTAGTGAGTGCTTAATAAATTCTTGCTTATTGATGGTTTAAGCCACATGGCATCTCAAGACCTTAGATACCATCCATCTCATTCAATCCTACCATTTTACACTTAAGAAGACTAAGACTCAAATCCAAGTGACCTGCCAAGGTCATACAGGTATATTAACTGGAAAAGCTGAGATGCATGCCCTGGTCCTCTGGCTGAATCCAAAGCTTTTTGTACCAGTGACATCCACCAGGAAGCTTTCCATTGCCCTTTGGATCACCCACACATTTGATTTTTCTGCAACTGTTGTGTTCAATAATTCTCAACCATATTGAGAAAATGATGCTATTCAAAAATTTCTGCAGTATCTAGCAAAAGTTCACTAAACAAGTTCTCAAATGCAATCAGCCTCATCACCTGATAATATTCAATTTTGGACCCAATTCATGGTCCAGTGTCAGGCTACAAAATAGATCAGTAGATAGATAGATAGATAGATAGATAGATAGATAGATAGATAGATAGATAGATAGATAGATAGATAGATAGATAGATAGATAGATGGATGGATGCATGGATGCATGGATGGATATGGAGAAATAGAGGGAGATAGACAGATGTGTGAAAAAGAGAGGAGAATGGAGGAAAGAAGTGGGGAGGGGAGAGAAGAGAGAGAAAGAGGGGGGCGCTGGGAGGGAGAGAGTTAGTTTCACCTTGTCTTCAAGAAGTTCATGATTTTATTGAGGAAAATAAGAATGTTATGTCCCATTAAATGTTTAAATGACTGTTTGATTACCATAAGAGGTCAGTATAAGGAAACATGAATGGGGATTAGCACAGGTGGGGCAGGTTTCTGGGCAGTGAAAGATCCATAGGATACAAATTGGTGTCTGCTAAGGTAATGTGAATGTTTCCACAGCCTAGATTAAGTAAAGAGTTGAGCAATTATCCACAGCATTGGGGGGGTGAAGAAGAACACTGCATTGGCTGAATTCACTAGATAATGACCAGTTCTCAATACCTGTTAGTACGCAGTGTAGACTTGTATAGAATTCACTCTTTTAGCTTCTCAGGTTAATAAGTGGCATGAACTGTATTGGAAAGGATCTCTAATGCAGTAGGTAAATAGCCTACATGAATTCTCTACAAACTGCACATTTGCGGAGAAGCTTCCCTAGGACACCAGTGAAGGGGAGCCTGGTGTATCCATAAGAGAAGTAGAGTGCATTCATTGGCTGAAAAGGTCATGTTTGCAAAGGAATCTGACACCAAGGTCACCGGAGGAGAACAAAACCTGGCCAACCTGACAAGAACAGGGCAGATGTGATGGGAAATGGAAATGGATAGCATGACTATTAATGTGTCCAAACACATTCAAGTGGTGGGGCTGAATATGCGAAAAGTCAAAAGAGCTCTGACCATGGGGGTCTTTCCATGTCAAATTGGGGTATGTAGATTAATGAGAAATTACATGGGCTCAGAGGGGGAAAGGGAAAGGAAGGGAAAGGGCAGGGCATGACCAGAGTAGCTGCCATTCATCCCCTACATGTGATTTCAGGAGACAATCTCTCAACAACATACATAGTAAGTGCACGGGTTACTCAGTTATGCTAAAGTTCACTCCAAACTTAGAGACATTAAGATCCTGAATAAGACCAAGGATCACAGCTCAAAGGGCACTGAGCCCAACACCTTCACTTAACAGACAAGGCCTGGGGGGATCAAGTGACTCACCCTGGCTAATAGCTGGTAAGGGTCTGAAGCAGGATTCAAATTGGATCCCAAGTTCAGCAGATAGAGGACACAGGGCCTGGAGACAGGGTGACCTGAATTCAAATCCAGCTGTGTAACCCCAGCAAGTCACTTCCCTCTGCCTCAAGTTTCCCCAGCTGTAAAGTGGGTGGAATAACAGCAACTTCCCCCCACTCTAAGGGACAAGAATGGAAATACAGGAAGTCAGAAGCAGAGTTTGGTTAAAGGGAAGGGGCAGTGACTCAGAGACTCCAGCTGAAGGAAGGATCCTGGACCTCAATAACTGTGCACATGATGCTATTGCTAGAAGGGGCTTCTGGATGAAGAAACTCCAGGCCCAGGTCACCACCTCCTCTCAAGCATGACCTAGAACCCAGAGAGGAACCATAGAACCAGAAGCCATATTGCTTCTCGTAAGCAGGAGAGCAGGTGTTCTCACAGATCCACCCGCCTCTTCCCAGGTGGACAGTCAGGCCAAACACTCTCAAGTGATGGTACATTATGTCACTTTAGAGTCGTGGCTCCATTCTAGAGCTTCATACAAACAGCAGGCAAACTATTGCCTACAAGCAGGTCATCGAGAGGACGTGGTCATCTACAGGTAATCCCTCTCCAACCCAGGCTCCGTAATGGACATCCTCCATGGTGGTGAACACCTTTAGGGAGCATTTGTCACCCAGCTTTATTACCCTCTTGATCAGTGATTGGTAAACTGATTGATGATAATGATCTCATTAATCATCTAATTAATGATCAGAGGGTCAGCGGACCAGGGTATCTTTGTAGTTATAGGTTTCAAGGAACCTTGGAAAATTTCAGTACATGCATAGGGCCCATGTGGTTGGAGGAGATTTTTTTTAAGGTGGTGTTCTCCTTCTGAGATGACAGTGTCAAAAGAACAGCAAATGTGCTCATCAATAAAAGCTCCTGAGTATTTATAGCTCCCATTATAAATGTAAAGCATGCCTTAATTTGAGCTGACAAGTAGGGTGATGTCTGAATTTTTTTTTTGATACATCAGAAATAGCTACAGAACCACCTAACTTTTCAGTGACGCCTTGCCAACCATTTCCCTGAATAATTCTTCATGTGCACAGCTGTATATGTGCCCACAAGCCAACCAAAGGAAAGCCTCAAAAGTGACCTGTTAAGCCTGTTTCCCTGGCTCTCTGGACTCATAACCAGTCATGATAAGAATCACTAACAGTTATAAAGCACTTCAAGGCACAGATACTTTTTACATACATTTTCTACAAACCTGGGAGGTAGATCCCATTATTATCCCTGTTTTACAGATGAGGAAACTGAGGCTGAGAGGGGTACTAAGGGGCTTGTCAGGCTCACCAACTCATTGGTGTCTGAGGCAAGATTTCAACTCAGATCTTCTGATGCTAAATTTCATTCCCCATTGTCCCTCTTCGCTGTTCTCAGCTCAGTGGCTGGCACCTCATAGGAACTTAATAAATGTTTGCTAAATTGATTGAATTTTGAACTAAAAAGATCAGTCATATTCCTCATGTGACTTCAGTCAGTCAATGAGCATTTATTAAGCACCTGTAAGTGCTATGGGCTGGGATAGGAACAAAGAAAGGCAAACATGCACTTGCTGCTCCCAGGTAGCTCCCATTTAATGCAATCGATTTTGTCCATGTTCAGAAGGAAATCCCCATTGCCCGCTTTAATGATACCTTGACAGCAGGACACCAGAACATCCATTTGCTCTGGCGGGACCTTACAACAATTGGTGTATAATCTGTCCTGGCACCGGGACCCAGAATCCCAGGATGAAGGCTGCATGGTCCCCCATGCCCCGGAGGCTGACCCCCATGCTCCAGGGGGCATGTCGAGCTCCTGCCCAGCAGCAGCTGGCGGTCACTGCAAGGACAAGGCTACCGAGGGCATCTCCGAAGATGTGCATCCAGCCAACTCCATATGGGAATCTAGAGTCTGCTCAATATGTCATCACCCCAGCTAGCCCTGAAGGAGGCAGCCGTGTGCCTGGGCTGAAAAGCCGGCTTGTGGTGAGGGTCTGGGCACTACCACAGGAGGCAAGCTACCGACAATGCCTGGGGGTCTGTTGCCCTTCTCCTCCCTACTCTGGAATCACCACAGTCTCCTTCCACTACCAACAGGGTGTGATTTCAGGCACGATCCTTTTGGGGTACCTAAGTAGTTCATTAGTATTTTCGAATGCTTACACATCAGTGGGAAACATCATGTTTGCAGGAACTAAGGAGTTCTCTGGCCTTCGATAGTGACAGCAGACTTTTGATTTAAATGTCTGATGATGAAAAAAGACTACTGCTTTCCGTATAATTATCCAAAGGCCAAACAAATGGAACATATGTGGACATATTCCTAGTGCCCATCCCCGAAGAGAATTAGGAAAAGAATTACTTCCTGTGACCTTCAGGTCACTATTTTCTACCCTAATTGTGGTTCTGCACAACTGTGTGAGTGGTGAATTAACCCACTGAGAGCATAGCACTGGGCTGGGGGTGAAAAGGCCTGGATGTGACTCTGGCTTCTACTTTCTGTGTGATTTGGGGCAAATCCCTTATCTTCTCTGGCATTTCTCATCTATCAAATGAGGACACTGGACTAGACGACCTTTAATTCCAGCCTGCAGTGTGCCGGTAAATGTTTAACCACTGGATCTCTTCTTAAAAAATGGTATGAAATGACACACTTGTAAGTTTAATCTGCATTATTATTATGCCTCACTTTTATAAGTTTAGACAGTGAACAGAGCAATAGACCAGCCCTGATTTGTAACATTCGCCAATTTCCAAGGTGTAAATGCTCCCACTGACAATTTAACAAGCAGCTCTCTGGTTCAAGCTGGCTACAGTCCACCCTTGAATCAAGCTGTAAAGAGTGGCAATAAGAATATAACAAAAGCATTATTTATTGCAACCAAGTAGAATTTAGGCCAAACAGCCAAAGATGGTTCCACATTAGGAAATAATCAATATAAGTCATGTTAATGAGTCAAATAATAAAAACATAATTCCATATCAAGAGGTGGAAAGCCCTTTTATAATGTTCAGTTTCCATTTTTGCTTTTTATAATCACTAAAAAGCAATGAAACAGGGCAGCTAGGTGGTGCAGTAGATAGAGTACCTGCCCTGGATTCAGGAGGACCTGAATTCAAATCCAGCCTCAGACCCTTGTGACCCTGGGCAAGTCACTTAAAGTCACTTAACCCCAATTGCCTCGCCAAAAAAAAAAAAGTAATGAAATAGAAGAATTCTTATTTCATAGGATAGATATGTTACAAATTAAATCTTGATTTAATGCTCTGTTAACTGTTTGGACTTAGGAAAGTGAGGCATAATGATTTATTTCAAATGTGAAACCAAGAACCAGGATCATACACAAAGAAGAAGAATTCAAGCCATTCTCACTCAAATCCAATCTAAAGCAAGGAGCTCAGAGTCATTGCCGTGATGGCACATATAAGTTAGCAAGGAGATAGTAAAGGAGTATGCCTTGGTAATAATGAACAGGGAAAGCCTCCCTATTTGCAGATGACACACTTGATCGTCTAGAAAAATCGTTCAACCTTTCTAATAAAAACCCAGACATAACAACAAAAAGTTAGCGTAACAAATTACTTTGGCAAGGTATAAAACACTAAAAATTATCTGTTTTAATAAAGCACTACCAAAAAAAAAAGAAACTTAAGAAAACACTAGAAGAATCAAATGCCACATATAATGGAATCATGCACCAAATATTGGGCTAGTAACCTACCAGTACTTACTGGAGACTTAAATAAAGGTGTCTTTAAAAAGAATTCTGACAGAAATATAGAAAGACATGAATAAATAGAATAATATCTCTACACATAAGACAAACAACAAGGCAAAGGTATCAATACTATCTGAATTAATGCAATAACAATTAAAATACAAATGGGCCACTTCCTAAAATCAGATATAATTGATGATGAAAAACAAAGGAGGAAACACTACTAAAAATAAAATGAACTTCATCACAAGAGTTTTCAAAACATATTATTATAAAGCAGTAGTTGCCAAAATAATTAGGTTTTGTCTACAGTCTATTTTATCTATTTAAAACAATACATTATTTTTAATGATGAAAATAGATCCATGGAAAAAATAAAGAATCCCAAAATAAAATAAAATGTATGAGTTTAATGTCTGATGAAGCCAAGATTATGAAACATTGGGGAATTTATTTAATATTCATTCATTTTTCTGATAAATTGGAAATCAACATGGCAAAAAATACTTTGGATTCATGCTTCATACTATGCAATAAATCTCAATTGGATAAATGATATGCATATTAAAAGCATTAAAGATATGGAAGAGAAAATCATATTTGCCTCAAATGTGATGAAAAAATGTTTTATTTACCAAATTGAATTATTGCAGACAAAATAAATACATGTGATTATTTTAAATACAAATATTTTTCAGTCAGTTGACAAGCATGTATACGTCCCCTCCCCTGTGCTGGGCACTGGGCACACAACAAATGTTTTTACACAATGGTCCCGCTCTCAGACGCTCACTGTATAAAGCAGGAGAAAACCTGTGGACAACTTTGTCAATAAAAGAAATCAGGGGGGCAGCTAGGTGGCACAGTGGATAAAGCACCGGCCCTGGATTCAGGAGTACCTGAGTTCAAATCCGGCCTCAGACACTTGACACTTACTAGCTGGGTGACCCTGGGAAAGTCACTTAACCCTCATTGCCCAGCAAAAAAAAAAAAAAAAAAAAAAAGGTACTGCTATAAATAAAAGACATCAGAGGGTGAGTGGGAGATGACTTCAGGGGAAAGATAAGATAAGACCTCCAGCAGAAGGTGGGAATTGAGAGGACACTTAAAGGGACAGCCAAGAGGTGGAAGGAGACAGACATTCCTCTCGTGAAGGTCGGCCAGGTGGTGAAAAGACCCAGATTCATCAGAAGGAGCGTCCCGGGGAAGTAGAGGAGTCTGGAGGCCAGTGTCTGAGGGGGAGAAAAGTGTAAGAAGCCTGGAAAGGGAGGAAGAGGCCAGCTGGAGCTTTTCTCTGGCCCTTGAGGTCTTAGGGAGTAAGATGGATCGGAGTGGGGAGAGATCGGAGACAGTCGATAGGCACTTATGAAGCACTAATTATGTTCTCCATGCACTTTGCCAGCAATGAAAGGAGAAAGGCAAACGATGGTCCCTCACCTCAAGTAGCTTACAGTCTAATATGGGGGGGGGGGAGAGGGCATAAAAAAAATAAACGCCTCTGCATACCCTGGCGCTAATCTCAGAGGGAAGGCCCTGGAATTAAGAGGAGCTGAGAAAGGATTCCTTCGGAAGATGGGATTTTAACTGGAATTTAAAGGAAGCCAAAGGGGCCAGTAATGAGAGTGGAGGAGAGAGCGCTTCCCAGGCCTGGGGCACAGCCACAGAGAAGGCCCAGAGCCCAGAGTGGGGGGTGGAGGGGCGCGGGTTACTGGATGGGGGATGGGGCAAGGAGTAAGAAAGGAAAAGTCAGGCGGGGTCTGGGTTCGGGAGGCCTTGAGAGATGCCAAGCAGTGTCAGGGCTGGGAGGCTGCCTGACTCCTAGGCGTCCCTCCATCCTCCATGGAAGGAGCCACGCAGGTGCTCCGGCCTTTGGCGCAGGGACCCCAGGCCTAGGGCTGAATCTTAAAGACAAAAGCATGATAACGGGCTCAGGGCTGCTTACTGGGGAAGGGAAGTGGCCTGTCCCATACACCGTGGTTTGTCAAAATGAGAAACAGGGAAAGGCTGAAGTAGTGCAGGGTGGGAAGAAAGCCACGCCCTGAGGCCCAGACAGATGGCTGGGATAACATGCCCTGGTGATAGGAAAGTGCATCTAGGCATGTACATCGGAGTCCACCCAGTGTAAGAAATTACTCCTGCTCCATAATTCTCTGGAACTCAGCCTCGGTGAGGTGTCAAAGGCCTATTTATTGTCATTCTCCCAAGAATGGGCAGCCCGGGGTGCCCCTGGTGGGTGCCAAAAATGGAGGCTCGCAGGTCCAGTTTGATCCCCTCATTCCTAACTCGAAATGGCCCCTCCCCTTTTTCATCCCTTCTCAGATTGCTCGAGGGTTACACACTATGAGAACTGGCTAGTCAGCCCAAGTATTCCCACTCCTCAGCCTCAATTTACTCAGGGGAAAATTTCTGTATTTGATTTAACCCTCATCTGTGAATATTAGCATTTGAATGTTAGTCCCTGATTTAACTCTTATTGAAAGGAGACAATTGCCCAATTCCTCACACCCAGAAACTGTATAATGACAATATGGGCAGTGAATGGAGTCACAGCCCCGAGTTCAAAACCAGCCTCAGACACTTCCTAGCTTTATGACCCTGGGTGAGTCACTAAGAGAATTACAATAGCATCTACCTCCAAGATGAATGAGGTGACCTTTGTGAAAGACTTTGTAAATCTGAAAGCCCCACATAAAAACACCAGCAATACAAAGAGTAGGGGTAGCCACAGAATCACTAGGAAGCTCACAGCCCCCACACACTCAGAAATGGAAAGGCTATCAGAGGCGGCCACCTTGCCAGCCCAGACCTGACAGAGACTCCCTCATGTTCCTCCGTCCACCTCTGCCCCATAACCTGAGTGGGGCCGCCCACACCAGCCAGAGCCAGCCCCCGCCCTTCACTGGCTCCAATCAAAGGACCCTTAGTCCATCCTAATCCCGAGCCGATTTGCCTCAGATTACCAGGCTGTAAGTATTGAAGTGAGAACTTTCAAATCTCAATCTTCTGAACCCGAATCCTGAGCTCTTCCGCCTTACACCCTCTGGGCCAGTCACCTCACCCCGAGCACCTTGAACCTCCGGGGCCATCTCCAGGCGTCCTGATGTATTTCCTGGTACCGGACGAGGATGGCTCTAGAGGAGAGAGTGAGGCTGGTGACCTTGTGCAGCCCTCCCTCACTTGAATCCAATTCAGTGCAAGTCATGACATCCCCCTGACATCCTGGTCCTCTTCAGAATGAAGGACAAACAACTTGGGAAGTCTCTCCATACAATGAACTGAGCTCTGCCTCCCGCCGTGCCCACGGCCCCTGAGGGGCCAAGCAGGGTAGGCCCAATCCCTCTCCCAGTGGACTGTGAGCTCATCACATCACTGAGCCAGAGGCAGAAGGGACTTTGGGGACCTTGGGGTCCTGGGGGTCCTGCTTCCATTCCACAGTCGAGCCTCTGGCCTTTCTCTGCCCCACCACAGTGGAAGGTCCCTCCACCCCAAGGCCTCTCCCTCTGAAGGTCTGGGTCGTCCTAGAACGTCCTAGAGCCAAAAGGAGAGCTCCCAGGCCAGCCACGTCTTCCTTCCTGACTTTTGATGGCCCCTCCCCATCCTGCTCAGCTTACTTTCGGGGTGGTCTCTGCCCCAAGCAAACTGAGGACAGGGACCACTGGTTGTTTCTTTGTATTTGCATTCCCAACACTTGGCACAGCACCTGGCGGCTTCATAATTGCTGATGATGACACCAAGTCCAGCACTCACATTTTACAAATAAGGAAACTGAGGCCAGAACAATGAGATGAAATACCCAGGGGCACGGAGGTCACAGTCCTGTCCTCTGCCCCCAGAGCCACTGTTCTCTCCGAAGCCTGAAGGCCAGTTACATTGTTGGCCTTTGGCTCCACAAGGCAGAGAGCTCAGGTTTCTGTCTTCAGGGGGAGGAGGAGGGATGGGGGCGGGCAGCTTAACTGAGCATTCATTCATGTGTTCAGCCCCAGGGCCTGGGCCAAAGCTGAATGGGTCGACATTCACAGTTTGCCACATTTGGAACCAGGAACACCTGGCTTCAAAGCCTGCCTCTGACACAGGTGACCCTGAGCAAGTTGCTCTGAACCTCAGTTTTCTCATCTGGAGAATGGGCATAATACTACCTACCTCTGCCACCAGCCTCAGAGGATTGTTTTGAACCTCAAAAGAGATGGTGTGTAATGATCGCTTTGTGGGTTCTTAATCATTTCTGTGCTGTGGACCCCTTGGGCAGCCTGGGAATGCCCATGTACCCCTTCTCAGAATTGTGTTTTCAAATGTATAAGATTAAATATAGAATATGACAAAGAAAACCAATTATTATATGGAAACTCAGTTACCAAACTATTTTTTTTAAACGAAATTGATGGCTTCCAGGTCCAGAATCTCTCCTCTTCAGTATGGCATGCCAGTTGTTGTTGTTATACCTAAACATAAGGATCTTTGCACTGATGTGGCAAAATGCCAGGAACTGGGAGGCGGTACCCCATGGATATGAGCCTAACCACAAAAAAGAAACCTGGGGTCATGGAGGGTGGAGGCAGCAGGCAGGAGGCCAGCTCCATCTGTGCAGGCTGGGTGGGTCCCACGCCTCAGAACATAAGCCTTGAGGCCACAAATCCCTTTTAAAAAGGGACTGGCCCGTCCCCTGAGTGTCCAGTGAGCACCCGATGGTTATTGCTATAATATTGATGAGGAAGGGTAAAAGACTCTCCAAACGGGGTGGGGGTGGGGAGGGCGCGGGGGCGCAGCAGGCCCAAACTCATTTCTTAAACTCACTCAAAATCTATTTTCAAGCTTCGGGTTCTGAGGCTGTTGGCTGACAGTGATAAGCTCAAGGGGTCTAACCTGGGACAGAACATTTATTTGGAAGGAAAATGAATGATGCAGCTCAATAAAGTGAAGCCCATCTGTGAGGCATCAATTGGCCAGCACCGTGATCACCAGAGGGCTCCAGGCAAAGCAGAGAAGGCCTCAGTCTGCCCTGGCCAAGCCCCGATAGGCACTAGCGATGCCACAGAATAAAACAGGGCTGGGGGAAGCGAACCTTGATGCTTTCACTGTTTTTCAAACACCCATAAAATACTAAAAGAAAATGTTCGGCCTTGTTGAGCCCCTGCTATCATCCAATATTGCTTCTTGAGAAAAGTGCCGAGAGCTGCTGCAAAGTATGACCGGGCACTATTTCCCAGGACGCAGGGAGGAAACAGCAGCATCTGACCCCTGCACAGTGAGGCCGGTGCAAACCTGGCAGAGGGCAGAGGACACAGAACCAACAGGGAGAGGGGCCCCAAGTCGGCAGGAGCTGGGCTCCAATCCCACCTCTCCCCCTGAGCAGCTGGGCCTCCATGGACAGCTTGTCTGAGCCTGCTCTCCTTACTTGTAAAGGAAGAAGACTCGCTCAGTCCTGACCCTGGAGCTGCACCAAGGTAACGGCCACAAAGCGGACTTTCCACCTTAACGTTCCCGCGACTTTTCTTCAGCTTTTTTGGTGTCCAGACCTCATTGGCCTTGGGGTGAAATCCATGAGTCCCTTCTCAGCCTGAGAACAAGCTCCTACATAGCCCAGGGCCAAGGCTGAGGGCTGAGACCAAGAGGGTCAAGTGGCCCACCTGGCTACTGAAGGTGCATCCCTAACATATTGAGGCTGTAGCTCTTGTCTGAGTTGTCAGAAGTAGGTGCCAAGGGTCCTCCGTCCCATGCTCAAAGTGATAGTTTGGGTGTTGGAAATAAGCCAGTCTTTATTTTGCACGTGCGCGTGTGCGCACACACACACACACACACACGCACATACACACACACACCAGGAAATGCAAGACACCAAAGAATTTTCGGAGACCCCAAACAAAGGAAACCCACAAAACCCTTAAGATCCTATCAGTTCTGCCCAATAGGGAACCAAACTTGGGTTGTTACCCAGGTGAGGAGTCCCTCTTCCCCACCAAGTCCTCTAGACCCCCCCCCCTCAAAAAAATTTGTGACGCCCTCCTGGGGCTTGGACTCCATCTAGAAAGTAAAGACCCTTTGGGAACTGCTGAATAAACCCCCTTCCAGTCATCCCTTACACTGCACAAGCAGTTCAGTCATTACTCAGGAATCCCATGGGAAACGCTTCACCAAGAAATCCCTTCTCACTCTGGAAGGTCCCTACGTCCACAACTCTACGACTTGGGAACTCTTAAGTTGGGGTTATCCATGAGGTGACCTCAGGTTGAGTATCCAAAAGAACCAGCACATCCATTTCTGCCATGCCTTGACTCCTGCCATCTTTGAAGTCCAGCTTGTCTTGACTGGAAGGGGCGGGAAAGGTGCCCCCACAGTAGGCAAGGATACAGGGTATCTTGTTTCATCAATAAATACCCAGAACTAGAGATTCTCTCCATGAGTTATCCACATGGATACTCACCCCACCCACAAGGTCTCCCCAGAAGGAGGGGGTATCATCAGGACTCTTCTCAGGGCACTGAAATTTAGGGGAGGGGGCACAAAAATGTAAAATCTGTACTCTCACAGCTCAGAAACCTCCATTATACCCAATTCCTCCCCTACCACCCCCTCTACCAACCCTTCATTGAATTTGTATTATTTTTACAGCATGAATTACAAAGTCGACTGAGGGCACATTGGCGCTACTTGCCCCAAGTGCCAAAACTGCTCAAGATGGCTCTGCAGAAAACCTCTGGAATGAGTAAAATCTAGATAAAAGCATCTAGAGCCCAGGTGTGCTTGGGAGCCTACCACCATGATGACTTCCAATGCAAGCTCGGCCAGCTAAACTCTAGCCCAACTTCCACCTCACCCATGAGGGGTGGGAGGCTCTCTGCCAAGGCACATGGTGCCCAACCATGACCACCCCTCTAGATTGGCAGCAATAGAGAAAAACATGTAGGCTGGTGAGCCTGGTTGGGAGACCCTCTGGAGTCCTTACCATATCCTGGGACTCTCCCCAAAAGAACAATGACAAGAGAGAACATATGTCATCTCCCATTGTACAGAGTTTTGGCAGCATGAGGGAAAGAGACAGAGAGAGAGAGACAGAGGGAGACAGAGAGACAGAGACACACAGAGACAGAGAGAGACACACAGACAGGCAGGGAGGCAGGCAGACAGAGGGAGAAAGAGAGAGGGGAAGGGAACAAGGGAGGGAGGGAGAGAGACAGAGCCAGAGCCAGAGAGAGACAGAAAGAGAGACAGAGACAGACAGACAGATGGAGGGGGTGGGGGGGGAAGGGAGAGAGGGAGGGAGAGAGACAGAGACAGAGACACAGAGAGAGAGACAGAGACAGACAGAGACAGACAGACAGACAGACAGACAGAGACAGACAGAGACAGACAGAGACAGACAGAGACAGACAGACAGACAGACAGAGACAGACAGAGACAGACAGAGAGAGACAGAGAGAGAGAGAGAGAGAGAGAGAGAGAGAGAGAATGGGCATTTGGTGTTACTGGACTTGGGGTTCAAAACCTAGCTCTGCACTTACTGCCTTAAACTCGGAGCCTCGGTTTCCTCATTGGAAAACGATGACTCACACGGTGCCTTCTGGGGCTAAATCTATAATCTTAGTCTTTCTCTTGATCTTCCCCTGCCCCTGTGGAGCCTGAGCTTAAATCCCAACCCTGCCTATTCCTCTGTGTGTGACCTTGGCTAAGTCACTTCCCCTCTGTCTCCTAATGTGTAGAGTAAGGGGACTGACTAGAGAGGTTCCCACAGAGCGCAGATCCAGGCTCCTATGAAGCTTCAAACTGTGTTTCTAAAGTCTAAAGAGGACTGTTCTTCTCTGGGTGAAAATTTTGCCCAGAGCTTGAGAAAAAGAGTAGGAAAAGCCCTGTTCGAGGGCCGCACTGACCGTGGAGTCAGGACTGTGGACCCTGCCTCTGACCAGCTGGCAATCCTGCAATGGAATCCCCTTCCCTCTGTGGGCCTCAGCTTCCTTCTCTGTAAAATGAAGGGGCGAGACCTGGAGGCCTCTGACATTCCTTCCAGCCCTAAGCTCCCAGTCCTAACAAGTGGCCGCCCCTCCTCTTCCAGCCCTTTCCAAAGTGTTGGGCTCTGGAGCAGGGAGGTGGGGGAGCAGGGCTGGGGGATGTGATCTGATGGAGGGAGAGCACAGGAGGAGAGCCTCTGACCCATCCAGCCCAGCGCTAATGAGATGAATGTGAACATTGCCCGCCAAGCCTCCTGTCTCTGACAAGAGAGGCCTTCATTAGTCTAGTGGTGCAGTGCATAGAGCACCAGGCATGGAGTCAGGGGGACCTGAGTTCTAATCTGACCTCAGACACTTTCTCTCATCTCCCGCCTGGCAGCTCTCCAGAAACTCATCAATCTGCTGGATGACGTTAACTTGAAGACTCCCCCCACTCTGGACAGAGATGGGGAAGGGGGCACCATGGGGAGCTCCTCCCAGCCAGGGAATTCTTCCCATTATTTCCGGCCTGGCTGCTCTCCAGAAACCGAGTTCTGTAAGATAGTCAACACACTTTGCCCCTGCTTGGATCACTTCCCCTTGGGCTGCAAGACTTCCCCAAGTCCCTGGGCAAGGTCCCTCCCCACCCCCTCAGCTTCTTCTGTGTGGTCTCCCCAAATTAGACTAGGAGGGACTGTCTCATGCTTTTCTTTGCTTGGGACAGTCCCTGGCACATAGTAGGGGGTGATTAGATATTATTGACTCCACTGCAGAAAAACAAGGATGTCAGAATGGGGGCGGGGGGCAGGTAGTTACAATCCTACAGGTCGGAAACCACGGGCACACCAGAGTTAAATGAACAAAAGGGGCTTTTTGAGCCAAAGCATCGGGTTACGGCCCTGGCAGAGTCCCCTTCCTAGAATAAACCTATGGAGTGTTATAGATAGGAAGCACCACAGGCTGCCCACAACACAGTTAGTGAATGTATCTAGATTTCTCACAGAGAGGCCAAGAGAAGCAGGGGGCAGCTCTGTCATGAGTAAGACCGATACAAGAAGGACGTTGTTACCAGCTGTCACACAGGCTGGGGATGGCCTTAGACAATAAGTCCAACCTGACTGGACTCACTCTCCAAACTGGTGCTGGCCCAATGTCCTTATCCCCAAATATTCACCAGAAGCAGATCCCTTTGATGCTGGTGATCTGATCAGTCCCTTCCTGGGATCCTTCAGTGAAGATGCTTGCATTGAAGATGCTTGCATTGGAGTTCCCCCAGAGAATGTGGGGGGCTCTTCTGCTTCGGGGTTTTCAGGCCCCACTCTGAGTCAACCACACGCGAAGGGTGCCCCATCTTTGTGTTCCCAGCAGGGTGGGAGTGCTTTGGTGAGGATGCTGTGTCTGTCTGGGGGCAACCAGAAGGAACTAAGGGACTTTCTGAAGCTGGCCAGACAGTTAAAAGGGACAATTTCTCAGGAGAGCTGGGCCCAAAGTAGGAGCATGGGGCTCCCCTTCCCCTCCTACCAAGTGATGGCAGGAAAAGGCAGTTAACTCTCTGCCTATTTTAGGTCAATCTCTAACGTCCTTGTCACTGGTCATCTCACAGCCTTCCCAATGACCAAGTTTTTCCTTCAAGCCGGACTGCCAAGATGGTGGAGGAAAGGCAGTGAGCTGGCAAACTTACGACAGGATTGCTCCAAATAATGCCCTAGGACTGTCCTGGAGGGGCCGGACTGCCTCGTTCTCTAGCTGTTGTTTGACTCCCCTGACATCTACAAGACCCTTTCACTCACTCAGTGACCCTGGCTTTCCATTAGAGCCCGCTCTCACTCACTCTCTGGCCTTTGGTGTCTCATGAGCTTGTACAACTGCAGCTTGTTGACTGGACGGGATTTTTTCTGCCTTTTGTCCTCCTGCTCTTCCTATCACTTTGACACCCTGAACTCGACCCTGCCATTTCTCAGTTGTTCCTTATGACTTCACGTGTTGTGTGTGCCTTTCATGCTCTTAATTACTGTGTGTATTTTGGCGTTCTTCTCTGTTGGTCTTGGACAATCCCAACGTACTGATGAATGTAGGGCCACCTCTCTGGGGAATTCACTCATTTATCTTGAAAAATTTTCCAACCATTTCCAGGAACCACTTAATTTTTACACCTGCCTGCCTCTTCCAGGGAGCTGTGAGCCGTCTCTGGGCATGGGACCCAAGGATGAGGAGTTACAAGGACCATCACTTCTACGCCAAGTCCAAAGTCTCTCAAAGAAACCCATCAGACCAAGGTATGTGAGAGATCATTTGTCAAGGGCAGGGAAGACATTGGCAGGACAGTGTTCAGGGGCAAGGAGAACATGCTCATAATTCACAAGGGTGGAAGGAAGGAAATTAATGGAGATGCAAGGTTCGGGAAGCATTGAAAATGTTTCAGTTGCACAAAAGGGAATATTCAAGGTAGTGTGCAAAATTCAACAAAGGCCGGCAAACCAGAAAGTAGAGGTTTACAAGAATAGCCCTTTTGTTGTAAACCTTGTTGAAAAGCTCTCAAAAACTGGCCTTGGCAGCCTCGAGCCTGAATGCTGAATGCAATCGGAAAGCCAATTGTCCTTGGACTTGGGGCCAGTTCTTGGCACCAACTACCCTCCCACCCACCAGCCACAAGAGTGAGTTGGTGTGAGCTCTGATCCCAGCTCCTGCACCATGGATCAGCCACAGAAACATCCTGGCTCTGGGGCTGGTCGCCAACCCCCATCCTAGTCTAGTTATTAGCCTTCTTGTAAGAACCTAAAATGCTTTAAGGTTTGCAAAGCCTGCAAAGTACCCTGTTTTTTATACACACACATATATGCATATAGGTGTATATATTGTTCTATGTATTTAATAAATTGATCATCATTATTGAAATAATTCAATTTTTAAAATATAAATATATTCATTTATATATGTATATATGTATGCATAAGCACTGTGATGTCTAAAAAATCTAAATGTGTGGTCGCCTTAAATTAGAAGCTTTAGCACCAGTCTTTGAGCATTAAGCATTTATTAAAGCATACCAGGTATTCATGTGGAATTCAGAAAGTTAAGAAAAGGCCTATCTAGCCTAGAGTTCCAGTGGCTTCATCTACAGCTTACTTACCCCCTGCCCCAAGGTGCCATCAGTCACAGTCAAATAGAATTACCAGGAGAATGTTGTTAACAGAAGGGTGCCCTTTTTGTCAGCGAGGTAATGATTTGGAATCATTGACAATATTGTGTTGTTCCCCAAATGTAAGCCCTGACCTCAGTTCTGGGTCCAGGTCACCCTCCTTCTTCAGGACTCCTCCTGGGTGCATGTGCTGTTGGATGAATACAATAGGTGTCCCACCCATTGGCACCACATAACCTGGACAAGGTGCAGACCAGTATGGGCAGGCCATTCCCTTTAAAGTGTCCCTTACTGAGGAAATCCAACTGAATTCCAGGGCTTAGAGCAATCAGCATGATGTTACCCACACCTCTGTACTAAACATCTAATTTAATTAAAAGTATGGTCTCACTTAGAATTGGCTCTTGCACTAGTAGTCTCTGATTAATTTAAGCATGAGCCCCTCTCCAAATCATAGCTTCCAAATGTTATCATCACCCCTTAAACTCAATTGGAGTAAAAGCAATTTTTCTAATTTCCCCAAGACAACTGATAATTTTCTCTGGGTTCACACAGCTCGCAGGACACCTCCTTCTCAGGGCACCCCTGAACCTGCTTTATTGTAACCCTTTCTCCTTTTCCCTATTGACCACTTGCTTTGCACAGTCTGGGTGTAAGCTTCCCAGGTCATGAGAACTGTTTCAGTAACTGTATTCCTGGCACCTCGTACAGTACATTTAATATAATATGTTTTGATGTAATAGGAACTTTGCAGGATTACAGATGAGGAGATATGAGTCCGCAGAGGTGTTAAGGTGCCTAAATAGTAAGTGGCAAAAATAAGATTTGAACTCCTGCCTGCCTTCCTTCCCTCTCCCCTGGAGCAGTGGGGGGATGGGGAGCAGGCTCCAGTGTTCAGCCCTCCCATTTGCCCTCCTTCACCCTGCTACTAACCCATTGCCTGGATGGGGTTTCCAGTATAAATGCTTCTATGCTCTGGGAAGTTGCATCAGAAGACTTCTAATTCTCAGTGTCATTTTTCAGTTTCAAGCCCCAGCCATAGACAGCACCCGGGCAAAGACCTCAGTGTCAGACTTTTCTCTCCCTCCCCTTTGGGGGTGCCTCCCCTTCAATCATCTTCTAGGTTCTAAGTACACCCAAGCCAACAAAGACCTGTGATTAACACTGTTTCTGAAGATAAGGCAAAGATTTTAAAACAAAATAAGAGAGAGTATCCCATACCAGAACGAAAAGTTTCAGTCTTCTATAAGGGAGCCAAGGGGTCTGTAGTTGGAGAGGGGGTGTTACCAATGCAAGAGGCATCCTGTCCTTCCTCATGCCTGAGATGAAATTCTCCAAAAGCCTAGACTAGGCTTCGAGGTTGGCAACTCAGCCTTTAAGAGGCCCTTGGGCAGATGAACAAAATGTCACCCTAACCACTCCCAAGCTTCTTCTTGATTCCAGAAGAGTGTTCACACTGTGTGAAAGGATCTTTTCTGTGAACACCTTCTTACACATTCTTGTTTCTAATTAGCTCCCTTGAATCCCAAAGACAGACCCAGCACCTCTGTCAGGGGCCTAGCATCCCGTGCCCAGGCAAAGATAAGACTGTTCTGGGATCAACCCAAGGGGCCAGACAAAAGTCACATGAGCAGAGAAGCCAGAGAAGACTGCAGCCCACCCAGGTCACAGAGACTCCAGTGGGGGCCAGGTTTGACACAAATGGCATGCCTACCAGAAACTCTGTGTATGCCTGTGACTTAGCACCTTATTTGCCTGTTCACCAGGTGTTATTTCCTGTCTGGTTTGTCTGGGGTGAGGGTGAGGGATGGTCAGACCAGCCCGTGAGCAGCAGCAGGTGCCTCCTCCCCATCCCCTGTCCTCAGCTTTCCTGCATCAGTGGCTCTTTCATGCAGACTCCTGCCCAGTCTGCTTCTCTGGTTGCCTGGTTACGGGGTGGCATGTCTCATACCAGCTACATGTGACACTTCTTTGTTGTCTCTCCCATTTGCTGGAACAATCGTCTTAATGCCACAATTTTTAAGAGACAGAGTTGAAAGAATGAGAGGCGGCACAGGTGGGTAGCTGGACATCAGGTCTGTAGGCAGCCTCTGAATCCTGCATCCAACATGAGGTGTGTCTTGAACAACCTGGTCCTCATGCCTTCACTGGGGAAACTACCTGTATTTACATTGTATCTATTTTGTATTTCCTTCTCTGACAGCAGTAATGAGCATCTGCATGGCACTTAGACTCTCCAATGCACACGCTGTTTCCCCTACAGAATGGAAGCTTCCTTTGGGTCAGAGACAGTTTGGGGTTTTCTTGTTTATATTTCCAATACCCAGTATGGTGCCTAGAATACAGTCGGTGCTTAATAAGTTCTTGTTGGCCAAATAAATGGATGAGGAAGGAAGGCCTGGGTTCAGATCCCGCCTCTAACACCCCATCTCTTTCTGGGGTCCATTCTGACTACCAGCCACTCTAAGCCTACTTGCTCTTCCAGCCAGAACCCTCCAGGTGCCATCTCTGGTGCCCCATGACTGGGAGGCACTCCCTCCTCAGCTCACAGGCCATCTTCTTCACGAAGGCTTTCCTGGTCCCCTCAGATGCTAGGGTCGCCCACCATGTGCAAACCACTTTCTGTTCGTCTCATACATACTCTGTACCATCTCTGTCATCAGAACATCAGTCCTTCAGTCCAGGCTTGCTCTACTTGAGTCTTTGTTAAGTGCTCCATAAGTGCTTCCAGTCCTTACTTTCTAGCCTCTTTCTGCACCTCTCTCTCTTCAATCTCCTTGGCCCCCTCCCCTGCTGCGCCACGTGCTTCCTCTACACATTAAGGGTAGCTTTACTTCAGAGACTCTTGGACACAGCCACCAAAATGGAACCAGGAACAGAAGTGTGCAGCCATGCAGATGGTGGAAAGGTGGCAAGCACGGATCCCTGCTTACATAAGGCACATTCCACATGTCTTCCAGCGACAGTGTGGGAAAGTCAGCGGCCACAGTCTCATGGCCAGGGATGACAGCCGGCTTGTCCATCTGTCCATCGCTGCAATGAGCTGCCCACTGGTTCTCCACGGGAGGTGGTCATGAGGGCATCGGGCAGGATGGCTGCCATTGTCAGGACAAGCCAAGATGTGGAGGAAAGTCTGCAGTGGCACAGAATCCACTTCTGAGCAAACACCACGGGCATGAAGGACGGCCAACGTTCCCTTTCCAAGGGACAGCATTCCACCATAAAACTTGAGGGTGAAACCAAAGATGAACAGATGGTCCCACAAGCCAAGTCACTCTTGAGGTCTAAGAATCGTCATGATGATCCTGATCCATGTTTGGGGACAGCTTGAGTCAGCAACGTGTGCATTATTTTCTCTTAACGATTTCACCATTGTTGTCTTAAGACTCAAAGTGTGTCCAGTTATGACCTTGGTCAAAGTGGCCCTTTTGAGGCTAGTATTTGAGTGGCAGGACGTATGGTCACTTCTCCTCAGCTCTGGCCACATCGGCCACAGTTCCAGCTTTTGGCCAATGACCAAACATAGTGTCCCATGGAGAATTTTCTAACAGGACCTTGACACTAAGGAGGAGGCCCAGCAGCTGCTCTGCACAATGAAGACTACAATAGAAAAGCATCCTCCATGGGACTTAAGAAGTTGTAGATTTTCTCTCAGTTGCAGAAATGAATAACAAGAGAACTGACAGATTCTCATCCAAAGGCTGCCATCCGAAAACGCCATTGGAATCTTCTTTTTAATTAGCTCTGTCACACACACCCCCAACTCAGGAACATAAAAGTTGAGTTGGCTTCCAGACCAGATATGTTACTCTTCTTGCTGGTAGGGTTTCTATGCCCAAGACCCATCCTGGTGGCAAGAAGCCCTGACAACCCAGCCGGAGACTGCCCTACCTGATTCACAGGCTCTCTGCAGACTGGAAAATATGCTTCCTCCTATCCTCTCTCCTTGGGCGGGGGATTCATGGCACTGGATGAAATAAGCAGCACAAGCAGCAGTCCCCCAGCTTGTGTCTGTGCCACAGAAGGGTCACAGAGTGAGTCAGTGCCCCTGGGCATAAGGCAGGAAGTGGGACAAGCCAACAATCCCCATGCCCATCATGACTCTTGCCAGGGGGTCCCACCAAAATAATATCAATAACGCAGATTTATAGAGACTTTAAGGGTGACAAAATGATTTCTATAGAAAAACCTGAGGAGGAGTGTTGGGCCACTGCAACTGTCCCTATTTTTTACATGGAACAACTCAGGTTCAGAAACACTGAGATCATCTGAAGAGACACAAACCAGTCTGTGTCACAGCCAGGCTTAAAGCCAACTCTTCTCACTCCTGAATCAAGGCTCTTAGTACTGCATTGTGCCGCCTGTCTCTTCTCCTCCTAATTCCAATATGAATTCTAGAATTATTTTAGTAGTCCTTTACTATATACACAATACACATATGCATATCATATATGTGAGTATACACATGTGTATAATGTGCATAGGTACATGTGACATGCATGTGTACAGAGACAGAATGCCTCAAAACCCAATCCAATGATTTCATGATCACACAAAGCCATCTACCTACTATGTGTGATCACATCAGCAATTATCTATCTTCCACCATGTTGTAAGTCCTTTGAGGTCAGGAACCAAGCCCCAGCCTCTCTCCCTCCCTCCTCCCCTCCTTTCTTTTCCTCTATCTCTCCCCATTACCCAAAGTTGTGGCACCATAATCTTAGTATCAGAAGGGGCGTCAGCAGCCCCAAGACCCGAGATCTTCAATTCGTAGATGAGGAATCCAAGAGTGCATTTAGTGACTTGTCAACGGTCACCCAACCAGTGAAGATCAGAGTAGGATTTGAACATAGGTCTTCTACCTCCCGAGTCAGGATTCTTGACTCCGAGGGCAGCCCTCCAGCCACCATATCCTGCTCTCTCTTCAGGGTAACAATACTGCTAATTATCATGAGTAAAAAGTCCACAGGAAACTGAGGGAGAAAAGCCTAGCTCTACAGGCAAAGGGAGCAGAGAAAGATTTGGACTGAAGGAGGTGGGGGATGGGAGGGGCCCTCAGCCTTGTAAATGCTTTCAAGAGAATCATTCACCAACTTGAGCTGTTTCCCACCCAATGAAGACCTAAAGAAGCATTAATTACTGTAAATAAACACAGTTGACACTGAAGGAAATGGGCTGACTGTTCTCTGATAGTTAAGAGCTGCCTTATTTAGGCATTACATGGGGGGGGGGGGCACCAATTTCTCACTCAGCAGCTGCAATCAAGTCTTCAACTTGAGACTAAGAGCCCGCCCCAGAGCCCATTTGCTGGTTGGTTCTTTGGTTGGCCAACCCCATTTCTCCATGGAAACTGTGAAGTTTTATCCAAAGAAATAATAGTAAGGAAGATGCTCAGCCATCTGTTTGGCTACACCACCCTAAAATCCATCTGCCAACAGCACAGCTTTCCTAGATGTATTATCCCTTCCCCCGTTAGAATGGGGGCTCCTGGAGAGCAGGGATGGGCGAAGACTTCTATTTATCCCTGCCCCCCACCCAGTACTTGGCCCAGTGAATTCACGGCACATTGTTGGTACTTTAATCAATGCTTTTTCATTCACTCGCTCCTTTGTAGAACCTCCCTGACAAGCAGCCCTTCAGCTTCCAAGTCTTTCAGTCATGAGGAATTCAGCCCATTTGACTTGAAGATAAACTGTTCTGGTGAATCACGAATGGTTTCTCTGCATCAAACTGAAATCCCAATTCCTCTCCCAGTTCTTCCCTATGGAGACAAACAGAAGAGTCTACTCTCTCTCTTCCAAGAGCAACCCTTCAGCTCCATAAGATGGATCTCATGCCCTGTAGATGCCACGTCCCATCCAAGTGTTGTTTTCTCCAAGCTGAGGATTCCCTGTTTCTTCAGCCACTGGAAGAATGTTCACTTTTTATTATTTTCTCTAAGGACCAAGGTTGTTAAGCACGGCATTTTATCAGCTGCCATTTTAACTTGCAATTAGACATTTCCCCTAGTTCTACACAGGGAGCAAGAGATTCCCCTTGATAAAGAATGCAAGTGTGCCACGGTGGGTTTTTTAGGGTTTCATTGTTTGTTTTGTGAACTCCCTGGCACAGAAACTCTCTCCTCAGGTGAACATCACCACTCACCCATGATTTAGAATCACAGAGAGGTAGTTCCTGAGCACTTGCAGAGTGTCCCATAGCCAATATGTGTTAACAGAAGGACTCAAACCCAAGTCTTCCTTCAATACATTTTTTAAGCCATGGGCTTCCAATGTGGAGGGTGTTTAGAGAATGCAAGAGTTGTGCTAGGTGTCAGAGACAGGACAAAATGAAATAGGGCCTGCCTTCAAGAAGCTTACAGTCTAGCCAGGGAAGGGAAAACCCCTAGCCAGATGAGGAAACACAAAACACATTTACAAGCTGTACTTGGTCATTTTAAGAGGGTAATGTCTGGGTCTTTAGCATGGTAGTCGATTCTCAGCCCTCCCCTTTCTAACCCAAGAGTAAGATATCACATTCATCCCTATTAAACTTTATCTTACTCATTTGGGCACAATGGCCTAGCTTGTCAAAGTCTAGTCCATTCTGATACTGTCTGGGGTCTGCTCTAGCCAGCCCCCTCCCCAACACCTTTTTGTTGCCTGCAGATTTGATAACCCTGCCATATACATCACTACCAAATCGACCTGGAGTGTTTAAACTGTATTTCAAGGGAACTGGTTTCTGTTGTATCTTATTTGAAGCATTTAAAAATATTGTTCAGAGCAGGGGTCTGTAGGCTTCACTAGGCTGCTAAGAGGTTGAGGACATATTCAAGAAAAGCAAAAAGTCCTAATTAAATCATTAACTTTAAAAACCCAAGTACAGACCCCTGAAGCACTCCGGTGTAGACCTACCTCCCACAGTGCAGTCAGAATATTACATGATAATCACTCTCATTTTAGGTCCAGCCTTTCAACCAGGGCTAAATCCCTCTAATTACACTATTGTCTAGCCAGCTTTTCTCCATCTTCACTACAAGAATAGCACCAGAGATTTTATCAAATGCCTATAATCGAGGCACTCTGTATCTGCCAAGCTCTGCCAAATGAGTAACCCTGTCCAAAAAAGAAAAAAAAGGAAATCACATGAGTCAGGCACAACCTGCTTTTGATGAATCCAGGCTGCCTCTGTGAGATTGCTGCTGCAATGTTTCCTAACCACCAGCCCTGTGATCATAGACCCTAGAACACTGCCAAGTACCAGAGGCAAGCTCGCCAGCCTGCATTCCGCAAACTCCATTGTTTTCCTCCCTTTCAGAAGTAAACCAGGAAGTTTCACCTCCTCCGATTCTGTTGTCCACAATCTTGCCCATCATTCAGTTCTCCAATGTCCAGGTCTTATAGTCCCATTCCTCATCTTGGGCATCAGCTCCCTGAAGGTCATTTTTGGTTTGTTATAATTCAAGGATCTTCTCTCTTTTTTTAAATTTTTACTTAGAATGTTTATTTTCCCAAATTACATGTAAAAACAAATTTTGACATTAATGTTTTTAAAACTTTGTGTTCCAAATTCTCTTCCTCCTTCTCTCCCCCAAGAACTCAAGCAATTCAATATAAATTATACATGAGTAGTCATGCAAAACATTTCCCCATTATCCAGGTTGTGAAAGAAAACAGACAAAAACAAAACTTCAGATAAAGAAACTAACAAAAAAAATGCTTCAATCTGTATTCAGATACCCTCAGTTCTTTCTCTGTAAATGGATGGCATTTCTCATAAGTTCAAGGATCTTCTCTTACCAGATGAAACACCTGAACTACGTTGAGTATTTATGCCTTACTTTCCTCCCCTCCACTCCAGGGGCAGGAGTCCCAGCCATTCCTTGATCCTTCCCTTTACCCCCAGTGTAGCTCCTCCCCTCCCCTTGACACTGCTTACAGGGCTGATCCAAACTTTTCTCTTCATCCTCGAATATCTGTTCTTACTTCCATCAGAATCTAGGGTGGAAGACTTTGGCAGGAACCAAATTCACACCAACACCTGACACCACAACAAGCTCATGTAGGTGCACAACCTAAATGTAAAGGGCCACACCATGAAAAAAAGAGCAGAGAACGAGATCTGGTGCCTCTCACAGCTACAGTGAGAGGAAGCACTTTTGCCCAAACACCCCTGAAATAATTTAAGCAAAATAAAGCACTTTTGCCCCAAATCAGTATGCCTGGGATAAACTGAATTGAACTGGGCATTGCAGGTGTGGCTGGAGGCTTAGAAATCACTTCCCAGCTTCATCTCATTGATGTTATAACTCCCTTTTACATAGGAAAAACCTGAGGCTGAGAGAAGCCATCAGATCACGGGATCCCAGAGGAAGCTGCCCAGCACCTCACAGAGAATCTATTCCAAATTTCTCATTCTGCAGATGGGGAACCTGAGACCCAGAGAGATTTTCCCAAGGTCACACAGGAAAGAGAAGAGGTGGGATTTGAACCTATATCCCCCCCCCCTCCAAATGCTCTATCAGCTTGACTGTGCTTCCTGCACTATAGAGATACATTTAAAATGGTGAATCACATGACTATTGTGTTTGGCAGGATTTGAATCCAGCATTTCTAGACTCCAATTCCAACACCCGGTCCAAGATCCTGTGATGCCTTCCAACCATACCCATCGTCAGTCAGACCATACGGCCACAACCAAAGCACCAGGACCATTTAAACAGAAAACCCACTGATTGCAGGATCAATTTAGGTTTGAAGATTTAAGTCCACAGCATGATCATAATAATGTCCCAACTGGGGATAGGGACTTCTTGGAGGAAGAGAAGGAAAGCAAACATGTATTGCCCTGTAAGGTCAGTGTTGCTATTATCCCCATTTTCCAGATGGAGAAACTGAGGCTGAGAAATGTTAACTGACTTGTTCAGGGTGACATAGCTAGTACAAGTCCGAAGCAGGTCCTTCCTCCCTCCAGGTCAGCATTAAAGACAACACTCCACCACGGGCCTTGCAAGCGTTCCTTGCCACAGAAATTGTGACTCAGAGGCTTCAGAAGACAAGGGCCCACCTCCTCAAGTGCCTAATATATATGCTTGTTCAAATGCTTGCCTTGCTTCGAACGTTTATTTTCTGAAAACTTGGCCAAATGCATAGTGTGTTGGTTGCAGTTCCTCCGCAGTTTTCACACCTCCATGGTCTGTGTTGAAAAGCCCCAAGCAGACATTTCCTAAGGCTCCAATGAGCATCCCTGCTTTTCTCTCTCTCTTTGTTCCAGATTCCTAATTACCCTCCTACTTCAGCCAGGTCTCTCATTCTAATACTATCTAATCACACCTGGAAAAAATGTCTCAACTCCCACCCCACAATCTCATTAGCATTCTGCTGGCTTTGTAAAGATTAATTCTTAATTTTATCTCTTCTATCTCCAACGTCAAAAAAGGAAGATTAAAAAAAATCTAATTCAGGAAGCAATGCATCTGTTTCAATATAATCAGTAAAATGGGTTGTGCTAGGTTGGAATCAATGCCTACCAAGTCATGTGATCCTGGAGTAGTCACCTAACTTCTGAGAATCAGTTTCCTCATCAGTCGAGTCAAATGGGAATAATAATACTGACCTCTAGGGTTTTTGGTGAGGTGCAAATGAGATGGCACCCAGACACTTTATTCTCTCACCTCACAACCAGCGGCTATAGGACCTAATGGATAGAGCGGTGGACTTGGAGTCAGGAAGACTTAATTTCCAATTCCTCCTCAAATACAAGTTAAGAGACTCTGGTCGAGTCACCTAACCTCCATCAGTCTTAGCTTCCTCATTGGTAAAAGGTAAAGATTGTATTGGATTGGCTGCCAAGGTCAAAAATCATGACCCTAGGATCCATTAGACTGTGGGTGTCTGGAAGCCAGGCACAGGCCCACTTCTGTGCATCCCCAAAATTTTTCAATAGGAGGTGCATCATAGGCACTGACAGGGGCACAATTGTGGCCATTGTCAGTTGCCTTTGCTCCACCTTTGTCAATCATTCATTTCTTTACCTCAATTTCATATTCAATTCAGAATCAAAGAGGGAGCTTCATACATTACATGAATTGGACAAATTAAAACACTATGGAAAAATACTTTAAATTCTTCAATTCTGATAATTAATGGGATAGGGACAGCGATTGGACCTGGAGTTTTACTGGTAAAGGAAACTCCCAGACATCGGAGGCCCAGATCATATCTGCAGATTAAAATCTTAAAGAGATTCCTAGAGCATTGAGAGGAAGAAGAGAAAGAGGAAGAAAAAAATACTAGTAGTAGTATAGTCCTACTAGAAGTCATACTGTAGTTGTATAGTTGTTGTAGCAGTAGTAGTGTGGTAGTAATTGTAGTAGTATAGTTGTAGTAGTAATTGCAGTAGTAGTATTATAGTAGCAAAAGCAGTAGTACTGTAATGGTAATAGTAGTATAGTAGCAGTAGTAGTATAGTTGTAGTATAGCTTTAGTAGAGTAATAGTAGTAGTATAGTTGTAGTAATCACAGTAGTCTTCTGCATCTGCGTCCTATGCCACATATGAGGTAAGTAACTCACCAGGGTCACTCAGCCAGACTTTAACCCTGGCTTCCCTAATCCTGAAGCCAACTCTTTGTCCACTCTGCCAATATATTTGCTTCTGAAATTAGTCTAAAAGTACACTGACCACAACATCTGAGATCCTTCTACCAAAGCTTAATTCTGGTTTGTTTTTTCACTTAAGAAGCCGTTTTTCTCTAATCTATGGGTAGAGAACTAAAGGATTCAAACAAGCTGGTGACAAGTCCAAGAAGCCTCCTTCCCCATGAGCAAAGCTGACGTCCAGGCAGCTCCGATTACCACAAAGGGTGTCCTTCCATCCAGCCAAGATCTGCCTCGGCCACTTTGATACTTATCAGAGCCTTCCACGTGTGAGAAGGTGGCTGGCACCCTTCTCCTCCTGAGGCTTATTCTCCAGGCTAAAGATCTCAGTCCTTTCTGGTCCCCAGTCCCCACTTGGCACAGCCTCATCCTCTAACCATGCTGAACGACATCCCGTTTTTCTCTGTTCTTTCCTAAAACACGGGCCCCAAACTGGACAAAGTGCCCCAGACAAGGTCTGAGCAGGGCAGAGAACAGCCTCGAGGTAGACTGCCCCCCATTCTAGAGGTGGCTTTTCTTCATGGATCTGCCAAAGGGAAGGCAACTCACTGACCATGATGTGTCAGGGGGAAGCTGCCAACCCACAAGTAATTCATAACAAATAACCTGTGTCCTTGGGAACTGTCCTGGAGCCAAGTTACATGATGTCTGAGCTTGAAGAAGCTTCAGACTTCACCTTGCCCACCTCCGGCTTTTCCTGATCAGGTGAAGTCTCAGGGTGAGATGGGATGCTGAGATGAAGGGAGGTGCTGACACGATGGTGGCAGGTAGCCCTAGGAGCCTCAAAATGACAGGGAAAGGGGAAAGAAGTGTTCATTCAGTAACTTTTATGCACCAGGAGCTGTATCAAGAACTTCACCCGTATTATCTTGTTTGACCCTCACAACCACCAGATAGATTGCGTGATCCCCATTTTACAGATGAGGAAATTGAGGCAGGCAGAGGCCATGACTCGCCAAGGTTCGCCCAACTAGAAAATGTCTGAGGCTGGATTGGAATTTGGGTCTTCCTGACTCCAGACCCAGGGCTCTATCCCCTGCACCACCAGCCGTCCTCTATAGAAAAGCAAGTTACGTTTTTCTTCTGGTCTGATTCTTATCCCTGCTTCTCTGCCGATTTGTTGTATGGCCTTGTCAGGAGATGGCTAAATCACCCCTAACCGGGTCATTTCCGCGTCTGCTAATGGTCACAGCTCTGGTCTCACTAGGGATGGCACTGAGAGAATCACACATGGGGGCTGCACAACCCTCTATTCTCTAAGATCAGCCCTCTGAGGTTTTAGATTTTACCTAGAAGCACCACGTTCAGATTTGGTCCTGCCATTCATTTGTAATCTCCCGTCCCTTTATGAAAATATCGGACCCTTTTTCCATTCATATGGTGGAGCCAAAAGGAATTCTAAACTAGAACTCATCTCGTCTAAAACTCCAGAAATGCTTTCCTCCGTTTTCTTCTTGGCTTCCTTCTCTCATCTTTCCTTCCATCCCATTACTTCGTGCCCTTCCACTACTGTGGGTCTTGGCTTCTATGACCATCAGCCGTTGAGGGAAGGCATTTATTAAATGCCAATCTATGCTAAGTGCTGCCCTCAAGGGGCTCCTGTGGGCTGGAAGGAGAGGGAGGAGACACATCATGTCCACAGCTACACTATACAAATAAAATAGATTGTAGATACCTCTGGAGCACCAACTCCATGTGCCATCCATCTGTGGGCAGCACCAAAGACGTCACCCGATCCCATGCCAGCGTCTCCCATGGAGAGTGTAGAATTCAGGAGGGGACTCTCAGGAAAGGGGGCCCTGCCTCAGGTTCAGGGAGAGGGCTTGACCTGGAATAAGATTCAAAGCCCACTGGAGAAACCGAGCAGCCGGGTCATTGTCCATTCCCCAGCCCCGTGTCCCCATCCGTGAAGTGGGAACAAGATCAGCATTTGTCTTACTGGCAGGCATGAGAATCAAGCAAGATGACGCATTGAAAGCGCTTTTCAAGCCTTCCAGATGTGGACAAATGGGAACTGGGTTGTTGTTCAGCCGCAGGCACCACTGATTTCCTCAGAAGTTCCTATCTACTCTCCAGGCAGGAAACTCCTTTTTACCAACACAGGTTGTCCACCCCCTTTGCTACCCTACTGACACACCTGGAGTTTCTTGGGCCCAGGTACTTTCCCAGGGTCGAACCATCAGTCTATGAACAAGGTGGGACTTGAACTTGGATCACCTTTGCTCCAAGGCCTACCCACTCATCTGCTACAATGATTCTAATGAGCAGAATCATTACTGTCGTTCCCTTCATAGATCCTTGGATGGACTCGAGAATGTGACTCCGTATTGTTTAAATGGTAACACTCCTTACATTTGTATGCCCTGGCTTTCCTGTAGAAGTAACCATTTTAACAAACCTCACTAAAGTTAGTTGACAGAAAGACCCTCATTTTTTTCAGGCAATTTCCCCAAATCAAATGGTGTGTCTGCCCTTTCGTCTACCGATGTATGAGAAGAACAAAGCCGGTGCTTCCCTCATCTGGAGAAAGGGGATACCAAGAAGCTCCAGTTTCCTGGCTGACTCTTCTTTCTCTGTGGAACGCACACGGGTTTCCCCTCTGTCTCTAATAAGTCAGCGCGGGGCTTCCCAGTCCTGATCCAGCCCTCTGAGTACCTTTTCATTTTTAGGAACATGACCATGCCCTGCGATGTTGATGACAATCTTAGGGGCCAATGATGTTGTGTTGGCAGCCCTCTCTTTCCCCCTCTCCAATATCTCTCCGATCACATAGTTATGATCTTTAAAGATATCTAAATGGTCATTTAGTTTCTTATTCCTTTCATTTTCACTGGTGAAGAGATTAAAGAAACTGAGTGGCCTGAGAAGAAGGGGTGGTTGTTGCCTGGGGGCGGGGGGGGGGAACGGTTCAGTCCCTTTTCCATCCAGCATCTTCAGACCATAAGAGAGGTTAGGCACCATGGCTAGGAAACAAACATACCGAGACCAGCCTGGAAAATCTTCAGCCGAGGCCAAAGTTTCCTTGTCACCTTCAGTGACCCTGCATCTGGCCCAGAAAGGCCGCAGCATTTTGCTTGAAAAGTACCCGTGGTGCGGAGAAAACATTTGACGAAGAATCAGGATGGAGAGTGTTTTGTTCTTTATCCCATCTCACCCCAGCTCCCCTCCCCCACGAGCTGCAGTTACTAAGCCCGAAGGAATAGTGCACAACATCACAACAACAGCTCGCACTCCTAGTGTGCAAGCTGTGTGCCAGACATTAAGCCAAGAGCTTTAAGAGCCACCTGATTTGATCCTCACAACAGCGCTTTGAGACAGGTGCTGTATCCCCATTTGGGGGTAAAGAAAATTGAGGCAAACAAAGGTCCCGCGTCGAATCATTGCCTGAGGCTGGATTTGAACCTGGGTCTTCCTGATCCGGTGCTCTACCCACTGCACTACCTAGTGCTTCATATGATCACTAGGTCTCAGTGTCCCTGCCTATTCCCAAGCTCATATGGAAATTTATGTGGACCAATCAGATACTATCTTGGGAGTCCTTAACAAACCCTGTAATCCAATGTGGCAGATCGAGGGCTGGCTTTGGAATCAAAGCACCCATCTTGAAATCCCAGCACTGCCATTTAATCCTTGGGTGCCCTCGGGGCCATTATTTCCCTCGTCTCTATTGTCCCACTGAGGCCCCTCCCCCAAAGGTGATAGACAGAAATGCAAAGTGATGTTGTTACTTACTTAGCACGAGATCATGAACAGAGCAAGGAACCTGGAGTCAGGAGGGACCTTGGTTAAAATCCAGCTCCCAACACTTGTATGAGCTCCTTGTGCCTCAGTTTACTCATCTGTTCCTACTGAAGAGGGATGCTACAAGACTTGAATACAGTCGAGTATATAAAGTGCTTTACAGACCTCAAAGTGCTACATCAGTGTCAGTCACCATTGTTATATTGTCCTGGCTCCTCATCAGGCTGAAGAGCAGGGTCTCATGGACAGCCCTTATCAGTGGCTCCTAAGCTGGAGAGCTTGCGGCCCACAGGGCCAAGCGATGGACTGCATGCCTCCCATTCAAGGCTGAGAGGGCCAATCACCCAAGGACTGGACAGCAACCCCTGAAATCATCTCCCAGGAAATGGCACAGTTGTCCTCTGCATCTGTTCCAATGAGATCATCGATCTTTGGAAATTGCAGGACAGAAGAAAATGGTGAATAAATGGAAACAGGTGGAGAAACAAGAGTGTCCTATGTTCAGGATGGAGGATAGCTTTTCCAAGGGCCCGGCGAAAGGAGGGGGCAAGACGAGGTCAGCAAACAGTCATTCAGTTTGGGCCAGGAGTGAGACTCCAGGAAGGCCCGAGTTCAAATCCAGCCTCAGACACTTACTGTGTGACTCTACGCAAGTCATCCCACCTCTGTCTCTGTTTCCTCATTTGTAAAAGCATGGGAATTATAACAGCACCTCCCTCCCAGGGTTTGGAGGAGGCTCAAATGAGATAATGGTTGTAAATCACTTAGTGCAAGGCCTGGCACACAGTGGGTGCCATATAAATGTGAGCAGTGGTGGTTGTTACTATTACTGTATGAGGCTAGACCAGTCGGAGCCAAGGTGGGCCAGCTGACAGGCCAAGGTAGGGAGTGTCTGTCTCCTCCTCATGGGGTCTCAGGGCAGAACAACTACAGCAGGGGCATTCGTGGCACTGCACAATTTGCAAAGAGCTTCCCTTGGGTTATCTCATCAGATTCTCCCCACAGCCCGGGGAGGGGACATTTATGAAGCCCCTACTGTATGAAATTTAGACAGGACACGTTTCCCCTTTGCAGCAAAGGTCAGGATAGGACACAAGGCTGAGCCACATTCCCACCTCTAACATGACTGGGTGGCCTTGGGCAGATCCCTGATCCCTCTGAGCCTCAGTTTCCTCACCTGTAAAGCAGTGATATTATGAGGCTCCAATGAGATGATCTAGGGAAAGTACTGGGCAGACTCTCAGGGATAAGGGAGGGAACAGGGCTATGGCGAGATGAGGAAACTCCCTCCATTGAGGAAGGTTGGCACTTGCTCTGAAACTCAACACTTCAGAGTTACCCGACTGCACTGAAAAATTACCTGGCTCAGCACTAAGTGTCAGAGGCAGGATTTGAATCCAGGGCTTTCCAGCCAGCTCTCCACACACACCACCATGCTGCCCTACACAAGTTGTCAGGACGAAGATTTCATGGGACTTTGCCGTGTAAGGGCAGAGTCGGTTCATGAAGTCATCCATACGTCGCCTCCTTGATCAAAGGTGCCTTCCCTGAAGGCCTTGAGATAGTTTCTAGTTCCCTTTTCCCAAACAGCTCCCCCCATTCCAAGTGTCTCCCTGCCTCTTCTTGAATTCCCCGATGCAGCCCCGGGGGAAGTGATGAGTTATAAGGACAGTGCAGAGAGCGGCTGAGAAACAGAGCAAAGGCGCTGTCGTCTGGTAAGAGGCGCTCACGTTCCCGTTATTCACCGAGACAAACCTTGCGCCTTTATGGGGTCTGCCGGCCACAGGGCGTCACAAGGATTATTTCCCTGGAGGCTCCGACGTCGGCCTAGAAAGCAGCCTAGACCCGCACTGTCAGGGAAGCAGCAGGAGGAGGTGATTCAGGTGCTGGCCCAGCGCACGCTGCCCTTTGTCGGCCTCGGCCGAGGCGGAGAGAGCCAAGCTCGAACAAACGCAACATCCACACTGTGATTTCCCACCAACATGCTCGGCCCAGAAAAGCCCCGACTGTCCGGAAGTGCTCTGGGGAATGGGAGGGGCTGGGGCTGGGGAGGCATCTAGATCGTACCTCTCATGACCTTCAGGCACGCACGCCTGTTTGTTCAGTCCTGCCCCCTCCACCCAGTGACTTTAGCGGTTCAATTTTATCTTATTTTTATAGCTCACGTGCCACTCTTCACTTTAAAAGAAGAAAAAACAAGCCCCCAAACCCCAGGAACAAATCTGCAGTCAGCAACAACCGGTCCGTACCCACAGGGTCCCCACACAAAAACGTCCCATCTCCTTTTCTACCTGATTTGATTTGCCACGAGCTTGTGTGTGGCCGAGGCAGGATTCGAACCTAGTTCTTGAATGATGCCAAGGCCAACGTTTGCTCCATTACACCGCTTTGGCCAGTGTCACACTAGTAAGCTAGTAAGCAGCAGATGTCCTGCCGCCAGATTCAGCGCCTCTCCAACGGTACAACAGAAGGCTCTGTCTGGGTCCTGGCGGGGTCATCTCAGAGGACATGACCTAAGCAATCACTTTGCCTCTGGGGCCTCAGCTTCCCCGCTGGGAAAGGAAGACAGAGGTTGATGATGTTGTGTTAGAAAGAACCCTACAGACAGCCTGGTCCGGCCCCCTCATTTTATATAGGAAGAAATGTAACCCTGGGGAAATGAAGCGCCCAAGATAAAGGACAGAGGCAGCGTTTGACTCCAGGTGCCCTGACCCCAAATCCAGAACCCAGTGTTGTCCACTGGGCAACACGATTTCTTAAATCTCTTCTAGTTCTAGTACTCTATGATTCTATGACCAAGGTCTTGACTAAAATGGTGTCCTGTGATCAAGAACCAGACCAGAACCGCAGCCCGTGGCCCCATTCTACACCAGAATGTTGGCCATCACCACTCGGGCCTCTCCAAATGACTGCATTTCCTAGCTAGGCCCGGGTCTGGCTCTGGCCCTGTTCTTTCTTTACTTCCCCTCCCCCCCCCTTCTTTTCCCACCATGGTTCAGTTGACTAGGTCAGCTCATCCTGTCTGAGCAAGCCCTCAACTCCTTTCTGGTGTGAAGGATAACTGGACTCTCTTCTATCCTCCCAAAAATCAACCTAGGCTTCCTTTGCCCCCTCTTTGGCTGAAGACGTCCCCTTCCTCAGCTTCAAACTATAATCCTCTTAGCCTCCCATCTAAGCCCCTTGCTGCCTTCTACTGATCTTAGTGACATCCCTGAATTGGCAGGAATGGGCCCAAATTAACCCGCTGTGTCCTGGAGCATCACCCTGGACCTCAAGAAGTAGGGGACAATGAGCTTAGCTTCAGACACGTTAATGCGATGTGTCTAAGCAGAAATATCACATGGGCGGCTGTAAATGTGGGGTTGGAGCTCAGGAGAGAAATGGAAACAGAGGACCAAGCATCCGGGGAAGCATAAGGAGATACCTAGACATCTGGGAGTGAACTGGAGCAAGGTGTGTACTTCAATCAAATTAGGCCATTGCTTATAGAATGATACCGGTTTGTACATGTCAGGAATGTCTATTGAAGGCAGCTATGCAGATTGAGGGCACTAGGTGGTACCAGAGTACACAGAGCGCTGGGCTTAGAATCAGGAACACTCATCTTCATGGGTTCAAGTCTGGCCTCAGACACTGTGTGACCCTGGAGAAGTCACTTCACCTGTTAGCCTCACCTTCCTCTTCTGCAAAAAATGAGCCAGAGAAGGAAATGGTAAGCCTCTCCAGTACCTTTGCCAAGAAGACCCCAAATGGGGTCAGAGAGTCAGACACAATACAAATCCTGTCCCATCTGGAGAAAGGGTAAAACCTAGTACAATTCAATTGAATTTCACTTGGAATCTCTGGTGACTGAAAATCCAGCCCAGTGAACAAGCACAACAAGTAGATCATTTATCACAAGAGTTGGCCAGGAGGATTGGCCAAGGTGGTTACCAAACAGAAGACAGAGGACTAGCTCCAAGCAAGCATGTCGGGCACGTTGTATTTCCAGTGACCTGAAGAGCTTCTACCAAGAAGTCACGCGGATGCTCGCCCAAAGGGCTGGCTGTGCAGGACTCCTCTGTAGTCTCTGAGATTTCAGGGAGAGCGGAGTATTTCTAGAAGAATGGAAAGCTACTTTAAGGAGGAATCAAATAGGAAAAAAGAAGTGAGGAGGAACAGGGCACTCCTAAGGGTCATGAGGCTGGAGGTTGGAAGGCATAGCACTGAGGAAGAAGGAGAGAAAAAACAAGGAGGATTATTTGGAGGAGACTTGTGCCGGTGAGGGAAGAACTTAATGTCTCTGGAGCAAGGAGACCCCCGTCTTCCCAAGATTGATGGCAGGCATCCACACATGCAATCCGGAGAGCAGTCATCCAGTAATGACCAAAGGAAAAAGAGACAAGTAACAGTGATTGGTGATTCCTCCTTAAGAGGACCCGGGCGGTTATTTGTCAACCTGCTAACAACGACAGAGAGGGCCGAAATCGCCCAGAACAGATCTTCAGAACCTAACAGAGAGCCTCTAGCAGTCTGGCAGCCAGTGACTGGGGGTGGGGTGGGGAGGATGCTCTAGAAAGGGCTCGACAAAGCAGCACTAAGGATTATGAAGAGGGACTGAGACCTTGGGGGCGTGGGGTCTATCTTCGCAATAGTTACTGCTGCTGTTGCTGCTGCTAAGATTGAGAAAAAGAAAGGCAGACTTGGGCAGTGAATGGCTGGCCACCAAGATGGAGCCTGAGCAGGTACAGTGGGAAAGCCTTTAGAGAAAAAGGGCCCAGGCAGATGCACCCCCGTTGGTGCTCACTACCTGCATGATCACAGGCAAGTCACCCTCGGGGCCCCTTGGCTCCTCTGTAAAGTGAGGGAGTGGCTCCTTCCAGGCTTCACGTTATTACACTCTCTCTGGTTCTATGATCCCAAGGCATCAGAGCAGTTTAAAATGTGAGTCCCTGGCTAGGACTGAAATGTCCCTCCAAATGGTCAGTAAGATCCGTTTGCCGGTATTCTTAAATCCAATGAGGGGAAGCCTCTTACCCACCGAGGTGATCAATCAACAATTTAAAAGGGAGAAAACCATCCCTGTGTATCTGCCCGGCCCCTTGTCATCAATGGGAAGAAGAGCCATAGAGAAGATTAATAATGGATGGGGAAAGATACCAAGGAAGTGAGTCCACAATGAAATTAAGGGCCTCGGGCATCCATATGCAAATCCACTAAGAATGCGCAAAAAGATGGTGGATTGGAGGCAAATTTGGCCACCTGGGGTCACGGGGGGGGGGGTAGCATTCATGACTGGAATGTGGTTCTACAGCAGGGTAGGGGCATTGAAGCATATTAAGAAGCTATCTTTGACTTGGCTCCAAGACGGAGGATGGCATTTGGAAGACAATTGTGAGGGGGAAACAGCAGAAGCAGTATCATTGTGGGAGCAAACTGTAGACCACCTGAACAGGAGGGGGCATGGAAAAGAGAGCTGAGGAGACAGATCACGAGCCGCAACCACAGGGATGATATGGCAATGAAAGGGGAATCCATCGATCTAGAGACCTGCTAGATCCTTTCCTCGTAATTCTCTGTGTGTCTCTCTCTGTCTGTCTCTGTCTCTGTCTCTGTCTCTGTCTCTGTCTCTGTCTCTGTCTCTGTCTCTGTCTCTGTCTCTCCCTCTCCCTCTCCCTCTCCCTCTCCCTCTCCCTCTCCCTCTCCCTCTCCCTCTCCCTCTCCCTCTTCCTCTCCCTCTCTTAAGGACTAGCCTTTTCCCAAAGTGGTATGAACCAGACCTTAGACACCAGTGATGAGTGCCCTTCCCTGAAGGCCTTCCCACAGAGACTAGACCCCTTCTCAGATGTGCTATAGAAGAGTGGGCCCCTACAAAATTTGACCCGGGATCTCAGGGTTTTTCTCTGAGCCCGGCTGGTGCCCCTCCCCCTCCATTTCAGCAGCTGAGCTGAGAAGTTCCATGGGCCTTGGAGCCTTTAGGGAGGCCAGTCTGGCAGGGGAAAGCCCCAGCTCCCTCCACCCTGAGGGGCTATACCCCGGAGATCCCAGGCTCACCCGACAGCCCCTGTCGAAGCTCTGTGGAGGCCCCAGGCACACAGCAGTGGGCATGGCCCCCTCGAGCCCTGGGCGCAGCCAGTGAGTTAGCTTGGCATGCAGGGGCACAATGAACCGAGATTTGAGGGGAGAGAAGGGATATACAGTCTGGGAGGCAAAGATGCTGGGAGGTGGCTACAGAGAGAGAAGGTGAATAAAAAGAGAGGAAGGGAGACTTAGGGGTAGTTGCTATGGTGAAGTGGGGGTCGCTACAGAGAGAGACATTAGAAGAGGGGGATGCTACAGGATGCTACAGAGACAGAGGGAGGAGCGGAGCAGTGAGCTAGGGAGCAGAGGCTAGGGAGACCTACAGAGAAGGAATTTAGACAGAGAAAGGAGACATGGCTCAGGGGTCTGTGAGGAAATAGGCCAAGCCACACCCACAGAGCAAGAGACGCTCAAGGGGATAGGAAGCAGCAGAGTTCATTGGCCAAGGTTTCAGGTTGTATACCTTACTTTCCTGTATCCTTATTCCTAAATTGGTTCTCATAAATAAACCCATTTAGTTAAACTGAAAGAGACTTCCTAATCTTTTTTCTTGTAGGCTGGTAGAAGCAGTGGGGGAATTTTTAAACAGCCCTTGTAGACTGGCTTACGCAGCTAATAGCCAGCTATAGCTTTATCAGGTAAAAGCAGTAAGCTAGCCAGCCAGGAGTTCATAGTTTAGGGCCCAGTTAATTATATTTTTTTACAGAAGGAACGTCTTCGCAGGGAGGCATTGAATAGATATTTAGCCACTCGGGTCCCCCATGTTGGGATATTTGTGTGATAAAATAATGGGATCTAGCAGATATTCAAAGGCCCACCTGGAGATTAATCTAAACTGATTGAATTAAATGAGAGTGATTGACTGCTGATTAGCCTACTTCAAGTTAACTAGATTGTAAGCACACCTGGCTAGCCCTTAAGAAGGTATTGTTCTCAGAAGCTAAAGACTTTGAACTTAACTGGAGACCACCTTCAAGTCCAGTGAACAATGGATTTGATGATGCCAGCCAATCATCTTGAAGCAGTGTGTAAGGACCGCCTCTGCTCCAGACCTATAAAAAGCTTCCACACTCAGTTCGAGGAGAGTTTATGGTTGAAAAGGACTCATGGTGGAGGACTTGAGGAAGAACCCAACCAGGCTGGAACTCTAGGCTAGGTAGGACTTTTCTTAACTTTCTGAACTACACATGAATACCTGGTATGCTTTAATAAATGCTTAATGTCCAAAGACTGGTGCTGAAGCTTCTAATTTAAGGCAACCACACATTTAGATTTTAAACCACACAATTGGTAACTATGTTTTAAAATCTGTCTCGAAGAATATTTCTTAATTTAATAACAGATAATTTTAAAGCAAAAAAAGTCAGTTGCTTGCTTATAAATAATCAGCCCTCATTCAGTAACAGCCTTCTTGGTTTGGTCTAAAGGTTAAGAACACTGGAGGCTTGGCAAGAAATCTTGAATAAAATGGAAATGAACACTGTGGGTGAATGGAATAACTGAGTAGAAATACTTAAGAATGAATTACTTCAGGGGTCAGAAATGTAGTCATAATAATAAAGAGAGCTCAGATTTACTTATTGTTTTACACATTTAATTTTATTTGGTTCACACAGCAGCCCAAAGAGACCAGTACCGTAAACATAGGCCCATTTTATAGATGAAGAGACTGGGGTGATGATTTGCCCAGGGGCACACAAGTATATGTCATCAGTGCTGAAATTTGTATCCAGGTCTCTGCTCATCTCAAGTCCAGTCCTATTTCTGCTCAATCAAACTGCTTCATTGCAACCCCCCTTCCCCCCCCCCTCCCCCCCGCACTCCAGATAACTGAAGGAACAACACAGGACTGCCACCCTGGGCAAAACAAAGATGTCATTAAGCTGGGCCCTGATCCATCCCCACCCCCACCCCCCAGTGGAACCTCTTGCTGCTCACATCTTCCCCCAGGATCCCATTTCTAGCAGTAAGAATTTATCCTCTGGGCTAACAACTAATCTCCACAAAGGTGGGAACCAAAAATTCAATTCCACACATTTTCTACCATATACTACAGTGAGCACATGCTCCAAAGGGGGTCACTATGACATTTGGCTGATGATACTTATGGAGTATTGGCATTTCCAAGGAATCTGTTTAAAGTACAGCATTTTATTTCATGCATTTAAAAATGTTATTCTGATAAAAGGTCCCCAAAAGGTTAAGAACTCTTGGGATTGAGGTATGTTCTTCCCGTAGACTTCTGACAAACCACCCAGCCTGAACTTGAACCAGCTCCTCTTTGAGTGGGCACCGCCCAACACAAGGCTCATCCTAATTAGGCCTGAACACAAGAGTTAGACTTTTTAGTAACTTAAGTTGGCCCCAAGACAAGCATTCTCCCCATTGTTTAGTCACACTTAAGCCCGAAGACTTAATAAGGTTAAAATTACATCTGATTAAAACCCCTTTTCCAAGTCAGCAGCATTTCAACACATCTGCTACTTTGTAAACTCAGCACTTCAGTGGGCTGTTTGGGGTGGGCTGCCGCAACACTGTGTCCTATTACAGGGGACGCCCCTCTGGAAAGCCTTTCTCTTCAGGGTCCATAATGACTTTATCATCGTGGGGAAAATGTCAGATGTCATTCTTTTCATTCTGGATTATTGCTGCACACAGGTCTTGGGCCTGATTTCTCAGAGAGATCGTCATTACTTTTAGAAAGGCCAAACAGGGGCTGTCTTGGTACAGTGGAAGAAGGTGATGGCTGTGGGTCCCATTTATCTGGGTCTATTTCCAAAGTCAGTCAGTGCCTTTCAGTCCCCCACCATGGGAAAGAATTCTGTGACTGCTCATGATTTGGCAAGGCAATGGAAGAGAGTAGACACTGGGGATTGTGGGCAATATAAAACACAAAAGATACCAACATGAAAGGTAACTGAAACTAAGACAAAAATTCCCCACACAAAAACAAGAGATAGCAGGAGCAGCCACTTAGAATTCCACAGAGCAAGTGTACTAAGGGTGTACGACAAAACTCCATAAACTATTGACATTGTAGGTTCTTTGCTTTGGTACAGAAGGACCCAACTATTCCAGATTTCTGCATGTTTGTAGCACTTTAATTAAGAAGGGGTTCTGCTCACAATTATAAAAATAGCCAAGATAGCTCCATCAACTATTAGGGTTTAAACATGACAACGGGCAGCTAGGTAGCACAGTGGGTAGAGTTCACATCTGGTCTCAGCTATTTACTAGCTCTGTGACCTTAGGAAAGTCACTTCACCCTGTTTGCCTCTTTTTTTAAATCTGTGAAATGAGCTGGAGCAGGAAATGGCCAACCACTCTAGCATCTTTGCCAAGGAAAAGCCCCGAATGGGGTCACCAAAAGAGTCTGATATGACTGAAAAACAACTCATAAGCTTTTTGCATAATAGCCAAGCATTTAACTTGTCGTGTCCTTCCATCTTCACAACCACCTTGGGAGGGAGCTCCTATTCTGATCCCATTTTACACTTGAGGAAACTGAGGCAGGCAGGAGTGAAGTGCTTTGCCCAGGGTCACACAGCTAGTCAGTAGCTGAAAGGAGATTCGATCTCAGGCTGACTCCAAACCCAGTCCTCTATGCACATAAGCAGGCTGCCTCCCCCAACCTGGGAAGCAGATGAAGCAAACACAACTACTTCAATATTCACTTCTATATTCAACATTCATGGTTCAATATTCACAATATTCACTGACGCCAAGCCTAATAGTCAGTGTTCTATAGCACCTTGCTTCCAAGGTTGTCACCGTCCTTTCCAAAATGGGGCATCCAGAATCAATCAATCCATCCACAAGGATTTATTAAGTACTGACCCTGTGTGTCAAGCACTGTGCTAGGCACAGGAGGTACAAAGAAAAAGTCAAGGGGCCCCTTGCCTCAAGGGGCTGGTTTTCTTTTGGAGGGAAGGTACGTACCCAGATAAGAAGAGATAAAACAAAATCACGGAGGCTCCGAGTTGGGAAGGGCCTGGGAGACATTCAGTCCCAGCCTTCCCAGGTGGCCTTGTCCTTTCTAAAATGGGGCACCTGGCAATTTAGACTCAGGAAACACTAAAACCACCACCCGCAGCTCTGAGGTCTGGACAGCACATTCCCTGCGTTAACTCACTTGATCTCACAGCTGGCTCATGGTATGAGCTGGGATTGAAACTCGGGGCTCGGGACACCCCTCCTTCTGCCACACTCCTAGCCATCATCACGGCTCTGTAAAGGGAGGCAGCCTGGGGTGGCGGCTGGAGCATTGGCCAGCCTCCAGCACTTGTACAAAATGGTTCCTCAATCCTAATCACAAAGAGTCACTGCTATTTATGTGGCCACTCTGAGGTTTGGAAAGCCAGAGTGCCTGCCTCCCTGAGAATCACGGTGCAGGGATAGAAGCCTTCCTTTGGGAGTCAGCTGACTCCCGTTCAAGTCCCCGACACTCATTACACAGACCACCAGTCACAGCTTTGAAATCTGTGGGAGGGTGAGGCAGCCCAGAGTGCTGGGCCAGGAGTCAGGAGGAGCCGGATTCAAATCCTTCCTTAAACACTCCCTGGTTATGTGACTTTGGGTAAGTCCTTTAACCAAAGTCTATTTTCATTTCCTCAACTATAAAATGGGAATAATAAAACACATTCTTCCCAGGGTTGTTGTGAGGATGTTAACAAGTAGCAACAATAGCCTTTGTGAAGCACTGTACAACAACCCCATTATCCCTATTATTATTCCGATTGTGAAGACGAGGAAGTGAAGGACACAAGCTGGCTCTGAGTGGCTGATCTTTAGGAAGGCAGATACCCACAGTGCAGGGCTTACAAATGAACACACTCAGGACTCGGACAAGCTCTGACATCACAGGAGCCCTGTGGTGCCCTGGGAAGCAGGCCAGATTGGAAGTTCAAGGCCCAAGGTCAGACCCCCGCTCTACCCCGTCCTATCTACATGACCTTCCAAGTCACCTGACTTCTGTGTGCCTGAGGTTCCTCATCTGTGAAATGAAGGGTTGGACAAGGCGGTCACTAACTTCCCTTCCAGCTCCCGATCGATGACCTTGTGTGCCCATGAAATGGGGAGAAAATGCCAAACAGCTGATTCGTGACTCAGGGATAGAGGAGGAGAAAGGGGAGCAAAGGCACCCAGACCCCCAGATTTGACATAGAGAGAAAACATCTGTGTCAGTGCTGACACGCTCAAAGGCGCCATCTTTATCCAGCCACCAACAGGCTGCTCCCACGTCCCCACTGCCAACAAAACCAGAAGACCCAAAGCAGGTGAAATGAGAGGGAAGGAAGGATCTTGGGCTGGACTCACCGGCACCCAAAATGAACAAGAAGAAATGCCACCGGCCACTTAGTCATCTCACCTGCAAATTCTCCCAATAAGCCCCAGCCACAAGACTGCGGGGGCTGATGGAGGCTTATTTTCTAACGAAGCTTGCACGGGCCGAAAAGAAATTCTATAGAAAACTTGGCAAAAACCTTTCTGACTGAGTCAGCCTTCATCTGGGGGGATTCTCAGTGACTTCGACAAGAAAACGGGCACAGGGCAAATTGGGGAAACAATCTTGAGAAATGGAGTTTGAGGCCAACAGATGAAAGAGGTCAAGGGATCTTGACTGCAGAAAGCTGGAGCTTATGGGTCAAGGACACTTATTTTTTGAAGTAACAGCAGCTGCCATTTATACGGTACTTTAAGATTTAGTTTCCTCTGAAACAACCAGTCTCAGAGGCACCTCATCTAGCTTTTACTACATGAACACTTTGCAGCAGGAGAGCAAAAGAAGTCAGATGTGGTGAGCGCCAGATGTGGGTCTGCCTCTCACAATCACCCTCGGTGTGAGCCTGAGCCCCTCCCTCCCTCCCTCCCTCCAGCCTCAGATCCCATCAGTCTCCCAAGTCTTTCTCTCTTCCCGGCTGGCCCGTGTCCTCCCTCATCACCTCTCTCCGGGACCACGGCACCAAGTCTCTTTCCCTCACCCACCTGCCTTCACACAGATCTGCCTCCAGCACATATCTGAGCCCATCATTCTGCTGTGATGCCTCCCTCTTGCCTATGGGGTAAAGCACACTCTTTGGTTGGGCTTTCAAAGTCCTTCATAACTTGGCCCCAAGCCTACCTCTTCCAGGTGGGGCAGCTGGGTGGCCCAGTGGATAGAGCGCTGGGCCTGAGTCAGGATGACTCATTTTCCTGAGGTCAGATCTGGCTTCAGACACCTCCTCGCCATGTGACCCTAGGCAGGTCACTTTGCCTGTTTGCCTCAGCTGGAGAAGGCCGCGGCAAACCCCTCCGGCATCTCTGCCAAGAAAACTCCAGACTGAGTCATGCAAAGTCGGATGCGCTCGGAGAACGCCGCCCTTTTCCAGGCTTAGTCTGTTCCTTTTCTTTCCATTCCATGCCAGCCGACCAGCTTGCTGTGCACCATACACAACCCTGCCTCATCTCAACTCACTGAGTCCCCGACTTCCTGCTAGGGTCAGCTCAGGCCACACCTACCACAGACCGTCCATCCTGAAGCCCCTCCCCAGTAATAATGCCACCCCCCCCCCCCCGACCCCCTTGCAGGCTGGAAGCTCCCAGCGGACAGGGACTGTTTTAGCTTTTGTCCTTGCAAGGCCTGTGGAAAGAGCGCTGGCCCTGGAGGTGGAAGACCTGGATTCAAATCCTGCCTCTGATGCTTGGTGCCTGTGAAGCCTGGGGCAGATGGCTTAGCCTTCCTGGGCCTCAGTTGCCTCATCTGTAAAAAGAGGCATTGGCCGGGGCAGCTAGGTTGGTGCAGTAGATAGAGCACTAGCCTTGGATTCAGGAGGACCTGAGTTCAAATCTGGCCTCAGACACTTAACACTTACTAGCTGTGTGACCCTGGGCAAGTCACCTAACCCCAATTGCCTCACCAAAAAAAAAAAAAAAAAGAGGCATTGGGGTTAGAGGCCTTTGAGAGCCTCTCCAGGTCTAGATCTAGATTTCATAAATGCTTGTTGAATGAATGAATGAATGAACGAACGAATGAATGAATGAATGAATGAATGAATGAATGAATGAATGAATCAGTGAATGAACGGATGAATGAATGAATGAATGAATGAACGGATGAATGAATGAATGAACGGATGGACAAAGGAATAAAGGGGACGGAGGACAGATGAGGCGGTCATTTCAGAGTCACTTTGCTGGAAGCACTCAGGACAATGTTCAAAATGAAGAGCTAACTGAAAAGGATAAAAATGGCAGGATACTGCGGGGGGAGACATAGTTGCCCCCAAGCTCTGGACTCAAGCAGAGCTGCCTCCCACACCCATGCGATGGAAAGTAGTCAGAGATCACAGGAAGAGAACGGAGGGAATGGGGCTGAAAGGCCTGGCCATCCTCTGGCCCTCTGGTCCTGACCAGAGGCCTCCGAGTCTCTGCCTGGACACCTCCAGGGGCAGCCCATCCCGTCTCCCCTAGTGCTGATCACTCCCCTTCCTTCCTCAGAGCCTACATTTTCCTCCTGACAGCTCTGACCCACGGTGGCCTCCTGTTCTGCCGCCCGGGCTGAGGGGAGCTCCCACGTGAGAGCCCCACAAATCCCCAAGCCTGCCCCTGCCATGTTTGCTCCCTCTCCTTTCCAGCATCAAGTCACAGGCACATTTGCTAATCACGTCGCTAAGAACAGAACATGTCCGCAAGGGGCTCCCAGGGACACCCCTCTGGAGACTTCCCGCTAGGCCTGAGCTCCCTTATCTCTTTCTTGTGGCTGGACCCCTTCTCAGGGCACTGCTGTTGGATGCACATATCAAATGCATAGGATTCCAAAAGAAACCACCAAGGAGGATGGTAATGATGACAAAATAAAAGAAATGACTCTTCCCGCCCAGGTTCACAGAACCCTGGACATCTATCCAGGGACTGAAGCGTAAGGACCTCGGCTCCCAGCTAAGCTTAGCCCATTAACCGTCATGCTTTGAGTCTGGGGGTTTAACCAGATCTGAGTCCTGCTGAGGTCCATCCCTCGTCCCTCATCCCTCGTCCCTCATCCCTCATCCCTCATCCCTCGTCCCTCGTCCCTTGTCCCTCGTCCCTCATCCATCTCGCCATCCTATTCTCCTATTAGAATGTCAGCCCTTGGAGGACAGGGACCGTGTTTCCCTCTTTCCTTGTATCCCTATCACTTAAATGAATGCCTGGCACGTAATGATCTTTTACCCAATGGAGTGATGGTGTGACAGACTTCTGGCCAGAGTCCAGGCCAAGCACTCGCCTCTAGATGAGGCGCCACACTGCTTCCAAAGGGTGGCCACAGGCCACCTCACTGATAACAGTAATGACCCCCCAGAACATTTTCAGCCGGAGCTGGAGGGAGAGCAACTATCAGACCTGGAAGCTGAGCCAGGCTGCCCAGGTTTTCTCTCGACCGGTCTCCATCTGGGACAGGAGCAGAACCTCCCACCTCAGCCTGGTACCGATGTTAGCACTGGCACTTCATCATCATTTCTAAAGCAGTTTACGAAGTATGAAGTACTTGCATGTTATCTCATTTTACCCTCACAACGAGCTTGAGAAGTAGGTTCTGGCATCGTCCCCATTTTAGAGATGAGAACTCTGAGGTTGAGAAAGGTGAGGGGACTTGCCCAAGGTCACACAGCTAGCTACATGTCTGAGGGCAGATTTGAGCTCAGATGGTCCGGACTCCCAGCCTAATTCTCCAAGCTACCTCAAGGCCTCTGCATCAGGTTGGAGCCGACGAAGTTAGAAAGAGCCCCCAGACCCGAGGCAACAAATATAGAAAATCCCTGAAGAGAAGAGAGCTCATTAGTTTCTCCTCTCTTCCAACAGTCTCCATCTCCATCAAGGGCACGCCATCCTTCCAATCACTCAGGTGGGCAAATGCAGCATTCTCTTTTAACCCTCTACTTGTTCTCGAGCCACAGAGCCAGTGGGTGGTCAAGCTATCACTTCTACCTCCCCAGTAGTTCCCGAAAATATCCCCTTCTTTCCACTTACAAGCACCACCCTGGCTCGGTCAGTCAGTCAGTCAGCACACATTTATTAAGCACCTACTTCGTGCCAGGCACTGCACTAAGAAATGGACACACAAAGAAAGACAAAGATCAGCCCCACTCACTGCTCAAGGAATTCACGTCATCCTGAGGGAGGTGACACTCAGACAGCTGAGCTCTGGGCGGGAGAACTAGGGAATAATGGACAGAATTAAAAGGGATGGAGGAAGGCTTCCTGAAGAAGAGGAGGAGGGTAGCTGAGAGTAGAAGGCATCTCGGCTTCGCAGAGGCTGACCCCACATCTAGAAATCACTCCCCTGTTCCCACGTCCCCTTCCCAGTTCCCAGCAAACCTCAGCTTCCATAGGACGTCCCCAAAGTTTTGGTAGCACAAAGAACTGAACTGAGCCTTCTGGGACGCCCTGCGTGAAGAGACTCCCTCACCCCAACGGCTTTGCCCGCCCCACCACAAACGTAGCTCGTCTGTATTTTGTGTCTAGAGCGGACTCTGCTGGCTTGCTGCCCACTAGCTCTGGGTCTGAAAGCCGCGCCCCTCCACTCTGTAACCATTTGGAACGGACTAGTGCCAAGGCCTCCTGACCTGGTGACTGACCTCCTCCACAGGCCTCCCCCTCCCATTGGTGAGCTCCTGCCAGAGCCTCCATGTTGGGGAGGGACCAGGCCGACCTGCCTTCATTCTCCTCCCCCCCTTGGGGCACTGCCCCCTTGCCTTCTCTTTCAGTTGCCTTTTGGGTGTTGTCATCCCCCCCCCATTGGACAAGAAGCCCCTTGAGGGCAGGGGCTGACTTTCTCTTTGCCTGTATTTTTATTCCCTAGGCTTAGCATAGGGACCTGGCGCGTGATGGGTGGGTTGCCCCTTGTGCCCAGAGGACTCAAGTGACATCACTGTGGTGCAGGCGCAGTGTGTCCTACGGTGGCTGATCAGCCCCAAACGTGCTCAGCAGGCTCCACCACAGCTTGGGCACAGTCTGCATGAACCGCTGGAGTGGAGACGGCTCTCCCTTTGGGCATCATGTGTTTCTTTTGAGCAGCTGTAATTCTGTTTCACTCACAGAGCACACGCCTCCTCTGCGCCAGGGTCCCCCAGGCCTCACAGCTTATCCCAAAGTTCTTCAGAGAGACCTCGAGTGTCCTTGCATCACCTCCTCTGACCCCCTGTGAGGACTCACCTTGTGTGAGTTCTCCCTAAAATCGTCTTTTAGGCCAGCATACAGTTGGCATCCAAACGTGGCCGGTCCATCAGAGCCTCTCTCTCCGAAGCAGAGTTTGGAAGCTCAGCAGTTCAGCTCGAGAGGGGCTTCGGGTGCCCGGTCCCTCATCCTGCCAGGTGATCTTCAGAATCTCCCTAGGACCATTCAGATGGAAGCGATTCCAGTTCCTGGTGTGGGGCTGCCAGACCACACTGAGGTCAGCACAAGGTCTCTGCAGACCTTCAGTGGGCTGGGCAGCCTAATGCCTCTTCTCTCCCCCACTTTCCTTGGGAGCCCCCCAAACACCGAGCTCACTCTGGCCATGGGAGCATCAACAATGCTGGAAAGTATACTGCCAGAGTGAGGGAGTGCATCCAGCAAGCACTTAATAAATGCTTGTTTCCTTCCTTAGAGTGTCATCTCCTTGAGGGCAGGGATCCCCAGCACCCAGCCCAGTGCTGCACACATAGCAGGCGCCTGAGCCATACAAACAAGCCTCCGGGCCTTCAGACACTTCCAGGACATCTCCCCAAACCCAGCAATAAGAGTGGAAGCTGGGCTCAAAGGCCCCTTGGCAGCCATCTTGTTCCACCAAGGCACAGGCTGTGACCAGCCCAGACACTCTCCTCCTCTCTGTGGATCCCCATGACCACGACCGATGCACCCCCACGTCCAGGGCACACTGAGAAGGCAGCGAGTGGCTTCTTCCACTCATGACGTCCATTTGGCCAGACCTTTCCCACCCCAAGTCGGACAGGGAGGCTTCCTGAAGAGATCCTGCTTTATTTCTAGAACAAAAGATGGTCTGGAGGCCCCTCCTCAGATGAGGAATCTCCCACACATACCCTGAATTTGTTAGCGTGCCCCTCTAAAACTTGCCATTAGAGCTACCACTTTGTTCAATAGTCTGGACAGTAGTCACATCACGCAGGTGGAATATGCTTGTAGAAAGCAGAGTTTTCTTCTTCTTGAGTGTCATGGAGCCCACGGGCACTATGGGGAGCCCTCTGGACCCCTTCTTTGTTTCTCTTTTTTCTTCCTCTTCCTCTCTCTCCCAGCCTGGAAGTGCTCTCATAGGCACAATTCCACTGTGACTCCCTCCATTTCCAACTTAGGCTGACTCGAGGCCCCACCCAGAGGTTCCCCACACTGTGTTTTCCTTAGCTCAGACACCCAATAAATTGGCTTGGCCCAAAACGCAAGTGATCCACTCCCCTTGGCCTCCCCTCAGGCAGGGATTACAGACTCAGGCCACTATGGGCATCGAACCCCTCTGTTGGATGGTGGTGGTGGTGAAAGCTCACATTCATGTAGCATTCTAGGCTTTCCAAAGCACTCTGCACATATTATCTCATTTTACTCATGTTGCCATTGAGTATCACCAATTGAGATTCCATTACCAAAATGTTACTTTTTTAAGGTTCACAGACCCCAAGTCACAAACCCCTGTTCTACACCAAAGGTCACATTTATAGAAAAATCAAAGAATTCAGTCCATCATCCAGACTTGGGGTCCCTGAGCCAAAAACATCCAGATGCTGTACAGAGTTTTCAGAGTTCATATGGGCAGAATGACTTCATGCTGACACAGACTTCCTAGGAAATTGTGATTCCTATCTTCCAAGAGGTTAAGTAGAGGAGATTCAGATTATCAGTGGAAATGGCAAATCTGTAAAGTATAGGATAGAGCACTGTGCCCGGACTCAGGAAGACCTGAGTTCAAATCCAGCCTCAAATACTCACTAGCTGTGTGACTCTGGCCAAGTCATTTCACTTCTGTTTGCCTCTGTTTCCTGTTCTGTTAAAAGGGGATACTAATAACATCTATCTCCCAGGGTAGTTGTGAAAACCAAATGGGTTAATATTTGTAAAGAGCTTACTTAGCACAGTGCCTGGAACACACTTGGTACTATATTAATAAATGTTAGTTATTTTTATTAAGTCACAAGAGATCCATTGCCACATTACTACTGTCATGATTTGGAAACTTTACCCCATAGTCAAGGGATATATTTCTCTCTGAAATACTTCCCTATTCTAATGCAAAAAGAAAGGACTTATTAGCTTGATTTTGCTATGAAGGGGAATGATACAACAGGCAATGGGAGGTCCTGGATTTGAATCCTGGCTCTGTGTGTAACGTACTCAGTCCCTTGGATGGGGCTCCTGGCCTCTGGGGGTGACCTGGGAGACCCCTTTAGCCCACTAGAGATGCAGGAACTTCCTCTAATGGAGAATACTTAGACCACATTAAAGATGACTTGCTCAATCACCAGAACCTATGAATAGGAATCGGACTTTCTCCTCCTTTGAAAAAGTGCATTGAATATTCATCACTCTGAGCTCATGCTGGACTCATCCACTTGGGAAAACAAGATCAAATTTGATTTTCAAGCATCTGAAGGTGAGAAGGTTTGGGGTAAATGAATCACCGCATCAGAGCCAGCCCCCCACCCCCACTCCTGCCTCTAAGGAATTCCAATAGGCTGAAGTGGAATGCAGGTGATGAGGTGGGGAAAGAGCTAACAGGGAGCTCAGAGTGGACAAGACTCATGCTAAGCCTGAACAACAAGGGCGAGAGACAGTCAGACCTGGCCACTTTGGCCAGCAAGTGGAACACTAAAAACAATACTGGGTTTGAAATCAGAGAAGGTGAATTCAATTCAATTCAGTTCAACAAAAATGAAGAGAGAGAGAGAGAGAGAGAGAGAGAGAGAGAGAGAGAGAGAGAAGGAAGGAAGGAAGGAAGGAAGGAAGGAAGGAAGGAAGGAAGGAAGGAAGGAAGGAAGGAAGGAAGGAAGGGAGGGAGGGAGGGAGGGAGGGAGGGAGGGAGGGAGGAAGGAAGGAAGGAAGGAAGGAAGGAAGGAAGGAAGGAAGGAAGGAAGGAAGGAAGGAAGGAAGGAAGGAAGGAAGGAAGGAAGGAAGGAAGGAAGGGTTATAGGGCCTAGCACCCCAGAAGTTCTCTGGAGTGCATCAAAGAACCTTCTCCTTGAGAAACTAAACCAGAGGACAGACACACCTAAAGAGAGAAGTGGAACCAGATCGGACTGAGCTACCTCTGGGACCACCACCCTTAATTTCAGTCTCCCCCACCCCTGGGGAGATAAGATTAGGTGTGGCTGCTCCCTTTGTGTCCTGAAGAGATGACTTGGGAGATCTGCAGCCACCCCTCACCCAACTCCCCCAGCCACCACCAGTGGGGGATGGTCCTCCCTCAATAAGGGAACTTTCCACAGTCAGAATACCACCCCCATCAGTCCTCTATAAAAGTACCTGCCTGTCTCCTGATTGAGGAGATTGGTATCTCAGAGCCACGCTCTCTGCCATGCTTTTCTACCCATGAGAAGAAGTCCAAGGATTTCTCTCTTGGTTTCCCTTCCCCAGCCCCTAAATAAACTATTGTCTTATTCTATTGGATTTGTGTGCAAGAGGGTGTGATTCTTTAAAGAGGAATTCCTAAGGACCCCAAACCTCCTACCCTATTTCCCCACAAATGAAGGAAGGATGCACTGCATTCTGCCTCGACCACTGCCCTTAATGCTCCAGGGACAGTGACAGGGTTGTCCCTCAGGGGTCTCACCAGGCTTCCCAGAAGAGGACAAAGCAGCCACACCACACGTGTCCAATGCTTTCTGGGGAGGGCTATGTGGCCCCCCAGTGCTGGGGAGGGCTCCAGCTGGGGCTCATTCTTGATAGGCTGAGAGGCCCCACACTATTTCCATGAATCTTTGGCAGACATGGTTTCAAAATGTCCTAATCCATTTTTATTTCTGCTCTCTATGATTCCTTCCCCTTTGTTCTTCCTGCCCTATCCTGTCTAGCATTTTGGCTGAGGTTAAAATACAATGTCAGCAACAAACTTCAAAGTTTCAAGCAATTCCTTTTGACTGTGAAACACACGGTTTTCTGGGGCCAATGCTTTAGTCAGAGCCAAAAAAGAAAACTAACTCTGGTTAACTCCTCGGGTGCAGATGGAGTCAAGTCATCCTATTTTTCTTCCCTCTGTTGTTGAATCGCAAACATTCTCCAACCTGCCCCTAGTTTCATGAGTGTGGGCTCATGGGGGCATAGATAGCTACAGATGGACACAGGGTTGGATTGGCCTATAAGGGCCATCACAGGGCCAGAGCTCCCCTTGAAACATCCCGGGGATTCAGGGTCACCACTACTTGGTGTTGGCCTTTGGGGATGAAGCATGGGATGCTTCACACCCTTCAGGGGCACAACGAGGAAAAGGCTTGAGATGACAAGACAGTCTTCCCCTTGGCCTCAGAGCCCACTGGACATTTAAAGGGGAATAGTCCCACCCTCTAAACTTTCTTTCCTTCCAGAAACCAGGAGTCACTTCCCCTGGGGAGGGAGGAGGGGGGAGAAAGGGACAGCTCTCCTCCCCTCCTCTGCCTTCCCCCAGCTATCATGTCCCCATGAGCCCACTGTAGATAAAAAGAACATATCCTACCTAGTTCACCCTGAGACTGGGTTTCTGGCTGAACCTTTGGCGAAATTTTTGGATCTTACGTGAGCAACTGTCTAAGCCAAAATGGACGTATTCAGTCTTGGAGGGAACCTCGTGAGTTCAGAAGTCTGGGAGTCCTAGGTCCTTTGGGCTGAAGCTGACTGGCTCTCCACCAATGACACCAGTGTTCGAAGAGAAAACAGCCAACACAAGAGAATGGGTCCAAGCCTGGCCTGTTTTGTAAGAATATAGGAATTGGGTGTTACTTTTACAGCCAGGGCAGGTGGAAATGGGAAATGCTTGTTCATTGGCCCCACAGGCAACTTTTGTTCAGATGAGGTTTAAAGGCCACCATGACAGGATCCCCCTAGTTATAAGTTAAGGGACTGAGCCCTCTTGTGAGCTCTTCTGTCTTTTGTGTCTCTGGTCGGAACTGATTTATGGAGTACATTGAGTGCCTTTTTGATTTCCCGCTCTGGGGAAAGCTGGACATGAACCACAACCTCAGCTTTAATAATGTTCTCCAGAGCACCAGGCCAGTGAGGGTAAGAAATTGGAACTATCCTGTCTCTTATTGGAGGCCAGGATCCCTTGGGATTGAATGTGGTCTAGGACATGTGCATAGGTACAAAACAGAGGGATCCCTTAAGGAGAAAAAGTGGGTACATAGGCCCAGAAGCAGTTTTTTATTGTTAAGCAGGCATCTCCTGGGAGGGCCACTATAGGCTGATTTAACCCCCTCCACTCTCAATACAGAGGTCATGGGGCCCTAGATTTAGACGTGGAAAGAACCCTTCGACACCACTCATCCAACCCCCTTGTTTTACAGATAAGGAAGTCCAGGCCCCAAAATGTCAATTCAGGGACTTAGCTAAGGTCACCCAACGAAAGCATTGGCTCTGGACAGAACCTGACAAGCCAAATCCAGCAAAGCTTTCCACCATGAAACATACATGAACGCAAAGCATGGAGGTGAGAGACGGCAAAACCAAGAAAACAGATTGTGGAGTCGGAAGGAATTGTCCTTTGGGCAATAGGGAGGTAGCGAAGATTCTTACAGAGGTCAGTCACATTTGGGGAAGTGTAAACAACGCGATGCCTTCTACTGACCAAAGGAAGGCACTCCGCACAGTCATAGCCTGTCTGTTCTTGGGACATTTTCAGATATGACTGGAGTGGACAGGGTCCTCCTCTTCTACTCAGATCCAATAACACCCATATTGCATACCTGGGAGCTCTGGAACAGTAGGAGATGGGCCAGATCAGGGGAAGGAAGAAGAAGCTCAGTCAAAGCCTTGAGGCTCTCTGGCCTCTAGCTGCAGGCTAGGAATGAGGCCATCACACATCACAATGCCAAGCGGAATGATGCTCTGTCCTAGCTGGAGGGTCATTCTTGGCCCCTCAACACACTCCTCCATGAGGAGGTGGCTTCAGGTGACAACGGCAGATTGTTGTGACCTGTGCCCATCTAACGGAGAGGGAGATCCTCATATCTACTGGGGAGAGCAGGGTTGGGGAGGCCAGACAGAGCCCCTCCAACTTTACCAAGACTCATTAGATGAAGCTGAGTGACCCCAATGAATGGAACTGTGGTCTTAAAGTCAAGAAGACCTGGATTCAAACCAACTCAAATTAGCAGCCGTTTATTAAGCATCAATCACTCTGCCAAGTGCCGGAGATACAAAAGAGGAAACAAACCACAAGAAACAGTCCCTGATCTCAAGGAGTTCAGATCCTGCTTCAGACCCTTCCCAGTCTCTGTGACCCTGAAGAAATCCCTTAACCTTCCTCCAACTCACTTTCCTCATTTGTAGGATGGAGACCTAAGACCACCTACCTCACAATGAAGCTGGGAAGTCACAATCAGATGAGATAACATCTGTTGACTGTTTTGCAAATTTTAAAGTGCTATATAAGTGCTAACAGTAATTATTAGTATTAAAAAAACAGTCCTGTCTTCTATCAACAGAGCAGACCTGGCTCACCAGTAAAACGTAGATGCTGTCTGCCTGGGATTGGATCCCCATTGAATCTCGGAATCCTGACTTTCACCCTGGTCCCCACAGTGTCCAAAGACTCTACCTAGTCACACGTCCAAGCCCCTACAATACTTTAAAGGATTATGGGGCCGACCATTTGGGCTCACCATTGTTAAGGTGGAGAAATGCCATCTTGGAACCGTGAGAACCTCCGGGCCCCTTAGGAAGAAGACTGTTGCCACCCCATACATAAATGTACCTGCAACCAGGTGGTACAATAGATAGAATTCTATACCTCCAGCCAGAAAGACTAAAATTCAAATCCAGCCTCAGACATTTCCTATGATCTTGGACAAGGCGGTTCTCAGTTTCTTCATATGTAAAATGGGGATAATAAGATGCCATTCCCCAGAACGGTTGTAAGGATCCAGTGAGAAAATATTTGCAAAGTGTTTCGCAAACAATAGAGCACTGCATAAATGCTAGGCATTGTTAGTATTACTTATTGCCAACTGTGCAAGATTTTGGGGTAGTGCCAGTTTAACCATTAATTTGTCTCAACACTGGTTTGAACATTCGTTGGTGCCCATTTAGGGCAATGCCCTAAAGGAACTGGCCTCCTGAGAGTCCCTCGAGATCATGGGTTGAGGTCAGGACAATCTGGAAGAAGGAAAGGCGTCCTTTCTGAAAAGATAATGCATACCACCCTTGTAGAAGGCAGATGTTTTGGCTTCAGATGCTCCGACAATGCTGCAGCACCATTTCTCAGAGGACACTGGCTTTTGGGATGCACTTCATCGAAGGCAAAGCTGTCGGGGGAAGGGGGGGTGCTGGGGAGGAGCATGATGATTCAGAGATTGACAGTTTGGGGAGAAAGATACAATTTCGAGTTCTAACTCATTGATCTGCCCACGTGATGTGCCAAGGCCTCCAGAATCAAATGTGGAATTCTCTACTTGCTTTTTCAAGCCCTTCACAGCCTGGTACCTGGCCCCTGCCCACCTTCCTGGTCTCTATGCCCTTTGCTCCCCCCTCCACATAGTCACAACCCAGGGACACTGGCCCCGCGCCGTGGCTCCCATCTTCTGCCCCATGCCCAGCAGGCTCTTGCTCTCCATCTGGCCCCCCGGCTTCTGTGAGGAGCCCGTCCTGGTGCCCCCCATGTCTAGTGCCCCCCACCCCGTGATTCAGCCTGACTTCACCTTGTTCCTTCACAGTTGTTTGAATATTGTCTCCCTCACTAAAATGTGAGCTGCCTGAGAGCAGGGCCCATCTTCTGCCTTTCTCTGAATCTCCACCTCTTAGCACAACACCCGTCATGCAAGAGCTACTTAACAAAGGCTTCTTTCCTCTGAAGGGAATCGGCAGCACACCAAAGGGCTTCAATGGCTGCCACAACAAGGACTTGGTCTTGTTCTAGGTGCATGCGAGGCTAGGCACGTTCTAAGGAGCAGCCACAAAGGGACATATGAGGCTGGGCTGATGCTTGAATGACACATAAGGAGGGACAAGAGAGGGTGTTGACCACCTTCATGGACCGAGAAGAGAACAGGAAGTAAGTAGCTCAGTGATAGAAAACCAAGTCTCTAAGAGGGGAGCTGGACCAAGTTCAAAGGAGCGGCAAGCCTGCCTCCTCCCCCCACTGCTAGAGCCTGAGCTCCAGACTGAGCTCCATCCAAGTGCTCAAAGACAAGTTCCCTGTATTATATTCCAGAAGCCCCGAAGGGAGGGGAGTCTGGGAGCAATAATGGTTATATGTTATCAATATGCATGTGACAACTGAAGTGTTTCTATGAGACTCAGGAATCATCTGGATGAGATGAGATCATCAATAGGAGAAAGTAATTACTTTTCTCAAATGGCAGATGAGGCTTTGAGCTATTATGAACAGGCTCTCGTTTACCCCATGGCTCCGGCAGAGCGCATTTATTTTTATTCTTTCTTAAAGCAATTTCAAGAAGTGGCATAAAAGACATCATCCGGGAAATGTACGATTGGGAAAGGAAGTGGGCCAGTCATACAGTGAGAGCAAGGGACAACAGATGGACAGCACGCTGCTGGTAAAGGCAGCATTCTAATGAGCCTCCGGGGCCGGAAGAGATTCTCTGAGGGAAAGTGCTACAGGGGCCAGGCCAGGCAATGACCAGAGTGCAATCCCTACCATTGGAGGGAGCACTGGATAAAGGAGCTTGTGAAGCTTCCAAAGTCTAATGTTAACAGCCGTGCAAATCACAACTGAGCTAACAGTGCAGAGGAAATATGGAAAACAAACCATGCCACTGGGAAGTAAGAGTTGTCAGTGAAATGGAAAATGTAACGGAATGCTCTAAACATTTTTATAGGTACACATTTAAGTAAAGCGCATCTTCCCATCTACTTTAGGTTGGATTCCTTTGGAATATGGCCATTTAAAAGTGAAGTCACTTTCAAAGAAATGATGTTAGGGTGGTAGAGTTAAAGTGGTATCGTGATAAGCTATTAACTATGTATGTGGAGAGAATGCGTTGAATCGCTAACAATAAGAGAAATGCACATTAAAGTTCTGCAGTTGCCTTCACACCCCTCAGCCTGGCAAGTATGAGAGAGGGGAAATGGCCCCAGTGGAGGGGCAAAAGGTAGAGATACATCTGTCCACTGTTGGTGGAGCTGTGAATCGGTCTGGTCATTCTGGAAGACAATTTGAGATGATACTCAAAAAGTCGTTAAAATGTGCATTTTGATCCAGCAATATCACTACTTGGCATGTACCTCAAAGAGGTAAAAAACAGAACAAAGGGACCAACCCACAAATACAAAAATATTTATAGCAGCTCTTTTTATTGTACAAAGAACTAAAGTAGATTTCCATCATCTGGGGAATGGCTGAACAAATAATGGCATATGAATTAATAGAATATCATTGCTCCATATACAAAATTATGAAAGAAAATTTCAGAGAAAGCTGAAAAGAAATACATGAACTGATGCAGAGTGAAGTGAGAAGAACCAAGAGAAGAATTTACATAATGACTACAAAGTTGTAAAGGGAAACAATCATGAAAGATTTGAGAATGGTGAACAATACAATGATGAATCAATCACAATCCCAAAACACTCATGAGGAAGTTGTTGCCTACTGTTTGGCCAAGGGCTGGCAAACTAGAGAGGCCAAACAAGACATAATTGGTGAATTTCTTTTGTTTGAATAGACTTATTTGTTAAAAGAAATGGTGTTTAATTGAGGAAGGAGAAGGAGAAAAAACATGACTATGAATGTTGGGCATTGATGGACATTGATGGGAAGCAGGAAAGAAAGGAATGTCAATGAAATTTTTTTAAATCACAGAAGAAAAGAGGAAATTCAGAAAGGGATACAAGGACAGCAGAGGTACTATCATGTTAATTTTAATAATACTTCAAAATAAACAAAGTGTACCTAACAGCGATTTGCAGCTGCATTACAATCCTCTTTTTCTGTTCTTTGTATATGGAAACATTGCTGTTTGGTAAGTTCCATTGCCCTTCTTGGTGTACCTTCTTGGTGCTCATTGATTGGTTGGTTCATAACAATAACAACAAATAATAATAGCGATATTAGTATTAGTCTGAGTTGCTTTGTTGATCAAATTTTAAAAAGGGGCAACAGGAAGGAAAGTTTCTTCCAGGCTCAAAAAGACTTCCCAACAAATGAAAGAATTTCTTTGAATCAAATCAATTGGACATTTAAATACAGGCTTCAAGAAATGACAATGATCTATGAATATGACTAGATTCAGCCTGGGTCAGAGCACTTCAGGAGCTCTCTGACCATTTCCTTGATGGTCTATATTTCCGAAGATGTGAAGCAGCAGCAGCCATTGAGTACCCTAACTCGGACTCTCCATCACTCTACCCCTTTAAGAAAGTAGGACATATTCCCTGAAATCTCCCAGAAAATGCAACTCTCCCCTCAAAGTAAATCGAACTGCCCAACCTGCTCTGCAGCAATGATGGAAATCCAGACCTCATCGTAAACAAGGGCATCTAAAATGGTACATCCCAGCAGATTGCCAGTGGGGTAAAAAATTAATCATGGTTTGGGTGTTCTCCAGGTATGGAGAAGCCTATGAATAACTAACTCTTGCTGCCAACCCCCTACATGAAGAAGTAAAATTCAGAGAGAGAGAGGGAGAGAGAGAGAGACAGAGAGACAGAGAGACAGAGACAGAGAGACAGAGACAGAGAGACAGAGAGAGAGAGAGAGAGAGAGAGGGAGGGAGAGAGAGAGAGGGAGAGAGAGAGACAGAGGGAGAGAGAGACAGAGAGGGAGAGGGAGAGAGAGGAAGAGAGAGAGAGAGAGGGAGAGGGGGAGAGGAAGGGAGAGAGAGAGGGAGAGGAAGGGAGAGAGAGAGAGGGAGAGAGGGCACTGACTCTCATCTCACTGTTAGATAAAAGAAAGGAAGCTGAGAGGAAAGCAGTATTGGTGTAAATAGCTGATCTATCAAGGTGTCAGATAACTCAGGGACAGCAATGGTGCTTCTGCTGGTGGTTCAGAGAAGCAACAGGAGGCAGTGACCTTAAGGAAATGTGTGAAATAGAATGACTGACAAAGATTGGAGTCTGAAAGCACTACTAACATGCCAGCATGTTTCTAAATGTTGCTGAAGAGTTGTTGAATACAGGGAAGGGAACACAAGCAAGATGAAACACAGTTTGAGCGTACTTCCCTTCTCTGAGATTCCTGTTTTCAAAATTAATTTTATTCTAGCCAGAGATCCAAGGGAGAAGAAGAGAGACTGTTGACTACTTATTATGGGTAGAACAGCCCCTCATAACTAATAAATGTGGAGTCTATAGCTACAGAAATGAACAACATGGTCTTCTCAAATGGCAAAGTCCCTGTAGGGAGACATGGGAGTCAAGGAGAGCCCCATTCACTCTGTTGTGCATTTTTTGTGCCTTCATCCCAAACGCCATAAACAATAAACATTTAAATACCTTCTAGGTACCAGACACTGGGGACAGAAAGCCAAAAAGAGCGTTGTTTTTCATGAAGGCAGCTGTTCAGAAGAGAATTCTATTTGGTAAGCATTTATTGTGCACCTTTTACATACAAAGCACTGTCCTGGATACTATGGATACAAATAAAAAATCAAAAACAATTCCTGTCCTCAAGCTGTCTATATTCTACTGGGCAGAAATGGCAGGAACACAGATAAGTCAATATAAAATATATAAAGAATGAACACAAGGCCATTTCTGGAAGAAATGTTAACCAGAATAACTCAGCTGAGCTTGGAATGAGTGAGAAAATATTCCAAGCTTGGAGCACAGTCTGTGCAAAGGAAAAGAGGTCGCTTTTGTATTTGTAACTGGCACAGTGTTTGGCATACACTGAGTGCTTAATAAATGCTTTTTTTTTTCATTCATTCGCAAAATGGTATCTCCTATATGTGAAGGAGGAAACAGGAACTATGAGCAGAAACTCCATTGGACATTTTGGAGAATTTAAAATCCTTCCGCTTGAATTCAAGGTGATCGTCTCCAGAAAGCAGGGCTTTGCTACTACTTTGTTGGGAGCCGCCTTAGGGGACACTTCAGAAGGGGCAAGGGAGCAGGGGGAGCCATCGCCTACTCCTTTCGCGGGAGGTTTGGGTGGCTTTCCCGGGTCTTGGCACGCTCGCTGCGGGCTCTGCTGAGCTGTGGGGATGGGACCTGCAAGAACCGTCCAGCACACACGCACTCGTGAACTTGCATGCCATTGGCGTGTGGGCGGACGTGTCCCCAGGAGGGGAGGGCCGGCTTCTTTCTGGTCTTCACGTCCCCAGGCCCTTGCACAATAACTGGCACCAGGGTGCTACCAATTCAATACTTTGGGATTTGGGGTCATAAAAGGCCTGCCACTTGCGCTCAGCCAATAGGGAAGGTCCGCTTGGGTCTGCGGTTCTGTTAGGTTAGGGTGGAGGTTAGTGGGAGTCCAAACCTGTGCAGGCTTCAGTCGAGGTCACATAAAAAGCCCCCAGCTGGCCGCCAGTCCCACCTCCTGCCCACAGAAAACTCGGGAGAGTCTGCCCGGTGTGGTCAGGCTCGGCAGCATTTCCCCGACATCCGCACACTCTGCTCTCCCGAAACCAGCTCCCCGGGACTGTAACAGCGAATGTGGGGCTCGTGTCTGTTGGCACCTCCCAGGTCTTAGCAAGGTGAGTGCTCCTAAGTGGTTTTTCATTGGCAGCCTGACTGATTGAAGGATGGGAAGTTCTCAGCGATGAAAACAGATTGAGCAAACCCATCGATCCACTCGGGTCTGGCCCCATAGACAAAGTCGAATCATCTTTTTTAAAAGAATCCTTGTATTGGGAAAGAATGGAGGCAAGAAACCTGTTAGGAGGCTTATTACAAATGGTCTAGGCAAGCCATGATAAAGGCATGATTTCAAACCTAGATAGAGCTAAGCAAAGAAGACTGAAGACGGAGGATGAACACAAAAGCTTGACATGGCCCAGTGAGAATAGCATCGAGAACAGTCAAGCTGTGTGAGCTGGGGCTTCAGCTACCTTGAAGGATGAGGAGAACAAAGGGACAGGAACATTGCTTCAGACCGATAGGACAAGGACTTCAAAATGGCAAGAAAGCCGCTCAGCTCTTTTCTTGGTTTTGTTTTCTCTGCATAGAAGTACATCTGTAAACTGGAAAGATCAATGCAAAAAATTACTCTCAAAGAGTTGGAATTTTGTAAAACATGAAGGGTCAAAAAAGAGACAATTCAACTGATCTTAATGAGTTCAAGTCATATGGACCTGATGCACTACATCCTAGAGAGCTAAGAGAACTGGGCAGGCTCAACTGATGAGGGACAATCAGCAATGTCTTTTTTCAGGGCTTCCTGGGGTCATACAGCTAGTAAGTATCAAGTGTCTGAGGTCAGATTTGAACTCAGGACCTCCTGACTCTAGGGCCAAGGCTTTATCCACCTCGCCACCTAGGTGCCTCTGACAGTCAGCAATTTTTGAAAGATTATGAAAAGGGAGAAGTGCCACAGGATTTGAGAAGGGCAAATGTTGATGTACCTAAGATTAGAAGGGAAACAGTTCATTGGGTGGGCGAAAACTTTGTAGCAAGTCTCTCTGAAAAAGGTGTTATCCAAGACATATAAAGAACTGATTAAAATGTGTAAGAATAAAAGTCATTCCCTAATTGGTCCATGGTCAAAGGATATAAACAGGTAGTTCTCAAGGGAAGAAACCTGAGCTGTCCATACCCATATTGGGAAAATGCTCTCCAACGTGCTCTAAACACTAAATATCAGAGAAATTACCATTAAGGCAACTCTGAGGTTCCACCTCATGCCCATCAAACTGGAAAAATTGACAAAAATGAAAATAACAAATATTGGAGGGGCTTCAGAAAGACATGCACAGGCGAACTAACATACTCGTTGTAGAAAGCAATTGAAATTACGCTTCAGAAATTACTAAGCTGGGCATGGCCTTTGATCCAGAACTCTGCCCCAAAGAGACTGAATAAAGAGGAAAGAATCCTCTATTTACAAAAATACTTAGAGCAGCTTTTTTGTAGCAGCGAATAATGGGATCTAAGAGAGTTCCCATCAATTGGGGAATAGCTGAACAAATTATGGACACGTATGGATGTACTTATGGATGGAATGAAACACTATTGTGCCGTAAGAAATGAAGAAAGAGATGTTTAGAGAAATCTGGATGAACTCACAGAGAGGGAAATGAGCGCCAAGAGGACAACTTATATTATAGCACCAATATCATAAAAATGAACAATTCTGAAACCCTTTAGAATTCAATGCAATAACAAACTCATTTTTAGACATAGTCAATGTGGGAATTTGTTTTGCTCCACTATACTTATCTGATACAAGGGTTCTGTGGTTCTTTCTTTTTCCCAGTGGGAGGGGGTCAAGTAGGAAGAAGAAAAAATGTTTGAGAACTGAAAAAAATTTTAATGTAAATTTGGTAAAATGCGAACTCATTGAAGACTGGGACTAGTTTTTGTTATCTGTCTATCCCCAGGACATAACACAGTACCTTACATTTAGTAAATACTTAATAAAAACTTGTTGAATTGGATTTGACTTGACACTTGATAAAATGGAAAGATCTCCCTCCTGATAAGAGAGAAAGAGAAGAATCGGAGATGACCCTCTATGTGACAAGGAGATCTCATATCCTGAGCTGAAAAATTCTGTTTACATCCCTCTCCAGATAAATATTTTTGCTGCTATAGGAACTATATTTTTTTAATCCACGAGGAAGTTCAAAAAAGTGCTTGCATCTTATACATGGACACAATATTTATGATAAAGATAATTACACACCATACGCCTGAGTGCACCTAATGCCTCAGCAAATATGGTAAACCTTCAGATTGTCAGCAAAAGTCACAACTCATCTAATTTTAGGCTTAGCTGAATTAAGCTTTACGAGGTTGCAAGGAGAGAGATAAGTTAGCAGAGAGAGAGCCAAGTGCATCCCAGTTAACACCTTGAATTACCCCAAGGAACAAACAATGAGACCAAAGGGCATAAATATGACATTCAGCCAGTGGCTCATCCCATTAAAGAGCCAAAATCAGCATTCAGTGCTTTCTTTTCCTTTCGAGGTGCCTTCCAAAGTTGCCCCAAGTAGCCTGCCTGTGATAATTGACTCTTACTGGTAGAGAAGGCTAGATGGAAAACAGACAATGATTTAAAAAAAAAAGACTCTTGGATGCAAGAAGTTGTATTAATTTCACTCTAAGCAGTGGAGTTCGTCATGTCAGCCCAATAATAATAGGTGCCACTGATACAGGCTCGGAAGGTCTGCAAAGGGCTGTACACGTGTCACCTCAGGCACCTTTTCTATCTGGTGAAGGACAGAATCAATTCAATCAACAAGCATTTATTAAGCACCTACTCCATACCAGACACTGGGGATATGAAGAAAGTCAATGCCAGCCCCTGCTCCCCAGAGCTCACATATGAAAACAACAGGTGCTCCTGCCTCTTGCCCACACCACAGTAGAACTGCCCGGCCACTGGTTTAGGGAACAAAGGTGGGAGCTTGACAAAAGGGAGCCAGGGAGGTGAATGCAGAACAATTAGTCCTAGAATCTTGAGCTAGAGCCGGAAAGGGCCTTGGAGGCCACGGAGTCCAGCTCCCTCATTTTATAGACAAGGAAACTGAGGCCAGAGAGGGGAGCAAAAGTCGGTGCTACTCCCAGACTGGGAGCTGGACTAGGGCAGCCCTGAATCCAATCTCTGCATTTTTTTTTTTGGTGAGGCAATTGGGGTTAAGTGACTTGCCCAGGGTCACACAGCCAGTAAGTGTCAAGTGTCTGAGGCTGGATCTGAACTCAGATCCTCCTGAATCCAGGGCCAGTGCTCTATCCACTGTGCCACCTAGCTGCCCCCTCTGCATTTTTTCAGGGAAAGAAACTGAGGCTCACAGGCGAAGAAATCTCAACAAGGTCACAGATAAGAAGCAGAGTCTCTCTCAAGCCCAGGTCCTTCAACTCCAAACTCAGCTCTCTTTGCTCTGTCCCCCCACCTAAGTCAGGACACTGTCCTCTCCCCTCCCCCAAAGCAGGACACAGTCTCCTGAATCCAAGCCCTCTCCTGGGTGCTGCCCATTCTACTACAGCACAGGCCCTCCAGGCTGAGGCAGAATTCTGGAGCAGACAATGATGTCTTCATCCAACAGACACTTTGGGTATAGGAGCCTCACAGCATCTCACCCTCAGCTGACTCAAAAGTCAGCAGTGGCTCCCTACTCCCTCTAGGGCAGGGCTTGGTCACCTTCCATCTGTGAGCTCTGCCTTCATTCTGATAACCATTTCACCATCAGGGCTTCCTTCAGAATCCTCTGTGCTTTATGCACCTACAAATACAGTTCTGAAAAGGGGTCTCTAGACTTCACCATCCTGACTGACCAAGGGGTCCAGGACACAAAGGGGTTAAGAACTCTGCTCCACAATAACCATCGTCAGACCACAGCCACCTTTCCAGGCTCATGCCCTATTATCTCCCTTCACAAACTCCATTTTACAGAGGGAAAGAAGGCTCAGAGGGACTGAGGGCTTTCCAGGACCACAGGGCTAATAGTATCAGAGTCTCCTTACTCTAGTGCAGTGCTTGGTCCAGCAGACTATGGCACCTCTCTGGAAAGGAACAGGGGTGACCTGGCTCAGAGTCTCCCAGAACCACACAACCTTCTATCCACCACATTACTGGGAATGTCTGTGAAGTAAACAGAAAACAAAATGAAAAACTGTCAATGAGACATTTCCAGAGACCAGAACTACTGGATTTCAGCATTGCTCCTCACTTCATCAAGCATCTTAACTTCCAGGCACACATGGTCTCAATGCAGCATAAGATTTGATTCCCTCCAATAAATTATTTTGTTTCACTAAATGCTTCCGATCACTGTATTATTCTTCTTAAGTCACAAATAGAATAAGTTTAGACTTAAACACTTGGGTTTAATCACAGGGTAACGTAGCTCACCACCCAGAAAGAGAAAGCGTTAGCATCTTCTCATAGGGCACTTACTCTGATGAGACCAAGCACTAAGTGATAAATGAATCACACTATTGACTGTGTACTACATTGCTATTGATTCAGAGAACGGACTGCGGGTTGCTTAATGAGATGGCAGCTGTTCACTTACAGATACATATTTTCTGGAAGGCCAATTGCAGTCTCAAGAAATCTCTATGAGAGGAAAGGGAACTTGGCTCAGATCGATAACACTGGGGACAAAAGCCCCTTAGGAAAACAACCATCCCTCTCCTCTGGAGCAGTTACACGGGGATGGATCATGTAAACGCTGCTGTCTCATTCAATTCAGTGGGGACTGTTTGGAAGTGATCGGCTGTGCAGTTCTCTAGGCTGAACCGAGGAGGGGGGAGAGAAGAGAGGAGGAGCCCCGCCTGCCCGTACAGCTCTGCACTGGGCGCAGGAACTCCAACCACCGTGGACAGGGAAGAACTTTAGAACCTGCAGAAAGAAGCACAAGCCAAGGCACGCGGCCGACTTCGAGTTCTAGGAGACCAGAGGGCACGTCGGAGAACGTGAAGCTTCCTGAAATTGGAGTCTGATTCTCAGCCAATCATCCATTACTTCCCTTCCCTTATTCTATGGTCCTGCCAGACCCGGCCTCGACACCTATATCCTGAGGAGATGAGAGTCAGTCAGCGAGCATTCACTGAATGGTGCCTCCATCTCCTCCTTCGCCAGGTCCCGTGTGTAGAGGTGCCCTTCTGTGCCAGGCAAACCGTTCAAAGTGCGCCTGGGATCGATCCCGTGCACCTTCCACCCCCCCACCCCCCGCCCCATCCTTAAGCATCTTCATAGGCTCCCAGCTTTACTCCCTGCTGCCTACAGCCATGCTCCCTCCACCCTTCAAATAAGCCTTCACTTGAGCGGCCAGTCTCTGCTGCCTAACGTCCCATTACTCTCCTCCCATTAGCGGCAAAACTCCTTGAGAAAGCAGTCTCAAATCAGCTCTCCTTCCATTTCCTCTCCTCTAACTCACTCTCTTCTCTACTCTGCCGTCTGCCCTCCGGCCTCAGCATTCAACCGACATTCCTCTCTCCCCAATGGCCAATGATCTTTTAATCTCTTCTTCTCTCAGCCCTCATTTTTCTTGACCTCTCTTTGACACAGCCCATGGCTGACTCCTGCATCAGGTGACCAGCAAGATGTGAAGGGCTTGAACAGATAAACCAAGGATTTTATAAGGGAAAAGACTCATGAGCACAAAAATATGTATAGCAGCTTTCTTTGCAGCTGCAAAGAGTGGGGAAACAAGGGAAGCTCATCAGTGGGGGATATCTGAACAAATTATGCATTAGGAGCAAAAGAGGATGTTATCGCTCCATAAGAAATGAAGGATGGTTCAAAAACCAACAACAAACAGACAAACTTGGAAATGTTTGTATGAACTGATAATGTTTCCAATAAAAATAACACCTAAAGAAAACCAAAGCTTCAGCACCACAAGCCAGGAGGCCAATGACAAAGCTTGCTCACTGTGTCCTAACACAAAGATCTTAGACTCCAGGTGCACAGTGAGGACAGCTAGGGGGCCACCCAGGCACAGAGCGCTGGGCCTGGAGTCAGGAAGACTCATCTTCCTGAGTTCAAATCCAGCCTCAGACTCTTCTTAGCTGTGTGACCTTGGGCAAGTCGCTTCACCCTGTTTGTCTTGGGAAATGGAAAACTACTCTAACATCTTCGCCAAGAAAGGGTCACAAAGAGTCCGACCCAACAACAAACCACAACAAAGCAGAATGAGGCATCTACTTCCCAACGTGACCAATGGAGCCATTTGTTTCGTTTGAAATGTTTGCTACAAAGGCTTCATTTCCTTACATTTCCAACTGGTGAAAGAGTCAAAGAAGAAGGAAGCCAGAGCTAGGCAGGACAAAGGAAAAAGAGGGAAGATGGCCATGGAAGTCTGGTGCCTTTAAGCGGGCACAGGAGGGAGCAGAAGCAAGACAGTTTTGAAAATTCACGTGGAATTTGTTATATGCATGTGATAGATACTTAAAATAATTTAACTTTAAATATATGCATTCAAAGGAGAAGTCAAGCTGTACATAGGAGAGATTTCCCGGTTTCATGTACAATCCTCTTTTTCCTGTTCTACTTTGAATATGAAGATGATCATTTTATTTGGTGTTTCTTAAGTTCAAACTAAAAAAAAAGTAAAATTGGTCATCTTGCTGTTCCACATACACAGTCTTCATCTCCCATCTCCATATCTTTTTTTCTCAGTAAATATTTCTTTAAAGTTCTTTTTTGGTTGTTTTTTAGGGTTTTGGTTTTGAGGTTTTTTTGTGGTGCAGTGAGGGTTAAGTGATTAGCCCAGGGTCACGCAGCTAGTAAGTGTCAAGTGTTTGAACCCAGATTTGAACTCAAGTCCTCCTGAATCTAGGGTTAGTGCTTTATCTACTCTATCACCTAGCTGCCCCCTCTTTAAAGTTTTGAGGTCCAAATTTTATCCCTCCTCTCCTTCCTCCCCTACCCCTTCCCTGAAGCAGTAAGCAATCAGATATAGGTTATATATGTGCAATTATGTAAAACATTTCCATAGGAGTCATTTTGTATAAGAAAACCTGAATAAAAGAAAAAAATGAAAGCAAGTGAAAAACAGCATGTTTCAGTCTGGGTTCCATCAATATCAGTTCTTTCTCTGGAAGTGGATGGTCCGCTTCATCATTAGTCTTTTGGGATTGTCTTGGATCATTGTATTGCTGAGAATAGTTAAGTCATTCACAGTTCTTCATCAAACTATATTGCTGTTACTGTGTACAATGTTCTCTCCGTTCTGCTCACTTCTCTATACATCAGTTCATACAAGTCTTTCCAGGCCTTTCTGAAATCATCCTCCTTGTCATTTCTTAGAGCACAATAATACTCCATCACCATCATATACCATAGCTTGTTCAGCCATTCCCCTATTGATGTGCATTCCTTTGATTTCCAATTCTTGGCCACCACAAAAAGAGCTGCTATAAATATTTTTGTACAAATAGGGCTTTTACTCTTTATTATCTCCATGTCTTTGTACAAACTGTTCCCCATACCTGGACTAGGTTCCATCCCAGTGTCCTCATCTAAACTTCTTAGAATTTCTAATTGCCCTCAGATGCTACTTTTTAACTAAAACCTTTCCTGAGTCTTCCAGAGACTCAAAAAAATCACCTTGCATTTATTCTGAATATAATTGGACAGTCAGTGAGTCACAGTAGATAGAGTGACTCCCTCAGGGTCTGAAAAACTTGAACCTAAGACCCATCTCAGAGCCAAACTAGCTCTGTGACCTTGGCCATGAATCATTTCCTGAATCTCCCGAGCTGTGTTGGCCCTCTCCCAAATCTACATCGTCTTCACCTTGTCTGTATTTTATAATATGCATGCCATCTCCTCAGTAGAATGTGAGCAACTTGAGGGGCAGAATGGTCCTGCTTTAGTCTTTGTGTCCCAGTGTGTAACACATTGTTGATGTCTCGTTGTGTCCAACTCTCTATGACTCCATTGGGGGTTTTCCTGGCAGAGATTCTGGAGTGGTTTGCCATTGCCTTCCCTAGCTCATTTTACAGATGAGGGACCAAGGCAAACAGGGGGGAAAGTCACACAGCCCAGGATCATATATCTAAGAAGCATCTGAGGCTGGATTTGAACTCAAGTCTTCCTGACTTAAGCTCAATACTCCATCTACTGCACCACTCAGTTACCCAGTACTTAACACAGTGCAGGGCAAATGGTGGCCCTTAATGATTCTTGTCACCTGATTAAATGATTGACTTGACCTGTGAGTGCTCCCAGCCACTCTCTAAGACTAACCCTAATTACTCATCATAAATCACATGTCCAGCTCTATCCTGTCCCATATTTGTCCATACTTAGGAATATAGGGAGATAGCTGGTCTACACACACACACACAAACACACACACACAAACACACACACACACACATATATGCACAAATATACACACTCTCACACACATACACACACACATGCACACACTCACACACACATACTCAGGTACAGACACAGAAGGCAAAGGGCGGATAACTGAGGTGTTACCATATTAATGAGGTGTTTAACTATAAAGATGCCATTACTCTCCATACCTCCTACAAATGTAGAAATGCTTCTCTGAGTTACAAGAGAAGCTTGGGATTACAATTAGCTAACTGAAAACTAAAGATCCCCCTGATCCAATTAAATATTGGAGCCGACTAGCCCTGCAGTGAGTCAATGTAGTTTCTGAGTTGGAACAAGTCCAGGCCTAAAGCAACCACCAGGGGCAGGGGAAGGGGTGGGGAAGGAGGGATGGTAGGAACAAGTCTTGTGCTCCATCTATTATGACACCTAGTTATGCCACTTAGAGAGAGAGGGGCAGAGAGAACACAAGGACCCTTGACGTTTAGATTCCTTTAAACAAAAGCCATCTTTGCCTGGGTTAAATCTGTGGCTATGTTCCATTTCTTTGATTCTCTGAATTAACTAGTCCATAACCTAATTAAAAATAAAGCCTTCAATTTGTTCACCATGGGTCCATCTATGCAACTGATCTCAGTCCTTAAAGACCACCCCAAATACCTTTGTTACTGACTACCATCATCGCTTTCAAAGACCAGTCTTTCCATGAGATTCTTTAAAACTCACACAATAGTCTAACATCAAAAGCTCACAGTTCTCCAACTCCAAAGATGTTCATTTACAGCATGCTCTGTTAAGAGCTTCTTTTATTTAATGAACTCTAAAACCATATTTACATAATCATCATTTCAAACAGGCCTGAGATGCATCTTAAGTAATGGACAATTACAAATGTCTCAGGTAGTATACCATCACATATGTATTTCTTTAGGGCTCATTTAAGTGGTTTATTAAGAATAACCAGCAAAAATGTTTAACTAGCCAATTAAAAGAGTTCCAGTCTAAGATGAAACACCCAAGTCATTTTGTTTGAACAATAGCTCACACACAGAGCACGGACTGATCACTTTGTCTACACTCTCTCCTCTGGTCCTGTGAGGACCCTGTGAGGTAGGTGCTGCTACTGTGGCCATTTAACCAGTAAGGAAACAGCCTAAGAGAGGTTAAATGATTGGCCCTGGGTCACACACCAGGAGGTATCTAAGGCAAGATTAGAACTCAGGACTTGTATTAACTCCAAGTCCAGAACACTAGACTGGTTTCTCTTGCCATCTTTTATCTACTGAAACTTCCCTACTCTCTGTCTTCAATCTTTTCTGCTCTAGTATCACAACAGGTAAAACAATACACCTTCCCCTCTGTGACACTGTGCCCCTCCGTGAAGAAGAACTCTGTTGCTGAGGCCTCAGGGGACACCAGCAGGACCACTGAAGTCGGGTCCAGCAATGTGGAATAACAGAGTAAGGGCTGCTGCCCTGGAGAGTCAGGAGCCTCAGACCTATTGGCCCTGGGACCCTGGGCCGGTCACTGAATCTCTAGGATTCCCAGCTTCCTCAGCTGCCAGATGAGAATGCTGCCTGTGGCCCCAACTTCACAGGGTCGTGGGGAGCATCCGATGAAGGCTCCTCTGTAGGAGACTTTAGGGGCCATTTGGCTTAGCCCCCCCCCCAGGAAACAGAGGCTGAGAGAAGCAGTGATACCCCATATTTGGCCCTGGGAGCTCAGATTCCAAATGCATCGCTTCTTCTGTTAACATTGACAATAAAGGACAATGACAGGACAGACAGGTCAGTATAGCCAGGCACAAAAGGGGAGGCTGAAAAGCCCCACCTCCACCCCCATTCTCTTGAAGGAACAATGCCAGTGGTGATAAAGCAGAGAAATGAGGCAACAGACCTGCCAGCTCTGAGGCTGAATGCCTAGAAAGGGCAGGCCCAAAGCTGCCTCAGAGGTTAAGTGAGTCTGGCATGCTCTGTCTTAGTGTCCTAATCTAATAAGTAAGTGGCTTTTAGAGTTGCAGCCCACTAACTGAATTTCCAGGCATTCAGAAGATCATGGATGGATCTAACAGGGCTTGTCTTGTATGGGGTTTCCTATGGGGGATGACAAGGTCACAGGCTTTTCTGCCCGGGAGCACAGCCTAAGCTTGAAGGGCTTTGTAGACCCACTCTCTGGACCTAGAAACCTCGGGGGCTGACACGCGGCATTTTTACAATGGAAATAAAACAGAGTTAGAGATGTAAAAAGAAAAAGTCATTTTGTATCGTTCTGTGTGGAGGACCAACCCAAACCTAGGCTGCATTCCATGAAAGGCCATTATTCTGAAGGGAAACATACACATATACACATGCATATTTATATTCACACATGTAGAAGTGCATACAACTTACATGTGTATTATGCATGTGTGTGTTTAAACATTCGCTCAGGCCTGTGCTTATATACGTGTAAGCACATGTATGTATGTGTGTTCCATGCACAGTATTTGCAGGCATACTTGGCTGCCTCTATATTCCATTCACATAAAAAGAGGGAATTTGGCACAAAGTGGATGGCCAACTGACCTTGGAGTTGGGAAGACCTGGGTTTGATTCCTGCCTCTGCCCTGCACCACCAAGGGCAAGTCTCAGAGCACCAGCACCTCTCTTGAGAGCAAGTCGCTGAGAAGCCACGTGTCTGCACTGGCAAAGGGAAGTTTGACCCTGGAAGTTAGTTCTTGTACCAATAAAATCCGAGGTACAGACAAAAGCACAGTGTGTTTTTTTCTTTCATCTAAGTATATACTAAAAATGCAATTACACAGAATTCCTGATCGACTGGGCTGCAAATCTGCGTTGTTAAAGAGAATACCCACGTCAAAAGGACTGCAACTCAGTGGAAACATTGAAGCTTAGAGAATTAGGATTGGGAAATTCCTCTTCCCCAAGAGCTGTGGAGAAATGTGTACATTGGCTTGAATGATTCCTTGTGCCAGGCCCTATGCCAAGGGCTGGGCATCCAAATACAAGAAAGAAAATCCCTGCCCCCAAGGAGCTTACAGTCTAAAGACACACAAAAGAGAGTAGGGGAGGGGTAGTGCTAGCATGGGGGCATGATAGAGTCCAGTTCAAGGAACACAGACAGCAGAAGGGAAGAGAGGGATGGCTCAGGAGCCCTTATTCACTGGAGGCTTTGGGAGGCAGTCATGGCTCAGCCCTCCAACCAGAGGGGAAGAGAGGGTACTGGTGAGGTGTGAGTAACAAAGCTCATTAAATCTCAAAGGACCATGTGTCTTTTGATGATGAGGTTTCTTGGGGTCATGATGGTGTCCACTTCAAAAGAGAGCATCTAATGGGAGACAAGACCAAGAGGCAGAGAGACAAAGAACTAAGAGAACTTCTTCCCTGAGAGTCTGAATGAGAGTCTGCCATTTGGGGAACTAAGGGCAAAAAATCTGTAGAAAATGTACAAAAAAGAATTCTTGAGAGAGTGGATGAGGGAACTGATTCCAGTATCTATGGAGAAGTTGGTGTTGCAGTACATGGCTAGAAATGATTCTGGTTAGAAGTGATATATTGTTGAAATATTTACCTAGGTCTTTGTTCAAGCAAACACTTATTAAATACCTACTATTTCCAGGCACTGTGTGAAGCTGCTGGGGATACAAAAAGAGCCAAAAGACAGCCCCTGCCCTCAGGAAACTTAGACTCTAATGGGTAGACAACATGCCAACAAATCTATGAAAAGCAAGCTTCATGCAGGATAGGTAGGAGTTAAATAACAGAGGAAAGGCACTGCAATTAGGAGGGGTTGGGAAAGCCTTCCTCTAGGAAATGGGATTTTAGTTGGGACTTCAAGAAAGCCAGGGAGGTCGAGCAGGAGAAGGAGAGTGTGCCAGGCATGGGGGGAGGCCAGAGAAAATGCCTGGAAATGACAGAGTGCCATGTTCGTGCAATAGCCATGAGGCCAATGTCGCTGGGTCACAGAGAACCTGGGCAGGAGTAAGGAATAAGAAGACTGGAAAAGGAGGAGAAGGCTGGCTTATGACGGGCTTTGATGCCAAACAAAGCATTTTGTATTTGGTCCTGGAGGTGAGAGAGAAGAACTGGCATTTGTCGAGTAGGGGGTGACACGGGCATACCCAAGCTTTAGGAAAAGCACTTTGGTGACTGAATGAAGGATGGACTAGAGGGAAGAAAGAAACCTGGAGCATGCAGACCCTGCAGCAGCTCTTGTGAGGTGATGGGAAGAGGGGAGGAGAGAAGGAGGTGGATTAGAGAGATGCTGCTGAAGGGGAAATGGATAGGCCTGGCGCCATATTGGATATTCAGAGTCAGAGATAGTGAGCAGTGCAGGGTGACTCCCGGGAGGAGGGTGGTCCTCTCAACAGTCAAAGGGAAGGTGGGGTGGGGAGGAGGTTTTAGGGAGGAAAGGCGATGAGGACCATTTTGGATGTGTTAAGTTTAAGTTGCCTATTGGACATCCCATTTGAGATGCCTGGAAAGCAGTTGGAAATGCAAGATTGAAGTTCAGCAAGGAGGTTGGGACAGAAAAAGTCGATATGAGAATCATTAATATAGATATAGGAATTAAATCCTTGGGAGCTGATGAGATCATCAAGGGAGGTAGATAGAGGGAGAGGAGAAGAAAGCCCAGGGTGGTATCAGAGAGGTAGGTGGAGAAGCAGGAGAGAAGACTGGCCCAAAAGCCTAGAGAGGGAGAGAAGGTGACCGACAGTGTCAGAGGCTACAGAGAGGCCGAGAAGGAGCACGGGGAAGAGGCCTCTGGATTTGACAGCTAAGACCTTGTTGGCCACTTTGGGGAGAGCAGCTTCTCCACCCATTATACTTACAATCCAGCTTTGGAGCTCATTCTCCCACCAAATAATAAAGTCAGCAGCTGGACTGTAAGGGGTGGAGAAGCAATAAGGAAATGAGCCAGTGGCAGATGGACTGGACACTGGGGTAGTTGTCAATTAGTTGATGCAGCCAAAACCAATAGATGCTACATATCATCAAACCTAACCCTAATACACACACAGTCCTTTGTAAACCTTTACATTCTACATAAATCTTGACTATTATTAATGTTTTTTAAAGACCCCCATGTTACAGAAAATATAAAACACAAATCACAATGAAATGATTGGAAGTAATCTGAATTTAAAATGAGCTTTTACACCAGAATAAGAGGAAAGGATAAAAATTGGTCTTCCCTGTTACTGAACTGCTTCTCATATCATGCCAAGCGATCTAGAGGAAGATATCTAACATCTTGGGAGAACCCACTATCAAGGACTGATGGTAGGGCAAGGACAAGAATCCCACAGGATGAGAGAGAATGGATGGGTCACTCTGTGTTGTAGAAGGAAAGATTTGCAGCAACAAGACCACAAATCAACGGAAACAAAGAAGTCTCTTTCACTGTCATTTTAATCCATTAAGTAATTAGGGTCATGAGCTTCCTCTTACCCAAGAGTGAAATTGAAGGAAGCTGTCAGCATTTCCCTAAAGATTTAGGAAACTAAAGTCTAGTCATAAATGCCTTATTCCCATTTTGTGATTTGTGAAGACAGTGAACAATCAAGAATGTCATTAATTTGGTGATGCCCCACAGGTCAGCTTACTTTTTCTAATTTCATTCTGAAATATTGGCACAAACAGTCCTCCATTTCTCAAGTGCATGTCTTTATAATAGTGCCTATATATCTTCCAAGATGTTACTGCAACTGAAAAAATGTATTTTTATATTTTACATGTATTTTATTATTATTATTATTCTCATAGAGTAGATTAAACTTCCATTAATATCCTACACTAATACCTCACTGCAAGGCAAAGGTCATACGGAGTTCAAGCCTGATTTCAAGGTCAAGCAGATCCTGGCTAGTCCTATTACAACCTGGAAAGTTTCAGGCACAGGTACAAAGATGGGTTGTACATCTTCCTGAGGACCAACCTAAACTGAGTTCAGAATGGGGAATAATTGATGAGGAGGATGACGACAAAGAAGACAAAATGACAATGACATATCCAGTCCAAGTGACCCTAATAGATACTTGAGGGGAGCCTGCTTCTAGCCATGCAGGACTGGGTCTTGTCTGAGCCCTCTAATTGGCTGTGGAGCCAGAACGGATGACTCAAAGGTTGCTAAGCCAGAGCTTAGTGGGTATACAGGTGGAACAACCTGCCCTTTGTTTCCTTTCCCCTTTCTGGCTGCAGCTGAGGCAGGACCACTGTGAGCCCCCTCCCCAGTCAAGGAAGGAAGGGCAGCTGCCCTGTCTCCCAATCACAAACATCTGTCTGGGAGCTCATGGTCACCCCTCTCTTTTTGTATTTGTGCTTCTCTGATCTTAGTCAAATGCGTGTCCTGAAATCATCCAGGGGACAGCTCCTGGGGGTCCACAGTTAGGTTTGCAGGGTCGAGCATCCGAAGTGAACTCGGCCAGGTAATCTGGTGGCTCAGAAGCTTCAGAGAACCTAGGAGTGGTGCCACCAGCCCCAGAGCTGAACAGCAGCCTCACTGACGGTGTCCATAGGAGCCACTAGAAATGGCAAACCCCAGTAGAGGAGTTTCGGATGGAAATGATGGAAGTGGTGGCAGCTGCAGGATACATGAATGCTTGTGGTGGGCTTGTAGAGGGCATGGATCCTGGGAGCCAGTGGACATAAAGCCCAGCAGAGTCCCACCCACGGGAAGCTCCCGTGAGAACTCGGCAAAAGAAGCTCCCTACACACGTACTGGGCTCATTACCCTTGTTGGTGCCCATCCTCCCCATGGGAAACGCATGGATTTCTGGGAGATTCTGCCTCAGGATTGGGGGAAAGCTTTTATACCAATTGTTCTTGCAATGGCTTCTTAGTAAATGCCTTTTCTAGCACCTCTGGTTTATTAGTCAGAGAAGGGAAAGGAATATGCACCTACCGTGTGCTAGGAGCTGTGCTAAGCACTCTACAAATATGATTTCATTTTATCCTCACAACAACCCTATTATGTAGATGCTGTTATCATCCCCACTTTTACAGCTGAGGAAACTGAGGTTAAATGACTTGTCCAGGGTTCACAGCTAGTGTCTGAGGTCAGATTTGAACCCAGATCTTTCTGACTCCAGTAATGAGAAGCACAGTAGTAGGGGCTCTTCAGAAACAGCACTAGAAGAATACAGCCCTGGATTGCCTCTAGAATACTGAGGGTAAGCAGCAACTACTCTGATGGAGTCCCCACACCAGAGGGTGAGGGAGTAGTGCCAGAGAGGGTGTTAGTCCAACCACTATGGACACCAATATCAACAAGGCAGAATGATGGTCAATCAACAGTCCAGAGGAAGAATCAGATCCAGCTGGAAGTAAAAGGCTCCTTCCTATAGATGTGTGACCACTTGTGGGAATGTGGCAAGGGGAGATTCCCATGCAGAGCCAGGTGGGTGTGGATGCCTGCTGAGGTTCTTTTCAATGGAGAGTCTAGGATTCTGTAAATGGAAGGAGGAAGCAGTGTCCCTGTCCTTTCCCCTGATAACCCATGAGCCACAGCTTGGCCCAAAGTCATCACACTGACAATGAGATGGTACTCTCCCATCAATGATGGGAAAGGCAGCATGTGGAGTGCTACAACTACAGGAAACAGAGGAGACCCGGATGGAATCTCACCCCTGACCCAACATCTCTGAGCCTCACTTTTCTCATCTGAAAAATGGGGATGATACAATATTATACACAATCCAACATCATAGGGTTGCTTTGGGGGTCCACTGAGAGACTATGTGTTTGTGGAGAGCTTTGCAAACCTTAATAAGCTATTGAAATGACTGCTCTTCTTGTGATTATCCCATGTGATCCCTCCTGCCCCATCCCCTCCCTCATACACACAGACCCATAGGCGCACACGTACATACACACTCAGCCGAGTTACCCACACCTGGACACCTCTCATAGCTCCCCAAGGTTTTATTCAGCATCTAAGAGTCTTCTCATCTTCAGGTGCTGTTTTGATTCTAGTCCCATCTATTTTTATAACTTATTTTTATTCCACTGTGTGGTTCTGTTCTTACTTTCCACATCAGTCTCATCCAAAACATTCACTCTCCTCTTGGGTTAACACTATTTCTCCACCCAGCCTAACTGGGGTCTCTGAACAGAGCCGGCTCCAAAGCCAAGAACATCAGGAAGCGAGTTGATAAAAATTCCTCCTCCTCCTTGTTTGGCCCTTTCTCCTGGCTCTTCTGAGGCCATATACGTGCTCAGAGTTCTCATTGCTTTTCCCTCTACCTACGGGCAGCTAAGAGGTACAGTGAAGAGGTCTTGGGCTTTGAAGTCAGGAAGAAAGAACTGAGTTCAAATCCTGCCTTAAATACTTACTATCTGTAACACCCTGGGCAAGTCATGTCACCTCTGACAGTTTCCTCATCTGTAAAATGGGGGTCATAAGAACACCTACCTCCCAGGGTTACTGTGAGGATAAAAAACATTTGTAAACTAATTGACACATAGTAGATGTTTAATAAATTCCTGTTTCGGGGGCGGCTAGGTGGCGCAGTGGATAAAGCACCAGCCCTGGATTCAGGAGGACCTGAGTTCAAATCCGGCCTCAGACACTTGACACTTCCTAGCTGTGTGACCCTGGGCAAGTCACTTAACCCCCATTGCCCCTCAAAAATAAATAAATAAACAAACAAACAAATAAATAAGTAAATAAGTAAGTAAATAAAGAAATAAATAAATTCCTGTTTCTTTCTTTCCCATATCTAAACTGTTGTGTAGCTATCGAATCCCTATATAAACGTGAGGTCTTATGATGATGCCATTGTTTGAAATGCACTGACAACCAAGCACATGTTGGAGACAGTAAAGGAAACTGGAAGAATCGGAAATGGATCTGCTTTTGAAAAATTCAGGTTTGGAGCTCTGCAGGGAGGAGAGCCGGCTTGGATAGAGCCAGAGCCCGTGCTAAGCCAGCCCCAAATATCATTAGCACCTAGAATGGAAAGAAGTAAAATGTAACTGGAGATCTTACATCAAGATCGTCATGGTGGAGACAGTGCCACCTGGACAGCAAACAGAGCGTCACGCTGGATGCAGAGAGTACCACCCCGGATGCCAAGAGAGCCAGATTCCCCCCTCCCCTTCCCCATCCCCATCCCCCGCCCCGCCCCGCCCAGCATCACTCACTGGCCAGCCATCCCTGAGGGACACCTGAGCCCTTCTTCTCCGTCTTTTAAATGAGAAGAAACACAGCATCGTAGCTGCCCTCCCCACTCCCAGGTAGTCGGAAGGGACTGGTTTTCTGTTCCTAAACGTGGATTTCATCACATGCCCCAGTGTCTCCTGGGAGTTGGGAAGTTAGGGTGTGGCCCTCTAAGAAAAGATAGGTTCCCTTCTTCCAAGCAGGATGGTGTAGTGGAAAGAGCACTGAATGCAAAATCAGAAAACCTCGTAGGCATTCACAGGGATCCTATTCTGCACCAGGCACCGTGGTAAGTGCTTTAAAGACATTATCTCACCTGATCCTGACAACAACCCTGGGAAGGAGGCGATATTACTGTCTTAATCTTATAGTTGAGAAAACTGAGGCAGACAGAGATGAGGTGACATGGAGAGCCACACAGCTAGTAAGTGTTAAGTGTCTGAGGCCGGATTTGAACTCAGGTCCTCCTGACTTCAGGGCCAGTGCTCTATCCACTGCACCACCTAGCTGCCCCAAACATGCACATTTTTAACAGAGAAAGAATAGTTTGCATTTAATCACCCTTAAAATGACACCTCATGGTACAAGCCTGATATTTCTATTGCATTTTATTATAAATGTTTTATGAAAGGCTTAACATCCTACATCAATACAACCAATTAAACTTAGTTAATAACCATTTACATTTAAATGCATTCATTCAAATGCTAAACTATCATAGCACTTTTCAATCCCTCCCTCTCATCCCTCATTGGGATTCTCCATTTATCCATTCATTCTCATTTCCTTTTCCTCACACATGGGCCTGTTATTCTGAACTGGGACATGAACCACTCCTGGAAGTCACCCCCAGGGACCCTGGACCTTCCCAAGCCCAATTTTCCTTCCCCCTCTGCCCACCCATCCCTGCCTCAGCCAGAGGCAAGCCTGGCTCCTTTCCATTCTGAGCCTGGGACATGCTGTCCTCCTGGCCAGAGCCCACCGGCGCTGCTGCTGCCTCTGCTGCCTGGGGTCCTAAGGTCTCATCACCTTCTCTACCCCTTTCCCTGCCAGAACCCAAGGCCCTGCTGGCCTTTGCCGGGACCTGCACTCCCCTTTGCGTGATGACTGACTCTGGAAACCCGGCTGAGCTCCCAGCGAGGGAGCGTGGTCTTCTCATTCCCCCTGTAGCATCAACACAGAGTGCCCAGCCAATCACAGCAACCCTTTAGCCGCTGCTTTCATAGTTGTTCTGGCTCTGATCGGTTCCGCATACTTCAGAGAGATCTTTCCAGGTCTCTTTGTGTTCCTCATACTCGTCTAGCATTGCTGCCTCACAGTATTCCATGACAATAAAGGACCACAATTCCTTTCTCTGTTCTCCTACTGCTGGACCTTTTAGCTGTTTCCAGTGTTTTGTGATTACACATAACCTGCAGTAAGAATCTTTGTTGTGTTTAAATAACACTTACAGGTTACACTCCCTCAAATGCAATAAACGGGTGATATTACATTTTTTTTTTTGCAGGGCAATGGGGGTTAAGTGACTTGCCCAGGGTCACACAGCTAGTAAGTGTCAAGTGTCTGAGGCCGGATTTCGACTCAGGTACTCCTGAATCCAGGGCCGGTGCTTTATCCACTGGGCCACCTAGCTGCCCCCGATATTACATTTATTTTTTAAAACCAAAAGCATTAGTCTTTCCAGCACACACACACACAAAATACCACTCCCCGAGTATTTCAGAAATAATTTAAAATAATTGGATTCAGGCTTTCCAAACACCAGAAGGGTCCAACTGACCTGTCTTCCCACTGGAGTGATGGTGAGATGTCTTATGAGAAAGATTCTTTCTAAAGACAGTTTCTACCATTACTTTATTTCCCCTTGATGTTTCTATCTTTACTTGTGTGTGTGTGTGTGTGTGTGTGTGTGTGTGTGTGTGTGTGTGATAGAGACAGAGAGACAGAGAGAGAAGCAGAGGGAAACAAATGCTAGACCAGTGGGCAGGTAGGCTAATAGGAAAACAGGCAGAGAGAGGAACAAGAAAACAGAACTAGACAGAGAGGAGACAGCCATATAGAGATTTTCTAACATACTCTAGATATTAACCATTAAAAAAAAAACCCCACACAGACATGTAATAGGAACTTTTCTCTTACAGCTAATGAACCAGTTGTTTTTATAATAAATAGATTCTGGCAGCTGTGTTTTTGCATACAAGATGCCATTTGATTTGTTATTACCCTCCTACCCTGCCCCCTGCCCATAACAATCCACATGTACACTTGAGGCACAGAAAATTAAGGAATGTGCATATGGTCACACCGCTCCTAAATAGCAGAAGCCAGGAACCAGGGTCTCTCCCACCCCAAAGCCAATGCTCTCCCCAGAGCACTCCAATACCTGGCAGATGGGCTGAGCCGTTCTTTAAGCTTTCAAAGGGAAATCACCAATATTAAACAATCAGGCATTCTCCAGAGATGGCCAGGTTCTGGGTCACATTCTCCTGACTCCTGGTCCAGCTCTCTACAGACAATAGCCTCCACTCTGCTTTGCTTCAAAGAAGAAAAAATGTGTTTCCTGCATATCTTCCCATCCAATTTCATCATAACCCTGTGATCTACACTGGAGATCTATCATCCCAAGCTCTGCAGATGGGATATCAAAAACCAAATGAATATAAATGACTTAGCACCCAAGAAGACCCTAAACAGCAACAGGGCCAAGACTATAGCAGACAGAAGTCAAGCATTCTAAATCTAGAGCTGGAAGGACCCTCAGAAGTTATCCAGTGCAAACCCTCATTTTACAGACAAGGAAACTGAGGCACACCGAGGTAATGTGACTTGCTCAAGGTCCTATGAGATGCTACCAACAGAGGAAAGATTTGAACCCAGATCCTCTGACTCCAGCATCACACTGATAGCCTACTGATATCTGGTCCACTTCCTTTTCCATTCTACTATGCTCTGACTTTCAAAAGCAGACCATGTGCTCTACACTAGGAATGTTGCAAGGGGTCATTGCAGGAACTGGCTCATCTTGAGCAAAGGTATAAAGCCCAGACATGAGCTGTGCCACCTGGGGACTAGCTAAGAGGACGCTTTATCTGGAGCAGGGAAGGTGCCGAGGAAAGTCACATGAAATAAGACTGGAAGAGTGGCTGGGGACTGTGCTTTTTATCCTAGAGACAAGAGGGAGCCTCTGAAGACCTGTGAGTAGCTATGGCCATGCGTGTTGTAGTGAGGTCCCTTTGGCAGCTGTGTGGGGCGTAGAATAAAAAGCAGGAGACATGAACCAGAAGGAACAATGAAGAGACTCTCAGCTAATATTAAACCCCAAATGTATGGGGCCTCAGAGATTCATCAATCCCCGCCATGAAGCTACTCAGAAGCAGACTCACAGTCTTCGTTTGTGACTCAGGAACCAATGGATTTCGCATAACAGATTTCCTGTCACAAGACAGAAACCCTATTCACAGGAAAATGTAGTGCACCATAAAATTAATTCAAATAACTGAAAGAGAGGCCAGTCTGAATTAATGAAAAAGCCTACTAACTACCGTTTTACTCCTTTCAAGTGACATGTACGTTCCTATGTCACCATGGACAAGTTTAACTTTGCTTCTCCATGCCTCAGTTTCCTCATCCTGAACTGAAGGGATTGTACTGAAAGATCTCTTTAGTCCCCTCTGACTCGGCCTCAGCTTTCCTGGTGTTCTCATCTGAGCCTATGGCCCAGGACAGGTCTTACCAAGGCTGCTGCCAGTGATGAAGAATCCTTAAACTCGTTCTTGGGATAAAGCAGATGTTTCAATTCAACAAGCATTCAGTAAGCACCTACTGTGTGCACTGCACTGTGCTAAGCCCTGACCATGCACAAAAGTCACATAGGAGAGAGCCAAAGAGAAAATACACAGATTCCTCAAATGATAATAGCCCATCTTTCTACAGGTTGTATGGGTTACGAAGCACTTTGCACAAATGTTCTCCTTTGATCCCAAGATGCTAAAATACAAGGATATGACCCATGCATAGAAGACATCCAAAGAGAAGGAGCATGAAAAGGTCAAAGGGGGAGAGCATTAAGGAAGGTTTCATGGAGGAGGTGGCAGTGGAGTTGGACCTGGAAAGCAGAGGAGATACCCATGCCAACATTTGGACAGCAGAGGAATTCAATAGAGAATGAAGGAAGGGATTTCTAATTAGTATGACCTATTCCAAGAGCCTAGCACAGCATCTGGTACTTAGTAGGTACTTAATGTTTCTTGATTGGCTGATTGATTCACGGTGAAGCAATGAAGCTGGGAAAATTTCCCCTCAAATCTCAACTCTGCTCCTTAGCTACCAATAGTGTGAAGCACCTACTATGTGCCAGGTTGAGCTAAGTCAGACTATGCTGCTGTGCTAAGTGCTTTACAAGTATCTCATTTGATATAATGAACAACATTCAGTTTCAGACACAGCGACCAAGCTCCACTCAGGTGGAGCTGTCTTGGGAGCAGTTGGCAATGTAGGATGAGAGCCAATGGGAGAAACAAACCAGAGAAGTCGTCTGTATTGAGATGAGTAGATCAGATCACTGGGCAAGAAAGAGCAGAAGCCACAGAGAAGAAAGAAGGTGGAGGACAGAACCACTCCCCAGCCTCCCATCTTGGGAGAAACTCAACATTCCCCCTTCTATCCTATAATCCAATGTATCTTGTATAAGTGATAAGTTTACTTTTGCCAGGGAGGGAGAGGCAACATATGACAGCCCCTAGAGAAGCCCCTCCAAATCAGGCAAACTGGGTTCAAGTCCCTGCTGCTGCTGGCTGTGAGTTCTTTTCAGTGTCCCTTGCTCACCCAGGGAATGTTCTAAGACTAACCTGAAGAACAATGGTTGATCTGTACTGGGAGAGAGGGGAGTTCCCTATTCCAATGAAATCCTAAATCTATTTTACAAAGAAAGATGAGGAAGTGGTTCACCATGTTTTTGTTTTGGGCAGTTGTCTAAGCTGGCCACACAGAAGTTTGAGTCGATGGAGCAGAGAAAGAAGGAGACATGGCCCTCATCATTGAACAGCAGAAACCACAGCCTCCAATTCTTTTCAACCTGACTCTAATGGTGGCTTGGGGATGAACTCTGGGGAGAGTACTGGGGGGAGCAGGGGCGGTATGACAAGGGTAGGAAAATTTCTTTGGACCCACAAAGTAATCTGCCCTTACAGGATCACACGGTTATAGATGGAAATCCAAAAGGAGCTCAGAAGCCCTCTAGCCCACCACCCTCATATTTTAGATGAGAAAACAGAAGCAGGCAGAGGTGAGGTTACTTATCCAAGGTCACACTGGTTGTGTCTGAGGTGAGGTTTTTTTCTTTTTTTTGGTGAGTCAATTGGGGTTAAGTGACTTGCCCAGAGTCACACAGCTAGTAAGTGTCAAGTGTCTGAAGCCAAATTTGAACTCAGGTCCTCCTGACTCCAGGGGTGGTGCTTTATCTGCTGCACCACCCAGCTGCCCCTGAGGTAAGATTTCAAACCAGGTCCTCTAACTCCTTCCATCATACCATACCAAAGGCACCCAACATTTTCCTTCTTAAGTTTTCTCATCTTGAATTTAGACATAACATCATCTTCTTCACATATGCAGAGATGAGTTGACTTCATGAACAAAGGTTTGCTCTCTCGCTCACTCTCTTTCTCGATAGATGGATAGATAGATTCCTATTTCATACTTGATATTTCTTTTTTTTTTTTTTTGGTGAGGCAATTGGGGTTAAGTGACTTGCCTAGGGTCACACAGCTAATAAGTGTTAAGTGTCTGAGGCCAGATTTGAACCCAAGTCCTTATGACCCCAGGGTTGGTGCTCTATCCACTGCGCCACCTAGCTGCCCCCATACTTGATATTTCTAAGGAAACTTTATTCAGTTCCTTATGCTATCCAAAGATAGGATTTGGGACTAGCCTCCTCTTGATTCATTTCTCTAAAGACTTAATATTACAGAATTTCTTTGAGATGATAAATCACAGGGCAGCTAGGTGGTGCAGTGGATAGAGCACCGGCCCTGGAGTCAGGAGGACTTGAATTCAAATACGCCTCAGACACTTCACACTTACTAGCTGTGTGACCCTGGGCAAGTCACTTAACCCCAATTGCCTCACCTGCCCCCCCCAAAGATGATAAATCACTACTGTGCAAACAGCTGGTATCATCTATATGCTGGATCATACTATCACTAAAGACCCTTCATCATCAGAACCTAGTTACCAAATGTCTAAAGCATAGTTCCTCATGTTATTCTATAACAGGGGAGCAGAGCACTTCAGCTACAGGTCTTGCTAATATGTAGAACTCGGGGGCAGCTAAGTGGCGCAGTGGATAAAGCACTGACCCTGGATTCAGGAGTACCGTACCTAAGTTCAAATCCGGCCTCAGACACTTGACACATACTAGCTGTGTGACCCTGGGCAAGTCACTTAACCCCCATTGCCCTGCAAAAACAAAAACAAAAACAAAAGCTAATATGTAGAACTCTTGTTTTTAAGCCCTAGCAGAGAATAGGTGAGGAAAAGGAGCTGGGAATGAAGATTAAGTATACGAATGCTTTGGAGTCCCCATGCAAGTATCATGGATGGATTCCTGCTGTTGAAATAGTGGGGATTCCCTCTGTGTAGACCAGCTGATGGGAGGAGTGCTGCCCCCTCCCCTTCCTGCCTGATGCTCCCCAAAGGCCTTTTCTCTGGCATCTTCCATCATCATCTCACATAACCCAGATGGATGGCCTGGCTCTCCTTTGTTTTCTGGGTTCTCAGCAGAGCTTTTTAAAGCTTTCCCTTGGGTCCTTAGCACCTAGCACAAGCCTCAGTTCATTCTGGGTTCTGGACTTCCTGATACCACTCTATTGATGGATTGATTGATTGCAGGGCAATGAGGGTTAAGTAACTTGTCCAGGGTCACACAGCTAGTAAGTGTCAAGTGTCTGAGGCTGGACTTGAAACTCAGGTCCTCCTGAATCCAAGGCCAGTGCCTTATCCACTTCACCACCTAGCTGCCCCTTCCTGGTACCTCTCTTAAAGGGCCAGGCCACTTTTGTGCTCTTCTCCAGCTGGCTCCCAGGACAACCCAATAAGCCTTTAAAAGTCACTCTCTTTCTTCCAGATCAGGATATCTGCAACTGGGTTGGCAAAATTTTGCCCATAAGAGCCTCCCTGTCTAGAGCTACCTTTGTTGAGTGTCAGGCCAATGCGATGGTGCCTATATTGTTTTTGCTGAACTTTTTGAAATCCATTTTCTTAAAGACACTTCAAAATTCACCTTCCCTGCTTTGGTGCTAATGAACTCAAAGATGAAACACTCACTTTTGCCCAGGATTCTCATCGTTTCCATTAAAGCCTCTGTGTTAACACCTCTAGTGATGGGGAACAGCCTACCTCATTAAGCAGCATCTATCCCGTCTTTGCACCACTTCTGCTGTTAGGAAGTCCATCCTCAGATTTCACTCCAAGTTTTGCTGTAATTTGCACCATTGATCATGGTCTGTCTCCCTCCCCCACCAATTCTGGGTGTAAAATAAGGATATACTTTGATCCATATGGACAGCCTTTCAAATATGTGAGAGTAGTTATAACATTTTTCCTTATCTGTGTACATGTTGGTAACATGGATAGAGCACCTAGAGTCAAGAAGACCTGAGGCCAAATTTGACCTCAGACACTTACTAGCAGTATGACCCTGGGTAAGTCACTTTGGTCTCGATCACTCATCTGGAAAATGGGGATAAATCGAGTACCTACCTCAAATGAAATTAACATCCATAAAGTGCTTTGCAAATTTTAAGCACCATATAAATGCTATTATCATTGTGATGATGGAGATGGAGGAGGAGGAGGAGGAGGAGGATGTTCTATTCTTCCCCCACCAGAATATAAGTCCTTTGAGGGCAGTAACTTTTCCATTTTGACTTTACACCTCCAGCTCCTAGTACAGTGCCTCTCAACTAGCCAGAGCTAACCCAAACCTTAAAATGCTTCTGGTTAGGAAACAGGCACTTCAGAAATTAAGAAGTTTGGTGAAAAGAATGCAGTGTCAGGGGGCAGAGACCTGAATTCAAATCCTGCCTTGGATGCTTACTATCTGGGCATGGCCTTGGGCAATTTACCTAACTTCTCTGTACCTCACAAAACTAGGAGGTTAGATTTTATGGCTGCTGATATCCACTCCAGCTCTGAATCTACAATCCTCAAATGACCCACATGTACAAAAATATTTATAACAGCTCTTTCATGGTAGAAAGAATTGGAAATCAAGGGATGTCCATTGATTTAGGGAATGACTGAACAAGTTGTGGTATATGATTATGCTAAATACTATTGTGTTGTAAGAAATGATGAGCAAGATTCTCGCTTTCGGAAAAACCAGGGAAGACTTAGATGAACTTAGGCAAAGTGAAGTGAGAAGAACCAGGAGAACATTGTACACAGTAACAGCAACATTGTGTGATGATCAAGAGCAAAAGACTTAGCTCTTCTCAGCAATACAGTGATCCTAGACAATTCCAAAGAACCTCGTTTCAAGTCTCATCTCTAAAACAAAAATCTTTGTGTGACCATGTCAAGTCATTTGACACCTCAGTGCCTCAGGCAACTCCCTAAAATTAGAAGTTACAGAGGAATTGCCCATTTACATGGCTTACAAATGCCTTCTTAGAGTCCAACTGTACTCATCTAGTATCTCTATCCAAAAACAAAACAAAAGCATGGACTTCATGACTTCTACATTTTCATCTAAGTCAACTGATACATATCTGAAAGAAAATAGTCGTACTTCCTAATGTCATCCTCAAAAGTTAGGAAGGGTATAACTCCAACCACTCAAAACCTTATGTTTTGGGTTTTTTTTTTTTAAATAGAGCTGGGGTCTTGGAGTCCTGCAAACTCAATATGAAGTAATTGTGCTTCACTGCTTTTAAAAAGAAATGGGGTTTGAAAGGAGACCTAGGACAGTCCTTTATCCTCTGCCCTGCTCAGACCGCATCTCAATGCTTGTGTTCAGTTCTGTGCTCCCAGTTCTAGAAAGACTGTTGACAAACTGGAGCATGAGCAGAGTATGGTCACCAGGGAAGATGAGGTGCCATACAGGAACCCACTGGAGGAACTAAAATGCTTAGCTTGGAGAAGAAAAGCTTTGGAGAGGGAAGACACGACTGCTGTATCTTCAAGCCTTTAAAGGGATGTCATATGGGAAAGAAATTAGAAGTGTCCTTGCCACCTGAGAAGGAAGAACTGGAGTGATGGCAGATCATGACTCCCTATGAGGAAAATGTCCTAATAATCTGAGTTTATTGAAAGTGTCATGGGCTGGCTCCAGAGGCACTGGGTTCTTCCTCCTTTGGGGTCTTGAAGAAAGACTGGATTAGCCACTGATTGGGAAGAATGGAGAAGAGATTTGACCAAGTTGCCCCCCCCATTGGCCTCCTGGGGTACTTTCTAACTGATTCTTTAGAAGCCCCATTTTTAAAAGGAAGTAATGATTTAAGTAGGCTTTACTGACACTGACACCGACAATGTTTTCTGGATTGTATAAGACATTTCCTGTTTGTGGACTCAAAGGATTTTTTACATAAATTCATCATAAACACTAAAATGATAAACATTTATTTGCCATGCTGGAAAAAATGACTTCTTGATGAGGTGTCCTGAATTAATGCTATTAGCCCCTTGAGAAATACTGCCAACTCATCTCATTTCACTGTTGGTGTGGAGAAACTGCATTCCCCTTAAGCCAATTTCTGTCTCTTCTAGATATGTACTCTCTATTGCTAGGACTTGGGAAGCCAATGAGCAACTTGCCTGTCACTGGCTTCAGCAAATGGCCTCTCTCTCCCCGCCTCCCCCAACTCTGGTGCAATGTAGCTAAGCAGAGATGCAGCTTGCTTAAGAAGATAACCCAAACAACATGTAATATCCCTAAGTCAAATACTTTTTTAGCCAGCCAAGTTCTCAAAGGCAGTCCTAGTCAAAGCAGGTCGAGAAATGTGTACTTTCACTAGGCAGCTCAAGCTTGGGAGCAGCTCGCTAGCCACTAGCCAGTGTTAGCTCAGAAATACTTAGAAGGAAGAGTTCATCAAACCCCCTTTAAGCTGCCACTGGAAGAGCTGAACTGAGAATATTTCAAACCAAAAATGGCCAATGGAGGCAAATCCTAGGACTAAAACTTCTCCAGTTTGCTTCTATGGTTTCAGAAATATGACAACCATTGCTGCCCTGACAGGGAGACTTCAAGGACAAACAAAAACATCTCTCTTCTTCCAGGAAAAGTTAAATGAGCTGGTAAAATACAGAACATTATAGGAGAGAAGATGAAGCAAAGGGGAATGTGAGTTAAATATTCTTGGTCTCCCTTAAAACAAGACAAGGCACAAAACATCATTTCTACAACACTGTAGTGGCAGTCCTTGAAAACACAGTCTGGGCAGCTAGGTGGCGCAATGAGTAAAGTACCAGCCCTGGATTCAGGAGGACTTGAGTTTAAATCCAGACTCAGACACTTGACACTAGTAGTGTTACCCTGGGCAAGTCACTTAACCCTTATTCCCTCACCACCACCCCCCAAAGAGTTAAACAAAACACTACATGTCATTGAAGCTCTCTAACATTAATTCTTTCAGGGGAGCAGCTAACCCTTCAATGATAGAACTGTAATCATCTCTAGCCTTCACTCCACAAACACATGCGCTAAATTGAAAACACAAAACCACTCTCTTGCCATACAAGGAAAAGTCTTTTCCTGCATTTTTTCAAGAAGTCTCTTCGAGAGCTTATTCCTCCTTTCATATACCTTCCTCTCAAGCTTCTGCCTGAAGATGGATCATTTTAAAGGTTATAGGACCATAGAGCAGCTGTAGAAAGGATCATCTGATCCATATGCCTTGTTTTACCTTGGAGGTGAAGTGACTTTTCCCAAGGTCATGGGACTAATAAGTGATCTTCCACTCATTTACTGGTAGAGTTGCCTACAGCCAGTGAGTGCTATGGGACTCTAAGATTGCCCTTACTCTCCAGGGAACTTTGGAATGTTTGTCATGTTTTGAGGGGGCAAACAGGGGCATCTCTGTCCATGCCCAGTCCCATCAGCAGACGTCCCAAATCTGTTTTCCTCATCCTGCCATATGGTTCCATCAAGAAAAGAAGCAACCTCCTCCAAGAGAAAAGTGCAGCCAAAGCACCTCATCAACCTGAGTTTCAACGTTTTACAGAGCAGTGAAAAGCCTTGTGTAGGAAGTTAGTGCCTCACTGTGCCGGGGATAGTTCTAAGGTCATCTTGCACAATAACAAGAAGGTGATACTAACAAGAACCAGAATAAGTTAGCTGTTTTCAAGGCCTTTTTCTCGACAGTTATTTAAAGACTTTCGATGGGCAACGCTCTGAGCTACATTCTGGGGATAGAGAGACAAAGAAAGGAAGCGTCCCCTGCCTTCGGGAAGCTTACATTGTACAAACATTGAACATTTAAAATAAAACTTTGCCTGATAATGGTAGTGCGCTCATTGTCCTTTCGAAAGAAAAGAGCCCTCTTCAGTTTTGTACTGGGCTTCCCCAGATTAGGAATCAAGCGCATAAAGCCTCTTTCCCACAATGGAAAAGATCCTCGGGGCAATGGAAAAGCCAATCTGAATCCCGGAGATCCAAGTTGTGTCCCTCAGTGACCTTTGGAGTGAAGCGGGGATCCTTCAGGCTGAGATCTGATCGCAAAGGCGAAGCTCAAAACCCCCATCCATCTGGAGCCCATCTCCCTGGTAGTCGGCAGCGCCCACAGGGCCGCCCTTGGCCCTCCGTTCTCGCCACCCTCCTCAGTGGGTTCAGAGGCAGCCAGCCGCCCACGTCTGTCCTCGCCCCCACCACAATCCCAAGACGCCAGAAGCCTGTCTAGCTTCAGGGCGGAGGCGGTCACCCCTTGGGTCCGTGCCCTCCTCCCCTCCATCACCAGCCGAGGCTCCCTTGCCCTGCGTGGTGGGGAGCGCGCAGCGAGCCCCCTCTCGCCTCCGCAGTGCTGCAGACCCCTCTGGGGCCGGCTGCTTCCCCAGAGTGCTGCCTGGTTGCTGGCGGGGTTCTCTGGTCCTCAGCTCCAAGATCGCCCCGCGCGCCCCAACGCCTCACCTGTTCCCAGTCGGCTCTGGCCCACTCCCTGGCCTCCCGAGCCGGCCCAGGGGACTGCTTCCAGACAAGCAGGAGCCGCCCCGCGAGGCTTCCGGGCCAGACGTCCGGCTCGGCTGGACTCGCTTCCTCCGCACCCACCCCTGGCCCCGGCCCGCGGGAGCCCAAGCCCCTCAGGGCACGGCCCCCTCCCCAACTTTCCAACTTCGGACGCATGGCTTCCACACAGCAGCAGCAAGGGTGTGGGGGTGAGGTTGGGGGGTCACCACTCTCTACGGCCAGTCTGGAAAGGCCGAGGAGCGGCAGCAAAAAGCAACACACGCATCCCCCCTCCCACCCGGCGCACACTCGCCGGACCCAAATCCCGGGCCCCGCAGCGAGCTCGCTCCTCTCCCGCCGGCCAGCAAAGACCAAGCAGCGACAGCACGGTCCAGGATGGAGCTGGCCGAGCAGCCTGCAGAACTTCTAAGGCTCGGAAGGGAAGAGGAGCAGAGGGTCGTCGCAGCCCTCGGGCTTGCCAGGAGCGCTAGATCCCCCACCCCAATGGGGCTTGGGCAGACACTACGAGCTCCTAATGTCTCTCCACCGCCCCTAGAAAGGCAGGTGCAACAGATAGCTGGAGTAGCGCGATGGGGGTGAGGGAGAGCTCTCCAACACCTCTCTGAATTGAAGGAATGCACCCATCCTAAGGGTCCTCTTCTGGCGCCCCCGGGAGGCAGTTAGTCACCTCACGCCCCCACCCACAAAGAAACAAAAAAAAGAGCAAACTTCTCCCTCCGCGCCTTTGCACCGCCGAGGCGGCGACTGGCAAGGGAAGGGCTAGCGCCAGGCTCTGCTGGGAGGTCTGGGGGCGCGCTAGGGGAAGCGAGGACTCACCGTAGCTGCCGGAGCGCTCCTCCTTCTTCCTGACCCTCATCTCTGTCCCCCGGGCTCCCCGTGGGCGCCCCCTCCTTCTCCCGATGCCGCTGGCTGCAGCTCCGGGAGCTCGCAGGGCCGGCACGCCTGGCTCCCTTGCCCGCTCCGCTCTCTGCCCACGCCTCAGGCTCGGCTCGGCTCAGCGCGCTCTTTGTGGCTGTGATGGCATCCGTGAGCCAGAGGCAGGGGCAGCGGCCCCAGCCGGGCTAGCTGCCCGCCTCAGCCCTGTGCCCACTCGGCTGGGCGGCTGCCACGGCCGGCGCCCGCCCGAGCTGCTGCTGCTGCTGCTGCTGCTGCTGCCGCCGCCGCCGCCCGCTTGAGCTGCCTGCTGCTGCTGTCACTGATGCTGCTGCCGCCGCCGCTGCCGCCGCCGCCGCCGCCGCCTCTGCTGCCGCTACTGGATGGAAAGCAGATCCCAGGCTCCAGAGAGACCGGCCCACACTGACCTCCCTCTCCCTTTTCCCACACCTTTCTTCCCTTCCCTTCCCTTCCCTCCCTCCCTCCCTCCCTCCCTCCCTTCCTTCCCCAGCCTCTAGTGTCCCGTCGGACCTGAGCCACCTACTCCGATCCAACCAGAGCCCTCGCCGTCACAGAGTAGCTGGGGCGGGGTGGGGGAGGGGGGAGATGCTGTGATGGGGGAGGCCGCGGAGGGGCAGAAGAGAGAGGGAGGGGGAAAGAGGGGAAGGAGAGGACGGCGGTAGCCGGCGGGAGCCAGAGGGACAGCTGAGGGAGTGAGGGCCGCAGCAATTGAGGGGGAGAAGGAAGAGGAGGGCAGGGGGATTAGGAGGAGGGGGAAGGAGGAAGGGGGATCAGGAGGAGAAGGGGAGGGAGATGTGGAAAAGGAAGAGTATGGAGAAGGATGGAGAGGAGGAGGAGAAGGAGGAAGCATCATGAGCTTGGGGGGAAGCAGAGGCAGAGAGGGCCGCAGCAGCAGGATCGAAAGAGGAGATTCGGCTCAAGAGACCCGGAGAAGCGGAAGCGACTCCAGCAATCCGCTCCAGGAGAAAGTGCAGACTGGAGGGGGGTGGAGGGGGGCCATACTGAGGGCTGAAACAAGGTAGGCCAAGCCTCTGCACTGGGAGATAGTACCGCCCTTTGCATCCTCCGCTGGCCTCGACTTTCCAGGGCCTACCGAGAAGGGGAGGTCAGCTTGGATGCCTCCAGGCAGCAGTGCCTCCACTCGGGAAAACAAAAACAAAAACATGCGGAGAGTCTAGACCTGCAGGAATTGAAATTCCGGATCAAAATCAGACACCTGGAAGACTGACCCAGTTCTAGCCTGAGAAACTTAATAGCGGGGCTCAGGGCAGTTCCCCTGGGCAAATGGGGAAGGAGGAGAGAAAGCCGATGTTACGAGACCTATATTACAAAGAATTGTTTGGGGGGGACGCATTTTCTTTGAATTCCAATATTTATCAGAGGACTTGTTACATCCTTTGTTTACAAAGTTAGTGTTTGTCCTGAGGAGCTGTCCTTCTCTGTCGTGCTGACTTCAAAAAACCGTAAAGGATGTTCTTTCCTTGTCCCACCTCTGAGACAAGATCGGGGACAGACATCCATTGGGGAAAAGGCGGAACATATTGTGGTCCACTGAATGTTCTGAGATATCCCTGTGCTATAAGGAATGATGTGTGCGATGAAGACAGAAGCTTAGAAGATCTATATGAACTGATGCAGAGAGACATCTAAAGCCAAGAGAACAAACATAAACAATGACTCCAACAACATATTGGAAGGAACAACCAAGCACTAAAAACTCAAAATCGACTGTAACACAATTATGAAGATCGATCAATGAAGAAGGATGAGAGGCCACCCCATCCCAGCTCTTAGGGGGGGAGAGGGGCACAGGTGTTACACATTGCACTTGTTTTCAGATTTTTCTTAATGTATTAATCAGATGGATTGATTGTGTTTCCTCTTAAGAATACTCCTGGGGCAGCTAGGTAGCACAGTGGATGGAGCACCGGCCCTGGAGTCAGGAGGACCCGAGTTCAAATTACCCTCAGACACTTAACACTTACTAGCTGTGTGACCCTGGGCAAGTCACTTAACCCCAATTGCCTCACCAAAAAAAAAAAAGACAGGGAGGTGAGATATATGCAGGAACTTTATGAACACAATTACAAAATGCTATTTACACAAATAAAGGTAGATCTAAATAAATGGAGAAATGTTGTTTATGGGCAGGCTGAACCAATATAATTGAATGACCATCCTACCTAAATGTATTTATTCAGTGCCATAACAATCTTACAACCAAAGGATTACCAACTGGAACTAAAACAAATAATCATGAATCTTTGTGGAAGAACAAAAGGTCAAAAATATGAAGAGGCTTACTGAAAAAAGGGGAAAGGGGCCAGGGCCTAGCAGTACCAGATCTTGAACTAGATTACAAGGCTATAATCTTCAAAATAATTGGATACTGTGATGTTTAAAATTGAATGTGTTGTCTAAAAAATCTAATGTGTGGTCACCTTAAATTAGAAGGTTCAGCCCCAGTCTTGGCGCATTAAGCACTTATTAAAGCATACCAGGTATTCACGTGGCATTCAGAAAGTTAAGAAAAGGCCTATCTAGCCTAGAGCTCCAGTCTGGTGAGGTTCTTCCTCTAGTCCTCTGCCACAAACCTGTTTCAATCACGAACTCCCCAGCAAACTGAGTGTGGAAGCTTTTTATAGGTCTGGAGCATGGGCGGTCCTTACACACTGCTTCAAGCTGATTGGTGGGCATCATCCAAATCCATTGAGTTCAAAGTCCTTAGCTCCTGAGAACAACACCTTCTTAAGGGCTAGCCAAGTGTGGTTACAATCTAGTTAATTTGAAGTAGGCTAATCAGCAGTCAATCACTATCACTTAATTCAATCAGTTTAGATTAATCTCCAGGTGGGCCTTTGAGTATCTGGCAAATCCCATTATTTCATCACAATACTGAGTAAGAAATAGCAAGAATGATCAATGGAATATTGAACCAAATGAGCACAGTAAAGTAGTGTTTGATAAACCCAAAGAATCCAGCGACTGGGGCAAAAACTCACTATTTGGGGCAAAACCTGATGGGAAAACTGGAAAGCAGTCTGCAGAAACAAAGTATAGATAAAACTATACCAAGCCAGATAAGTTCCAAAGGGGTATTTGGCTTAGACAGAGTGATTTCAGAAGCAAATTAGTGGAGTATGGATGAATTTAATTGTTAGTTCTATGAATAGGGGAAGACTTTATGACCAAACAAAAGACAGAGATTTATGGGAGGCAAAGTGGACAATTTTGATTGCATAAAAATAAAAAAGGTGGTTTTTTTCACAAACAAAATCAATGCAACTAAAATTAGAAGAACAGGAAATTGGTGGAAATCTTTGCAGAGAGTTTCTCTGATAAAGGTTTTGTTTTCATAATATATAAGGAACTGAATTCAGTCTATAAGAAGAAGAGCCATTCTTCAATGACAAATGATCAAAGGATATGTGCAGGTAATCCTCATATAACCCAAGAGATCAATAGCCTTCTCTAAAAAAATCTAAATCACTAAGAGAGAAATGCACATTTAAATAGCTTTACTCAGGGGACAGGCAGGTGGTGAAGTGGATAAAGCACTGGCCCTGGATTCAGGAGGACCTGAGTTCAAATCTGGTCTCAGACACTTGACACTTACTAGCTGTGTGACCCTGGGCAAATCACTTAATCCTCATTGTCCCACAAAAATAAATAAATAATAAATAAACAAACAAACGAATGAATGAATAGCTCTACTCATCAGATGAAAAAATTGACCCCCCAAAAAAAGCAAAGTGACATGCTGGAAGGGCTGTCAATGCACTATTGGTGGAGCTGTGAGCTGGTCCAACCATTCTGTAAAGTAATCTAAAACCATGTCCCAAAAGCTATTAAAATGTGCACAGCTGTGGGGCAGCTAGGTGGCACAGTGGATAGAGCACTGGCCCTGGAGTCAGGAGTACCTGAGTTCAAATCTGGCCTCAGACACTTAACATTTACTAGCTGTGTGACCTTGGGCAAGTCACTTAACCCCAACTGCCTCATTAAAAAAAAAAAAATGTGCACAGCTCTTGACTCAGCAATACTGCTATTAGGTCTAGACCCCCAAAGGGATTAAAAGAAAAGCAAGAGGACCTGTTTGTATAAAATATTTATAGCAGTTCTTTTTCGGTGGCAAAAAATGGAAACTGAGTGGGTGCCCATCAATTGGGGAATGGCTGAACAAGTTATGGTATATGAATGTGATGGAATACTGTTTTCCTCTAAGAAATGATGTAAGGGATGGCTTCAGGGAAAACTTGGAAGACTTGCATCAAAGGATGAAAAGTGAAATGAGCAGAATCAACAGACCAATTTGTAAAATAACAAGGATATGATAAATACAATCAACTTTGAAAGATTTGCTAACTCTGATCAACACAATAACCAACCACAATTCCAGAGGTTCAAGATGAAATATACTATCCACCTCCCGATAGTGGGTAGACTCAAAGTGTGGATTGAAATGTATCTTTTGGGGACTTGTTCAATGTAGGAATTTGTTTTTCTTGATAATACATTTGTAACAGGTTTTGGTTTTCTTTCTTTCTTGGTAGGAGTGGAAAGGGGTGAGAAGGAAAGAATTTGGACCTGAAAATAAAATAAAATGGATGCTTTTTGTTAAAGAGACATGCCAGGCCACCTTGCTGGAAGCAAGAAAGCCAGCCAGGATTCTACTGAGTGATGGATGACATGAGCTCCTCTGCAGTACACAGACCATATAGCCTTGATCCTTGTGTAACATGACTGCTGTGGCCCCCTCTCTCAGGGCTTGGCCTGCTACATATCCCCCTTAGTGGAGAAGTCAGGTACCCAGAGAGACTGGGGAGATCTTTTTCTCTACCACTATTAAATGTTCAAGCCTCTGATGGCTGGCCAAAGAGACCTGGTGTCCACTTTCTCTAGCAGGGGTACAGAAAGTCAATCCTTGCTCCTACAACTATGGGGAGAAGCCCCTGATGAGGTGTGCAGCACAGAGTCTTGCCTGGAGCACTGAATGATTGAGTGATTTGTCCAGAGTCATGAAAAAGTGGTACTTCGATCCAGATCTTCCCAAATGCATTGCTGACTCTGTAGCCACTACAGCACACTACATCTCTGCAATGTGGGTGGTTGTTCTTCCTGTTCAGATGAAACCTCTCAGTGCCTTACTACAGTCTTTACAAATTTCTGGGGCCAGAAACAATTTGTCACCAGGTGACCAGCTTTTGGGAATGATTATGCAATTATGCAGGACAGGTCCTGGATGACAAAGTTACCTTATTGTCAGCTCATACTTGACTATCCTCTATGTATGCCTTTGAGACACACAGCCCATCACTGTTGCACATGATCTCATTACCTCTCCCCTTATTCTAGTCTCTCCCCACTCAGCAGCCAAATGATCTGCCTAAAGCACAGGTCTGACCACATCTTTATCTTGTTCAGTAAACTCCAGTGACTCACTATCACTTCCAGGGTCAGATATAAAATTTGGTTTGGCACTTAAAGTTCTTCACAACCTGGTGCCTCTCTAGATCTCCAGACATCTTCTACTTCATTCCCCTTTGCGAACTCTGTGATCCAACTATGTGGGATCATACACCATCCTCCACCTCCCACCTACAGGCCTCTGCATTGGCTGTCTCCCAAAGCTGGAATGTCCTTCCTTCTCACCCATGCCTTCTACAAGACCCAGCTCAAATCCAGCCTTAGTCAAGATACCTTTTGCTCATGGTCCCCCTTCCCCCCCTTAGGCCTTCCCATGGAAATTACCTTCCATTGACACTAAATATATCTTATCCATGAAGAGTTATTTGCATATTGGTTACCCCCATTTATACTGTGAACTCCTCTATGGTGGGGAATGTGGTTTTGCCTTTCTTTGAATCTCCAGCCCTTGGCAAGCGGCCCAGCACATAGGAAGCCTTTAATAAATGTGTCTTGACTGAGTGAGTGTCCGTCTTGGCAGAACCTGTCAGACTTTGCCCTCTACTGGCATAGTCCCTAAGAAATAACAACAAAAAAACCCTCCACTCCATGATTAATAGTAGAATTTGATATATAATATTGAGCCTGATATAGAATATATACATACATATACACGTGTATACAAACGCATGTATATTGTGTATATATGTGTGTGTTGTTGTTGTTCAGTCATTTGCAGTTGCTTCCAACTCTTCATGATCCCATTTGGGGTTTTCTTGACAAAGATACTAGAGTGGTTTCCCATTTCCTCTTCCCGCTCATTTATAGATGAGGAAATGGAGGCAAAAAGGCTTGAGTGACTTGCCCAGGGTCAAATGGCTAGTAAGTGTCTGAGGCCAGATTAGAAGTGAGGAAGCTGAGTCTTCCTGATTCCAGACCTGGCATTCTAACCAGTGTGCCACCTAGCTACCCTGTATATGTGTGTATGTATATGTATATGTGGATGTATGTGGATGTATACATGGATATGCTATATACGTAAAAAATTCTGAAAACTCCGACATAAGAATTGTGAACTATATTCATTCATTTACTACCTATTGAGTGCTTACTATATGCAAGCCACCATTCAAGTCACTGTAAATATATACGAAAGGTTTCACCAGACAATAAGCAATAATATATGAACACCAAGCTGCTAACATTCTATACCCCCTAGTCTTCCAAATGCAAGTTGTGTTTCCTCCAGGAAGTGATCTGTAATTAACTTTTACCAACACTGATCACTCACTACACAAAACTATATTTTTAGGTAATATATTCATTTGCTATGATTGAAAAATTGTTTTATAAATGTTCTTGGGTATTTTCCGTGCATGTAAATCATATTAGCAAGTAAAACTGTCAGATGCTTGGGTGCAAAGAATGTGTCCTCTTTTATTTTGTATGTAAGACAGCGTTGTTATGTGTATATGGTTAGGATGACCATTCTTGTACCTCCAAGTGCTTTCCCATATGTTGTTATCTCATTTATTCTCACAACTTTTAGGCAACACATTGAAAGAGGTATCCTCTGCCTCCAGAAGTGCAGGAAGCTGTCCAAAGTAATCTAGCATCTGAGTTGCTACCAGGAGACTTGATGAATTATATGTTTACAAAGGATCATAAATGTAGCTCTAAAAGGGACCTTAGGAAGCTTCATGGGCCAATGCATTTGATTTTTAGAAATATTTTGATAATTGTATTTTAATATATTTGGTTTCTTTAGCCCTGTGCATGTTATTTTATGCATTTAAAACCATGATTCTGAGAAGGGGCCCATGGACTTTTTCAGAATGCCAGGGAAGTTCATGACACACACATAAATGTGAAGTATTCCTAATCTAGTACATCTCTCTCATTTTGCAGAGGAGGAATATGAGTCCCTGGGAGTAATTTGTCCAAGATCATACAGCTAGTGATACAGATGAGTTAGGATTTGAACCCAGGTTCTCTGAGCCTAGAACCAATGCTCTTTCTACCATACTATCATGGGGACAGAGCTAAGATGGAGGAGTAACAGGAAGGAGTATAGCCCAGCTCCTCCAATACACCTTTTCAACAAATATCTAGAAAACACACCAGAATGATCTTTTCACTATGCTATGCTGCCTCCCATGAAAGAGGACTAGTGTTCTATTCCATCATGTATTGGGGTTGCCATTTTGTGGGACCAAAACATATCTTTTTAACCTCAACATAATTGTGGTCATGTTTTATGACTGAAGATCACAGATTGCCAAGAATTGAAATTGTGAATGACCAAAGGGCAATACAAAGAGGTGCAGCAGTTGTCAGTAACCTACATTGTTTTATCTGTGATGATGTGTTTGCAAGAAGTAGCACAACAGGCATCACCAAAGACATGTTGGCCATAAAAAAGTAAGGCAGTCGGGGCAGCTAGGTGGCACACTAGCCCTAGATTGAAGAGGACCTGAGTTCAAATCTGGCCTCATGCACTTGACACTAACTAGCTGTATGACCCTGGACAAGTCACTTAACTCTCATTGCCCAGCAAACAAAACAAAACAAAACAAAAAAACCCACAAACAAACAAACAGAAAGTAAGGCAGTCTCCTATGTGGGATAGTCTAAGTGCTGACTGGAAAATGCTCCGAGACCCAGAGGAAGGCTTCCAAAGCACAGGGCTCCCCCAGGAATTACCTAGGAACAACCACAACTGTGCCAATGGACACAGAGGCACAGGGCACTTGTGATGCACCAATAGAGAGTGCAATCTACACCAAGCAGGGCATGTAATGATTGGAATGACGCCACCTACTGGAGACTTACTATAGGAAAGTTCTGCCATGAAGTGAAGGTCTTTGAGGGCAAGACCAGGAGTCTTTTCTTTGGTGTCAGGAAGTGACATTCGTTTGTGGGAGGAAGAAGGGGGGAGCCTGGCGCTCTGACTAGTATAGATTACTAGTATATTCTCAGTTATGCGCAGCATAGCACGCATTTTTTCCATCATACTGTCTTTGGTGAAATTAATATGAGATTTAGGAAGTATGGAAACTTATCATTTCAGAGACTAACTTACTGTGAACTTTGATGCAGGCCCTGGAGAGAATATATGTGCAACAAAAGGAGAGACAGGTATACGTAAGTCCATGGTTTGCTTATGATGGTGACTATGTAGAGCACAATTACTAGACACAGTCCAGTTTCATCCTCTCTCCTTTTCTATATTGATATTATAGTATTAAGTAGCATAGGATATTATTTTTGGCTGTTTCATTGAGCAAACTTATTCGTTTTTCAAATGAAAGCAAAGGGGGGAATGTGGTAAAAAATAGAGGTGAATGCATACTATTGAAACGGTTTTTGAAGGACTGCCAGTTTTTGAAGGACCGCCCTTTTGGAGAGGAGACCATGACAAACAGCTATGCACCTGCTGCTGCCTGGGAGAGGGTGGCCAAGCACTTGAGACTTCTGGAACTCGAGCTTAAAAAGCTGAGTAGAGAACAGAAGTTCTCTCTCTCGGCTCGCACACTCTGGCTCAGGTTTGACTGCTTGTTCAGATGATCGGCTCTGGTTCTTGGTGGCAGCACGCGTTTGACTCTGGTTCTCAGCCTGAGAGGTAGCTTTGGGATTCGGTGAGTTTTATAAAAGAATATAGAATAAGCTTAGATCTAAGACTATTCATTTGTATTTCTACTTTCCTATTTCCCTGATCAGTATCACCTATTTGTTGGCTAATTAATTCCCAAACAATAAAAGCTAAATAATCCCTGTCTAATTAAAGCTCAGAGGCTTCTTTCTCTTACTGGTCTGGGAGATATATAAGGGAAAGGTTAAAGGGGAGTTTAATGCTCTTATATCCAATTTTAAATCTCACAGGCAGAAATTTTTCAAATCAATCGGCCAGTCAGTCAGCAAGCTTTTTAAAGAGCCTACTATGTGCTGGGTGCAGGGCTGGGCATTAGGATATAGAACTATAAAGAATGGTGAGCCCCTCTGTGCAAGGAGCTTACACTTTGAAGGTGGAGTGAGCAGTGACATGGTTAACTAAGGAAGAGGAGAAATATGAAGAGAATAAATACAAGTAAGTACAAAGTAGTTGAATACAAAGTTATTTGAGAGGGACAGAGGACACTAGATGTTGGGCAGATCAAACAAAGCTTCATAAAGGGAGAGAATGACTCTAATGGTGGAGGGAATGGGGCAGTACAGGCCTAATAGTACTGGAAGTGCCATAGTGCACAAAGCGCCCTGAAGTCAGGAAGACTTGTATTCCTGAGTTCAAATTTGGCTTCAGACACTTCCTATCTGTGTGACCCTTGGCAAGTCACTTTACCCTTTTTGCCTCAGTTTCCCCATCTGTAAAGTGATTGAGAGAGGAAACTAGCAGATTAGTCCAGTATCTTTGGCAAGAAAGCCCCAAACAGGGTCATGAAGAGATGGACCTAACTGAAAACAACCGAACAACAATATACCCGTATATTCCAGACAGCAGAAAGACAGAACATGGAGCATTGCATGTGAGGAACAGAGAGAGCCTGGTGTAGTTATATCACGGATTGTAGGAGCAGAAATGATGTTCGGGCTAGAAAAATCAGGGGGCCATGTTGTGAAGGGGTTTAAACTTCACACAGGGGCATGTGTATTTTATGCTAGAGGCAATAGGGAGCCATTGAAGATGGTTGTTTAGGACAGTGATGTGGTCAGATATGCACTTAAGGACCCAGAGGATTGTGGCTGTGCCAACTCAGGCTAGGCAGGTCTCCAAAGTCTCCACAGCTTCAGAGATGACTCCTCATGGCGGTTGAAGAGGCCTCCCAGGCAACCTGAGCTGGTGTTTCCAGGTTCCCTGCTTCTCCAGGAGCCAACAGAAACCAACCACCATGAAACATAGCAAAGTTTCGGTCTCATTTGAGTCCCTGATACACTTGAGCAGAGACAACTTCAGTGTTATAGGCATGACATTTAGTGAAACCCATTGGATGGTGATGAAACGATTCTGTCCGAGGTCTTTTGCCCCTATAGGAGCCCTTTGAGAGTACAAGCAGAGGGCTGGAATGGGGCTGTGTGTATACATTATAATCATCCATCACAAATCATTCTATCCCTGGAAAGGAATGGCCTGTGCAGTGAGGGATGGACAGGTTAGAGGAAAGGAATTCATAATGCCCATGGTGGAGAGTTCCACGTGCCCAAGAGGGGAAATGAATTTGTCACACAAATTATACTGAAGGGCAAGATGAAAACATAATTCCTGCTACAGAGAATATGATTGTCATTAATTGTACATGATTGCATTTGCAGTCAAAAGGTTGAAAATATTTATTATAATGCCCTATTATATAACATCCTGAGAAAATCTTTTTAGCGGAAATATTTTCTGTTGAGTGCTTATCCTTAAATTAAGTGGTTTGGGGAAATTAGAGACTAAAAAGGTTCTGATGACTTTGAACTATTTGAAAGTCAAAAGAAATGAAACTTTTCCCATCTAAAAAGGCTTATCATTTGAAAAACATTCTTCCTTTGAAATGAGGACAATTGCCTGAGCCTGTGAGTCAAGCTGGTCAAGGACAGGAGACCAGAGTGAAACAGGGTGTCTCACTAAACCCATGTCCAAGGGAAGGGGAACACGCCTTCATCTAGCACTTACTATGTGGAAGGCACTGCGCTAAGCACTTGTCACAAGTAGTATCTCATTTGAGCCTCTCAACAAGAGGTAAGTGGTATTATTATCCCCATTGTACAGTTGAGGAAACTGAGGCCAGCATCAGTGAAGTGCCTTTCCCAGGGTCACCCAGCTAGGAAATGCCTGAGGCCAGCCTTGAACACAGGCCTTCCTGACTCCAGACCTGGGGCTCTAGCCATTGCACCAGCAGCTGCCTACAATGTCCAGGATTCAAAGAATGTAATATACGGCAGCCAGAAGAGAGGGTCAGAAAGGTCCCCAGACAAGGAGAGGATACAGAGGATAAACTCAACTCTTGAGTCAGGGCACACCACCAGAAAATGATCCCATGTGCTCTCACTTCTCCTGGAAACGGGCTACTTCTTGTCTCCTTGCGTGGGGTTCTTCACTTCTTCCTGGAATTTCACAAAGTAGTTCATTTAATGTTTAATGAATGCTCAGGCACTTGACTTGCATTCTTCTTTCAGAGAGCCCGCTCTCAGGACAGAAGCACCTCAAATGGATTACATAGCCCATATAAATAGCCCATACGGACCTCTTCTCCCTCCTTCAAAAGAAAGAAAAGGCCCTCCTTACATATTTGACCACCTATACTAGATAATGGAAACTAAAATTCCCATCTAGATACATAGGATGTCATAGCATAAAATATTTTCTTATATGTGGGTGTACAAATATACACAAATGAATAGATAGATGGATATTTTAAAGCACATGGAATGTTTTTAAGATGGCTGTATTTCCTTTTAAAGTAATTCCAAGGGCAGCTAGGTGGCGCAGTGGATAAAGCACCAGCCCTGGAGTCAGGAGGACCTGAGTTCAAATCTAGCCTCAGACACTTGACATTTACTAGCTGTGTGACCCTGGGCAAGTCACTTAACTCCAACTGCCTCACACAAAACAAAACAAAACAAAAAAACAATTATTAAAGTAAGTCCAGTTGTAAGTTTTCCAAGAGTTACTTCTAGTACTGGGAACTATTTAGAAGGGCCAGAGTCATCTCAATGGATTTCCTTCTGCCAACAATGATGGTATAGTCTATTCTCAGATTAGTTTGAGTACATAAAGATGTAATTAATCAGGACGAAATTCAACCAGAACCCTTCAGTAATTGGAATTTTTTGCATCATACCCTTAAGAGAAAGAAGGTGGCCACAAGAAAATAAAGACATATGAAGGCCTTCATTTCTTATTTTGATAGTTTTAATGTCAATGATAAGAGGTGAGAGGAGAGGTCAGGAAGACCTGACCTCAAATCTTCTTAGACTCTTTCCAGCTGTGTGACCCTGGGTAAGCTATTTAACCTCATTCAACCTCAGTTTTCTCATCTGTATAATGTGGGTAAGAACAGCATTTAATTCATGGAATTGTTGTGAGGACCAAATAATATTTACAAAGTGCTTCCTAACCCTTAAAGCACCATCTCAATGGTACCTATTATTAACAATTGGAGCCATATTAAAGAGAAATCAGCTGCCTGGGGAGGAACTGGGACCCCATTCACTCAAGGTTTGCAAACAAAGGCTTAGATCACAAGGATTTCAAGAATATTTTAGGTTATATTTTTACTGAAGTGCATGTTGAGCTAGACACCCTCTGCAAGCCACTTAGAATCCTGAGATTCTATGATATGTCACATGCCCCAGAGTACTGTACCTTCACATGACAAGTATCATTTTTATAGTCTTTCATCAGAATTCTCTGCACACATCTCATCTCCCTCAAGAGATTAGAAGCTCTTGGGAGTCAGAGGCTGTGGGGTTTTTTGGGGTTTTTTTTTTTGGTATTCTCCATAGTGAGTGGTGCTATTCCATTAACATAGTGAGTATTTAATAAACATTTATTGAATGAATGAATGAATGACCTGGTATCTATTAGAAAAATAATTTTGTGTAGTTATTCCCTGATAGGTTAATGGTCTGAGGATATGAACAAACAGTTCTCAGAGGAAGAATTGCAAACTATTCACAACCACATGAAAAAATGTGCCCAATCACATATGGAGTAATAGGGCCCTGAGATTTGCAAATTGGTAAAAATTACCAAAGAGAATGGCTCTACTCACTGTTGGCAGGGTGGTGGAAAGACAGGCGCATTGATACTCAGTTTGCAAAGCTGTGAAATGGTACAACCATTTTGGAAAGCAATGTGGAATTATGCAAGTAAAGCTACTAAAATGCCCATACATATCCTTTGGATCAGAGACTTCATTACAGGACTTATACCCCAAGGGAGCCAATGGAAAAAGAAAGTTGCCATCGACTCCTAAATATATATATATATATATTTTTTTTTGCAGGGCAATGGGGGTTAAGTGACTTGCCCAGGGTCACACAGCCAGTAAGTGTCAAGTGTCAAGTGTCTGAGGCTGCATTTGAACTCAGGAACTCCTGAATCCAGGGCCGGTGCTTTATCCACTGCGACACCTAGCCACCCCCACTCTTAAATATTTTAGCAGCACTTTTTTTGATAGCCAAGAATGGGAAGTAAAGCAGATGCCTACTGATTGGGGAATAGCTAAACAGACTGTGGGGCATGAATTCGATGGAAGGTGACTGAGCCATGAGAAGTGATGTGTGATGAACAGGGAGAAGCTGAAGAGATCTAGGGAAAGTAAAATGGTTCACGGCCCCCAGCTGGAGTCCATGAAATGTCAGCCACCTCCACACCTGTCCACGAGCCCCGCCCTCACCTGGAAGTCTCTCGGGCTCAGACCCCGCCCCTTCTGTTCAAGGCTCAGCCCAACTGGCAGCTCCTCAATGAGACCTTCCCTGATTCCTCATTCAATGATCCCCCTGTTTCCTGACCCCCCCTTCTCTCCCCACACCTTGTAACGCTTCAGGACATGGTCCCTTGTCGTGTGCAAAAGCTGACTGTCTCTACCTCTCTGTGATTCAAACGGAGGTTGAGTTGGGTGGGAGAGAGAGAAAGGAAACTCAGAAGGGAGATTTCTACCTCCAGGTTTTGTGTGCCAAGAAGAAAGAGGAAACTTCCCATACCCTTCAATGTATGGGTGCCAAAAATGTCATGGGGAAAATGGGGTAGGGGGTTAGGGATAGAGATAGGGGTTTGGGGGTAGGAGTAGGGTTTGGGAGTCCTTAGGAATTCCTCTTTAAAGAATGACACCCTCTTGCACACAAAAGCAATTAGAATAAGATGGCAGTTTATTTCGGGGCTGAGGAAGGGAAGGGGAAGGGAAGAGAAACCATGAAAGAAGTCCTTGGACTTCTTCTCATGGGGAGAAAGGCATGGCAGAGAGTGTGGCTCTGAGATACCAATCTCCTCGAGCAGGAGACAGGCAGGTACTTTTATAGAGGACTGATGGGGGTGATCACCTGACTGGGGAAAGTTCCTTTAGTGAGGGAGGACCATCCCCCACTGGTGGTGGCTGGAGGAATTGGGTGAGTGGTGGCTTCAGATCTCTCAAAGTCATCTCCTCTGGACACAAAGGCAGCAGCCACACCTAATCTTATTGCCCCAGGGTTGAAGGAGACTAGAATGAAGGGTGGAGGTCCTGGAGCTAGCTCAGTCCCATCTGGTTCCACTTATCTCTCTAGGTGTGTCTGTCCTCTGGTTTAATTTCTCAAGGAGAAGATTCTTTAATGTGCCTCCAGAGAGCTTCTGGGGTGCCCTGGGCCCATAACAGTTTGTATTGACTTATCTAGGTATATGTTTTCTCCTTTCTGAAGTTAGGTGCTGTCATAGCCTCTCGGAGCCCAGGCACTTAATAACTCCTTCCTGAATGAATGGATGTCTTAGGGGTGGGTGGAGGAGAGGAGATCTACGGGGTTAGGGGGAGCCAGGTCATGTACCTGCCCCCTGGTGCCAATCACGTCTGGGTTTCTGTAGGGGAGGAGCCCTTGCCCCAACCCGAGTCTTCCCACTCATGGTTTGAGTTTCCCACAAAGCCTTTGGCCCCTCTAGAGTTCTATCATGAGCCCCTACCTCCCCCATGTGCATTTAGTTAGGTCTTATGTGACTGCATGTGAATCCGTTGGGGCACGTAGGGTTGGGTTCACAGCTCCAGTGATCTCTGGTTTTACAACAAATTCAGGGGAGTGAGCTCACCCCTACACTGGGCCAAGGGGGTGGTGATTTGCTAGCCCAGACCTGGGAGTCCTTTTCCACTGAGTGAAGGGCTTGCAGGGTTCCCCTTAAGTGGAACTCTCTGCTGAACTCGGGGGACAGGGGCCTTTAAAAGTCTACAGCCAGTTTCATCTCCTACACGAGCGTCATGATCCCTAAAATTGCCCCATGCTCATGGAGTTTCTCTGCAGGCCCCTCCCCTACTGTCAGCCATTACTGCTCTGGTGGCCTCTGCTGCCAAGTCCAGTCATCAGTCAGGCCTTGGATGGCTTTGCTGGCTTCCTAAATGACCCGGGGTCCTCCAGGTCAGACAAGGAAGGAAGAAACCCACACCTGGAAACTCCAGCCCAGAGAGAGAGAAGCTGCTTGAGCCAACCCAAGTTTCCCAGGTATCACCTCAAAGCACTTTCGTCAATCCCTGCCAGGAAAGGAAAGAGACGAATTATATGCAAATGAAGTTCCAAATCAGCCCCTCAGGAGTCTCAGGCCTTTCTAGATCCTCAACCAATGAGAAGATTTCATTCTTTCCCAGTGCCAGTCCCTCAGTCCCAAATGACTGGAAGCAGGCTCCCTTAAGGTCCAGGTGAGGATTGGAGCCAGACAGGGAAAGGCAAAGCCAAGCTTGCTCTAGGGGCCACGCTCTCATTGGCTGGTCCCCCCATTTCCTGAGGGTTGCCATGTGCTCATGACACTAGCATTAGAGAAGGCTGGAAGTTGGACTGGCCTCAGAGTGTCCAGTCAATCCACGAAGTGGTTCAATAGATGGTGTGGAATCAGAGATGAGCCTGTCGGTGAGGGAGAGCCTGGAGACAGAACAGAGGCAGCATCTGCCCTGGTCAGTCCTGGTGGGACACTGCAGGCAGCTCTCCTCTCATGGGGCATTTGGAGAAGCAAGGGTGAAGAGCATTCATCAGATTTGGTCTCGGGCTATTTGAACTGGGACCTTCGGAGCCACTGTACTGAGTGACTGCTCTGGGTGGGGGGAGCCCCAGGCTAGGCAAAAGGGGAAGGCAGCGCCGGCTGCAGAGCTCGCCTCTGCCTCTTCTGGAAACTGCACCCCTGACTTGGATGTTGGCACAGGCAGGAAATGGAGAAGGACTCCCAAAGAATTAGGAGAGTGATGTGATAGTGAGCGGACTCACAGTTCAACGAGCATGCATTAGGTGCCCAGCATTTTGTATGCAGCACATTTTGCTAAAGCACCAAAAGATACTGACAAGTCACCAGTGAAACAGTCCTTCTCTGGAGAAGTTGTCCTTCCTTGCATCCATATAAGCAGGAGATAGAGATCGGACCTGGGATTCCACAGGTGCTGGGAGGATGAAGTCCCCTCTATAGAGACACATCAGCAACATTCTCTGAAACTTAATCTCTTTGAGGTTGTCCAGTTCCCTGAGATGTCAAGTCACCTGCCCAGGGGCACATGGCCAATATATGTTGGAGGCAGAACTTGAACTCAGGTCTTCCTAGTTTTGAGGCTGAAAATCCTCTACTCCATGAAATGTCCATTTCCTACCCCATGGGATTCTACATAGTTTTGCTACATAGATTATTCTGGACCCTAAGCCTTCATCTCTTCCCTTTTGGAATCTCTCTCTAGTCCTTCAGACTCATGTGGCTACTTAATACCCAAACTCTCTTCTTGGCTACTTGTAGGCTTTTTCCCCCTATTGCTAGAATTTATAAATACTTTAAGGTTTGTAAAGCACTTTACTAATGTTCTCCCATGGGATGCTCACAACAACCTTGGCAAGTACACGTAACTATTATCCCCATTTGACAGATTCAAAAGCTGAGGCTGAGAGGGGATAAGTGACTTTCCTAGGGTCACACAGCTAAAAGAGTGTCTGAGGCCAGGTGTGAACCCAAAGCTTCCTGGGTCCAATAGTCTAGCCTCTGCACTGCCTGCCTGTCTCTTGGAGCTGGAAGCTCTAGATTTGGGTCCACATGTTACCAGGAATTTTCACTTGGGTTTTTTTTTCAGGAGCTGATTGCTGATGACTTTCTTTTTCAATTTGCTCTCTCATTCTAAGCGTTCTCGGCAGTTTTTATTTGTAATTTTTTGAAAACAGTTGGCCAAGCCTTTTTTGGTCTTATATTCTGAAATTTTGATAGCTAATGATTAGATTCTCTCTCCTGACCTGTTTCCCAGGTTTGTTGTTTCTACATTAGATTTTTTTGCATAGGGGCAGCTAGGTGGCCAAGTGGATAGAGCACCAGCCCTGGATTCAGGAGGACCTGAGGGCAAATCCGGCATCAGACACTTAACACTTACTAGCTTAACCCCAAATGCCTCACCAAAAAAAATTTTTTTTAAAAAAGATTTTTTGCATTTCCTGTTTCTCCTATCTTTCTATTTTGTTTGACTGTTTCTCATTGTCTCGTGGAGTCATGGACTTCTGTTGACTCCCTTCTAATGGGAGGAGTTCGGGGCCACTTCCCCCTGTCTGTTATCCCTTCTTCTAGCCATCCTTGCCTTCCCATGGGTCCCATTTTGTATCTCAGGTTTCATTTCTCCCAGGTGATGATCCTTGTGGCCTTGATGGTTTCCTTTTTACTCTGAGGCTCTACATATGCTTGTTTGCAGGGGGGTGCTCTCTTCTTCAGGGTTCACCCCATAGGTATCTCTCAGTCCAAGATATCTCTTCATAGTGTTTGATATTTTCCTTGATTTGCATTTTGCTCCTATCAGCAGCCTTAATGTCTGTATGGGGCCATGAAGGGGATGGGGGGGGAGGTGGGGGGGAGACATTGTGCTTCGTCAGGCTCCACTCTTGGACTCCTGAGTGATCTTGGCCTTGTCTCCTACAGCGTAGAATCACATCAAGGCTGTCCTGGATGACTGGTTGTCCTGGGGCTGCTGGGATGCTTGTCAGAGCCATTGTCTGTGGCAGCCGTGGCTCCTGGGCCTTTGGATCCTGTGGCCGAAGGGACTTCTGGGCTGCCCCCATCAGGGTCACCCAACCATTGCAGTGAGGCTCCAGGTACCCCCCCTGCCTGAGCTCTTCCTGGGGTCCTTTTACCTCCTCCTCTTACTTCAGGCTTCTGCAGCCCAAGACCGAGGCTTTGCCAGGGATCACCCCCCTCTTTGGGACCACCTTCTTACCAGGCTCTTGCCACGGGAGTCTGGGGCTGCCCCCAACCAGAGCTCTACCTTGTGCCTTTCCCCTGCCCTGAGCTCTGGGATTGTCTTCAACTGGGGTCTTCCTACCCTGCTCTGGGCTCTTACCATGGGGCTGCAGGGTGCTGGACTCTGCCTATGGCCCTTCCTTTGCTGCTCAGCTCCAGAGCAGCCTCCTCTCTGGGCCTCCCTCACAGCCTCCAGTTGACAGAATCTTCCTGCTAGTCTGGCTTGTACATTTCAGGCTTGTACATTTCACATTTGCCATCCTTCAGTGCAGCCCTGGGCTGAGCAGGGGAGTGTATGGGTGATTTTTCTTATTCTTTTTTAAATGGAGTCCATCTGTTGTTCTTGCCTGTCTAGATAAACATTGCCACCTCTGTGTCAGTTCTATAATCCCTTATTTACAGTGCTCTTGCAACTAGCTGCTGGCCAAATCAGCAGCTATTTGGTTCCCTTTTGTACATCTCCAGAACCAAAGTATCGGCTATTGAAGGGACTACATGTGTGTATTGCGCATGTGTGCATGTGTGTGCATGTGTGTGCATGTGTGCACTTTTACTGGATGTGACCTCTTAATTCTTTTAAGATTCTGCATAAAGTTTTGTACCATAATTATTGGCTAGTTGGTACAATATATTCCCATTCCCTCACACCTAGGCACCTCCATTTTATACTTTCTACTGTTAACCAAGGACCACATGTCCTTGGAAAGGAAAGTCTGAGGATTTCCTATTTCCACAGAAATGAAAAGTGTGAAGGAATTTCAGAGGTCTTCTGGTCCAAGGGGGCTTCACCTTTTTGGTGTCCTGGACCCTTGAGGCAACTACTCTGGTGAAGCCTGTGGACCCTTCTCAGGCACATGTTTTCTAAATGAATAAAATAAAATATATGGGATTACAAAGGAAACCAACTATATTGAAACAGTCATATATATATACACACATACATATACATATGTGTGTATATATGTATGCATATGTAGGTGTATATATGTTTGTGTGTGTCTAGATATGGGTATGGGTATAGGTATAGAGGCAGAGACAGAGGCAGAGACAAATAGATATAAACAAGTCCACCCCCCCAGCTTTAGAGCCTTCCAATTAGGAGTTCTTTTCTATTTTCTGTAGGGCCCTTTCCATTTCCTCATGCAGTACAGCACAACGTTAACATCCAAATGTAATAGCTCTGCTGTCACTGATGAAGAAAATAGTCTGCTATAGCAGTCTTTTTTTTTTTTTGGTGAGGCAATTGGGGTTAAGTGACTTGCCCAGGGTCACACAGCTAGTAAGTGTTAAGTGTCTGAGGCCAGATTTGAACTCAGGTTCTCCTGACTCTAGGGTTAGTGCTCTATCCACTGCACTACCTAGCTACCCCTGCTATCGCAGTCTTAATGGAGATTTTCCATTCTTGTCTATTTGCTCTCCTCCTCCTAAATTCTCTTGGGATAATCTTGTTTGATTAGGTTCTCGCTGCTTTAGGAATCATGAACTTCGTAGGATCATAACTGGTGAGTTGTGAGGGACCTGGAATCAATCAATTGATAAACTTTTCTTGGCTGTTTAGACGTCACCATGTTCAACCCCTTTATTTTACACATGAAGACACTGGGGCCTGGGGGGGGTGGAAGGTCTTGGTCATCAGCAGTGAGTGCCAGAGACAAGAGGCCAAATCCAGAATTCTGGTTCTAAAGTCGGTGCTCTTTCTTTCCATCGACCCCCCTCGGTGAGATTTGACAGCTGAGTTCATACCAGAACTTGGCATTGCCCTTGGGTGCTATGTATCTGTTTGGCAAGTAGAGCAAACGTTTAGTTGCTGGGATAGGTTCTAGGCTCTTTCAAAATCCTCCTTGTGACAACTGTTTTTAAGAGTTAAATTTCCATTGGAAGTAGAAATAGCCCATGTGAATGCCTAGTCCTTCACACCAGGGATTCTCAGAGGAGGCTCTGAAGACCCTTCGGAATCTCCGAGATTCTTTCATGGAATCTGTAAGATTAAAACTTTTCATAATGATACTTGGATGTTTTCATTTCTAATAGAGTAAATATCAGATAAAAGCCACTTAAAGGGAAGCTCTTGGGAGGGAGACCCTCAATAATTTTTAGGGTAAAGCATACTTTTAGTATAAAGGTCACTGCTGAGAGCAAAAAGTTTGATCATAATAGCTGCTTGTAAGAATTTGCACAAATAGGATCAAGAAAATATGTATTATCAAATACATCTCCTTGTAAATTGATGTGACCAGTTCTTCTAGTGGTCTAACACCATGGGCCATGTCGATCATATCTTGACCTTCACCTTATTTTTATTCTTCTTTGAAATTTGGTCATAATTTTTATCTTTGATCCAATGCCAACTTGATGGTTGGACTGTATCCAAATAGCTGGTTCAGAATGACTCTCCATAATGACTTGTTTTCTCTCCATAAAAATTCAGTGAATTTTTTTATAAAACAAAACAAAACAAAAACACTATTTGATGTTCAACATGTCTAACCCCCAGTACTCCATTCTTAAAGATGTGTTGGAAGACTCAGCAGGAGACTTCTGGGTAGCTTTTCAAACTTTGACCTCTTTCTTTTCTTGATACTCACTCATGTTTTCCAAAACTGTTTGCCATCCTATAGGTTCTAAAGACACTAAACATTAAAGTACAGGTAAATTGAAGTTTGAGGGAGGGTTTTCTTGATTTTCTCCATAGAATTTCTTTGATTCCACAACCTCTACAACAGAAGTTGGTGCATAGGCTGAAAGTATTTCCATCTCAGGATTTTGTTTTGTTTTTGCTCATGCTCATGATACATGCTCCCTGTGAGGCAAAATTGCCAAGTATCCCACAGAATTATGGACACATTGTGAAATCAAGTCCACCAACTCCATTGTTTGACTCTCCCAGAGGAACCCATGAGCCATCTCATTAAACCTCCACTGACATACTGAAGAGAGCAGGCATGAAATAACAATGACTCTAGGAGCATCATAATAATTCATATTTAGGCAGCTGAGCAGCTAAGCAATACCATGGATAGAGCCCTAACCTGAAGTCAGGAAGACCCAACTTCAAATGCAACTTCAGTAATTTGACCCTGGACAGCTCACTCAGCCTCCCTTTGCCTCAGTTTCCTCATCTGTAAATGGGGACAATAATAGCACCCATTTCCAGGATATCTGTGAAGATAAATTGAGATGACATCTATAAAGGGTCTTGCAAACTTTAAAAGTGTTATAGAAACACTATCCTTGTTGTTTATACATCATTTTAAGCACTTCCATGCACTTTTCTCACATTAGCATTGTTGGGGGTAGTGTGAGCATCCTTATGTCCACTTCTCAGATAGGAAATGACTTGCCCAGGGTCATACAGCGTTTAAGGTGGGTTTTACAGTCAGGGGTCCTAATGCTAAGTACAGCACTCTTTCCATGGTGCCCTGCTGCTTTATAGAGACTTGTTGAAATGAACTGAACGTCTGTATTTTCAGTGACCTCTGTAAGCAGCAAAACACGAGAAGCTTCACCCAACTGCCAGCCAGCCCCAAGACCCAGAGAAGCTAAGAGAGGGGGACCAGAGCAAGCTTCCTTCCTGATTCACAGGCAAGGAACCCGAGGATCCATAAACTGTCTCTCTTCGCCCTCTGCTGGCTGTTCCGGGAACTACACCCCTTCTCTCACACTTCAGAAAGCTGCTTCAAGTAGCCCATTATCTGCCCTCCAGTTCAGGACTGAGGAAAACAACAAAAACCCTATTAATGCTAAATTTCAGCAACTATGCCTTGTTCACAAGTTTGCAGACTATCAGAGTCGGACCTTGGAAGTGACAGCTGCCTGACAGCAGCCCCTAAACATGCCTGACTCTGGACTCCAGATGCTGCTGGGGGAGACCCAGGAAGGGCCAGCCCTTGGACTTGGGGACCACTGACTTGGAGGAAGTTGGGTTTTTTCCTTCTATTTATGCGAAATCTTCAACCTCCCCACCCCCCACCCCGACTCCCCACTCTAAGTGTTGCCCTCCTCAGACAAGTAAAATCAGCTATTCAAATACTTAAATCCCTGTCCTGTCCTCGCTAAGCCTTGCCTTCTGACAAGAAAGCTGGAGGGGGGGGGCGCAGCTAGGTGGCACACTGGATAGAGCACCGGCCCTGGAGTCAGGAGGACCTGAGTTCAAATCCAGCCTCAGACACTTAACACTTAACTAGCTGTGTGACCCTGGGCAGGTCACTAAACCCTAGTTGCCTCACTAAAAATAAAGAAAGAAAAGAAAGCTGGAGGGGGAAATGGTGAACCCCCCCAGGATCTTTGCCATAAGAGAGTCCCACATGACTGAAACAACTAAACTTTAGCAACAATGAACTATTGCCTCAGGTACTGACTAGCTGGGTGATCCTGGGAAGGTGATAATGAAAGATGGAGATAATGAAAATACCTCTTTCCCAGGGTTACTTCAGGCATCAAATAAAATCTTTCTCTCTCTCTCTCTCTCTCTCTCTCTCTCTCTCTCTCTCTCTCTCTCATACACACACACACACACACACACACACACACACACACACACACACACACTGTGATCCAACAAGCTGCTGGTCTGACTGCGGATCACCTTCCCACTTGTCCTTTTCTGTACTCTCCAGCTTATCAATATATTTCCTAAACTGTGACACTCAGGCAGAGAACTGGACAGCAAGTGGGCACCCACCAACTTGAGAATGTCTAAACAAATGATGGCATATGAATGGAATGGAAGATGCTCCAGAAGAAGTAACAAATATGAAAAATACAAAGAAAAATTGAAAGACATATAAACTGATTCAGAGTGAAGTTAAAAAAATAAGAAAACAATGTAAACACTAACAACAGTGTAAATGACAAAAAAAAGATTAATAAAATTAACTGAATGTTGTGTCCTTTTAATGACCAATATTGGGCCCAAAGAGAGAAGAAAATGCACGTTGTTCCTTTTCCTGGAAAATTGGATACTATTTGGTATCATATTATGTTGTGGACACTGCTGGTTGCACTCACTGTATCAGTTGATTTTGTCTAATTGGGAAAATTCGTGGAGAGGAGATATGTTTCTGCAAAGGACTGTGTTATAAAAACCAAAAAAAAATCATCAATAAAAAAATTCAATGTAGCACCCAGCACACAAGACTCAGCTATGGTCTTCCCAGAGTGTAGTTCAATAGATGAGACCTGCTAAGTGTTAGTGACTGTGCCTCCCCCGTCACCCTCATTTCGTTAATTCTCTGGGCAGTTCCTACTGCTGAGCTGGCAAGAAGCTAGTTCTTGTTCCAATCAATGACTGACTAGGCCTCCTTTGTCTGATGTTTGAGAAGTTGACTTTGTTGAACTCAAGTCGAATACTTTGTATTTATCCTAATTAAATTTTTTATTTAGTTTAGCCCAAGGCTCTAGCCTGTCAAGGTCCTTTGGAATCCTGATTCTGTTACCTTTCCTTTCCAGCATTGTGGTATCTGTCTATTCGATAAACCATCTTTTCCTTTGTCCAAGTCAATGATAGAAATATTAAACAGCACCGTAGAAATACCCAGGGCAATCAGTCCCTGGAGGCCTCCCAGAGTGAAGGCTAGCCATTAGCAACTACTCTGAGTTTGCTTTTGATAAAACAAACTGGACCATCATCTTGAATCTTTCCATCTTTTCAGGAATAGTAGTGTTAACAACTTGGTCAAGTTCTTTCCTAAAATTTAGGTAAACTATGACTACAGCATTTTCCTGGATTTATCAATCTAATAACCCTACCAACAATTAAATGAAGTCAAACAGTCATTAGCTACTCTCGATGAAGCCATGTTAGTTCCTTGTGATTCCCACTTCCTTTTCTAGGTGTTTAAAATTTGATTTATGAGAATTTCACATTTCTCCTAGGCAAATCCCCTGCAGAATTGTAAGACATGGGATCCTATCATTTCTCTGATCTCTATGAAATTTATTCCCTCAAAATATAGGGTACAGGTTAAACTATGCCTAGCTTTCTTTTCTGTCTACCACAAATTCTGAGGTAGAGTGATCAGTTCCCCAAAAGTTTCTACGATTTCCATGAGCAACCAATTCTTTCTTACTAATGAGATTCATCTACAACATAGAATTTCCCTTTGTTGGTTCTTCCAACAAAAAAGGGAAGTTGGGGGAGGTTTGGGGCAAGAGCGAAAGGTCCATAACTGGAATTTCATTGTTAAAAGGGAATCCCACTGAGAAAATTCTTCCTACCTGTAAGATTTAAAATCGGATACTAGAGCATTAACCTCCCTTTGTAACTTTTCCCTTATTTATCTCCCAGACTAGTAAATGGAAGAAGCCTCTGGTCTATAGTTAGAGCTTTTATTGTTTGGAAATTACAAGGTGATGTTGATTAGAGGGATAGGAAAGTAGAAATACAAAACAAATAGTCTTAAGTCTAAGCTTAGTCTATATTCCGTATAAAACTCACCAAAAGCCCAAGGCCACCTTTGGGGGGAGAGAGCCACGTCAAGCACGTGCTGCTACAGCGAGCCAGGCCGAGTCAAACTCCAGTCTGTGCCGCGCAGCCAGCGAACCAGGAGAGCCGAAAAGACCCTACTTCCATTCTCTCCTTTCCTTTTAAGCTCGCACCCCAGAAGTGGAGTGCTTAGCAGCCGGACTGCTATGCGTAGCCCATGCACAGCTGTCGGTATCCTCCCCAAAAGGGTGGTCCTTTAAAAACTGGCGTCTTTCCATATTCACTAACTGACTGTTAAAAACTTTTTACCACGTACCACAGTGGGTTAGCAAGTCTTCTGAAATTCTTCATCTTCTAGAGTTTCTTAAGAAATTGAAAGTTTCAGTGATTTGCCAGGGTCATGGAGTCAATATGTATCAAAGGGGAAACTTGAACTCTGGTCTTCTGGGGTTGCTAAGAACTGATTGTTAGAATCATTCTCTCCAGTTAGTCCCAGCCACCAAACTAGGTCATCTTCCTTCCCACTCCTGGCTTCACTCCCTCTACCCTTCCACTTCTTGCTCTGGGAAAAGTCATCAAATAAATATTACCATTGCCGGGGCAGCTAGATGGTGCAGTGGTAAAGCACTGGCCCTGGATTCAGGAGGACCTGAGTTCAAATCCAGCCTCAGACACTTAACACTTACTAGCTGTGTGACCCTGGGCAAGTCACTTAATCCTCATTGCCCTGCAAAATATATATATATATATATATATATTACCATTGCCTCTGGAAAGGACCCATCGTTCTATGCCCTTTGGCTCTCCTCAACATCCCTGTGACTTAACCCTTCCCTGGCCAGCACTCCCCTTTATGGCTTAGGTGCCCCAATTACACTGTAGGTTCCTCAAGGCAAGAACTCTCTCTCTCTTTTGTATTTGTATTCCCAGGACTTAGTACAACACTTGGACACATAGCAAGACTTTAATAAATAGGTTTTGTTTGTTTGTTTCCTTCATTCACTCACATCTAACCCCAAGACTTACTTTCTATCTACTATATCACGTTGCCTCACATTTCTCCACTTTTGAAGAATGAAATTACCTTTAAGGCATAACAAAAATTATTAAGTTGACTAAATAAATGAAATTAAATATGAAATTGTCATATGGAAAATAATGTTTGAATCACATATCTTTAATAACATGATACCCATAGGTACATACAGAGAGAGGAACTCTCACAAATATCAGATCAAAAGCCATTTCTCATGATGTGAACAGTTTTCAAGAGAATAAATGTCAACTGTCAGCAACCATATGAAAAATAGCTAATATAAAAACAAATGCAAATTAAGCAATTCTGAGATCTTATCTCATGCCCAACAAAATGGGAACATTTATAAATTATGGAAATAACTGCAGTCTCTCCTCCCCCTGTCCCACCTTCTGCTCTGAGAACTATGATCAGATTAACAGGACCATAGCCTTCACACTTATTGTTCTACTCACCATCTTTGGAATTTCCCAGATCTTAACTCTGCCTGGGCACTACTCCCTTGTATGAGTCGTCCTCTACCATTAACATGTAAGCTTCCATGAGGACAGGCACTGTATCACTTTTGCTTTTGGATCCCCAGTACTTACCCTCATTCTTGACATATAATAAGCAATAAATGCTTTCCATTAATTCGTTCATTCATAGTCAATAGTGGAAGGACTATAGGAAGACAAACATGAGAATTCTTTGCAGTGGAGCTGGAAATTGTTCCAACTGTGCTTGACAAGTATTTGAAATCAAGCAAGCAAAAAGGGACTAACTTGTTCCTATCTGCTGAAATATGGTCCCCTCTTTGCCTCAAAGAGCTCAAAGAAAAAAAAAAAAAGTGAAATCCAGTTTGACAACACATTGTTCATAATATTTAAAAAAACTTTATTATTTATTTTTAACATTTTTTGAGTTTCAATTTTTTGCCTCCCTTCAGACCCCACTAACCCATCAAGAAGATAAGTGAAGTGATATAAATTATACATATGAAGCCCTACAAAACATATCCCCATATTAGCTATGTTGCCCCCAAAAAACAAGAAAAAAAGCAAAAGCAAAAAAAGTAAAGAAAGTTTAAAAAGTATACTTCAATTTGCACTCAGAGTTCATTAGTTTTCATTTTAGAGGTGGATAGCATTTTTCATCATGAGTCCTTCAGAATTGTCTTGGATCATTGTAGTTAAGTTTTTCACAGTTGATCATCATTACAATGTTGTTGCTGTATGCAATGACCTGGTTCTGCTCACTTCACTCTGAATCAACTCATCACTTCCCCAGTTTTTCTGAAATCATCCCCCTCATTATTTCTCATGGCATAGTAGTATCTCATCACAACTACATACCACAACTTGCACAGCCATTCCCTAATTGATTTCCAGTTCTTTGCCATGACAAAAAGAGCTGCTATAAATATTTTTGTTATGCTTTCTTTGAGAGACAGACCTAGCAGTGTTATTGCTGGGTTAAAGGGCATGACTTTTTTTTAATGTGAACAAGTAGCAAAGATTTTTTTTTTATTCTGGTTAGAGATGTGAAACCTATTTATGGAATAATATATCACATGCTTAATAAAAAAATTGGAAAGTCTGGCTATCAGTCCTTTTCATTTTTAAAAAAAATTTTTTTTGTGCAACAAACATTTATTTTGTTTTTTCCAGTTACATGTAAGGGTAGTTTTCAACATTTATTTTCATAAGATTTAGAGTTCCAAATTTTTCTTCCTCCCTCCCTTTCCTCCCTGCTCCAGAAGACATCAATCCATCTGATATAGGTTATATATGTGCAATCCACAAGTGCTCTTTTTATCAGTTCTTTCTATGGGGGTGGATAGTAAGCTTTGTCATTAGTCCCTTGGGATTTTCTTGAATCATTGTATTGCTGAGAGTAGTTAGGTCATTCACAATTGCTCATAGAACAATACTGCTGTCACTATGCACAATGTCCTCCCAGTTCTGCTCACTTCACTATACATCATTCATATGAGTCTTTCCATGTTTTTCTGGTATCATCCTGTTTGTCATTTCCTACAGCACAATACTATTCCACTACAATCATATACCACAGCTTCTTCAGTCATTCCTCAATTGATGGACATTCCCTTGTTTCTTAGCCAGCACAAAGAGTTGCTATAAATATTTTTTGTACAATTTCCCCCCTTTTCTCTTTTTCACGGTTACTATTGTTAACTATTTCCCTCCATTCTATTCCTTTCCCCATGATATTTACTCTATTATCTATCTTCTTTCACCCTATCCCTCTTCAAAAGGGATTTGCTTATGACTCTCCCCTTCCCCAATCTGCCCTCCCTTTTGCCCTTCTCTCTTTATCCCCTTCCTCTCCTATTTTCCTGGAGGTTTAGGTAGATTACTCCACCCAATTGAGTATGTATGTTATTCCCTCCTAGAGCCAATTCTGATGAGATTAAGGTCTTTGAGCCAAGTCTGATGAGTGGGGGCAGCTAGGTGGCGCAGTGGATTAGAGAGAGCACTGGCTCTAGAGTCAGGAGTCTGAGTTTGAATCCGGCCTCAGATACTTGATACTATCTGTGTGACCCTGGATAAGTCACTTAACCCTCATTGCACCACAGAAAAACAAGCAAAAACACCCCAATTCTGATGAGTGTTAGACTCATTTTATTAGTCCTTTTTAAAAGAAGATTGGTATTTAAATAAAGAAGGAAGTAAATAATTTCCAGTTGTAAAAAGTCTTCTGCTTAGGTCCATACTTATCAGCAAGGTTTTCTTGTTGGTAGTAGGGGGATTTTTAACAAAGTAATCATATGACACTATTCAAAACTTTTTCCATTGATATTTTTGAGTTATGATCCCACATGCTGTTTGCTTAACAAACAATCATTGAACATTGACAACTGATAATAGTTTAACATTTACATGAAGTCCTTTCCATGGTACTCATTTCTTTAGGTTTAATTGCATTCATTGCAAAAAAGGCCATTGTCAGTGTTAAAAACAAATAATAATTTTTATTTGAAGTTTGAATTCCCAATTCTATCTCTACTTCCCTTCCTCCCCTCCCCACTCCAGGCAGTAGGCAATTAGATATAGGTTTTACATGTGCAATCATGTAAAACATTTCCATATTAGTCATTTTGTATAAGAAAATGAATAAAAGAAAAAATGAATGAAAGAAAATGAAAAATAGCATGCTTTGGTCTGAGTTCAATCAATATCAGGTCTTTCTTTGGAGGTGGATAGTCTGCTTCATCATGAGTCCTTTGGGATTGTCTTAGATCATTGTATTACTGAGAATAGCTAAGTCCTTCACAGTTCTTCAAACAACAGTGCTGTCAGTGCTCATAACATCAGCCTGGTTCTGCTCACTTCACTCTATGTCAATTCTGTTGCATTGAAAACAATTACTATAGACACCAGTTTGGGTTAAACATATTATTAATTTAGCAATATTATATCAGTGATATAAATTATTGACCATGTGTCTCCCTAATTTCTCATGGTGTCAGGCCATGTGATAGAGAAATTGGGGAGAGAGCTTCAGGATGCCAATTAGTGAGAACAGGAGAGAAGCCACAAAAGACCCATGATGTCTCCCAGAGAGACAGCATGTGGTCTCAAGTAGACCCAAGAGAGAAAGCAAGAGAGACAGAGACCCTGTGGTCCCAGAAAGTCAGGAGAGAGTGAGAATGAGACAGAGACCATGTGGTCTCAGAGAACCAAGAGAAACCCAGAAGATGCCCCCAAAGCCCTCATATGGCATTTTCCAATGGTTTTTATCCTTTTGTGACAGAGGCAGATCATTATTCATTCGTTAACATCATTTAACTCTATCAGTTGATGTGACTTGAAGGGGGTCGACATTAAAATGAACTCTAGGGATGACATCAGGGAAAAAATGCAAAAAAAAAAAAAAAAAACCTAACCCTCATTCAAGGTGTGCTTTAATCCCATCAGTCCTTGAACAATCTGGACAAAAGAAAATAACTTCATGGGGCAGCAGGTTGGCGCAGTGGATAGAGCACCGGCCCTGGATTCAGGAGGACCTGAGTTCAAATGCAGCCTCAGACACTTAACACTTACTAGCTGTGTGACCCTGGGCAAGTCACTTAACCCCAAATGCCTCACAAAAAAAAATCTATCTCCATTCCTTTTGTTCCCTTGGGTTCGTCCCATATGAGATTTGATGAAGTTTCTTAAGATGAACTGACTTTCTGTAGTGTGTATGGGGTGGGGGTGGGGGTGGGGAGAAGGACCCAACCCTAGGTCCCCAAGAAATGGATTATTAATAATTATTTTCAGGGGGCAGCTAGGTGACACAGTGGATAAAGTACCAGCCCTGGATTCAGGAGTACCTGAGTTCAAATCCGGCCTCAGACACTTGACACATACTAGCTGTGTGACCCTGGGCAAGTCACTCAAGCCCCATTGCCCCGCAAAAAAAATATATATATATATATATATTTTTTTTTTCTCACAGTTCATATGTCTTTCCAGGCCTTTCTGAAATTATCCTGCTTCTCATTTCTTTCTTTTTTTTTTTTTTGGTGAGGCAATTGGGGTTAAGTGACTTGCCCAGGGTCACACAACTAGTAGGTGTTAAGTGTCTGAGGCTGGATTTGAACTCAGGTCCTCCTGAATCCAGGGCCAGGGCTCTATCCACCGCGCCACCTAGCTGCCCCTGCTTCTCATTTCTTATAGCATAATAATATTCCATCACTATCATAAAACCACAGCTTATTTAGCCATTTCCTAATCGATGGGCATCCCTTTGATTTCTAATTCTTAGCCACTACAAAAAGTGCTGCTATAAATATTTTTGTACAAATAGGTCCTTTTCTCTCTTTTTTGGATGTCTTTGGGATATAAACCTAACAGTGGTACTGTTGGATCAAAGGGTATGCACAATTTTATATGCCTTTGGTCATAGTTCCAAATTGCTCTCCAAAATGGTTGGATTAATTCACAACTACACCAACAGTAGATTAGTGTCCCAGTTTTCCCACATCCCCTCCAACATCTAATATTTTCCCTTTTTTTGTTATATTTGCCACTCTGATACATATGAGGTGGTACCTCAGAAATATTTTAATGTGCATTTCTCTGATCAATAGTGACTTAGAGCATTTTTTCATATGGCAATAGATAGCTTTGATTTCTTCATCAGAGAGCTGCCTGTTCATATCCTTTGACCATTTATCAATTGAGGAATGACTTATATTTTTATAAATTTGACTCAGTTCTCTATATATTTGGGAAATGAGGCCTTTATCTGAGATATTTGTTGCAAAAATTCTTTCTCAATTTTTTTTGCTTTCCTTATAATTTTGGTTGCAATGGTTTTGTTTGTGCAAAAGCTTTTAAATTTTATATAATCAAAATTATCTATTTCATATTTCATAATGATCTCTATATCTTCTTTGGTACTAAATTGTCCCCTTATCCATACATATGACAGAGAATGATTCCATGCTCTCTTAATTTGCTCATGGTGTCACCTTTCATGTGTAGATCATGTGCCCATTTTGATCTTATATTAGTATATGGTGTGAGATGTTGGTCTATACTTAGTTTCTGCCATACTGTTTTCCAGTTTTCCTAGAAATTTTTGTTAAATAATGAGTTTTTGTTCCAAAACCTTGGATCTTTGGGTTTATCATATACTAGATTACTATAGTCATTTACTATAGTATAATTCATATCCATTCTATTCTACCGATCCACTTCTCTATTTCTTAGTACCAGATTGCTTTGATAATTACCAATTTGTAATACAGTTTGAGATCTGGTACTGCTAGACCACCTTCTTTCACATTTCTTTTTATTGATTCCCTTGATATCCTTGAGCTTTTGTTCTCCCAGATGAATTTTGTTATTATTTTTTCTAGCTCTATAAATTTTTTCAACAGTTTGGTATGGCACTAAATTAATTAATTTAGGTATGCTTGTCATTTTTATTATTTTGGCTTGACCTACTCATGAGCAATTAATAATTGTTGAGATCTGACTATTTGTTATGGTTCTGTTAATATAGTTCCTGTCTTGGTAGGTAGATGCCCAAGTTTTTTATATTTTCTAGAGTTATTTTAAAACAAATTTCTCTATTTGTTGCTGTTGGACTCTGTTGGTAATATAAAGAAATGCTGATGATTTGTGTAGGTTTATTTTGTATCCTGCCACTTTTCCAAAGTTGTTAATTTCAAGTAGTTTTTTAGTTAATTCTCTAGGATTTTCTAAGTATAACAATTTATCATCTGCAAAGAGTAATAGTTTTGCTTCCTCATTGCCTATTCTAATTCTTTTAATTTCATTTTCTTCTTTTATTGCTATAGCTCACATTTCCAGTACAATATTGAACATCCTTGGGCATCCTTGCTTCACCCCTGATTGTATTGGGAAGACTTCTAGTTTGTCCCCATTACCGATAAAGCTCCGTGATGGGTTTAGATCAATATTATATCATTTTAGGTATGCTCCATTTATTCCTACGCTCTCTAGTGCTTTTAATAGGACTGGCTGCTCTATTTCGTCAAAGGCTTTTTCTGTGTCTATTAAGATAATCATGATTTCTGTTGGTTTTCTTAGCGATATGGTCAATTATGCTGCTTATTTTCCTAGTATTGAACCAGCCCTGCATTCCTGATACAAATCCCACCTGGTCCTAGTGTATGACCCTTGTGATATATTTTGCTGTGATCTCTTTGCTACATTATTAGCTTTTAACACTGAAATTCCCAGCAAATGTCTAGACAAGTGAGCCCCCTATGATGCCTCCTAGGCTGGACTTGCAATCTCTTTATCAAATATCTCCATGACTTCCTCTTTCTACCCCATCAGTTAATCAGTCATCAAGCATTTGCTAAATGTGTGCACTGGGCCAGGCACTGTGCTCCAGGCTCCTGAAACAAAGCCAAATCTAACATAGTTCCTGCCCCAAAGGTTCTTCCATTCCAGTGACAGTACGGTGATATCACTTCTGTTTCTTCCTCCTTTGATCTCATTAACTTCCTCCAGTTCTACATTTATTTTCTCAACACATTTACCAAACACTAACATCCATAAGACATTGTACCATATTCATGTTCCCTTTATCAGAAAGACCATCATTTCTAATATTGAAGTCCTTGCTGGGGAGAGTCAAAGTCTAACTTCAATCTCTTTATTGAGTACCAACAATCAATCATTACCTTTTAAAGCTGCCTTGATGCTTTCCAGCCCTGTATAAAATACCCGTATAGTCAGCCAATAACAAACTTTTATGAAGTGCTGATTATGAGCCAGTCACTGTACAAGAGCTGGGAATACAGATACAAGCAAGATGAAGGACAGAAAGTCTGTCCTCAAGGAACTAACGTTTTAATGGAAGAAGACAATGCATAAAAAGAATCTCTTTTAATGTTCAATTACTTAAGTAGTTTTTATTGGATTTTATGGCTCACAAGTACCAGTTGCTTTAAAAAAAATTGCCTTCCCTTTGACCCAGCAATCCCACTTTTAGGTCTTTTGCCCAAAGAAATCATGGAAGGGGGAAAGGGACCCACATGTACAAAAATATTTATAGCTGCTCTTTACGTGGTAGCAAGGAATTGGAAGTTGAGGGGGGTGCCCATCAATTGGGGAATGGCTGGACAAGATGTGGTATATGAATACAATGGAGTACTATTGTGCTGTAAGAAATGATGAGCAGGAAGAGTTCAGAGAAACCTGGAGGGTCTTACGTGAGCTGATGATGAGTGAGATGAGCAGAACCAGAAGAACATTGTACACAGTATCATCAACATTGAGTGTTGACCTACTGTGATGGACTATATTCTTCTCACCAATGCAATGGTACAGAAGAGTTCCAGGGAACCCATGATAGAAGAGGATCTCCAAATCCAAGAAAAAAGAAAGAAAGAAAGAACTGTGGAGTATAGATGCTGATTGAACCATATTATTTCTTTTGTTTTGGGTGCTGTTGTTTTTTTTTCTATTTTGAGGTTTTGCATCACTGCTCTGATTCTTTCTCTTGTAACAGGATTAATGCAGAAATAGGATTAATGTTATTATGTGTATATATATGTGTGTGTATATATATATCTATATGTATATGTATAGAGATATATAGACATAACCTATATCAGATTACCTGCTGTCTAGGGGAGGGGGGAGGGAGGGGAGGGAGGGAGAAAAATCTGAAATTGTAAAGCATGTATAAACAAAAGTTGAGAACTATCTTTACATGTAACGGAAAAAAATAAAATATCTCATAAAAAAATATATATATATTTGCAAAGAAAAAAAAATTGCCTTGAACCTGTAAACTAAGCTAAATTCAGCCAAGGCCACAATAATTTTTTTGCTTTGAATAAAGATGCAATGACAATTTTGTAGGTGAGTTTTTATTTTCTTTTTTGTTTATTTAATTGGTATGTAAATAAGGCTGCTTCTACTCTCTTTCTTCATATAATTCAAATCCAAATACGAAGGCAATTGTCAAGTCATAAAAGCCTGACTTATTTAACAAATGAAGCAAGGAACACATTAAGGAAGTTTAAAAGTAAATGAGTGAGATGCTGGGTCCCCTGAAATGAAGCATCACCTTCTGTGGAGCTTTGCTCCCCAGTGAAGCAGCCAGTTTAATAGTGTAGACACAGTCCGTGCTAAGCTGTCTCACTGCTAATGCATCACTATAAGCAGTAACTTTCCTGTACTAGGATATTGGGACCAATTTCATGGGTCTCTACAGTCACCATTCTGAGGGGGAGAGCAGCATTGTCATGCTGCCAACAGCTGTCACAAAGGGCAAAGAAGGTAAGTTCATTTTGAGTTAGCTACATCTCCATAATATCTGGTGTGAAGTCTAATTGGTGAGTGATAATGCCAGTCTGAAGAGAAACAGGGGTGGGGCATGGGTGAGTCATCTGCATAGAGAGCTCAACCTATGGGAGCTGATGAAATATCCAAGAAAGAGGGTAGAGAGGGAGAAGGGGGGGGCAAGACAGAACCTGGGGGACCACTCCCAGTTAGGGGGCATCATATGGGTGAGGAGCGAGCAGTCAGAGAGGGGGAGCAGGACTAGGACAGAACGGGTCCCAAGAACCCGAGGGGAGAGTGTTCAAGAGCACAGGTAGCCAACAGGGTCAGATACAGCAGGCTGGTTGGAAAGGACAAGGCCTCAGACACACCACCAGATCTTGTAATCAAAAGTTGGTTGGTAAATTTGGAGATGGCAGCTTCATGTGAACAATGAGGACAGAAGCCAAAGGTCTGAGGAGAAAGAAAAGCAGAGGCAGAGGCAGAGATTTGTGTCAGGTAAGAGAATGTCAGAATCGCTGATTCTGGAAGTGGAGCACACATGGGTGATGGAGAACTCAGTTTGGGACCATTTCTGCATGCAGCTGAAGTGGCAGGAAGGAGCGGTGATAGGATTGAAGGAGGCATTAGGAGGTTCAGGAGATTAAGGGAATGTCTCTGTGAATATTAAAGTTTCCTAGGAGAAGGGCAGAAATTAGAGAAGAAAGAAAGATGAGTGAGCCCAGTGCTGAACTCCTTAAGGAACAGGGAGCCTGGTGTGGCATTGGCATACTAACAGCCACCAAAATGGGCCTGAGTAGACATTTTTGACTAAGCAGACTTCAAAGTAGGGAAGGTTGCAGAGAGTTGGAGGTAAGGGTGAGTTTGGAAGTGGCAGTGGGGCCAATTAACTCAACACTCAGATTGCTTCACTATTCTGAGCCAGAATAGGCAGTTAAGAAATTCCTACCAAGGCCCAAATGGGATTAAGGAATTTGGGGGAGAGCTTAATAAGAGAAAGAAAAATATAAAAGGCTACAATCCTTATCCAGCTGATCTCAAAATTGGGAGTTAACAGTCATCTCCCATTTCCTTTTTGTACCCATAAAAAGTCATGAATTCAGTCTGAAATAGTATGAAAGAAGGGGAGCATCTGCATGGAACTAATTATAACGTAAGCCATTGCTGATATTGTTCAGTTGTTTCAGTCATGTCCAACTCTTCGTGACCCCATTTGGGGTTTTCTTGGTAAGGATATTGGAGTGGTTTACCATTTTCTTCTTCAGCCCATTTTACAAATGAGGAAGCCAAGGCAAACAAGGTGAAGTGACTTGCCCAGGATCACACATCAGGTAAATGTTTGAGGCTACATTTGAACTCAGGTCCTCCTAACTCCAGACCAAGCATTCTACCCACTGTGCCACCTAGCTGAATGCAAGCTATTATCAAGAACAAAAAAACCTGGGTTTACATAGACTGTGCTTAATTTTGCTTCCCAATATTTGTCTGTTTGAATCATGCCACTACTCTGAGTTTACACTGGGAATGTCAGAATTGGGCTCATTTCTATTGTCATTTAGGTATTCTCAACTCCTTGGCATGCTCCCAAGTTAGAAAGTCAAGAAACATAGAACACTATGTTTACTATACTCAATAAAGAATTGAAAAGATGTATAATGAGGACTGAGACAAGGTCATTGGATTTGGCAATTAAGAGCTCATTGTTACCTCTGGAGAGAGCAGTTTGGGGGGAATGATGAGGTCAGAAGCTAGACTGTAAGGGGTTAAGAAGAGAGTGAGAGGAGAGAAGGTGGAGGAGCCGATTGTAAGTAGCCTATTCAAGGAGTTTAGCTACAAAGGGGGTAGAGAATGAGTAGGGGGTGGAAGAATCAAGGGAGATTGAATATGGGGGAGCTATGGGCATGTTTGTAGGGAGTAGGGAGAGACAACACATCAGTCATCGAGTAGGGATAACAGAGGGAGCAACCTGTTGGAGGAGAGGGGTGGGACAGGATCACTCATGCATATGAAGGTGTTGGCCTTGGCTATGTGGTAAAAAAATATGAAAGTTTTTTAACAGTCGGTTAGGATAACTGAAAGATGCCAGTTTTTGAAGGACCACCCTTTTGGGGAGGAGACCAACAGTCTGCCTGCTGCACACGTCAGACTGCCTGCTACGCACTCGACTTCTGGGGTGGAGAGAACGGAAGTGGGGCTTTTTCCTGCTCTGGTGGTCTCCTGACTGTGCGGCACAGGCTGATGCTGATGAGAGTTTTGACTGGGCCCAGCTCGTGGTTAGCAGCAGCACACAGTCTCTTTCTCTCCAAAGGTGGCCTTCTCTTTTGGTGAGTTTTTATAAGGAATATAGACTAAGCTTAGACTTAAGACGATTTGTATTGTGTTTCTACTTTCCTATCCTTCTAATCAACGTCACCTTGTGACTCCAATAACAATAAAAGCTCTAACTAGAAAACCAAAAGCTTCTTCCATTTACTAGTCTGGGAGATAAATTAAGGGAAAGGTTAAGTAGGGGAGATTTATGATCTAATATCCAACTTTAAATCTCACAGCTAGAAGGACCACTCCTCATGTGAGGTGGAGATGAAGGAGGATATCATTGGATGGGCATCTGATATCAGGAAGGGGGAAAAGAGGTAGCTCTAGATGGTCTTTTTTTTTCAGTGAACTAGGAGGCAAAGTTCTCAGCTGAGAAGGGAGGGAGAGAGGGACCCTGAGGGCCTTGAATGAATATCTTTGGTGAGGAGGCACCGATGCTGAATACAGCAGGAGTGATGCCTGTGTGGGAACAAGACACTTTGTGCCTTTAGTACATAAGTCCTTGATATTTCTCCTCTATTCATTGTGATCCTCCCTGGTCTGGGTGGGTAGGTGGGGAATATTGGCCCCCTGGGTCTGTACCTTTCCACAACTGGACTCACAGTGGCTTCTTCCCTGTTTCTGCCTGGCTCCCTCCCTCAAACCCCGTGACTCTCTGGAACTCTCCCTTGCTAGCAAGTAGCTCAATGGGGGTGGAGGGAGAGGAGGAGGGGAAAAGAGAGAGGCCTTCCTCCTCCCCAGGAGAGCAAGGACAATTCCCATTCAAGAGCTGGATTCTTCCTAGACTGTTGGCTCCTGCCTGGATTGATTGCAGAACCAACAAGCTAGTTTCTGAAAGATACAAGACAGCCAATAACACGTGTCCCTTCTAATTCAATCAATAAACTTTTTCAGATACAAGGTGAAAAGATATTTTTATACTCACTTTAGGATTTTGTTATCTGGGTCTTATTTTCTGTGATTATATCCTAGGATGGACAGTGGACTATTAAGGACCAGGTTCACCTTCTCCCTTCACTCTTCCCCATGTTTAAACATTTATTGTCCTTGGTCAATCCACTGGAGACTTTGAGACATATTTGTTCATATTGATTTTATTCTAGCTAGATCTCCAGCTACTCGGGAAGGCTCAAGAATTATCCTCTTGAATGCCTTCCCCAGTGTCATATAATGAAGAATTTTATCAAAATCCAGGTGACAGGGGGCGGCTAGGTGGCACAGTAGATAAAGCACCGGCCCTGGATTCAGGAGTACCTGAGTTCAAATCCGGCCTCAGACACTTGACACTTACTAGCTGTGTGACCCTGGGCAAGTCATTTAACCCCCATTGCCCCGCCAAAAAAAAAAAGAAAAAAAAATCCAGGTGACACAGTCTTTAAACGATCTGACAATTTACATTTTCCCATTGGAATCCAATCCTACCATGGCCAGTGGCCTTGAGGACTACACTTTTCAAATTCTCATAGGCCAACACTTCTTTTGGTACATCCCAAGGATCTACCTTAACCAAAGACAATAAAAAAGCGAAGAAAGAAATCAAACCTTCCCCCTCCAAGGGAAAGTCTGGTCCCAGTAGGGATTGTATCAGGCTTAGGGACCTGGGTTGACTGGAAGTCACCCCCCCCCCCACAACCTTCAGGTAAGAAACCAAACTCTCCTGTGGAAGCATTTCTCTAGGACCTTGCAATACATAGGACACTCAAAGTATCTCCTTTCATCCTTGGAAAACACAAGGCATTCGAAATGGAGATCTAAACTCACTTCTCACTCAGATGGGCAGATGAGCTTAAAAGAAACCCAAGATGTTGTAAGCACGTGGGGTTAATTTCTTAAGCCCTGGGCATTTAAACCTGTAGTCCAGAGGTATCTCAGACAAGCTATTTGGACTCATTCATAGGAAAGCAAGCAGCAAAAGTATTCTCAAAATTGAAAAAAAAATCTTGGATGAGCTCCTTCAGAAGGCTCTGGGCAAATTGCTAAGTACCCGTATTCTGGGGCAGCCGAGGCTGAATTGGCCTGTAGGGGCAATCCCAGGGAATGTAAGAGTGTGACAGATATAATTCATGTGAGCTTCTGTACCCCAAATTGTCAAAGTAAAATGTTTCTGTAAAAGATTTCTCTTACAAACTATTCTTCGCCAGCGACTAGATCGGGCTGTTACACAATGCTTGAATGAATAAGTGCTAAGCACTGGGGTTACAAACAGCAGTCTCCTTCTCTTAGCAACATTCAACATTTCCACCTCCATGGCATGCACTCCAGGCCTTCATTATCATGCTTGCCCTTCTCTAAACAGTCACCAGCCACACAAAGTCTCCTCTGCTCATCCAGGTAACACAACAATGGGGAGTCAACTGAGTCTGGAGCAGGAAGGGAGAAGTAGAGGGTGGAGGTGAGGTCTGCAGTCCCCTCTGTGGCCTACCAGGGCTATGAAGCCCAAGAGGTTGGTTTTCTCACCAGGAAAGTGAGAAGGGGACCTCTACTTTATCCCAGGTCCCTAATCCCTTTGGGAGACTCCCACATGCTCTGGGAGCTCAGAGGTATATTCATAGACATAAATACCACACACATATACAAATACATATAAAAGGACTGCACATGTAGACTATACCTGAATTATGTCCTTATTATATGCCAGGCACTGCTAAGCAACAAGAATGCAAGAGGAGCCAAAAGACAATCCCTGCTCTCAAGGAACTCATAGTCTAATCAGGGAGAAAATTGTACAAAGAAGAAGCACACAGGAATCTGGGTAGCCTGCTCAGCATAAAGTCCCCAGGGCCTGTTTGTTATCTGTACAAGTTAATATGCGCTGGAGTTCCCTGGTTCTCCAGGTAACTGAGAAGGGCTGTCTGAGGACTGACTGTATTTGCCAAGTCAGACATAGAGTGGCTTGACATATTGACAATCCTTTGTGGTGACCAAAAATAAACCCAGCTGGAAGCTCTTACCAGCTTAGAAACAGATCTGAGCCCCTATGACAAGAGACATACTTGTTGGTTACACCTCTTTGATAATCCTCTTATCTTACTCCAGTCTTGAACCAAGAGCATCTTCTGATTTTTAAAGGTAAATAAACTCTACTGTTCAGCATAGACTGGACAGTTCCTATGTCCATGTCCCCTTCTCCCCCCTTAGTAAAAACCCTTCTTTAAATTCACAAGCATCATCTTCTTCTGGTTTTTATTTTCTTTTAGGAAAAGGGGAGATTTATATCTTGAGGATTATCCTCTGCATTCTTTGGATATCTTGCCCTTTGGGGGAAAAAGAGATCTAAATTCCCTAAAGAGAGTGTCTGCCTATGTTTACATATTTTTTCTCCTCCTCCCCTAAGACAGTAAAACTAAAGAAGGCAATGACCTGTGAAAGATGGGAAACCCCACAATAGAAGATACATGCATGATAGGTTGGAGATAATCACAGAAGGAAGGCCCTAAGATTAAGAAGGGCTGAGAAAGTCTTCTTGAAGAAAGTGGGATTTAGCTGAGACCTAAAAGAAACAAAAAGAACTTTCAGCATGTGGGACAATAATGACAGTAACAACAATAACAATGAAATTATTTATCAATAGGCATAGAACAAGCCTTTGACAAAACAAGGAGCTGGTTTTTTAAAGCTAGAAATCATTAGAATAAATTGGTCTTTCCTCAAAATGGTTAACAGAACAATCAAAAACCAAGAAACAGAACAATTCATAATGGAGCTCCACTAGAGGTCTTTCTCATAAGATCTCTATGATCCTTTGAAATATACAATGAAAGAATATCCAGAGAAATACCGAGAAGCCCATAGGATAGGCATACATGGTCAAATTAGGGTACAGAGGACAATTAACTATTGTTTCTTTTGCTTTCTTTTTTTAACTCAATTTTGTAAACTAAGTGATTTTTCAAAGACATTTTAAGTATATGCTGTGGGTGGGGCCCTTGGGCCTCAGAAGCTACCACAATTCTTTTTTTTTTGAGAGAACCATGAGTTTTTAATGAGGTGTTTTTTTTTAATGGGATTCTGTTTTTAAAAAAGGGGTTATTGAAACTTATTGCTTGGCTTATCAATGAACATTTTGGATATTGAATCTTGCTGATTGAAGTCTTATTTCTTTTGGATAAATTGATTACCACTTTAAGTATCTGTTACTGTTATACTAGATAGAGAATTCATGTATAAGATACTGTGTTTACTTGCTCAAAGAAGATCATGTAATAATGCCTGATATAATCAGCTATTTACATTCATTTATCATTTATATGTCATTATACTCTGGGTATGGTTTGGAATTATTGTATATATTACTAGTATATCCTCAGCTATGCAGTATAACATGCATTTTTACCATCATACTGTCTTTGGTGAAATTAATATGAGATTTATGAATTATGGAAACTTATCATTTCAGAAATCATTTGGGGGGGCACTATGTGTTTGGAGAGTGGGATTTCATTATCCAGAGCACAATTAACCTCAGTGAATGGTGAGAAAATAATTATTTATACTGAATTTATTGGGGACTCAGGGACCCAGTTTTTAGCTCCTCTTCACCCCTACTTCAGAAACCTCAGTTCTTGAGAGAGTTCTGAACTCTTTCAGGGCCTGATCCTGTTCTGGGTGAGTCCAAGGAATGGGGATAAGAGTTTTTGTGTCTAGTTCAGTGAACTGAGGGGATTAAACTACACCTATCTGAATTTGCCTTTGTCCCTCAGGGGGTCCCCCCATTAGGCCCTGATATCATCACGGTATAGCTCAATTTAATATAGACCACCCTGGAGTCATGCCAACCAGTGGAACTGAATGTTACTGGCCAGTTAGCTTTGATGAATGTGCTATCAAAAGAGGATAAAAGGAAAGAACACACAAGGTTCTTGGCTAGCACCATCTTGAGACACACACTTGGTCAGGACTTGCTGTGGGTTGGAGAGCCCTCCCCTCTTAGGACAGGGTAGGCTGTTAGGACACGTGTTCTCTCTCTCTTAGAAATATGGTGCTTGGGGGTTTTTGGCTTGTGTTAACTGCCACATGGTCAACACTCTTCTATTATGTGATATTAATTAATAATAATTATTGTACCTGCCTACACAGGTGCAATAGCCATTGTTATATAAATAGCCATTAATATATAAGTAGCATGGGGCAGCTGGGTGGAGCAGTGGATAAAGCACCAGCCCTGGATACAGGAGGACCTGAGTTCAAATCTAGCCTCAGACACTTCACACTAGATGTGTGACCCTGGGCAAGTCACTTAACCCTCATTGCCCAGCAAACAAAACAAAACAAACAAAAATTAGGACTGAATATATAAGTAGCAAATAACTTAGAAAACTCAGCCTAGCCCCCAATAATTTAGCAAACACAATTTAGAAACCACCAAGTACAGTTGGCGACCACATAATTTAAATAACAGAACTATTAAAAACCAAGTTTCTGCAGTTTTAAAGCTAAGAAACAGACCCTATGCCTAAAATAACCCAGTTGTAGGGAGTTTGTAGACAAAAGATATAACAAAGCAAATTAATCAAATGACATATTCGTAAAGTACTTTGCAAAGCTTAAAGCATCATTAACATGTTTGCTATTGTTATCAGTAAATGATAACAGATGTTGTCAAGATAGCCTGTACTCTGACACCAGATACCAGAGGCACCTCAGGGCTTTAACCAAAACTGAAAGGCAGTTTATAGTCACCTTTAGAAAAACATTTCTCAATACCTGGCAGAGCACATGGGGCACTGGGAAGATTAATGAGACACTGAACTATGGCTTCTTTTCCTCCTGCTGGAATCAGGGATCGTCAGTAAGACTTACACAGGTCATATCAACTGGAAAACGTGGCTCGTTGTTATGTGAGGTGTTAGGTGTGCTTGTGAAGGGAGCTGCCGAGTCCTGAGCCAAATGAAGAAACAGGCTGGCTGCCTGTCACCGGAATCATCCTCAGGGGTTTGTCATGAGAATTCAAGCTAGAGGATGGCATGTCTCCCTTGGGGAAGGAATGGCGGCCATGGAGACTTGTGAAGTGACTTGCACTGGGGTGAAGACATTTTGCCTTGTCCATGTTAACTGCTGTCGTCTGAATACAAAGTTTTCAGTAAAAAGGTCTGACAAATGACTCTCCATCTTTGGGGAGGGTGTAACATTCTTTAATTTTATTTTAAAGAAAGGGCTTAAAAATAAAAACAAATAAAAAGAATCTGGAGGGAAGAATCCTGACTCCTATCAAGTGGTTGGGGGTTAAAAGAATGGGATGCAGAGGAGAAAGGAAAACTAACTGAATAGCTGAAGCTCAGTAATTAATATGAGGTGCTTCTCTGTGTGTCTGTCTCTCTCATGGACCCTTTGGCAGTCAGATGAAATCTATGGACCTTCTCTCAGAATAGTGTGTTGGTTTAATTTATAACTGAAGGACATTCTTACCTGCTATCCCAAATGGGTAGATCTACCCTAAAGAGTTGTACTGGACTGACTTTGAGGACAATAGCTGATTCTATTTTAAAGAACCATGATATGAATCTGAAGAGGGTTTCAGGATAGAAATCATCTGGTAAGAGTCAAAGGTAGGTGAGATGAAGAGCGACAGCCGATGATCACCAGCTGAGGAGTAGGAGAATGTTATCTTTCTGACAACAATCAAAGAGGAGTGCATCTTCCACGTGATTTGGAACTTGGCAGAACCTGCTAAGGCTTGTCAAACTTGTTTGCCCCTGCTTCTTTCTTTTTTTATTTAGAATTTTATTTGTCAAAATATGTAAAAAAAAAAAACCAAATTTTGATATCAATTTTTAAAATTTTGTGTTCCAACTTCTCTTCCTCCCTCCCTTCCCACCCCCACCCCATAGAACTCAAGCAATTCAATGTAAGTTATACATGAGTAGTCATGGTAAACATCCCCACATTAACTAGGTTGTGAGAGAAAAGTTAAAAAATGAAACTTCAGATTAAGGAAATGTCAAAGAAAAAAATTTAAATAATGTGTTTCAATCTGTTTTCAGATACCATCAGTTCTTTCTCTGTAGATGGGTTGCAATTTTCCTAAGTCTTTTAGGGTTATATTGGATTATTGCCTTCCTGAAAATAACCACATGCTTCCCAGCAGATCATCTTACACTATTGCTGTTATTTTGTATACTGTACATTTCACTCTGCTTCAGTTCATGTGGGTCTTCCCGGGTTTTTCTGATAGCATCCTGTTCATCATAACTTTTATATAGTACCTTAAACTTGACAAAGAATTTTCTTCACTGTAGCTCAGCAAAGTAGGTATCATACATTTTGCCATTATAGTCAATCATCATAACTGTTTCCCTCCATCCTATTCCCTTCCCATGATATTGACTCTGATGTAGGAGGTGAAAAAAGGATTAATAGAAAAATCTAAGACCCAAGCTCTAATACAGATATTAGCTCTAAAAGGGAGTCAGATCCCAGTTAATGGACAACTTAAGTTAGGTTCTCGTACCCATAGTGATCAACATCCATAACAGACCAGAACGGGTCAGGTCAAAATAACAACAAAGGAAAAAGACAACCTATAGAAATTCCAATGAAAAATGATTCTATTTTGAAACTAGCCATGGGAATCAGAAAGAGACATGCGCGGAAAAGGCCAAATTTGTCCCCAGATTCACCTTATGACGTGTAAACCCCCAAAACACACCTCCACGGGAAAAGGTACCCGCCTCGGGGATTGGCTTAGGACCCCAGGAACTCCAAATTAGGATAAGCCCTCCCTTGTAACACCCCTAGGTGGAGAATATTATAATGAGAAGGACAGGCCCTCCCCTCTATCTCCCCAAAATGGAGATTATTATAATGAGACTGATAATCAATTTATCCATACTATAAATATAACTCTTTCCTTTCCTTATTCGAGAGATACCTTTCCAATATTCTGGTACTCTCCCTGTGGTCATCCACAGTATTGCAATAAAACTTGGGAAACTGAGTCACTGAGTCTTGTAATTCTTTTGGGATGACTCATGATCAATTTGACCCCAAATTCCAGCCCACATCAACTCTATTTTCTATCTTCTTTTACCCTATTCCTCCTCAAAAGTGTTTTACTTAGGGGCAGCTAGGTGGCACAGTGGAGTGAGCACTGGCCCTGGATTCAGGAGGACCTGAGTTCAAATCTGACCTCAGACACTTAACACTTATTAGCTATGTGACCCTGGGCAAGTCACTTAACCCCAAGTGTCTCATCCCCCCCCCCCCAAAAAGTGTTTTACTTCTGACTGCCTCCTCCCCTGCTCTGCCCTCCCTCCTTTCACCCTTCCCTCCTTATCCTCTTCCCTTCCTATTTTCCTGTAGGGTTAAATAGATTACTCCTCCCAATTGGGTGTGAATGTTATTCCCTTCTTGAGCCCACCCTGATGAGATTAAGGTCTTTGAACTAATTCTGTGTTCCAAATTTTTCTTCCTACCTCCCTCCTCAACCCTCCCTACGAAATCAAGCAATTCAATATGTCATACTGGTGCAGTAATGCAGAACATCTTCACCTTCCTCCAAAGTGTTTTGCCTTTTACTGCTCTCTCCTCCTATCTGCCCTTCCCTCCTTCCCCTCTTCTCCCCCACCCCCTTATTTCCCTCCCCACTGTTTGGGGCAAGCTGCCTCAGTTTAACCAAATAACTCGAGGAGACCACCAAGTCAAGCAGAGACAGATTTATTATATTCCTGCAGGAATGGGCAAACTCAATGACTGAGTCGCAATAGCTAATACATGCCTTGACCTTTTATAGGAATGTTAGTCAGGTGGGGAGTCCCCACGCACACTAGGGCAAGCTCACAATCTAACATCCAATCCTGTCTCACCCAGGGTGCGTGTTTAGCTCGTGATCAATGTATGGAGACATGCATACATGTTCCAGGAACAAGGGGGAAAAGGAGAGGGGGAACAAAGTCAAACCAAGGGAAGGGGGGAGGGGAGTGACAGTCAGATGTTTCAGATCTGACAGTTCCCACTGACTCCCCTCTCCCGGCCCCTATCTCTAAAGATATTCAACTTGAATAACAGGAAGAGTCACTCAGGTGTTTCAGCATTGTTTTGTAGTCATGTTAATTTTAGAAGGATGACAGGGTTAAAATTTATCTTCGGTTGTGTTGGGAAATCAAAGAAATAGAATAAAGAATAAAAGAATAATCCATTGTTGGGGCCCTAGGGTCAAGGGGATTCTGCTCTGAGAAAAAGAGACATGTCACTTAACATCTGGTCTCAACTCAATGGCTGCATCCTGTACCAAGCCCCGTCCTTTCTTCTTGAGTCCTGAGTATTGAATTGGTGGGCAAACTCCCCGACCCACTCAACAGGGACTGGGGTTCTGACACATGATGGATTCCAGATAAAACTAATATGTAGCTGACAAGTGGGGAGACTGAGCAGAAGTAAAAATACTGGCAATAGACCTTAAAGGAGACAGTGAGAATTTGACAAACAATAAACTTTTAAACTAGCTATACTGGGGCGGGGCTGGGTATCTTCCAGACCCCATCCTCAGAGTTTAACCTGACTCAAATCCATAATCATCTCATACACCACCCACTTTCCCTCAGGGCAAAAATATATTACTATACCCACTTGAGTATATATGTTATTCTCTCTTTGAGCTACTTCTGATGATAGTAAGGTTCACTCACTCCCCACTTCTCCCTCTTCCCCTCCCCTCCATAAGCTTTTTTCTTGTTTCCTTCATGTGAACTACCTCTCCCCAGTCCACCTCTCCTCTTCCCCCTCAACCCTATTTTAAAGATGTCATCATGGGTTAGCTAGGTTTGCTCCCGTTTATTTCTACTGATTTACTAGAACACAAGTGAAATTGTCAGAAGGAATCTATATGGGATTGCTGTGTATCAACAAGTCATAAGAACAAAATAAAGGTGTTAGGGTCACAGGTGGTATTTTTGCCAATGAAATCAAGGTAAAAACCTGAAAGAAAACACCACAGGAGAAAAAGATTAAGTCGAGGAGTAAAGCCTAAGTGTTCTGGTGGAGTCTGATTTCAACTTCTGGATTACACTTTAAGACATAAAAATTACCAGCTCTTAGCCAAGAATAGAGTATACATAACAAAGGCTAGTAAAACATGTATTTGCAGAGAGTTGTATAAATATAATTTAAACACCTTGAACTGAACAAGAAAAGGGGTAAAGAAGAACATCAATGTACATCTACCACACTGGATACCATAGAAAGTTAATATAAAACAGGAAAAAATCTAAGAGATGCCCAGTAATTTCTGTTGAGAAAACCAGAGTTGCAGAGTCTTCGAAAGTCAAGCTCAAGTTTGGACTGTTCAAAAAAAAATTCATACCCTCATGGAAAAAACTGGGGAGGGAGAATGATCTCTCATAATCGTGACCTCATAAGAGAATATTATAAAACTGAAAGTTGGAGGAACAGGCACCCCATAAACCTTGTTCTTCTCTATGGTAGGCAAGGGGAGGTCTTTGTGAAAAGGGAGGGAGAATATAGTGGGGGGGTCTACAATAAAGTAAACAAGGGACGTGGATGGATCAGGGATTGGAAAGGAAGGGTGAGCTCGATGAGCAGACAGCCACAAACCAAATAAGCTATTATTATAGAGTGCAAATGATGAACAGAAAAAATTGTAAAGGGCTAGCGGGATTCAAATCTCCAGACCAGAGATAAGAGAAAATGGGGAGGATCAAGGGCTGGGATTTGACTGCTTCAAGAAATATAGCTATAGATATAGCTAGGGCACATTTCATTTTCTTATTTTTCTATCTTTCTCTTCCCTCCTAAATAAGAGTATAGAGGACTAAGAAAAGAAATAGTGTCATAGGATTTGATGGAGACAAAAACAAGCGTAATCATACCTGTGAATGTGAATGTTAGGAGCTCACCCATAAAATGGAAGAGGAATGTATCCATAAGGAAATGTATCAGGAAGGAAAACCCAACAATGCTGTTTACAAATAATACACTTAAAACATAAGGACTCATTGAGGAATTAAAATTAAGGATTGGAGTGAATTTTATTCCGATGTGTTCAAAAAAGGAATGGCAGTCAGTTCAGATGTAGCAAGAATACATACATACACATAGAGACACACACATATATGAGGAAGACAAGCAGGGAACTACAATATAAAGGCAGTATAGTGATGAGATAATTATTGAATATTAAATATACATGTACCACATGGCATAACATCTAAGCACCTAAAGGAAAAGCTCATTGAACCACAGGAAGATCCTGATAGTAAAACAATGATTGTCACAGACCAGCCTCCTTCATTCAAATCTTAAAAAAAGAGTTTTTAAAAAGTTGAGCATGTGATTTTCTTGATGTCCTCCTCTTCAATGTTGGGGGGGGGGCACACCCTGGATGGAGAAACCTTCAGTTATCTAGATAAATGTATATCTCCACACAAGATTCCTTGTGAGCTTGGGTTGGGCCTGACCCAGAAGGGGAGATTTAATGAAATCTCTCAAGAAGAGCTTGTCTTTGAGTGGAGGGGAGAGACACAAGCAGCAGGGAAGGATCAGAAAATACCTCATGGGGCCGCTAGGTGGCACAGTGGATAGAGCACCAGCCCTGGAGTCAGGAGGACCTGAGTTCAAATCCAGCCTCAGACACTTAACACTTACTAGCTGTGTGACCCTGGGCAAGTCACTTAACCCCAATTGCCTCACTAAAAAAAAAAGAAAAGAAAAGAAAATACCTCATGTAAGAAGTTATGCTGGAGGGCGGCTAGGTGGCGCAGTTGATAAAGCGCCAGCCCTGGATTCAGGAGTACCTGAGTTCAAATCCGGCCTCAGATACTTGACACTTACTAGCTGTGTGACCCTGGGCAAGTCACTTAACCCCCATTGCCTCACTAAAAAAAAAAAAAAAAAAAAAAGAAGTTATGCTGGAGATGACACAAGCAACACTTTCAAGACTGGCTCCCAGAAGCTGTGGAAAAATTGGAACACTAATGCATTGTTGGTAGAGCTGTGAATTGCTCCAACCATTCTGGAGCACAATTTGGAATTATGCCCAAAGGGCTATAAAGCTATGAAGGGTATGCCCTTTGACCCAGCAATACCACTATTAGGTCTTTTCCCCAAAGAGATCATAAAAAAAGGGAAAAGGACCCACATGTATAAAAATATTTATAGCAGCTCCTTTTGTGGTGGCAAGGAATTGGAAATTGAGGGGATGCCCATCATTTGGGGAATGGCTGAACAAGTTGTGGTATAGGAATGTAATGGAATTCTATTGTGCTGTAAGAAACGATGAGCAGGCAGATTTCAGAGAAACCTGGAAGCACTTACATGAACTGATGCTGTGTGAGATGAGCAGAACCAGGAAAATATTGTACACAGTATCAACAACATTGTGTGTTGATCCACTGTGATAGACTTGACTCTTCTCAGCAATACAATGGTCCAAGATAGTTCCAAAGGACTCATGATGGAAAATGCTCTCCCAATGCAGAAAAAAAAAGAACTATGGAATCTAGATGCAGCTTGAACCATACTATTCCTATTGGTTTTTGTTGTTGTTTTTCTTTTTTGAGGTTTTCCCTTTTTGCTCTGATTCTTCTTTCACAGCATGACTAATGCAGAAATATGTTTAATGTGATTGTACATGTGTAACCTATATCAGATTGCTTGCTGTCTTGGGGAGGGGGAAGGGTGGGGAGGGAGAAAAATTTGAAACTAGAAATCTTATAAAAACAAATGTTGAAAACTATCTCTACATGTAACTGGAAAATAATAAAATACTTTTATGAAAAAAAAAAAGAGTGGATCCCATATCAGTAACCAGTCAAAAGGGAACAGGCCTCAAGACATTCAAATGACATAAAGATGATTGTTACAAGAAGGAAGAAGGATATTTGTTTAAAGAGAATGAGGACTGTGACGTTTAAAATCTAATGTGTGGTCTCCTTTTTCTGCCCATGTGTGTGTGTGTGTGTGTGTGTGTGTGTGTGTGTGTGTGTGTAACTAGCTAGGATTTGCTTATAAATTAGAAGCTTCAGCAATAGTTTTGGCATTAAGAATTTTTTAAAGTATATTAGAGGTTAGTAAAGAGAGAGAGAACATATGGAATTTAGAAAATTGAGAAAAGAAAACCTATCTTCCCTAGGGTTCAGACTGGACTCCTCCTCCAGCCACCAACCCAAGGTTCTGGAAAGAAAAGGCCAGAGACAGGGAGCCAGCCTCCCTTCCTCCTTCCTGTCCCCCTCCCCCAGAAGGGGAGATCCTTCAAGCTGATTGGTTGAGGGTGGTCTTGTGCTGAGAACACTCCCTCTTGGGAGTCAGGCAGGTATGTTTTTGTGGCCAATGGGAGTTAAGTGGTTTTAATTTAATTAACTTTAAGTAGGCTGATCAGCCAAGTGAATCGCTCTCAGTCAGACTGACTTGATTCAATCAGTCTAGATTCCTCTCCTCTGGTTGGGGCCTTTGGGCGTTGCCAAAAAGCCCATTCTATCTTACAGGATGCGCAGGTTCTTTGAAGGGCACACACACAAAATCTCTCAAATGCAGAATCCCTCTACCCCCTTTGGGCGATATGGACACTCATTCCAGGGGCTTCCTAGGGCCTTCAGGATCCAACACAAAATGCTCTTTGACAGCACCTTCCAGTTTTCTTATGCCGGACCCCCCAGTGACACCGGCCTTCATCCCCCTCACCTCTAGCTCCTGGTCTAGCTGGATTCTTTCCAGTCCCAGCTGAAATCTCGTCATCTCTAGGTGTGCTTTCCCAAAGGACAGAACCGGGGACTGGGTGTACATGCACATGAGACCAATTTAGGCTCAAGGCCAACAGTTAGGTCGGACTATCAAAAGGCGAGTCAGGCACTAGGCCAGGTTTGGGCCTGTGGGGTGAGAGTATCGAGGAAGGGGAGATACACTGGCTACAGTTGAGAGTCAGTGATCCATGGGCCAGGGAGGCCCACAAGTGACTGAGCCCATCCCCTCACATCCCGCAGAGCAGGGCTGGTTCAGCCAAGGGGCTCAGGATGGTCTGAGGGCTGGGCGCCATCAGGAAGATCAGGGCCTGCCTGATATTTAAACTAACCAGTTTCCCAGTTCTTGTCCCCAGGAAAACAAACAATAAGGCAGAGATACACAGAGACCAACCCCAGCAAACATCAGGCAGGACACTGTGATGTGCTAGGAAGCTAACTGAAGGCAAAGGCACGAGAGAAGACTCCAGCAGATCTGACCCCTTTGTGTCCCTGGACTGTGTGTGTGTGTGTGTGTGTGTGTGTGTGTGTGTGGTGGTGGGGGTAATTGGAGTTAAGTGACTTGCCCAGGGTCACACAGCTGTTAAGTGTCTGAGGCCAGATTTGAACTCAGATCCTCCTGACTCCAGGGCTGGCACTCTAACCATTGCACCACCTAGCTGCCCCTAAAGATCTAGGCATTTTTAGGATTCCTTGAAATAGGATGATGTTGAGCTAGCCCAATGATTCTTTTTCTTTTCTTCTTTTTAGTGAGGCAATTGGGGTTAAGTGACTTGCCCAGGGTCACCCAGCTAGTAAGTGTCAAGGGTCTGAGGCTTATTTGAACTCAGGTCCTCCTGAGTCCAGGGCCGGTGCTCTATCCACTGCACCACCTAGCTGCCCCCCTTTAACTCAACTTAGTTTGATCGATTCCTATCACAGACTTCTTGTGCGTAAGGTGGAGAGGCATTCAGGCACAGAGGAGAGGGGGGCCATGGAGGAGTGGGGACCAGCTCGCAGCCTGGCCTCTGACACACACTGGCTGCGCCCTGGGTGGCCTGTGAAGCTGTTTGGGGAGGAGGCTCTTCGTGGGAGTTTTCACTGCAGCATAACCACAGGCTAGCCTTAAAAATGAACACGCCACCCAAAACACTCAGGACTCTGGTAGAAAACAGGTCCTGCCCTCCCCAGGGGCTCGGCCACCTGGATCTCTCTTACATGAGGGGATCCTGACAGGCAGGTGGAGGGGGTCGTCTGAAGAGGACAGGAGGGGAGGGGGCACCACGGGAGGCCGCAGACGCGGGAGGGGCGGTCTGGTCCCCCGGGAGAAGGGCAGGGTTTGAAGGGAGAGCCCGCGGCCCCAGCCCTAGCTCTGCTGAGCCTTCGGGGCCCGACCTGTCCGGGTGCTTTCTCTGGGAAACAACTCTGAGGTCTCTCGCCGTCCTAACTCTATGACCTGGGGCTGTAGAGGCCCTGCCAGGCCAAGCCCGTGTCACCCGAGCCAGCCGGACCTTGGACGGGTTTTGCGCTGGGAAGCCCAGGGTCGGACCGGCCGCTAATGGGGCCGGGAAGAGGAGCTGCGCCCTAAGGAGGGGTGCAGAGAAGTGGGCGTGGGGAGTCCTGGACTTGAGAGATGTTGTGTGTGCAAGAGCAAGGACCCTTGGGGAGCTGGGGGGGAGGGGATGCGGAGCCTGGACAGGTCAGGAGATCGAGATCAGGGGTCGGGGCAGGGGGCACCCACGGGCTTGGAGCCGTCGGGGGGTCCCCAGAAGGCTTCTGGAGTCAGGGACAGCTGCGGAGAAAGGGGGGTGGTGTCAATCCGAGTGAATACACAGGCTGGTCACCCGGAGAGGAGGGGGAGGGGAGGCAGAGCCCTCAGGGAAAGGGACTTCCCCCCGACCCCCCAGGGCAGGCGGCGCTGCTCCGAATCCTCTTAGCCCAAGGACCCCAGACCCGTGTCACGGGACCCCTGGGGGCTGGCGCTCGGGAGCGTAACGGAAATCCCACCCGCGGGAGAAAGGGCCTGGGGCGTAGGCTACGTTACCCGTGCGGACCTCCGCCTAGGTGAGCGGCCGGGGATCTGCCGGGTTACGGGGTTCGGGACCCCGGCCCCTCCTGCAGGAGGCCCCGCCCGCGCTCCAGCCCGCCCTCCCAACCCGGCCAGGACCAGGGACTCCAAGGGCGTCCAAGGGTCAGCGAGGAGAGCCCTCCTGGGGCCAGGGGCGGCTGGACCCACGGCCAGGCCGACCCCACGGCGGGCCCTCCCCTCACACACAGTAGGTCTACAAGGCCTGGAGGATGGGGGGATGGAAGGGGGGGGAAATGGAAGGGTCTGGACTTGAACCCAGACCCGCGCTGCCCACTCGGGCTTTCCGCCTCAAAACCTCCCGGGGCTTGGCTCGACTTTCCAACGGCCCAAAGCGGCGGCCTGGGCGGCCCCGGGTCTTGGCGTCCCTGGCCAAGTCCGTCACGGCCCGCCCCTCGGGCCAGGGCCAAGGCCAAGGCCAGCGGTTCCCGTGACCTCTCACCCAGATTCCCGCCCAGTCAGTGCTAACATCCCGCCTCCTCCTCTCCCAGGGCTCCGGCGCATGCGTCCACCGGCGGTCCCGCGGGACACCGCCCCCGCCCCTCCCAGAGGCCTACGAGACCCCGGAGGGGCGGTTGGCACCCATCTCCTCACGGGCCTCCCGCCCCAGCCCCGTGAGCAGGCGGGTCCCGGTCCCGCTCGGGGGTGGGAGTCTTCTCCACTCCCCACCCCTCGCTAAGGAGGGCGGGCGTGAGTCTCGCCCCTCCCTCCCAAAGTGGGTGTGTCCTGTTGCATCCAATCCCGTCCCACGGGGGCGGGACTCAGCGCAAGGACCAAAGTGGGTGGGGTTCTGTGTCTCCTCGTCCAATCCGGTGCCTCAGTGGTCGTGACTCAGCGCGTCTATCTACTCGTGGGAGGGAGGGGCGAGTCCCCGCGGCCTCCCCCCCCCCCCAGCCTTCCCCCGCCCCCTCCCCGATGTGGGCGGGGCCAGGAGCACCTCGCCCCTAAAGGTCTCGCCCTGGCGGTTGGAGGCCTAGCGGGATCCTAGCATAGGAGGCGGCCTGAGACATGGCAGCGACGGTGCTGAGGCGCGGAGGCCGGGTGAGCCTGCGGCCCGACACCGGGACTCCCGAGCCCCGCGGCCTGGGGCGGGAGGGGCCGCGCTGTCCGGAACGGGGAGGGATGGAGGGGGGAGGATGGAGGCTCTCCCGGCCCCGCCCCGCCTGCCCCGCGCCCCCTTCCCCCCAGGTCACTGCCCCCCATCCCTGCCCTTCCCCCGCCTCCTCTTCCCAGGTCAATACCCCCCAGGTCAATGTCCCCTCCGCTCCCAGGTCAATGCCCCCTACACCGCAAGTCAATACCCCCTCCCCCCAAGTCAATGTCCCCCCCTTCCCCCAAGTCAATGCCCCCCTACCCCCAGGTCAATGTCCCTTTCCCCCAAGTCAATGTCCCTTCCCCCCAAGTCAATGTCTCCTCCCCCCCAAGCCAATGCCCCCTTACCCCAGGTCAACGTCCCCCTGACCCCATCCCTGTCCTCTCCACTAGGGTCTGTGGCTCCTGGGTCAAACCCTTCATCTGGGCTGCCTGGGACTGAAAAGGAAGGGGGTTTAGAGCCCGAGAGAGGTTTGAAGCCCCAGGGTTGAGAGTGGAAGGGACCCCTGAGAGGATGTAGGCCACCCCATCCTTCTACAGATGGGGAAACTGAGTCCAGGTTCCCTGAGTCACTGGCAGACGTTAAGAGCCCCACTGGGGAGCTTCCCTCTCCCCTGTCCCCCTCCCTCTCTCCCTCCTCCTCCTCCCCCTCCTCTCTCCTCTCTCCTCCTCTTCCTCTTCCTTCCCCCCTCTCCCTCCTCCTCCTTCCCCTTTTCCCCTTCCCCTCATCCTCCTCTTTCCTCCTCTTCTTCCTCCCTCTTCCCCCCTCTTCCTCTTCCCCCTTCTCCATCTTTCTCCTTCCCCCTCCTCCCCCTCCCCCCTCCTCCCCCTTCCCCCTTCTCCCTCCTCCTCCTCCCCCTCCTCTTCTTCCCCCCTCCCCCTCCTCCCCCCCCTCTTTCTTTCCTAAGCTTCCACCTGCAGCCAAACATCCTGGGGGGCGGGGGGAGCGGCTGCTGCCCTTGACATTCAGTCATCTCTGACAGCTCGAGGTCAGAAGCGGGTGTCCTGCCAGCCAGGCTCCAGGCACTTTGGACCTCGATGTGCTGGAAAGAGAGGGTGACTTTGGCCCTCGGCCAGGACTCCCTGGCTCCCTCGGGAGGGGCGGGGCTAGAAAGCTGTTTGCCCAGTAACCGGATCTGGCAACCCCCCTGAGGCTGCATCGACTCCCTTAAGAGTAACCCGCAGGCCCAGTGGGGCGGGGGGCTGCTTGGCTGGGAGAGCCCCAAACAAGCCGCAGCATCTGGTGCTTGGTGCTCAGACACCCCTTTCTCCGTAGCTAAGCCAACGCTCTCTCGTCTCCCTGGCCAGCTGTGAGAGCAGATTTGGAGACCAGAGCCCTGGGTTCAGATCCCGGCTGCCAGTGGTCCCCCAGTTGGGGAGGGATTGTTGTCAGCCCTTAGTGCTGTTCTCTTTTGGTTCACTGACCAGAGAAATAAAAACGTGGGGGGAGGGGAGTTCTGTATCCTCGTGGTCAGGACATAATCGGCCCTCTCTCTTGGTAGGTGCTGCAAGGCTTTTCGCACAGCGTTTGGAGGTCACAGCACACAAAAACTCATCCAAACCGTGAGCCAGCCTTAGGATTTAACTTTGGTAACTATTGAGGTTGTCTTCAGAGGGGCCAATCCCAATTGATGCTCTGTACTACCTATGTCAGCCACGCCCATTATCAGCCACGTGCACACCTCCGCCCATCCCCTCCTAAACATCAAGGCAGCTCGCTTAGAAACCATGATGTCCGAGAAGTTTGGGTTCAAACTAGTTTTTTGGAACTCTCACGCTTTCCCTTAGAAAGAATTATTGGTGCCTTCATGCCGGCCTGTCACCAGACTGGGAGTCCCTGGCCTCAGCGCTGCCATTCTCCTGACAAGATAACGCCTCCAAAGATCAGATGGGGCGGCAGGAAAGAGTCGGCCGAGGGACTTAGAAATGGGGGGGGGAGGGCCCTCTACTGTGGGAAGCCCCCTGCTAGGGGGAGGGAGGGGCTGTGTGAGGCCAGCTGTGGTGCTCCCAAGGTGGAGTTCCTGTTCTCCAGTCCAAGAAAACCCCATTTCCCACTTTTTCTGGGTGGGAATCTGGCCGGAAGCAGAGTTTGGAAACGGGCGGTTTGTCTTTTACCACCTCCCTTTTCCCCTTCCATGCCTGCTACCCTGTCAGCTGCCCTGGCATCTCTGCAGACAAGGGCAGTATCCTCAGCAGCGCTTGCGGGCCGGACAATGCGCTAAGCCCCGAGAGCGCGCTGGGACTTGTGTCTAATGGGGGAGACCACATGCAAATGAGCATGTCCAGACCAGAAGCAGATGGAGATGGAGTGTATGCGGGAGGGCACAGGGGTCTGGGATGGTGGAGTCAAGAAGCCCCCGCCATAGAGTGGACAACTGGTCAACTCTTACTCAAGTGTCAGGCAGCAGGACTCTGGTTGAGGTCATTTCACACTAAGCTGTGAAAGATAATCCTTCACCTCTCCCAGAAAGTAGGCCAAAGGTGGAGTGAAAGCACTTGGACCATGGGGCCCAGCCTGGGATCAGGGCCAGCCTCTCCTCCTGCCCCCCCCCTTCCCCTCTGGTGCTCGGCCCTCCTCCATCATGCGCCTCTGTGGAGGAGCCCCGTTTGTGGGCAGGGGGCAGCTATCTGGGCAAAGAGGGAGAGGCATCCCCCCTTCCTGGCGCTGCCCATGGGGTCTAGCTGTCTCAGACGAGTCCACAGGTAAAAGAGGACGTGGCAGTGTGGCTCTTGGAGCCAGTGAGTGACGGGCACCTGATGGAGAGACGTTGGGTTGGGATGAGCACATGCACGGGTGGGTAGACGTGCTTGAACCAGCATGGCTCCCCGCTGCTGTGGCTGACTCCCAGGGGGCTGTGGCGGGCCCTGTCAGCTCCTCCTGGGAGTCTTCCCTTTGTGGATGGACTTGTGGTCCCGAGCCAGGAAAGAATCGGCTCCATCTCGGGGAGGAGAGGTGAGCGCTTGTCTCTCGGCTGATTTCCCAATCCAAATGGAAGCAGTTGGGAGTGGGCCAGGACTCTCAATGGCCTGTTTGGCACCGACTATGTTCCAAGTGAGAGAGTTCAGTGTTTGCAAACTGAAGAGACAGCAGGAGCAGGGCATTCACTTAATCCTCCCTTTAGGTAATGGCTGTGTTCTTCCAATGTTGTTGTCACCCAAAGCCTGTCTAAAACCATCTTGCAGGGAGGGATCCTCCCTGGGGGGAGAGGGCTGCTCCCCCTGTCAGGCGAACCCCTTAAGTCATTGATCTAAGGGCCCTAGCTGGCGTGGGATCCCCTCAGGGGTCTGGCCTCTCCCACCTCTCTGGTCCTGACACCCTGGGCCTTTCACAGCCCCCAGGGAACCCCTTTGTTCCCACTGGTCTCCCAGTCTTTGAAGGGTCCTTTCCTTTTCCACCATCTTTCCAGGCCCTGCGGAAGGGCCACCTCCCCCCATTGGCCCCTTCCCTCACCATCCACCATCTGAACTCTTAGAATTCTTGGGTTCTTGGGGAGTTTGTCCCTTTTACAGATGAGGGAACTGAGGTTCACAAAGGTCATGGCACTTGTCCGGGTGTCCGCAGTGGCGGGCCTCTAGCTGGGCTGGCTCCATCCCTGGGTTTCTCTGCTCTACTCTTTCCACAAGTCTTCCTTCCAGGGACACCTGCCTTTCCCTGCCAGTCCTCTTTTTTTGTCTCTTTGTTTTGTTTTGTTTTGTTTTCTGAGGCAGTTGGGGTTAAGTGACTTGACCAGGGACACACAGCTAGTAAGTGTTAAGTGTCTGAGGTCGTATTTGAACTCAGGTCCCCCTGACACCAGGGTCAGCCACCTAGCTGCCCTGCCAGTTCTCTTAGTCAGCAGATCTGTATATGGGTATGATTATTAAGTAACCGCTGTGTTCCTAGGAGACTTAGGCCACGATTGTGCTGATTTATATTCTCCCAGAGAGATACTTGTCTATTAACTGAAAAGAGCAGAACTGTCCAGGGACCCTGCTTAGTGAAACAGGAATCATTGGAAGGCAGCAACCAGGTGGCACCGTGGATCGAGCCCCGGGCCTGGAGCCAGCAAGACCCACATTCCTCTCTGGCCTCAGACACTGACTAGCTGTGTGAGCCTGGGCAAGCCACTTCACCCTGTTTGCCTCAATTTCTTCATCTGTCAAATGAGCTGGAGGAGGCCATGGAAACCAAACTAGTATCCCTGCCACTAGAACCCCCAATAGGGTCCTGCTGAATTCCCCCAGAAAAGCCTGGCTGGCCACCCTCACTAGAAGGAGTAGCTCTTCCTGGGGGGTGCTGGGGGTGCGCTCCTCTTGGTGTAGTTGGATTGGGGCTGGCCCAAGAGGCCAGGGACAGAGGCTGGCTCGAGTCTGGCTTCCTGGTCAGGGCCCACACTTGTACGGCCAGAGCTTCCGTCTGCGGGCCTCGCTGTCGGAAGGACACCTCCTAGCCCCTTTAACACCTCCCTGCCATCTTCCCGCAGAGCTCACAGAGCAGCAGAAAGAATTTCAAGACACAGCTCGAAAGTTCGCCAGAGAAGAGATCATTCCTGTTGCCGCCGACTATGACAGGAGTGGCGAGGTCAGTGTGGGCGGCCTGGAGGGGCCAGGGCCTAGAGGCCGCAGTCTGGAGGGGGTGGGGGCAGGATGGCGGTCACTGTTCTCACTGTCTCCCCAACTCTTTTCTTGTAGTTTCCTGTTCCCCTTATAAAGAGGGCTTGGGAGCTGGGGCTGATCAACACACACATTCCGGAGAGTTGCGGTGAGCCGGCTCCTGCCTTTCTTGAGTGGGAAGCTGTCAGGCTGAAACGGGGCAGGAAAATAGGGCAGGTGTTTGGTTTCCACCTTCCCAAGAATCTGCCCAGGAGATGGGGGGCTTAGCTTAGATGGCAGCTCCAAATTCCACCCAGAAGCCATTGGTTCGAGCAGACGAGAACGTGTGGCTTATACCTGAAAGTCAGCAGTCTGTCCGACTCTCTCTCTCTTCTCTGTGTGTCTGTCTCTCCATCTTTGTCTCTGCCCCTCATTGATGAGTTTATCAGTTCTGCGGTCCAAAAATAGGTCTCCCTGGGACCACCCTGGTGATGAGCCCCCCCCAGCCCCAACTTTCCTAGAGTTGGCCTGTACTCAGAGCCTTAAACCACTCTCGGGTGGGCATGGCCAGAGGGAGAGCCCACTGCTGGCACAGGCTTACTCCATGCTACAAGGGAGCTTTGGAGTAAGAGCTGGGCAAGGCCATGTGGCAGATCCAAAGGTGGGCTCAGGCACACTTTGAGGGCAAATGATGCCCTTGGAAGCAGTAAGACGGTGACATGTTTTAGGTGAGGGGACGGTGGGTTGGCCCGACTCTGTGCTGTGGAACCAGCCTCTGCCCTCCTGAGTCTCAGGGAAATGCCAGCTTCCTCTCCGACCCTGTGCTAGGCCTTCCTGATCCTGTCTTCAAGGATACGGGATTGGGGGGAGGGCGGTGCAGAATGTTTTTAGGCTAGAACAGTGAGACTGAGACACTGAAGGGGCTTTATCCGAGTTTCATTTTTGACGTTCTGCTTATTATTTTCAATACCGTGTGGCTAGTGGGTCACAGACTGTCACAGCAGCCCTCTTCAGCAAATGCATGCTGTTTTCATTTCTATTGGATGTGTTTTGGATTCGGCATTCAAGGCCTTGTCACCTCTTGTTGGCTGTGATTTTGGATTTGTTTTCATCTCCAGGAAGAGTTTCCCCAGGTGGTGACTGGGTGCTTCCTGCACTATTCTGTCACGGAGGGGCAGCCTGGGATTGACTCTGAATCCTGACCAGACTCTTCCCTGTGGGAGGGGGGGAGGAAGGAGACAGTCTGGCACTCGTCCCTGGAAGCCCAGATCTCCGCCCACCCCCCCCCACCCCCGCCCAGTTCTTGGCAACATTTACTTGGCTTTGTGCTTGGCAGTAAGGAAGTGCTTGCCCTTGGCCTTGGCTTGGGTCCTCACCCACTTTCTTTGGGCTACATGTTACCATTGAGGCTGCAGTGTGGCCCAGATGGGCCCCCAGGCAGGCCATGGAAGCCACCACACTGTGGTCTTCTGGTTAGGCCCTAGAGCCGCCTAAGAATAAAAAACCAGGCAATAGCCAGGTAACTGTCTTCTCCTACAAATACCACCAGAAACTGGATTGTTCAGCAAAAACAAAAGAGAACAGCCCAGAGGACAGAAGCCCCAAGGGTGTGTGCTTGGTGTGCCCAGGCCTGAGCCCCACGGGGCCTCTGCTGGCCAGCCTTCTCAGGGCACTGGAAGCCTTTCTGCCTTCCTTCTGGGCTCCCATTCAAAGCTGAGGAAGCTCGAGGCTACTCGGGCTCTCGTTGGCTCTGGGCATTCCCTGCTCTTCCGTCCCCTCCGGGTCTGACGTGAGGTTGGCCGCCCCTCCCAGAGGCCCCCGGCTCCTCCCGCCTGCCTCCCACCTGGGGCTCGTCCCGCCTGCCCCCCGCCTGGCCTCGCCCAGGGCCCACACGGCAAGCAGAGTCACCCCAGTGTGCTGCCGTCTGCCCCTGGCCTCTTGTGCTCTGCTCTTATTTCCAACGTCAACAGGTGGCCTTGGACTTGGGATATTTGATGCGTGCCTCATTACTGAAGAGTTGGCGTATGGGTGCACAGGTGTTCAGACGGCCATTGAGGCGAATTCTTTGGGAGTAAGTGACCCTTTTGGTGCGGGGTGTGTGGAAGTTAGGGTCCCCCCCCAGCTGAAGCTCTGGGGCTACATTGGAATGTTGTGTATAAATCCCATTTTCCTGTTGGCGTGTTCCCAAGTTATAGATCAGTAGCTATGGGGAAGGAAGCTCTGGTTAGAGCCAAGGGATTATCAGTTCCACTCTGTATTTATAGTACAGACTCTAGTAAAGCTTGGTTAGCTGAAAGCTTACACCCCCACAGTGGGGTTTCATTGTATGCTCTTCCTTAAAACAGCCTCAGCCAGGCTTGAACTCCACCTGTGATATTTATGGCTGAAGCATCAGCCCCTTGCAGCATCTGGTGGATGCTTTGGTTCACCTCCTGCCTGGGCCCCTCTCTCCATGAGAAGAGGCGGCAGAGTGTGACTTGGCTGTAGTCTGGTCCCTTTTTGTGGACAGTCCAGTGGCCGAGTGGCTTATCACCGGCCACAGGGTGGGAAACCTGGGAAGCCCTTGGCAACTCTCTGGCCACACGTCCAAGCCTTCCTCGATTTATCCCCGTCTGTGAGAGCAGTTTTCTGCATGTTGTGTGAGTAGGAGGCATTAGCGCTGGATGGCGTCGGGTCCCCTTAAAAACAGGTTGAGTGTCGCCTGTCGATTCTCCAAAGGGAGCGGCTTGTGCTTCTGGGAAGTCAGCTCGAATTCTGTCTCTTTTCCATATTGAATGGCACGTGATCCTTTTCTTCCATAGCAAATGCCTGTTATCCTTGCCGGAAATGATCAGCAACAAAAGAAATATCTGGGGAGGATGACCGAGCAGCCAATGATGTGTGTGAGTAGAGTCTATTCATTGACACTATTCATTAGTCCATTTGTAAACAAACTCCGGGTTTTAACGCCATTGTTGGAATTGCCGTGTGAAGTAAAGAGTGATCTTGCAAGCCACCAGAAATCTGGAGGGCAAGGGGGGGTGACAAAGTTTACTCTGAAGGCTCCTTCCCACAGACCCATTTTAGAAATTAGACAGTCCCTGCAGACCCTGTGTCCCTTTTTCCTGGGGCACCTGGCCTCTCAGGCTGCATTTTTATACTCAGAACTCAGGGGTCACCTTGTGTGTGTGGCATGGGCTTGGAAACTCTGTAATAACAGGGGGCTTATGGTGAGCTCAGACACGAAAAACTGTCCAGTGAGTGACTGAAAAGCCACGGTGCCTGGTGACATTCTGCTGTCCGTGCAGCCGAGTGGGCCCTCAGAGGACATCCCACAGCCTCACCACTGAGAAAGGCCTGTGACTCCACCGGAGGCCTCGGTGCTCAATTCCACCCTCTTAGCAGTAGAGCAGCCGACAAACAAAATGGCGCATGGCACAAAGCTGGGGGGGGGCTCCTGCTTGTGAGGCCCGAGGAATCAGGACCTCCGGAACCTTCAGGCACGATTTCATGTCCGATTATGCTTTGCAGGGCAGATAGGAGGAGACTGACTCACATTTCATTCATTTGTGCTCATGACAGTGAAGAATTTGAAGTTGGGAAATGTAAGCCTTTGGAAGATGTACCTCAGCACGCTGAGCACTGGGCGTGGGACCGGAAAGCTTCACTGTCCTGAGTTCAAATTTGACCTCAGACTCTTACTAGTTGCGTGACCCTGGGCAAGTCACTTCACCCTGGTTGCCTCAGTTTCCTCATCTGTAAAATGAGCTGGAGGAGGAGATGGCCAACTCTGCCCAGAAAACCTCAGATGGGGTCGTGGAGAGTCCGGCAGGATTGGAAAATGACTGAACGACAACACATATAATTACTGGGGTTAGCTTTGTGCCACAAACCAGGAGAAGGACTTCAGAGAACCTAGTAAACAGGAGTTACTTGTTGTGTGTACATCGGTTAGATGTCAGTGTTTCCTAAGGGGCTGGAATCATTTCCCCCAAAAGTATGCTTTTTTAAAAAGTATTTTATTATTGTCCAGTTACATGTAAGGACAGTTTTTCACATTTGTTTTCACAGGATTTTGAGTTCCAAATTTTTTTCTCCCACCCTCCCTTCCCTCCCTCCTCCCCATGACAGAAAGCAGTCTGATATAGGTTGTGTATGTACAATCACATTAAATATATTCCTACATTAGTCATCTTGTGAATGAAGAATCAGACCACAAGGGAGAAACCTCAAAAAAGAAGGGAAAAAAACAGTCCAAAAGTAGAAACAGTATGATTCAATCTGCATTCATAATTCACAATTCTTTTTTCTGGATGTGGAGAACATTTTCTATCATGAGTTCTTCGAAACTGTTTTGGATCGTTGCACTGCTGAGAGGAGCCAAGTCTGTCCCCATTGTTCATCACACAATGTTCCTGTTACTGTGTAAATGTTCTCCTGGTTCTGCTCCTCTCAGTCAGCATCATTTCATGTAAGTCCTTCCAGGTTTCTCTGAACTCCTCCTGCTCATTGTTTCTTACAGCACAATAGTATTCCATTACATTCATATACCACAACTTGCTTAGCCATTCCCCTATTGATGGGTATTCCCTCAATTTCCAATTCTTTGCCACCACAAAAAGAGCTGCTATGAATATTTTTGTACATGTGGGTCCTTTTCCCTCTTCTATGATCTCTTTGGGATACAGGCCTAGCAGTGGTACCACTGGGTCAAAGGGTATGAACAGTCCCATAGCCCTTTGGGCATAGTTCCAAATTGCTCTCCAGAATGGCAGGATCAGTTCACAGTTCCACCAACAATTCATTAGTGTTCCAACTTTTCCACAGCTTCTCCAACATATGTTATTTTCCTTTTTTGTCATATTAGCCAATCTGATAGATGTGAGGTGGTACCTTAGAGTTGTTTTAATTTGCATTTCTCTGATCAGTAGTGATTTAGAGCATGACTTCACCAGAAAACTGCCTGTTCATATCCTTTGACCATTTCTCAATTGGGGAATGACTTGGAGTCTTATTTTATTTTGTTCCCTATATATTTTAGAAATGAGGCCTTTATCAGAAATGCTGGCTGTAAAAATTGTTTACCAGTTTTCTGTCTCCCTTCTAATTTTGGTTGCATTGTTTCTGTTTGTACAAAAACTTTTTAATTTAATGTAAACAAAGTCTTCCATCTTGCATTTCATAATATTCTCTATCTCTTGTTTGGATGTAAATTGTTTTCCTCTCCAAAGATCTGAGAGGTAGTAAACTAGTCCTTCCTCTCCCAATTTATCTATGGTATCACCCTTTGTGTCTAAATCTTGAACCCATTTTGACCTTATTTTAGTATAAGGTGTAAGATGTTGGTCTATGCCAAGTTTCTGCCGTACTATCTTCCAGTTTTCCCAGCAGTTTTTGTCAAATACTGAGTTTCTATCCCAGAAGCTGGAGTCTTTGGGTTTATCAAACAGTAGATTACCATAGTCATTTACTACAGTGTCTCCTGTGCCTAGCCTATTCCATTGATCCCCCACTCTATTTCTTAGCCAGTACCAAGTAGTTTTGATGACTGCCGCTTTATAGTATAGCTTCAAATTTGGTCCTGTGCATTTTTTTTCATTAATTCCCTTGATATTCTTGACTTTTTGTTTTTCCAGATGAATTGTTATTATTTTTTCTAACTCTATAAAATAATTTTTAGGTAGTCTGATTGGTATGGCACTGAATAGGTAAATTAATTTAGGTAGGATTGTCATTTTTATTATATTAGCTCGACCTATCCATGAGCAATTGATATTTTTCCAATTACATAGATCTGATTTGATTTGTGTATAAAGTGTTTTGTAATTGTGTTCATAGAGTTCCTGGGTTTGTCTTGGCAAGTAGACTCCCAAGTATTTTATATTGTCTACCATTACTTTAAATGAAATTTCTCTTTTTGTCTCTTGCCACTGAGCTTTGTTGGTCATGTATAGAAATGCTCATGATTTATGTAGGTTTATTTTATACCCTGCAACTTTGCTAAAGTTGTTAATTGTTTCAAGCAGTTTTTTTAGTTGATTCTTTAGGATTCTATGAGTTTACCATCTGCAAAGAGTGTAAGTTTTGTTTCTTCCTTGCCCATTCTAATTCTTTTAATTCCTTTTTCTTCTCTTATTGCTAGAGCTAACATTTCTAATACAACATTAAATAATAGAGGTGATAATGGACATCCCTCTTTAACCCCTGATCATTTTGGGAAGGCCTCTCACCTATCTCCATTACATATAATGCTTGCTGATGGTTTTAGGTAGATACTGTTTATTATTCTAAGGAAAGCTCCCCCTATTCCTAAACTCTCTAGTGTTTTTAATAATCATATAATTTTGGTTAGTTTTCTTATTGATATGGTTGATTATGTTGATAGTTTTCCTAATATTGAACCCGTCCTGCATTCCTGGTATAAATCCCATCTGGTCATAGTGTATTATCCTGGTGATCACTTGCTGTAATCTCCTTGCTAATATCTTATTTAAGATTTTGGTATTGATATTCATTAGGGAAATTGGTCTGTATTTTTCTTTCTCTGTTTTGGCTCTTCCTGGTTTTTGTATCAAGACAATATTTGTGTCATAAAAGGAATTTGGTAGAATTCCTTCTTCACCTATTTTTCCAAATAGTTTGAATAATATTGGAATTAATTGTTCTTTAAATGTTTGGTAGAATTCACTTGTAAACCCATCTGGCCCTGGAGATTTTTTTCTTAGGGAGTTCATTAATGGCTTGTTCAATTTCTTTTTCTAAAATGGGCCTATTTAAGGATTTTATTGCCTCTTCAGTTAACCTGGGCAATTTGTATTTTTGTAAATATTTCCATTTCATTTAGATTGTTAAATTTATTGGCATACAGTTGGGCAAAATAGTTCCTAATTATTGCTTTAATTTCCACTTCATTGTTGGTGAAATCACCCCTTTCATTTTTGATACTGGTAATTTGGTTTTCTTCTTTCTTTTGTTAAATCAAATTAAACAAAGGTTTATCTATTTTATTGTTGTTTTTTTCTTTTCATAAAACCAGCTCTTAGTTTTATTGATTAATTCTATGGTTTTCTTGCTTTCAATTTTATTAATTTCTCCTTTGATTTTTCAGGATTTCTAATTTAGTATTTAGTTGGGGATTTTTTAAAAAATTTATTATTTTATTTATTTATTTTTGGCATGGCAATGGGGGTTAAGTGACTTGCCCAGGGTCACACAGCTAGTAAATGTCAAGTGCCAGAGGCCGGATTTGAACTCATGAACTCCTGAATCCAGGGCTGGTGCTTTATCCACTTCTCCACCTAGCTGCCCCCTTAGTGGGAGATTTTTAATTTGTTCTTTTTCTAGTTTTCTTAGTTGCATGCCCAATTCATTGATCTTCTCTTTCTCTTTTTTATTCATGTAAGCATTTAGAGATATAAAATTTCCCCCAAGCACTGCTTTGGGTGCATCCCATAGGTTTTGGTATGTTGTCTCATTATTGTCATTCTCTTGGATGAAGTTATTGATTATTCCTATGATTTGTTGTTTGACCCACTCATTCTTTAGGATAAGATTATTTAGTTTCCAATTAATTTTCAGTCTACTTTTCCATGACTCTTTTTTTTTTTTTTTTAGTGAGGCAATTGGGGTCAAGTGACTTGCCCAGGGTCACACAGCTAGTAAGTGTTAAGTGTCTGAGGCTGGATTTGAACTCAGGTACTCCTGACTCCAGGGCCGGTGTTCTATCCACTGCGCCATCTGGCTGCCCCCATGACTCTTTATTAAATGTAATTTTTATTGCATCATGATCTGAGAAGGATGCATTTACTATTTCTGCCTTTCTACCTTTGACTATGAGGTTTTTGTGCCCTAATATATGGTCAGTTTTTGAGTATGTGCCATGTACTGAGAAAAAGGTATATTCCTTTCTATCCCCATTCAGTTTTCTCCAGATATCTATCACATCTAACTTTTCTAACATTCTATTCACCTCTTTAACTTCTTTCATATTTATTTTGTGGTTAGATTTATCTAATTCTGAGAGGGGAAGATTAAGATCCCCCACTAGTATAGTATTACTATCTATTTCCTCTTGTAACTCATTTAACTTCTCCAAGAATTTGGATGCTATGCTACTCAGTGCATACACATTTAGTATTGCTATTCATTATGTATTGTACCTTTTAGCAAGATGTAGTTTCCTTTCTTATCTCTTTTAATTAGATCTATTTTTGCTTTGGCTTTGGCTAAGATAAGAATTGCTACCCCTGCTTTTTTGATGTCAGCTGAAGCATAATATATTAGGGAGGGGGCAGCTAGGTGGCACAGTGGATAAAGCACCGGCCCTGGATTCAGGAGTACCCGAGTTCAAATCCAGCCTCAGACACTTGACACTAGCTGTGTGACCCTGGGCAAGTCACTTAACCCCCATTGCCTCACCAAATATATATATATATATATATATGTATGTATATATATATATATGTATATATATGTATAGATATAGATATGTATTTGTATAGATATATACCTATATATACACACACACACACACACACACACATATATATTAGGGAGGCCTCTCCCCTCCCGATGTACCATTCCTGGCCCAGTTGGGGCCTGGCCTAGTTCTCTCCCTAAGCTGCCCTTTAGGCTTTGACCCAGGCCTGACGCCCTCCCAGGCTCTTTGCCAGGCTTCTTCCCTGTGCCAGTAAGGCTGATCCAGGGCACCTGCTGCCCCCGAGGGCTGATGCCCTCCCAGGGGCCTTTCTTCCCTCTAAAATACTTGGTGCCCTTGGGTGTAGACCTTGAAAGCCCAAGTTGCTTTCTCTTTGTGGGCGCAGGCAGAGCTGGGCCGAGGACCCGGTTCTCTGAGGTTTGGGGGACATGTTGGCCGGGCCCTGGTAGCTTCCTAGGTGCCAGTGTCCCCGAAGGCGAGGCCTGAGAGGGGCCGTCCCAGCCCAGCTCAAGGGCAGGTGGGGAGGATGTCCTTACGTTGTTTACAGCGCTCTCACGCTACCCACGGGGGACCCCGAGTGTCCTTTCGCAGCGGAGCCATCCCCACGGCCCCCAGGTGATTCCCCTCGACATGGCTCTGGGGCCAACCCAGGGTTCCACGTGTGTGAATGAGGGCCTCTCCAGGGACCCCGCATTCCTGCTCTGAGCCCTCCTTGTCTCCAGCTCTGGATGCATGCTTAGCACGCGTCCCCAATTGGCATTCTGGATGAAAGTGTGTCCTTGTTGGGGCTTGAGGGAAGGGAAGCCTGTCCCATCATCTGTTGGGGGGCAGTGTCCGTATTCTGTGCCTTTGAGTCTGGGGGAGGAGCCAGAAGCAGAGTTGTTGTAGCCGAAGAGGTCCTTGGCCTCGTGGGTCCTTTTCATCATCCTTGAGACAACCTCCTGCTGCCATCTCAGCCTTTCCCAAACTTCTTAGTTTAGAAACTTTGCTGGAGCACAACCCTATCTTAATTGCTTTGCTAATTTGAAATTTTACTTATAAACTATTTGATCAGATATGGGCTTGTAATTTAGGGTTTTAGAACGAAAAGCATCAAAGGTTTATACAGTTAGATGTTAGGGGATTGGGCCTGGAGTCAGATAGGACCATGGACGCTTGAGAGCAGGGTGACCTTGGACAAGTCACTTCACTGCTGCCTGCCTCAGTTTCCTTATCTCTAAAGGAGGGATGATGATGGCCCCACATCGAGAGATCACATCTGCAGACTTGAAAGTGCTCTAGAAATACCTGCCGCTATTTTCACCATTAGGCTCTAGCTTGATTGCTTTGCTAGGCAGGTCTAAAATTTCATCTCGGAAAAAAGATGTTTTCATTTTTCATAACCTAATTCTCAAATACACATTCCCTTGTGGAAAGCAGTCTCAAATGCCCTTGCTGTCCGGGTCGAAGACAGTAGTCACTGAACTTCCGCTAAAATTAGAACTGACCCTCCCAAAATGCTGCTTATTCCTGAGGAGAGCAGACGGATCCTTCATTGATTCATTTGCCAGTAATGGAGTGTTCTGGGTCATTTGACCCGGGCTGGGTAGGTTTTCCTTCGGAGGTCCCTGTGACACGAAGGGTTTGCAGTCCTTGCCATTGACACCTGGTTTGTCTTAGCCCGGGACTAAGTGCCCCGTGTGAGCGAATGTTCCCCATCCCTGGAGAGGACTTCTTTCAGCCCCCAAAGAGGTGCCATCCTCGTCATTTAGGGGACAAAGTCCCCCTGTCTTCATGCTCCTTGGGCCCCTCCAGCCCTCACTGACCATAGTGACCCCGGCAGTTATGTATGTATTATTTGGCTGTGGTAGTCCCCCACCTTTCCCTGTGAGGCAGGACATGGGTTTCCTTTTCTCTGGGACCATCATTGGCTTTTCAGTTACTTGGCATTCAGCTTCCTCTTAGTCGCTCTGTGGGCATTCCGTGTCTTCTCTCAGCACCGCTTGCCTCTCGAGGCTTCCTCTTATTACATCACGTTGGTGTGCCCCATTTCTTTCAGTTCTGCATTCAACAGCCCTCCCCCTTTCTCAGCGCTTGGGGGCTTGGGGGAGATACCTCCTGGACCAAAGTTGGGGGGTCTTTTGCCTGGATAGTTTAATCAACATTTCTTGAATTATTTCAGTGCCCACCCTGCCCCTAGTCATAGTCTTCCAGGACAGAACTGAGAAAGTAGTGGCGGCGGCAGCAGCAGCTCCCATTTCTATGTAGGGCCTACTGTGTGCCAGGCTCTGGGCTAGGTGCTTTATAGTGATTATCTCATGGGATCCTCACAGCAACCCTGGGAGAGAGGGAGGTGCGGTGATTATCCTCCTTTTACAGATGAGAAAACTGAGGCAGAGGTGAAGTGACTAGCCAAGACTGCTACCGCCGCCGCCACCACCACCACCACCACGTGGTGCAGTGCACAGTGTTGGGCTTGGAGTCAGGAAGACCTGAGCTCTGTGACCTTGGGCAAGTCACTTTACCCTAAGATTTCCCCATCTGTCCAGTGAGCTGGAGAAGGACGAGGCAAACCATTTGAGGATCTCTGCCAAGATAACCCCAGATGGGGTCACAGAGTCGGACACGACTGAAAATCGACTACACGACTTGACGTTTCAGCTCCTAGTACTTGTGGCGTTTCTTTTGTGCTTGAAGGTTTGGAAAGCACTTAACAAGCGTGACCCTGCAAGGGAGAGCACAGACAGATGAGGAAACCAAGGGAGCCCAGGTAAACACTTGCCCAGGGCCACACAGCTAAGAAGAAGCTGGGGCTGGGTCTTCCTGATCCCAGGCCCAGCCCTCTCCGTGCACTTCTCCACCCCTGAGAAGCTCCAGAGCAGGCTTCATGTGGTCCCACTGCGTGGCTGCTTGTCTCCCCAACAGCCTTTTTCTCATGCACTGAGAGCTTTGGGAGCTGATTGACTTTAGACCAAATTCCCATGCTCAGTCCAGCAAGCATTTATTAGGCACCTGCTGTGGGCTGGACGGGAAGCAAAGCAGTCCCTGCCCCAAAGAGCTCCCATCCTGGTGGGAGTGTCAGCTATTGGACCTGAGGGAGGGCACACACAGTGGGGATGAAGAAAGGCCCGTAGCTGTGTACTGAAGGGCACAAAGGCACGGGGGCTGGAGAAACCGAGCCCGGGGTCAGGGATGGAGAAGAGGCCTCTGGGATGGTGGCTGGAGAGGTGGCTGAGGCAAAGGATGGAAGAGCCGAACAGCTAGCGGAGCCTGTGCTGGGGGCGGGGGGAATGGCGCCGCTCTGTGGGGGTGGCCTGGCCTGGGGTGCAGAGAGCTTGCACCCCTGGGGAGGAGGGGAGGGAGAAGCAGCGCCAGGCAGGACGTGGCCCGAGAAATGACCGTGAGAACTTGCAGGGACATTCCAGGTGAGTGTCGGGGTCAGAAGCCAGATGGAAGTGAGGCGGGAAGGGCTCACGGCCTTCTCTAGGAGTCTGAGAGGGGGAGCGCAACCTCATGGTGGTTCTGAAGTTTGGGGTTTGTAAGGACAGAGGCCAGGACCCTGTGCGTGGGAAGAGGTTGCAGATTGGAGGGCAGAGGGCAGGGGAATGGGGGCCTGTGGGTGAGGATGCTGGCCAGTGCCCACCATCGGAGCCAGGTACATTGGAGAAGGGGGAGCCCGGCCAGCCAACCTTCTGGGTACTGCCCGGGGGCCCTGTTTTTTCTACTCTGTGGCCATGTGGCGCGGCCCCTGACGCGGATCGTGTCCTCGCACACCCATGTTGGAGTAAGTTGCAGGAGCAGATGGCTTTGGGCCGCTCCCTGAACCATGCCTATGTGGCTTCGGTAGCCCCTCGGCCCAGGGCTTTCCTGGGGGTCAGAACTGGACTGGTTTGGGCGGCCTTCCTTTGCTGAGGATGGTCACTACAGGGAGTTCCCTGGTAGCAGGGGGCCACCGCCATACCTGTCCTGAGGCCCTCCCGGGAGTGTGAGGAGAGACAGCCCAGGGTCCCCTGGGAACGAACCTCCTGGCTCCTGCTCTGGGACCCGGGCCTGCTGGGGCTTCTGTGGGCTGTGCTTCCATTGTGTTACTGGGAGACCGAGCACACCTGTGTGGGGTTACCCAGTGATCCCTTAGGGACAGCTGCTCAGAATGACCTGCTAAGTGCCCTCAGCGAGATTTCCATGCCTGTGGCCACATTTGCCAGTGTTGGTTGGTTAGGAGCACAGCCAGCAAATGGGGCAGTTCTTTGGAGAGGAACTTCTTCTGGTGGCCTGGTCGAGTCCCTGGCCTTCTCATCCAGGGCATGGCAGGAAGGCCACGGGCCGCTCCAGGGACCACCACAGACTCCTTTGGGACGCTGACCGACACGCTTGCCCCAGAATTCCTGGGTATCCATCACCTGGCGCGGTGGGGAAGCCCTCACGCAGTGTTAGGGTCCACACTCTTCTGGTCTTGGACCAGACAGGGGAAATCAGACTCTGCCTGTGCAGGGCTCGCCTCCACCTGCCCCTTGGGGAGGTCCTGGGGCACCTCAGGCATGCTCCTCCTCTCGCTGGCCCCCACCTTGTTTCCCGCCCCCCTTCTGCCCCCCAAGCTTGTCTGGAATGCTCGCTGGGACTCCATGGCCTCCTGTGACTTCAGCTCTGGAGAACCGGTGGACCCTCTGCCCACACTCTTCATTCCCGCCAAGCGGGGCCACTCGCAGCTGTGGAAACAAGGAGACTATTCAGAAGTCCTAGTTTTGTCGTTTCCCATGGAGAGAAAGGAAGAGATGACATCATTCCATAGGAATGAATTCAGCAAGCACCAGGTGCTGGGGTGTCGAGATTTGAAGACAACACCTGACGGCTGGGGAAACCACATGTACTCACACATCTAAGTCTGTGTAAAATACAGACGGTGAATGCCAGGTATTTTCAGGGACAGGAAGAAAGCACTAGTGACTGATGTCATCAGGGAGCGCTCCCTGAGGACATAGTACCCAGGGCTCCGAGAAGCATTCTGTGTGGAGAACCCTCAGGGGCAGGAGATGAGGCTCAGCCTAGGAGAAAGAGTAAGAAAGAAGGGCAGTTTGCTTCCAATAGAGACTGCCCTGGCTGGAATAACTGATCACAGGGAAAGAGATTTCTGTGCCCGGCACTGGAGTTTGTGTTTCGTCCAAAGCTTCTCTGACAGTAATTTGGAAAAGACCAATGCACCGGGAACTCCCCCACTAACTCAGATTTTAACGGGAAATACTCAGCAGATGGAACCGAGGCCTAGGCACAAGGAACCAATAGAAGCGCGCGGCTCAGGCCTCTGAAATAGGGTCAGGAGTGCCTGGGGGCAGAAGGAGCTGCGACTGTCAGAGGACCCAGAGGACGAGGGTCCCTCTGCTTGAAGTGAATGAGATGGGAGCCCAGGCCAGAAAGGCGCCACTGCTTGTTTTCTCCTCCAAGGAAAATGGTCACACGGAGTTTGTAGAACCATGAGAGGCAAAGCCAGAGGAGAAAACCAGCGGGCCTCCAAACTACATGCTCTGTTACTGGAAAAAGTGACCCGTGTCAGGGACGAGCCACTGCTGCCAGCAGTGCCACCAGATCGGAAGAGGGCAGATGGCCGACCTCCTTTTGAAAAACCGCGGACACCTGACCATCTCCTCCTGCGGCGCCCATGAGTGTTTCCACAACAAAAGCAAGTGCACCTGCTGTGGACGCTGGACTTTGGTATCAGGAAAGCCAGAGGCCACAAATGGCATGGGCTGGGAAGGGCAGGACTGGAGTGGACAGGACAGAAGAGGGCCCCAGGGGAAGGGATCGTCCCTTCAGGAGATGGTAACCCTGAATTACAGAAGAATGGGGCACCCACGGGGGCCCTTTGCAACAGCCTCCTTTCTTATCATTAGATGAAGAAAGGGTCTGCCTGGAAGAGGCACCATCCAAGCTTAGCAGGCCTTATCTGCCTCTGGGCCCCAGTGCTGGAGACCAACACAACCGGCCAATAAATGCACATGTAAATCTGCCTGCAAAAGAAGGAGATGCTTGGATTCACAATAATGTTACTACCATCTCCCCCAACACTAGCACCTTATCAGGATGAGTCCACCCCTAGAGACAGGGGGACCCAGAACCTGCCCATAAAAATGAATATCCACAAGAAAATAAAGGAGCAAGCTTAATGTCTTCACAAACCTCCTTAGGCTCTCATTGAGGATCTGGGCATTTGCCAACTTGCCAACGTAGACCCATTTGAAAAGGGAATGCCCACCAACTCATCCGGGGCCATCCCCAGGGCTCCTGGTGTAGATCTTGCCACTGGACCCAGATGGCTCTGGAGGAGAGAATGAGGCTGGTGGCCCTGCACAGCCCTCCCTCACTTCAATTCCCTGCAAGTCATGACTTCCCCCGATGTCACGGTCCTCGTCAAGAAAGAAGGACAAACAACAACCCACCAACTCAGTCTTTTACGTGGCTTCCTATTAGTCTAAATATTTGCACTTATTTCAATGGTTAGGGTTTCTTGTGCCCATCTAAGATCTTGATTTAGAATGACACGTGTTCTAATATTCCCGCTTGTCATGTGTTTCACCATTAATTTGTCGAGACTTTGATGTGTTTGTTTTCAAGGCTTACTGTGTAACAGAACCTGGAGCGGGCTCTGATGTGGCTGGCTTACAGACCAGAGCAGAGAAGAAAGGCAACGAATATGTTATTAATGGTCAGAAAATGTGGATAACCAATGGAGGAAAAGCCAACTGGTAGGTTCATGGAAGGGTCTGCCTCCCTTGTTTTCTGCTCAGCCTGAGACCCAGTCTCTTCTTTCCCCTCCCCTTCATCCCCTGAACTAGTCACAGAGTCGCAGGACAAGAAAGGCCTGGGGAGGGACTGACCATCCCGAGGCCAAGAAGGAGTCAGAAGGAGCTGGTGTTCTCTTCTGTGACAAGATACTTACACGATCATCAAGCACGTACTAGGTGCTTGTTAAGTTCTAGTCACTCACATTGTGCTGGGGAAACTGTTCATGTTTGTGTGAATGTGTGTTTGTACAGTGTGAACATTGCACTCACGTGTGTGCAACACAACCACAGTGCACACACATGCACACACTCACACCTGTGTGTGTACATACCTGCACACGCTTTCACACATACACACAAACCCAATGAAAACAAAGCAAGTGGGAGCATGAATTCCACAAGACCTAAGCTTTAGTCGACATCCAGGATTGGCTGAAATAGCTGAGACTGCCACAGGAACCTGACGCGTGTCCTGCATGTCTTCCTCTAGGTACTTCCTTTTGGCTCGCACCGATTCTGACCCCAAGGCCCCTGCCAGTAAAGCCTTCACCGGATTTATTGTCGAAGCAGACACCCCAGGAATCCAGATCGGGAGGAAGGTACCGTGGGTGTCTGTCTGTAGCTAAGGGCACAAAGGATTTCTCCTCAGCTCAGAATAAAGCAGGCACTTCGCTTTCATGGGTTGTTTCTAGGTTGAAATGGAAAGAAGTCTTGTGTTGGTCCATGGAAGGCTGTCCTTCCATTCAGAAGCTTTTTCCCCTTTGCAGCTTCTGCCCCGTTCTCTGGTAGTGAACATGTCCTTTTGAAATGGGTGGCTCTGCCGGGCAAACAGGCCCGTCCTTCAGCCTGTCTCCTTAGGGTGTGGGCTCCAGCCCCAGAGCACACTGGGTAAATCTGTGCTATCCCGAGCGTGGGCCCTGCCTCCACCGGCCCAGGCAGATGCTGGTGTCTTCTCTTTTGGTAAAAATGCCATCTTGGATTGTCTTCCCCCTTAGAAATCTTGAGAACTGGTCCTTGTCGCCTCCGGCAGGACTTTGGTCACGTCTGGTTGTTGTCACCCAAAGGGCTGAAAGAGCTGTTAGCATCGAAGGACGGGTTCTCTAGCTAGGCTCTGAATGAAGGGCCTACACTGTGGCAGGCCCTAAATAGCCTTGGGGATACAGAGGAAAAGCAGACAGTCCCCGGCCCTGGGCCCAGCCGCTTCTGTTCTAATGACGGAAACAACACATCTAAGTGACAGTAGGCATGATAGAAGACCTTGGAGGAACGGGCAGTCAGCTCGAGTCTTCAGAGAAGCCAGTGCGTGGTTCTCTGAGGTGGGGGCTGCCAGGGCATTCAGGAACAGACGGGCTTCCAGGAGAAGACGGAGGAAGATCTGCCGGGCCTTTGTCGAGGGCGACATGCTTACCGAACATCCAGTTCAAAGTGTCCAACACTATAGGCGAGGAGAGAGGCTCGCTGATGGGGTCAGAGCGTGCAGAAAAAAGAGAAGGCAGAGCTGTGGGGGCGCCCACCGTGAGCGAGTGTGATGGAGGACAAGGAGCTGGGAGGGGGCCAGCCGGCTGAGAGGCCGCCCAGGAGACCATCTGAGGGCCGGAGAAGAGCCCTGGGGAGGGCCAAGGAGGGAGGAGCCTGCCCAAGAGAGGGGGGGCGGCGGTCTTCGGGGACCACTACGCCCAGAGGGGTTGGCCCTGCTGAGGAGCCCCAAGGCCCCTGGCCTGAGGGCTGTGCAGGGGGCACACTCCGTCTGCGCCATCTCCCTCATCCTGCACTTGCCCTCTGCTCTTTGTTAAGCTGGGGGGACCCCCCACCCCCACCCCGGGCCCATTCATTCAGGCTCCTTTTGAATTGTGACTCTCCTCCAGGACACTTCTGGTTCCTCACAGACCTACTCAGAAACAGCCTGGCTGTTCTTGAACCAACATGAAATTATTAACCTATAGTTCTTTTCCCAGAGCTTTCTCCATTAAAAAAGTAGATGATGTATGCAAAAAAAGTAGTTTCAAAAACATTCCTCAGGAAACGTCTGTGACAACCACGATGTGCTTTTCAGGAGATAAACATGGGCCAGCGATGCTCGGACACCCGAGGGATTGTCTTTGAAGATGTGGTCGTGCCCAAAGAGAATGTCCTCATTGGGGAAGGCACCGGCTTCAAAATTGCAATGGGAGCCTTCGATAAGACCAGACCTCCCGTAAGTTAGCGTGGCGCCTTGATCGGGTTTGGACCTTTGGGAGAGTCTTGTAACATTGCCCCGCTGCGGTGCTGTTCCCCACACTGTATCCTTGTTGGCCTTGAGCTTCTTGCTATCCATCTTCCTTCTTATCCTTCTCCCAAAGGTTGTGAGCTCTGCTGATTCTCAGTGGTGGTGATAGATATAAGCAATGGCAGCCGGGAGAAGGTGAACCTCCTTGGGGCCTGGCCTCATCGATAGGGCCATTCTCCTGTGTCCCCGGTGAAGCCTGCCCTATCATTAGGAAGGAGGAGCTTTTTCTTCAGGCCTGATTTCTAAAATGAGTAGACAATGCTGTTGGAGGGACTCACTCTTGTCTTTCTTAATGTTCTGGAATCCCCCACTGCCCCAACCCTGGACGGTACAGAGGTCCAGAGAGCAGCCTCCGACAAACAGGAGGAAGAAGGCTGCTGGGTGGGGGGCGGGGAGAACTGTCATACCATTCTCTCCCCATCCCACCCAGCCTGCGCCACAAGTGGCCCGTGGCCCTCCAGTGAGAGAACTTGTGATGCATCTCTAGTGTTTAATTGGCAGTCAACCAATGAGCCGTTTTTTTGTTTTTTTCTTAATACTTTTTTTTTTGGGGTGAGGCAGTTGGGGTTAAGTGACTTGCCCAGAGTCATACAGCTAGTCAGTGTCAAGGGTCTGAGGCCTGATGTGAACTCAGGTCCTCCTGAATCCAGGGCCGGTGCTTTATCCACTGTGCCACATAGCTGCCCCTTGTTTTTTTTAATAGTATTTTATTTCTTCCCCATTATATGTCAAGATAATTTTTAGCATTCATTTTTACAAGATTTTGAGTTCCAAATTTTCTCCCTCCCTCCCCTGCCCTTTTCTTAAAATGGTTGTCAATTTGATGTAGGTTATATATGTTCAATTAGGTAAAACATTTCCATATGAGTCACAGTTGTGAAAGAAGAAACAGATAAAAAGGGGAAAAAAACCATGAAAAGAATAAAGTGAAAAGTTTGTCCATCAGTTCTTTATCTGAATGTGGAGAGCATTTTCCATCATGAGTTCTTTTGAATTATCTTGGATTCTTGTATTGCTGAGAAGAGCAAGTCTATCACAGCTGATCATCACATAGTGTTGCTGCTACTGTGTGCAATGTTCTCCTGGTTCTGCTCACTTCGCTCTGTATCAGTTCATAAAAGGCTTTCCGGGTTTTTCTGGAATCTACCTGCTCATCATTTCTGACAGCACAATAGTATCCCTTTACATTCATACACCACAACTTGTTCAGCCATTCCCCAATGGAGGGGCATCCCCTCAATTTCCAATTCTTTGCCCCCACAAAGAGTTGCTGTAAATATTTTTGTACATGTGAGTCCTTTTCCCTTTTTGATGATCTCTTTGGGATACAGACCAAGTTGTGGTAATTGCTGGGTCAAAGGGTATTGATCAACTTTTTTAAATGGCATCTTTCCTTGGTGTTCTCTCACAATCTCAGGTGGCTGCTGGTGCTGTCGGGCTTGCACAGAGAGCTTTGGATGAAGCTACCAAGTACGCCTTGGAGAGGAAGACCTTTGGAAGGGTCCTTGCGGAGGTAGTACCACAGAGGGGATTGAAAGTACAGAAAAGCCCTGGAAATCGCAGTGTCTGCTCCCTTGGAGTGGAAGAGAAGGCCAGGGATTTTTACAAGGGTCCTGGCTGGAGGGGCAGAACTGGCTCACAGCCTCCTCTGGAGTGTCCTCGCATCTCCCCCAGCTGCTTAGAAAGAGTTGCTTTTAAAGCATTAACTGATTTCTTCATGTTCTCAGTGGTGAGAAGGTGACATGAGCTCTCAGAGAGACCTCTAGGCCTGGTTTGGTCATAGGTCGTCTGGGTTGGGCTACCCCCAGACCACAGGCATCTTCAGGGGCCACTCTCATGAAGAAGAAGCCCATAGGAACCTCAGGGTTTCCCTTGATATGTGAATGAAGTGAAAAGAGTTGCTAAAAGATGAAATGCCCTATATTCAAATGGTTTTCCTTTTGAATTCCTTGTACATAATTTGATTCTCTATCTAGACAGGTTATAAGTTCCTGGGGAAGTGGGTCTGATATTTTCATTCTAGAGCTAATACTAGAAAAGCCAGTGTAACTCCTGAATATTTATCTGAATCACCTACTGACTTCTGGTCGAGGTGAATAATAACTGGACTTTGTTCAAATAAACTCAGAAAAATCTCTTTCTCTTGATACTCAGCCATAGTTTTAGAAAGGCACACTTATTCACAACCAAACAGAACTCCAATACAAGTCATGTTTAAAACCTATAAACCATGTGCCTCTGGTTGATGGAGGAAAGAAGTGAAATCTTGTTGACACAGGGTGTGACTGTGTCTCTACTCAACGTAAGGAGCACGGGTTACTATTAACTCTGGCCAAGGCCTGCTCTACGTGCCGGGAGCAGGAAGAGAAACGGCAATAAGCAGTCAGTGCTAGAGCCCCACCAGGGGTGGTCCAGTCACTTTGGAGTCAGTGGTCATTCCTGTTTGACCCAGAGGTCCTACAGCTGAGCGTAGGGGCCAGAGGAGTCAAAGACAAGTCTATGGGACCCAGTCAACCCCCATCTGCTGAGGAGTGAGTGACTCAACAACTTGTGGCTCAGACAAGGAGTGGAATATTTCCGTGGGTGGGTAAGAACCACAAATGTCAAGGTGTTAGAGAAGTGTGCAAGGACTTCCGTGAAGTGAGGCACTGTTTAAACAAAAACAGGAACACCAGATGCTCAATAACCTCAAAGGAGGTTCGTCTCTCCCTCCAGAAGGCACAAGTGGGCCCTCTGGAGGAGTGGGGGGACCTGATGTTTTTATTGGTTTTGCTGATTTGCCTTTTTCAAGACTGTAATGAGGGTGTTTGAGGAGAGGAGCAGGAGAGATATAAAAGCAAAACACACAAAGAATAAATTGCTAAAAAAGCCCAATGAATTTGGCATATGGTTAAAAATGAAAGTTTATGTCACCTTTTTTCTTGGTTGCATATCTGACTATTTAATTCTTAGTGGTACATGTTTTATAATCACCTGAAATGTTTTATAATTTTTCCAGAAATAAAATTCATGCATAGTGGATTGTAGCCGGAAAAAAATGTATTAGCATTTTTGCCATTTTGTGTTTTATCTCAAAGTTATTTTTAGACGAATAGTGTCTCTTGTCCTCTTGTTTCTTCCCACTAACCTTAGCATCAGGCCGTGTCCTTTTTGCTGGCTGAAATGGCAATGAAGGTTGAACTGGCCAGGCTGGCTTACCAACGAGCAGCATGGGAAGTTGATGCAGGCCGCCGCAATACCTACTACGCTTCCATTGCCAAAGCGTTTGCTGGTGACATTGCAAACCAGCTGGCTAGTGATGCAGTACAGATTTTTGGAGGCAACGGCTTTAATAGTGAATACCCAGTAGAAAAACTCATGAGAGATGCTAAAATTTACCAGGTAGGTTTTTAATTTAAACATTGTCGTAGAGTCAAAATGTACCAAACCAATCAAATGTACATTTCTCCTTGTTTAAGAACTAAATATCGTATTTTCAGTGAAATGTGTGAATCTTCCCAGATTCTGGCATCTCCTTCAGGCTTGGAGTGTTGTGAGTTCTGTTAGCCTTTAGGCCCCCACCCCATGAGCCGAACAGGACACAGAGGCAGAAAGCACCGGACCGGGCCTCCAGGAGCTGCCCGTTGAGCTGGAAACAACCTTCCCTGTCTTCTCCCCCTACTCTGCATCCAGTGCCCCTGGCCTCTTGGCTGCTCCTCCTGCTGGCTCTGCACACTCTCTCCCTCTGACCCCCATCTCTGGCATGCTCTTCCTCCCTGGTTCTCTTCAAGTCCCAGCCAAAATCCCACCTTCTACAGGAAGTCTTCCCTCTGTTCACTGTCTCTCTAGCTCATTTGTACGTTGCCTCCCCTGTTAGCCTGTGATTTCTTTGGCCTTTCTTGATGCAAAACAGTCACTTAATGAATGTTGATCGATGGAGTTGAGAGCTGGAGAAGGGCACTGGGGTGAAGAAGTTCAGGCCTTGTTAACTCTGTTCCCTACAATATATTGCCTTTTTCAGCCACATAAAGAGGCTTTTAGACCTCACTGTCCAAAAGGGGTAGTATTGCTAGGTTTCAAGGTTCTCTTCCATGAAAAGTCAGTTAACTTGGTGATTCTCATTGTGTCTCGATATCAAAAAAAGAAACGATATTTACATCCCGATCGGTTGTTTTGATTTGTTAATAACCTGGCCTCATAAATATGAAGAAATTAAAATTATTTTTGAGTTTTCAAAGAAAACATTTTCTACTATTCCCTCAGGTGTCACCTGGAGTTGTTCAATGGTCTTTTCCAAAAGAGCCTCTTGGTTTGTTTTGTTTTCCAACCGCTCATGAAGCATAAAGTAGGTGCTTTCAGTAGTTTTCTGCAGCAGAGTTTGCTGACCGTATCATTGCTCACAAAACACGAAAATAACATTCCGTGATGGATTAAATAACAGTAGAGTTACTAATGTGCTTACAATGAATACACTCTTTGTATTTTCTCAGATTTACGAAGGGACCGCTCAGATCCAAAGGCTGATCATAGCTCGAGAACACATCGGCAAATACAAGAACTGAGAAAAGCTCTCCTCAGTCAAGGGATCGCTCAGGAAATGACAGAAAAGGGGAAAGATCCGAATGTATTTGCTGGTGAAATGAAAAAAAATCAGATGTTATCTCTTCGACCCTAAGAAAGAGATTATAATGACAGTTTTATACTCTGGTTTAACAGGAAATCTTTTGCTTCATTAAAGTACTTGCGTATTATTTCTACAGCCCTTGTATTATAAAGCACCAAGGGAATATTTCTAATTACTTGGAAAATGGTCATTTTGAAAACTGCAATACTGAAAACTCCTAGGATTTCTAGCAGCCGAAATGAGGGATAGTGATCTAAGCAACATTAAGACTCTCACCTTTATTTTTGCATCTTCCCCAGGTAGCAAGGCTTACATTGTTCACTGAGGTTCCTACTTCTCACATTCAGGACAGCAGACAGGAGAAGGGGGATGGCCTGATGCTAGTAAATAATCCATGACTGTGTCCACTGTACACCTTCCAGACTCCCCCCTGGAAGGGTTGTTTGTCTCTAAGGCTGTGACTGGGATGGGGGCTCCCACCAACCCTGCACAGAGCGATTCTGCTGTCTATATCTCTTCATAGGCCAGTACCTAAAGGCAGGAGAAAATCTGCTTCAGCAGCAATCGATTTCTCGCTCACCTTTTTGTTTGTTTGTTTGTTTGGTAAAGAGAGCTAACTTTTTATTCTATGTAGGAGACTGTGTTGGTCTCTTAGTAATGTCTGTACCCAGTCTTCTTATTTGCACCTATTTTTATAGGGAATTTAATCTCTCTAATGAACAGTTGATGGTGTAGCAATACTCTAGGCATATTTTACTGAGAGAGAAAAATTGATCTGTTACGGCATTTGTTTTGATTTTGAATTTAATAAGCATATCTCTAAAAGATACAACCCACTTTATTTATTAAACTGGCCTGTTAGACCATTATCGCTGAAAATGTAAATATTATGAAATGATGTAGGAACTAAAGTTCATGAAATGTCATCTTTATAATGCCTAAGCATCAAATATTGTATAATCTTATAATGAATTATCAAAATAAATTTTTTTTGCAAAAATTTTTCCTGCAGGGGTTTCCTATTAAAATTAGTTTCTTGAAGTTATAAATAATAAACCATGTCTACATTTTTAACTGAACATTCAGGTTTGCAACGCTAAATTATTTTTGACTTGGTCAACACCCAAAGGTTACAGAGATTGGACATCAGTGTGTCCATATGAGAATGTGCAGGAAGACACTTGAGTCCACAGCGGGCATCTAAAGGATGAAGCGGCCTTGGAAGTACCCAGTGTAGAGACAGATGCCAGGTGACCCCTCCTTCCTCCTAGACGGAGGATGGGCTTTGGGAAGGCAGGGGACACCCATGAGCTTGACCTTTGGGGTGCAGAATGTGACTCAATGTGTGTGTGGGGGGTCTCTGGGCTCCAGAGTGACCAGAGCAACTTAAAGCCCCTGTGGAGAAGGAAGAGGAGGAGGAGGGTCGGTCAGCCCAGGAGGGGTCTGGGGGCTGCCCTCAGGGCTGGAGCTTGGAATTGAGGCCTTGGGCCAGGCTGGGGCCTCTGGGCTCCGGGCAGGGTCCAGGTGTCGGGAGCCCATGGGAGCCCACGTGGTTGTGCTGACATTTACAGACTCTGACGTCATCTGGGCGATTACCGCTCCTGGGTGAATAGCTAGAGCCCTTTATCATCTGATGCCTAAGGAGGGGGAGTGACTTGCTTGGGTCTTGGCTGCCCAGTGTCCAAGGCAGGATTTGAATCCTGGGTCTCCTGCCTCCCCGGGAGGCCTTCACGGCTCAGCCTAAGACAGAGTCTCGGATCTCCCCGGGCCCGAGGAGAGGCGGGGATGGCGCATCTGTAACCGGGTTTCTTCGACCTGGGGGTGGGGGGCCCTGAGGGAGGGGGCCCTTGGCACAGGCCCGTGTGCCCGGGGCAGCCCTGCCCCTGAAGCTGCCCGACTGAAAGGTCCAGCTCCCGGGATGGGCTGTCTTGGGAAGGTGCCCCGGGCTTGACCTCGGGCACAGTCCAGGGGCCAGACCGCCTGGGCTCCATAAAGGGCCATCAGTGCCTGCGGCTACTGGTGAAGCCCTTCAGGGATCCTCTCTTAGGCTCCTCGCCACAGCCCTGGGAACCAAGGCAGTTTGCAAGCGTCGGAGGGTGGATCTGAACTCGGGTCTTCCGGACTCCACGCTCAGCGCTCTAAGCTTTGGCGGCCCCTAGCGGCCACAAACAGAATCACGGCCTCTCTTCTCAGGAACCGCCGACCTGCCGCGCAGCGCGTTCGCGCATGCTCCCGGCCATGCGCCCGCCCCCGAGGTCTTTCTGAGCAGGCGGCAGCGAGGGCGTCTCTCGTGGGGTCCTTCGGGCAGCGCGGGGCCTCCTACGCCGGCGGCGCGTTCGGGGCCTTGCGTGCGTGTTGACGCAGACGCCGAGTGACTTGGGGCGCCGGCCGCCATCCTCGTCCTTTCCTCCTGGACTCCGCCATGGTGAGTGTGCTCTTCTGCTCCTCGGGCCCCGAGCGCCGTGCGGGCCGCGGTGCGGCGCCTTTTCCTGAGCCCCCCTGGGGGAATGGGGACGGGCGGCGGCCCCGAGCGCTGGCGGGGCGTCGTGGCGGCCGGAGAGCCGGCTCTCGGGGGCTCGGTTTCCCCCGCAGCGGAGCGGCCGGGCCCGAGGGGCCCCTCGGCCTCGGCCCGTTTGCCTCGCGCCGCCCGTGGGGGGGGGGGCCTGGAGGTTCGGGGCCCCGCGCGCAGACTCCGGCCGTTCGCGGGGCGGGGGGGCTCGCGCCGGGGCCGTGCGTGAGTAACGCGGCGCTCTCCCCCGCAAGGGCACCCCCGAGAAGGACGTGGCGATCAAGGCCGACGCGCCCGATACATTGTTGCTGGAGAAGCACGCGAGCTACATCTCCACCTACGGGGCCAAGAAGGACGACTACGTGAGTGTCCTGCCGGGCCCCGATCGGCCCGCGGGCCCCGAGGTCCATGGGCCCGGGGCGGGGGCGGCTGTGGAGGGGCACGGGCACGGGCGATGGGCGCTCCGTGAAAAGCGTGGAAGCTGCCGCACCTGATCTCCTTAGAGAAAGGTTTGGCGTGGGTCCTTGGAAAGATTCCTATTCCGCCTTGTCTCGGCATCTGAACGTAAATGTAGAACAGCGCGGTCGCGTCCCGCTCGCTGGAGGACAGCAACAGCCGGCGCTTGGAGCGTTTGCTCTAAGCCGCGAGCCCGCCGGGAGACCCGGCTCCGACCCGTCTCTCCCGGGCCGGCCCTACAATGCCCAGACTTGGGCGGGGGAGGGGAGCGCACACGCTCTAACCGGCCCAGGCCGCCCCTTCCACCTGACGGGCGCCTTGTAAATTTCCATTTCTGGAGCATTTCATCACTGAAATTGATTAGTCCTTGAACGTTAGGTCAGGCACCCGTCTGAGCATTCTAGCCAACCATTAAAGAGAAGGGGACGTTTTCTTTTCATTTCGACATTAAATTTTGGGGCAGAAAAGCATTTTCCTTAATACAAATGAATTTTGGCTCTTTCAGAGTTAAGGTTATTACTTAACCCTTACGCCAAACTCGTAGTTAATTTGTGGTCGTGTTTGACTCTTCAGGACCCCATTTGGGGTTTTTATGGTAAAGTGCTTTGACGTTTCCTTCTCCAGCTCATTTTACACATGAAAAAACTGAGGCAGAGAGGGGTATGTGATTTGTCCAGGGTCACAGCTAGCAAGTGTCTGAGGTCAGATTTGAACCCTGGTCTTCCTGAACTCTAGCCCCCAGGGGCTCTATGCACTGTACCACCTAGCTGCCTTTGTTCATACTCTCATGGGATAGGCATGTGGCAAATCAAGTTTTGAACCTTTTAAGAAGTCACTTCTTTTTTCCACTCCCCTAAGATTTAAAACCAAGGAAAGGGTGAATCTCTTAGGAGGAGGTAGGGAGGGATCCTATTATCACTTGTGTTTGATCCCTAACTGCTGGATAATTGGAACTTGTTCAGTTAGGTTTTGGATCTAGAAAGATGGGTATCTGCCCTCTGCAGGTTAGAGGGGTTCCCGATGAGGAGCCAAATTCCATGTTAAGTTAGATTTGTAGCTTAAAATCTTTGTTTTATGCACTAGACTGCAGAGTCCTTGAGCACAGTCATCTCTGCTGGTTGCATTTCCCAGGTGAAAAATACTCCGTAGTACCAAGTATAGTCACAGCTATGATTGCAGTTCTCAGTGTAATTGAAATTTACTATTTCAGAAAAGTGAACTATTGTAAAAACACATTTGCCCTTGGGAACTAAATGGTTGCCCGTGTCATACCATATAATACTGTAGTCAAATGTGATATAATAGAAATAATGTGCCTTTTTAGGAATACTGTATGTCTGAATACTTAAGGATGAGTGGAATCTACTGGGGATTGACAGTGATGGATCTAATGGGCCAGCTTCATCGAATGAATCGAGAGGAAATCCTGACTTTCATTAAAGCATGCCAGCATGAGTGTGGTGGCATCAGCGCCAGCCTAGGCCATGATCCTCACCTTTTGTACACTCTTAGTGCTATTCAGGTAAATATGGTCCCTTGCTGTGCTGTACCATGAGTTGTCATACCTTAATTCTGCTGGGTTTTCTTGTGTGAAGCCTAGGGACACTTTCTGGGAAAGGCTGTTTGAAATCACAGCTTCAAGGTCAGTGATGTGATGGCATGTATTAGCTGAATCTAAAGTTGATGTAAATCACTACTTTAGCTCTAGAATTACGCTGAGACCTTGGAAATGAATTTTTAATGTGAAGTTACACTGTCCTCAGTTGATCCTTGGTATAGAGAAGTGGAGAAGAGGGACTTACCAGTGGGAGGTGGGATTCTTCTGGATCTCATTCTGCCATCAACTTGCTGTGTGACTGTGGGTATAACTTGCCCTCTTTGGGGCCATTAAACTTTTTAGTGGAGACCTATGCCCTGCCTAACCTGATCAGTTATTTGTTGGGCGAGTCTCCCCTGTGCCAAGTACCTTGAACAGCCCCTAGCTTACCTTTGCCTAGGGAGGACAACGTTCACATCAGTAGTACTAACCTGTGTAATTTAGGGGAAGAGAACATTGTTTTCTGAACTTTTTTCTTCTAAAATGGGGGAATTTGAATGAAATCCTGTTAAGCATATTTGGATAGACACCCGATGGCCAAAATGTTCTGGAAAGTAGAAACCACTGCAAGCTTCTAGCATAACAGCTCCCTGACGGTGTGACCTCCTTGCTTGTATTCCCGGTGTTTTGTATTGTGCAGGCACTAAATGATTGCCTCAAAGAATTCACTGAAAAAAATGGCTCTTTGCCTTTAATTCTAAGTAAAGATGGTCATTGTAGATTAATTTGGAAAGGGCTTAATTACATTTCAGAAAACTGGATTGCTTGTAAAGAATATTGTAAAGATCATTGACATAAAAATTTAGTAATTACTGCATTTTTTATTTTGCAGATTCTTACTCTTTATGATAGTCTTAATGTTATTGATGTAAATAAAGTTGTTGAATATGTACAAAGTCTACAGAAAGAAGATGGGTCCTTTGCTGGAGACATCTGGGGTAATACCTTTTATGTCAGTTTAGCCATAATGACCAGAATTGCACTGCTAAAACAGGCCTTAAGTGCAAGAAAAGAATACACTGGGAAACAAGTTCTTTTTTTCAATAGGTAGAAAGGGGGATATTAGGACTATGTGGCAGGCTGTGTTTAAACTCATTTTTAGGAGCTAACTTGACAAGGCATCTGTCCGTGTCTCTGTGGGACTTAAAAAAATTGAACCTTTTTAAGTTTGCCATCTTTTCAGGTCCCACTAAGCAGCTGGTCTGTTTGGAGCTATGTCTGTCTGCTGGAAGTTCCAGCATGCACTGTAGTAATTATATTTCTGCATACGTGAGCACTGGATCAGAGGGGGCAAGTCTAGGATGATAAGGTAGGTAAATTTCCCCCCTGAAATTTGGTGGCTTTGTAAAGTTTTTTGATATCTTACTTTTAAAAGAGTCTGCACTGGAAAAGGGAGTGGAAATAAGAAAACTTTACAAACTTGCTGAATATTTGAATGAGAGAAGGGGAGAGGACAGCATAAAGTAAATCCTATGTATATGGACCTAATACATACTATGACCGACCCCAGTGATACAGTGCAGCCTCTACTGTCCAGGAAAGGGATTTACTGGATACCAGCTGCTTGATGGGATGTGAAAATCCAGTGGTGCTTTTTGAAGAGGGGGGAGTTGTCCCTTCCTGTGCTTCCCAAAGCATTTTTGACCATATTGTCTAGTCTTGATCTTTGATTACTTAGCTCTGTGACCTTGGGACTCTTCAGGGCATGTTTCCCTCACCTCCCTAGCCTTGGGAGGATCAAATAAGATCATATAGTGTAGTTTGCAGGCACTCACTAGATGCTGTACAAGTGTTCCCTTCTGCTGTTGTACAGTGAGGGGGACCAGATGGTCATTTTCAGCCTTGCGGACTGGAGGAATACTATGGCTGTGGAATGGGGCAGATAGGGACCTTGATCTAGTGGGGTCCACAAGGATTTACGGTGGTGCCTTTTTTCCCCAGGAGAGATAGATACAAGATTTTCCTTCTGTGCTGTGGCAACGTTAGCTCTTTTGGTAAGTTTTAAATATTATATTCGAGTGATGACTTTAACTCTCTCTTACAGTCTTTGGAATTTCACTGAAAAACACTTTCTGTCACGTAGGGGAAGCTAGATGCCATCAATATTGAAAAGGCCATCGAATTTGTTTTATCCTGCATGAACTTTGATGGTGGATTTGGGTGCAGGCCAGGCTCTGAGTCCCATGCTGGGCAGGTAGGTGATCAAGACTTGTATAAGAAAACTGAAGCGTGCCCGACCTGGTGTGGCAAGCCACAGAAGTGCTGTTCGTGCTGTTCAGTGGCACATTTGTCTTTCTACGTTTAGCTAGCTGCGTGTCATCCGTTTTCTCAAATTGGCTCCACCATCCTAGAGAACAGGAGCACTTATTGTCCAGCTTTAGTCTGCCCCGCTGTAGATAACTATCTTGGCCCAGTGATGGTAGAGTTGGGTCAGCACAGCACTAAACAGTCTTACATTGTTCCAGTGTACTAATTATCATTTAAAATACATTAAAAGTGAATTTGTGGTGACAGGTCCCAAATATACAAATACAGTCTCTCTGGGGCTTAACATTAAATTTTCTAGGTCATCTTTAATTTAGCGATAATCCTATAGTATGGAAGTCAAAATAAAGTTTTATATACATGAACTTTATGTCTGTAATTTTAGATCTATTGTTGCACAGGATTTCTGGCTATTACTAGCCAGTTGCATCAAGTTAATTCTGATTTGCTTGGTTGGTGGCTTTGTGAACGCCAGTTACCATCCGGTGGACTCAATGGACGACCAGAGAAGGTAATTTATTTGATTGCGAATCAGAATGAGCATTAAACATTTTCCAGAACTAAGGGTTACCAGTATAGTAGATAAGCAGGCAATGCAGAGCTTGAGGGATCTTCTCCATCCCCTTCCCCTTAGCATTTTTTAGCTGCTTGTTCTGCATATCAGGACTGTCCTATGCTAAGCTGTTTAGAAATTGGATTTTGGAATGTTACCTAAGCTGCAAGTTTTCATTCCTTCTAACTTAATATTAAAAGGGCTTAGACATTTTTCCTTTTGTGTTTATTTTTTTGTTGGCTAGGGTAACCTATTGAAATTCACCTGTCCCTTAATTCTTAGCACTTTCTCATCCGTAGTCCAGGTAGGATCATGGATTTGGTGGGGGGATGGGTAGGTATTAGAAAGACAAATGTTTGTGTCTCTTTTCCTCAGTTACCAGATGTATGTTATTCCTGGTGGGTCTTAGCCTCCTTGAAAATAATTGGAAGGCTTCACTGGATTGACCGGGAGAAATTGCGCTGTTTCATTTTGGCTTGTCAAGATGAAGAAACCGGAGGCTTTGCAGACAGGCCAGGAGATATGGCAAGTTCATGCTAAGATTTCTGTGTCATTTCTGGAGGTTTAAGGGGGTAGAATGGAGTACTGCATTTGAATGCAGGCTGGGTTGGTGCTGAGTTAATTGTTATATTTGAAGATAGGCCCCTCCCTGAGAGTTCTTGAATTGTCTGACTGGACGACGAGGGAGCCTTTGAAATTTTTTATAGCAAACTCAATACATGTTTATTGGGGCAAGTTTGATCTCACTACAGAGATGTTGAGAAATTTCAGGCGTAGAAGGCACATGTAAAATTAGGCAAGATAATGCCATAGAATATTCTGAGTTGGATTCCACATGGTATATATAAAATTAAACATTTCTGTGCTGTAAAGTGATTTGAATTGTGGAGTCTTATTATAATATACTGAAACCACTCTTAGAAAAGCCTGTGTAGCTTTTCTAAGAAATGTACTTTAATTTCTCAGGCACTTAATTGCTAAGATTGAGGAAAACAAAGCCTGCTGTTTAAAAATAACTAGTTATATGTGTAAATAGAGTGTTTTAATGCATTTTAAGATTGTTGGTTTCACGTCAGAATAAATTGTACTTTATTAAATGGACTGGTTTCCTCTCTATACCAGAGTTTAACTGGGTTTTGCAAATAAAAACCACCTGTCAATGCCACTAGTTTACTTTGTAGCTCTTTACATTTAAGGACTCCTGTTTTCTGGAGGGAGAGGCCTTTTGGAATTGTACTTGTGTTGTAATGTATCAAGGAATTGTGTGATTACTGACCTTGCTTTCTTCCTTCCCAAATAGGTAGATCCTTTTCATACTTTATTTGGAATTGCTGGGCTGTCTCTCTTAGGAGATGAACAAATCAAGCCAGTCAATCCTGTGTTTTGCATGCCTGAGGAAGCACTTCGAAGAATAAATGTTCAACCAGAACTAGTGAGCTAGACAGCCCCACCCACTGTACTTGTCTTTTTACTTGACTCTTTTGAATGTGTATATGAATATAGCAAGAAGACGAGGATTTTGGTGACTTGGTCTTACATTATATATTGTCAATTTTAATAAATTATAGTTATATATTTATGTTATATATATATATATATTGTAAAAAGCAACTCTATCCATCTAATACTCGCTCCAGATGATCCACTGTGATGCTCTCTAATTCTTAGTGCAATAGGCTAATGGTACTTGAAGCTTGTAATGATGGGTCACTGACATTTCAAGAAGCAGGCAAAACACTAGCACTTAGTGTTATAAAATTTTAAGCATGTAATGCCTTTGGAAATGATTGCCAAGTAATAGAATCTGATGTATAAATAATGAACAGATGTCATTTCTATTTAAAAAGCTACCAAGAAATGCAAAGCCCTTCCCTAGGAGGGCTTGAGAAGTCTTTTCATTCTTGTAAAGTTGATATACGATCTTAGACTCTGAAAAGACTGATTTATTGCTTAAACTTGTTCCCTGTAAGTGGGTCAGGAAAAGTTAGGAACTTATTCATATTGCATATTCTCTGTACATGCCTCTCAAATGTGTCCACACAGTAGTTTAAGGAATGATTTTAGTGAGATCATGTGGATTTTCCGCCTAGCATGAAAAAATTTGAGAATAAAATGAGTATTCTGTGATTGAGCTTACGTTTCTTCTTTCTGAATTTGTCCAGAGTATCCTGGTTTCACGTGGACTAATAATGCTAGCTGCATTGTTAAAGCTAGATAGTCCCAGTGAGGGCAGAGCAGAAATTGGAAGATGTCATTGACAGTTGGGCCCCTGGATTAGGGGGAAGGGCAGCTTGGGGATAGTGTTGTGGGCATTGTACAGGGAGAGTGTTAAGAGTAGCCTTGGATCCAGTGACCTCAACTCCCTTGGAGTGTAAACAGTTTGCACAGAGGTTGGTACAGTGGTCAGAGAAAGAAGAAATCCTCGTGAAGATTGAGGTTGAAACAGTAAATGATATTGCCAGGGATTAATTTGGGAAATTCCCAGATTAAGGAGAGAGGGAGGAAAAGGAAGGACAAGGATGAAATAAATCCTAAGGTTACATATAAAAATGTTTTAGTAAGATACATAAAAACTGAAAATCTATACTTTTTTATTAATCGAATTTTATTAATCGAATGGTACAATAAAATTTAGTATGATCCAAATACATCAATAGATGTTAGTTACAGGGTGGTTTTTCCTGAAGTTGGCTTTACCATGTGGGCAGTTTTTTGCCAGTAGATCACTCTAGTTAAAGGTAATTTTAAAAACCATCTCCATGGAAGTAGGAAAACAACCTATTTGAAATTCTAGTGTGTACGGTGATCAGGAGGACCTGCGTTCAGATCTGCTTTGGACACGTGACACTAGCTGTGTGACCCTGGTGCTTTACCGTAGCTCCCATCCCAAGAATCCAACGTTTAAAAACTGGCGGCAATTGGGTGTGGGTGGGAGCATCTTAATCGTTGTGTGGCCCCTCATAGCTTAGAGGGAACATTGTTCTTTATGGTTTTAACCGAAAAACACGGTTAGCATTTTAAAATCTCAAGTTCTATAACCGAAGGTCCTAGTTTTTGTGCGGGAATGGTTGAAAGCCCTAGCTATCCACCCCCATTCCGCACCCTCTTTCCTCCCCCCACCCGCGCTTGCAGAGCCAACGCTTCATGGCGCAGCTCGCGCTGCGCGGTGCTCCCTCCGTCCACTTCAAAGGGAGCGATGACGGAGGGAGGGCGGCGGCGCTCGGCTGGGCGCATGCGTGCACTGCAGCCTGGGTTCGTTCGCGTGGACACTGCCCCGCCCCAGACTCCCAACGGGCCGGATCCCAGCCCGCCTACCCAAGGATGGGTCCCTCCCTAACGCCACCGTCGCCCTGGCTTCCCCTTCCGGGTCTACTTCCGCCCCCCACTGGGCGTGTCCTTGCCTTCTCGCGCCGGAGTCCGGCCGCGAGGCCTGCTGGGAGGGGGCGGGGTTCCGTCGGCAGGCGAGGCCACGTAACCGCCCGCGCCTGCGCCTGCGCCGTGCGCTCCTCGGCCTCGGGCGCCTCAGCGGGTGCCGACGCGCTCGGCCGCGTCTGTGCGGGGCGGGCCTCCCACGAGGACCATGTCTGGGCCCGAGGCTCAGAGCCCCTCGTGTTCGCGGCTGGGCGGTTTCCTCTCGCCCGCGAGCAGGATCCCGTCTCCGGGCCCCCGCTGCAGAGCTGGCTCCCGGCAGACCCCGGTCTGGGGCTCGGCCGAGCGCAGCCTGCCCTTCCCGGGCGGCCCCTGCTCCCGGTCGACGCCCGGGCCTAGCAGCGGCCCCGGCCCGGGCCCAGCGCGGTGGAGCAGCAGCGGCCCCAGCCCGCCTGGCAGCGCCCCGGGGGGAGACCGAGGTGGAGCAGCGCCCGCCCGCGGCGCCTCGGGGTGGGGGAAGGGATGGAAGGGGGGAATGACGGCGGCGCCCCTCCCCCTCTGCCCGCGAAGGCCCACCGGGACACCCCCGGCGTCACCGACACCTCCAGTAATGGTCGCGGGGCGGGGAGGGGGGAAGGGCCCGGCCCCCGAGGCCTCAGTCACCTCTCAGTTCAATGGGCTCCCCTCCCACCCGAGCCGCAGGCTATGGTGACGTCATCGAGCGCCCGCTAGCTGGGCCCTGCAGGTGACGTCACCGAGCGCCGGATAACCGGCCCCGCAGATGACGTCCGGGAGGGGCCCTTTGGCTTCCCCCTGTGTCCCCGACGCCCCACGGGGCCAGGCACCCCGGGGCTTCATGCTAAGGCTGTTTGGGGGTCCACACTACTCTTTCCGGGCAGTTCGAAGTGTTCAGAAGGTTTTCTTTTAATTTAAATATATTTCCTTTAAAAAGAATTTCGTTTCTCCCCCATTAGTGGAAGGGAAAAAACCCTTAAATTTGCCTAGTCAGTTACAGCATGTATATAACATTCTGCCGACCTTGGACTTACAAATTATATTCAGAAAACTATTTAACCCCGTAATTAATACAGATCGGGGACTCTTTGTTGCTTTCTCCTTGATCCTGCCGGGTCCTGGCCAGGAATACAAAGAAAGGCAAAAATCAGTCCCTGCTCTGAAAGCTCCCCACGAGGGAGACGATTTGCAAATAACCCGGAGAGACGCGGTCTGTAGGGGAGAGACTGGGGGGAGTCGGGGAGACGCCTGAGAAAGGCTCCTTGCAGGAGGCAGGATCTTGGCCGATATCTGGAGGAAGCCGGGAGCAGGGAGGAGGACCAAGGTCCAGGCGTGGGGGACAACCGGCCCGTGGTAGGAGGTGGAGACGCTGTGTTTGAGTTTGAAGGGTCCGAGAAAAAGGCTTAGGAAAGACTTTGTAGAATGATGTTATCAAATGCATATAATGAAATACAAAGGAAGTCAATTATATGAAACATGAACCCAGCATATCCCAAACTGAACTCTATCCCCCATAAACCACCCCCTTCCAAATGGCCCTATAGCTGTAGAGTGGAGCACCATCCTCCCAGTTCCCCCCCCTCCCCCCATAACCCCAGGAATCATCCTGGACTCACTCTCTCATCCCCCCATCTCTATGCCCAATTGGGTGGCAAGGTTTATTTCACACATCTCTCTGATACTTTCCCTTTTCTGACACTCAACCTGCCCTGGTGCAGGCCCTTATCCCTTCACATCTGGACCACTGCAGTGGCTGCTGGGGTGTCTGCCTGTCTCAGGTTTCTCCCCACTCTGGTCCATCAGCCACCAAAGTGATTTTCCCAAAGTACAGGTTCAATCATGTCGTTCTATTTGACAAACTCCATCAACTCCTTAGCCTCACTCCCAATTCTTTTTAGTCTTATTAAACGTATTATCTATCACCCCTCCGTATTTATATTATTCAGTGACCCAGGTCTTTTTACTATTCCATGAACAAGATAGATCATCCCCCAACTCCAGACATCTTACCCATCTCTGGAATGCTCAACTCATTTATTGAATACTAACATCTCTAAGACATTGTGCTGTGTCCTTTATCAGAAAGATAATGGTTTCTAATGAGGGTATATTTCAACCCCATTTGGGAAATCTGAAGTCTGACTTTAATCCCATTTTTGCATTCTAATAAACATTACCCTTAAGTCATCCCTGGTACTTGATAGACCTGCATCTGTATGGTCAATAACAAGTATTAAACATGAATTAGTCACAGTACAAGAGTTAGGAATACAAATGCAAATAGGCAAGCAAACATTAAACACTACAATGTGCCAGGAACTGTGCTAAAGTGTGGGGGTATAAAAAGAGGCAAGGGACAGTCCCTGACCTCCAGGACCTTACCATCAAATGGGGGAGACTGTCGACTAATATGGACAAGCAAGCCATGTCCAGCCTAACTAGGAAATAACAGAAGGAAGGCAACTGGGACCAGGGGTTCCTGAAAGGGCTCCGGTGGAGGGATTGCATAGGGGACAAATGTCTGGGTAATCTGCTGGAGATGATGAAAGAGAGTATGGGATGAAGGCTGTAGGAAGAAGGCTTGACCTTGTTGAGGAGAAAGGCTACCTTTTGGTCAGAACCTTGAGATGGTGGGGGCTCCGAGATGTAGAGAAGGGGACTCTCCACTAGTGCTGAGAAGGACTATCTTACTAAGCAGCAGCTCAGATGGCAGGCAATACAAAGATTTTTTTGTTTGGATTGATATGGCTCATTTATTTTATGCAATGGGCCTTCTAGTTTAGACTTTTCAGTGTTCAGGCCTCAGAAACTCTCTTCCTTTTTTCTAACTCAAGACAGATTTTTATGAGCTTTAGAGAGAGGGAATGGAAGTGGTATCTAAGCCTAGGGTGAAGCTGTGTGATCAGGTAGGCAATACCAGAAACCCATTTTAGACCTCACAGTGCTGAAAGTGATTTATCAACCAGAATTAATTATAGGGGCAGCTAGGTGGCACAGTGCATAGAGCACCGGCCCTGGAGTCAGGAGGACCTGAGTTCAAATCCAGCCTCAGACATTTAACACTTACTAGCTGTGTGACCCTGGGCAAGTCACTTAACCCCAATTGCCTCCCTAAAGAAAAAAGAATTATAATATCCATGAACAACAGAATTCTTCCTCGTAGAGGCAGTGAGATATTGTAGTACAAAAAACACTGGGCCTAGAGTAGGGAAGACCTGAGTTCAAATCCAGCCTCAGATACTAGGTGTGTGACCCTGAGCAAGTCACTTCAGCCTGTTTGCCTCAGTGTACTTATCTGTAAAATGGGGAAAATAATATCACCTACTTTGCAAGGTTGTTGTGAAAATAAAGCTGATTTAATGTGCTTCACAAACCTTAAAATACTACATACATTTTGTTTGACTACGTTAGCTCATTTGACTATAGAACAGAGTTATAGTTGTTTAAATTTAAGATGACAATCATTTTGATGTATGAATTTAAGGTGTTTAAAGCTGTTTGTTCACATTTTATTTTCCCTACTTAGATTCATACTTTGGGGACAAAAGTTCTTTTGCAGAAAATATTAGTGCGTTGAATTTTACCTCTGTTGCAAGTTCATCTTCAGCAAGAGATAGCAGTTTTGCTCAAGTAATAAAGACACCATCATTGGCTTTTGGCAATCCTCCCAGATCAGGTTATGGAAGTAAGACACCTCAAATGGGACATTCAGGTAAAAAGCAAAGAGTATGAAACTATTACATTCACATGTTGACTTTTATTTCTATAGAGTTACAGATATCTTAAGTAAATGGTAACAGGGCTGAATGTTTGATTTATTATGGAGTGTTGAGGAGGAAATACGAATCGATTAGGCCTTTCTTCCCAGATCATCCTGAGAGTCATGTGTTTGCTTTAGGTACAAATAATTAGTTCCCCCATCACTGCTCAAGCAGAGGCTGGCAGGGACATTAGGAATGGGGGAGAAGATTCCTGCATGTAGTTTTAAGTTAATGTAAGCTAATTCCCGTTAAGAATTGATCCTGTGGGTAAGTTGGAGAGGAGCACACCGGGCACTGGAGACCAAGAATGGAATGGGGCCTCCCTCTGCTCATCAGTGAAACAGTCCACGGGACTGGATGGTCTCTCGGTCCCTCACAACTCCAGATTCCATGATTTGGAGGTTCTCTATGGGAAAACCTTTTGCCAGAATCTGAATATGAGCTGGCCATCTTGAGTCTTGGCAGAATATTTCACAAGCTACTCTAGGCAGGGTCACAGGGACTTCCATAAGTTTTCTTACCTTTTCTTTCACCACCCTCATACAAAAAATAAAATGAAAGTAGCTACCCAGTTGCAGAGTTTCCAAAGCAAATACCCTCCTTTTTTATTTCAGCAAGGAGGCCCATCTTGTCTGGCTTGTTTGTTTTTTGCTTGGGGGAAGGTAGGTTCCAAAATAGCAAAGCTGACTGCTTTGATTTTGCAGTGTGTAGAGCATGAATAGTAGGTTCTGTGCAGCCTAATTTGGTGGTTTAGAAACCCCCTGGAGGTAGATTGAGCCATCATTGATTTGGCTTGTTTTTTACTAACAACCTGCACTGTAATTGTGTGTGTGTGTGTGTGTGTGTGTGCGTGTGTGTGTGTGTGTGTGTGTGTGTAAAAGACACACACGTGCATGCTTATGAGGAAGAGACAGGAAGGACTAGGAGAATGAATCAGTCCTCAGCACAACTCTAAGAGGTGGAGATGGGGGGGGGGTCTCCCACTTTCTGGTTGGGGGGAAGAGTGAGGAAATCATTGATCACTGACCACTTTGTGGTTATATTACAAAGTTTTTCCTACAAGCACTAATTTGCTTCTTAGCAATTTCCTACTGCTCTTAATTTTGCCTTAGTAGTCACTTAGAAAAAGTCCAATTTGTTTTCCACATGACAGCATTTGAAATACTTGAAGAGAGCTAACAAGTGTTGCCCCTCCCTTCAAGGTTCTCTCCTCTTCATGACAAACACGGCCAGTCCCTTCCTGTGATATGATGCTCATACCGCGTGAACGTGAGTCTCCTTGTCACCCAGCTGCTGCTTCTCTGGGTATTATTCATTCTCTGGCTTATCAATGCCCGTCATAAGATGTGCTTCCCAGAACTGACCATAACACTCTACTGATGGAGGGAATTACCTCCCCAGTTCTGGAAAGTCTACCTCTCTTAAGAAAGCACAAAATCAAATTACCTTTTGTTTGGGGCAGGGCTGGCATAATACCTCAGTGACTCATGAGGAAAATGCAATCTGCTGATTGTTCAGAACTGTTTCAAACAAGCAACTGAATAGCCACATCTCCCTCATAAATCATAACACTGAAAGCAGCAATAATCAAAGCGTGTTGAGATCTCTCAGGTTAAAGAAATACTATGCTGTTGTTCAAGTCTTCCTTCTGAGAATCCTGAGGCCTAAAGAGGTTAGATGATTTGTTCAAGATCATAGGACCAATGGCAGATTGAAGATTAGAAATGAAAGTGTGATGAATTCTGAAAAGAGGGGTAGGTGTGATTGTCAATTATAATCCTTTTTAAAAAAAATGTCCTCAAGTGCCCTTTTCATTCAGTAAGTGATTTTGTGTCAAAACAAGAATAAATCATAGTTTATTAGAATTTGTCCTCCCTTGTAGCTACTGATGGCAGACTTTAACAGCGGTGTTGGAAAGTGGGTGGAAGGGAAGCGCTGACAAAGGTTGATGAAGACGGCGATGACTATGCTGGGTTGATTCATAAGAAGTGGAAAAAATGGGTGAAGATGTAAAGTACCAAACCGACATTTCATTTGAAAAAGTATCAGATGAGGATGGAAATTAAGCACCGCGGGATCAGAGAAAAGATAGTGAATTGCTGTAAAAAGTCTCTCACTAGAAATCATTGGAAATTTTAAAATACTCTGAATTGTATCTGGAAAAATGTATGATCTACGTTACATTAGAATGGGGGGAGATAACAGGTACAGCCTTGTGCATGCAGGACGTGTGCCTTTTGAACGCGAGGTAGACGCTTAGGGAAGTCACTTGCAGTGGGAAGAGGGGGAGGACACTGAGAGGCACGCTGCAGAGGGCTGTACTCGAGCCTTCTTGAGAAAAGCCAAGGAACCTGGGAAGCAGACTGGAGTCAGGAGACGGGAGACCCGTGTCTCTGGGCCGTGGAAAGCCAGGACCTAAGCTTGATCTTGGAGGTAATAGGGAGCTCTGGAATTTATTGAGGAATGAGGTGACATGGTCAGAACCATGGCTGTAGTGGGTGGACATTTGAGTCACACCACTCAGGAGGCCATTGGAATTGTCTAGGCATAAGGTGCGGAGGATCTATGCCAGGGTGACAGCTGTGTGAGCGGAGAGGAGGGTGAAGGGAAGAGAGACCTCATGAAGGTGGAGGGGCAAGACTGGGCAGCATGTGAAAGAAGACTGCAAGTAAGGAGTTGAGGATGACCCAGATCCTGAGCAGGGGTCACAGGGAGGATCAGGTTCCCTTTCAAAGAGTGACAGATCTGGAAGAGGAAGAGGATAAGGAAAGTTTGAGATGTCCAGAAGGTAATTGGTGATGCACCACTGTACCTCTGGAGAGAGGTCAGGGCTGGATATATGGGTATAGGAATCATCTGTTTCGAGGTGGGAATTGAACCCATCGGAGCTAATGAGATCACCAAGCCAGGTGGTTTGGAGGGAAAAGAGAAGAGGACCCAGTACCTAATAATGTAGGAGTGAAGAAACGCTTCCCTAGGTAAGCCGATGGTTGCCCTAGAAGAGTTCGAGACCCTGGACCAGTGATCTTGTGTTCTTTGGCATTGAGAATTTCCACATCATTCCCCCATCGGATCATGTGAGTTAGCTGGCTCTGGTCCTTTCCTGGGAGATATCATAAGACAACCGACTTCCAGGCTAGCTTTCTTGCTTCTGTGCTGAAGAGAGATGGGGAGATGGGGGTGGGGACAGAATTAACCTGAACAAAATTTTTAGTGCCAGGAGTTTTACCTAGAATTTATTAGAATGTGTAGTCACAGTTATTTCCACTTACACTTCTTTTATTATTCTAATTCAATCAAATATTTAGCTACTCTGATCAATACAATGAGCCAAGACAATTTCAAAGGACTCACGATGAGTGAGAGAGCTGATGGATGCTGAGTGAAGATTGAAGCCCACTTTTCAAACTTAATTTATTTTTCTTGTGTTTTTTTTGTGTGTATGTGTGTGTGTTTGTGTTTGCAACATGGCTAATGTGCACATGTGTTTTGCATAATTTCATATGTATACTTGATATTGCTCTCCTTAGTTGGTGGGGGAAGAGTGGGAGGAAGCTAGAGAATTTGGAACACAGTTTTCTAAAATGAATGTTAAAAATTTTATGTATAATTAAACAAAGTAAATAGAAATATATAAAATATATAGAAATATGTTTTGTGGCTAGGGTGGGCACAGGAACAAAGGAAGCCAAGGAGGCAGCCTAGTCGTAGGAGGGGGACACGGACAGAGAAATTGCATTGACTCGTACTCGGAAGTTAGCTAAGACCTTGGGAAAGCTCCAAGTGGGGTAGAACACGTGAGTGCCCCCCAAATCACCAGGGTGCTGACTGCTGGGTTGGTTCAGGGCCTGCTTATGGTGCCCCTCCTTGTTAAACATGTTACAGAAAGGAAAAGAGGCTTTCTGTCCTGATTCACTTGTTGGAACAAATTCCCTAGTTTAGTGATTGACTGGGAGTGAGCAGGGCTCTGGGTCTCTTGGACAACATCTCTGCCCAGTGACCCCTGGCACTGTTAGTAGGTGGTAGAACAGAGTAGAATGCATGTGGTTCTTCTCTGGTTTTGTCTGAACTCTACCACATCACTTGTGAACATAAAGATCCACTTCTGATAGTTGTAGCGTAGGCTAAATGTTCATGCTCTGAGGACTTTGAAGAAAAAATGAAAGGTTTCTCATTTTGATTCACTGTCTTTCTAATGTCCTCTTTTTTTGTCTTTCTAACAGTGACGTCCTCCTCTGCCGCCTCTGCTCATTCTGTTGCCTCAGTTATTGTAGCCGTCGTGGAAGGGAGAGGGCTTGCCCGAGGTGAGGTAGGAATAGCCAGTATTGATGTGAAAAGCCCTCAGATGATGTTATCCCAGTTTCCTGACAATACAACGTATACTAAGGTAAGTACCGAACACTGCAAAAAGGCGACTTCAAGAACGCCGAGGTGTCTTTCAGGTATATTCTTTGGGACTCAGTAGTGGTAGAAGAGGAATCCTGATTTCTTGGGCCCTGACGGCCTACTTTGAACTGAGATCGGATTGTTTTTAAGCTCTGGCTTAGAGCTTGATTTCATCAGTTGGGATCTCCCTCCACAGTTCGAGAGCAATAGCTCCCTGCTCCTCCATTGTCATTGTCAAGCTCAGGCCCTGTGAACCCATTTGGTGTGTTGTTTAGAGGGGCTGGGGGAGGCTTCCTCTAGGAGATAGGACTTGAAGGGAGCCAGGGAGGTCAGTGGTCATCGAAGGGGAGGGAGAGCACTCCAGGCAGGGGGGACAGCCAGAGAGAAGGCCCAGAGTGGAGAGCTGGAGGGACATGGAGCAGACAGGAGGCCGGTGTCACCGGATAGGATATAAGCTGGGGAGTCTGGAGTGAGAAGCCTGGAAAGCTGGGGGCGGGGAGGGGGATATTGAGGGCTTGGAACACCAAGCAGGACTTTGCACTGGGCTCTGAAGGCGATAGATAGGGGGCCAAAAGGAAACCACATCTCTGGACATAGATTTATCCAAATACCTGAAAAAACAAGTAAACGGGCCCTGGGTTGGGCAGGGCATTCAGATCTCACCTGAGACAATTACTAGCTGTGTGACCCTGGACAAGTCACTTAACCCCAGTTGCCTTAAACATCCGGGTCCATCTCCAGTCATCCTGATGTAGATCTTGCCACTGGCCCCAGATGGCTCGGGAGGAGGGTGAGGCTGGTGACTTGGCACAGCCCTGCCTCACTTCAGTCCAATTCAGTGTAAGTCATGAAGTCACCTCCTGGCGTCATGGTCCTCTTCCAGCACAAAGGACAAACGACAACAGGTCTTTTTTTTCACACACCCTATTTATACAAAGGAGTAAATTCCTCCCTCCTTTTTTTCTCATTTATTTTCTGGCATATTTTTTCCCCCTCTCTTTTCTTCTATTTAAACCAATAAAACCATACCCAGTTCTAATTCTGTGCCCAGTGAAGAGATTAAGATTTGGAGGGAAAATTTCTTTCTTCTCTTCCTTTTAGATTGTAACTCTCTCATCATTGTTTAGCCCTTTCCAGTTGCTCAAATGTATTTACTTTCCTATGTTTCTGTATTCTTGTGTTTACATTTCAGAGTTTCTACTCAGCTCTCTGCTTTTCTTTTTCATCAGTAATTCTTGAAAGGGCCCTATTTTCTTTTTCTTTTTTTTTTTTTTTGGTGAGGCAATGGGGGTTAAGTGACTTGCCCAGGGTCACACAGCTAGTAAGTGTTAACTGTCTGAGGCTGGATTTGAACTCAGGTCCTCCTGAATCCAGGGCCTGTGCTTTATCCGAGGCACCCCCTAGCTGCCCCAGGGCCCTATTTTCTTAAAGGTACCTTTCTCCCCTGCAAGTTAGATATGATAACTCTATAGTGAGCTATACTCAGTTTTGGAGCATAAGTTAGTTTGTAAGTCTTTATCCTATTCCAAGATTTTTTCTTCTTAAAGCTAGTAGCTGACAAATCTTATTTGGTCCTAACGGTGGTTTCTTGCCACTTTAATTTTTATCTGTATGATTTTTTTGAAGTATTTTTTTTCTTTGACTTGGAAGCTCTGGATTTTTGAGTGTTCTCAATTTGGAGTTCATTTAGTCGGTGATGGTGGATTCTTTCTATTTTCATTTTGCATTCAGTTTCTCATAGATCTGAGAAGTTTTCTTTTATGATTTCTTAGGGTTTTGGTTTGGTTTTGGGGCTCCTGGGGCCATGGGGAAGAAGGGGATGGCATAGGAGTTTGGTCTCTGCAAGGAAGAAGAGTGCTTGATATTTAACCACAAGGAGGAGAATCTTCAGACCAAGTGACTGCGCCCTCTTAGAGTTTGTGATAGGGAAAAAGAGGAAAGCCAGGAGGAATATTCTGACCTGCCCTGAGGTTTTGTGACACAAGAATTTAGAGCATCCAGAAGGTCAGAGGCAAAAACCCATCAGCCCAGGAAGTGTGGGAGTTCTCAGGAGTGATGAGAAAAAAAACATGTTATTTGGGAAAAAAAACCAATATGGATACGAAGAGACCTTGCCAACCAATTTAGATTAAAAAGACATATACAGAAAATAGATATGAGTAGTTTCCAGAGTGTAGCAAGTTTAAAACCTGGCCGAGCTTTGGGATACTGGTATCAAAAATTCTTTTGTGTGTGTGTGTGTGTGTGTGTGTGTGTGTTTTTTTTTTTTGGTGAGGCAGTGAGGGTTAAGTGACTTGCCCAGGGTCACACAGCTAGTAAGTGTCAAGTGTCTGAGGCCAGATTTGAACTCAGGTCCTCCTGAATCCAGGGCTGGTGCTTTATCCACTGTGCCACCTAGCTGCCCCCCCCCCCCGTATCAAAAATTCCAAAACTCAGAATGGGAATTTAAGGAAGAAAAGAGGGAAATGAGGATGGTCAGAGATTGAAAAGGATTGCTGCTTGGAGATGGGACAATGATCACTGATGGCAGATAGATGCCTAATCCTTGTTTGTGTCAGGAAAATGACCTTTGGGTTTGAGTAGACAGAACAGAAGATGCCTAACATGAAGTTGTTAACCAAGAGAAGTAAAGAAATAGTGAGGGTGCACCAGGGCCATTAATGAATTCAAATCACCTGGCCCAGGTGAGCACCATCTTTGGATCAGGGTTGTTTGCACATGGAGGTGCCACCGAAATATCCAAGTTTGGGCAACGCTATAATTAAGACTTCCTGAGCCTCTTAACACAAGCTTTGATATTAATAATGAATAACAGGTGCAGCTAGGTGGTGCAGTGGATGGAGCACTGGCCTTGGAGTCAGGAGGACCTGAGTTCAAATCCGGGGACAGATACTTAACACTTACTAGCTGTGAGACTCTGGGCAAGTCACTTAACCCCAATTGCCTCACTAAAAAAAATAATAATAATAAATAACATTTACATATTGCTTTAAGAGTTACAAAGAGCTTTCAACAGCCTGGTTAGATTGGCATCCTAAATATTATTTTTCCCATTTCATAGATAAGGAAATTATGGCTCATATATTTTAAGTGGCATTCATGGTTACAAAGCTAGTAGAAAAGCCATGTTTTGTCAGGTCTTCTCACTTTAAGAAAAATGAACTTTTCAGTATATCTTGCTGCTTATCAACTTCTAAAAAGAATACCTTTTATAATGAGTAAAACCCCTGTATGAACTAAAAGTCTTATGCAGGAGGGGAAGCAGCTACAACATTCCACCAGACCTCACCCAAACTTAGAAATGATCTTAATGGATTAGAAAGTTTCTGTTGTCCATGTTTACCTGTCTCCACATATCCCAATAGTGTGAAATATGATGACATCTGTGCAACCCTGGTTTTATTGCTAGAAGTGGAAGAGACAGGATTAGGATGTAGGAGGACTTCCTTAAAACAAAAAGCAAAAAAAAAAAAAACCGTAAAGTAAGGCAGTCCAATTGAGAGATTGGAACATATTCTGAATGTGTGATTTGAATATTGGTCTGTTTAACACAATTTCAAATGGAAGCTTGCCTGACTTGATAACTGGGTCTGTGGCGATCTCAATATAGGAAATATATTTTACAATGCAGTAGGCTGTTAGTATCATTGTTGGGAATTTGAGTCATTGTCTATTACAAAGCTTCTTAAACTGTGGGACCCCATGGCGTCGTGTAACTGAATGTGGGGGTCATGAAAAATTTGAGAATAGTAAAAGGTTTTGTGTACCTATTTTATATACCTGTATATCAGGGGTTGCATAAGAATTTCTCAGGCAAAAAGGGGTCGTGAGTGGAGAAAGATTGAGAATCTTTGTCTGTTATTTGGGTTTTTATTTAAGGGGACCTCTTAAAGAAAATGAAATTTTTTGGGGATTTAGAATGTACCATAAACTTGTATTTGAAGAAGCTGCTTACTTAAACTTTTTCAGGTAATTACTAAGCTAAAAATTTTAGCACCATTGGAAATAATAATGTCTAACACTGCCTGTGTTTCGGGGAATTCAACTAAGCTCTTCACCTTAATCACAGAGAATTTCAAGGTAATTTTTTTTAACCTTTTAGCATTCCACAGGGATAAAGTAAAGGATACATAAAGCCCTATCTTTCCCTTTAAGGAATATACCCACTGGTAGCATGCATGAGAGGTGTGGTGGACTGGAGTAGGACTGGCAGCCAGGCTCCCTCCTCTAGTTGTTGGTCCCTTTGCTTAGAGGGCTTAGAAGGGTCTTAAGGAATTAATGGAATATTTCCCTTACAGGGGGAGGTTTAAAGGGTAAACTCTACATATATACAGAGTATAATCATTCCCTGTCTGGGAGTCTGTGTATGTGCGTGTGTGCATGTTTATGTGTATAGGCACATGTATGCATCATATACACGCATGCACACATGTAAATGTCCCTCTGCTTATAGGTTGTACTTTTTATGGGAACCTGTGCTTACCTAGGGGTAGGATCACCGCTATTGGTAAGTCAGTCAGTCAGTAAGCATTTATTAAGCGCCACTGCAGCTTCGAGGTATTTAAGAAATGGTTAGCGAATGACTCTTTATGAGCAGGCTGGATGGCTGCCCATTGGGTTTGCTGCAGACAGTTTGCAGAAAGCCAGGAAAGTCAGAAGGCAGAGACAAAAAGGAAGCCAGAGAAAATGCCCAGAAATGTAAGCGGGAGCGTCTCGTGTGAGGAACAGCCAGGTGGCCCGTGTCCTTGATCACAGTGTAAGAAGGCTGCCAAGGCCGGAAGGACTGAGGTTGGGCCCTGCAGGTGGTAGGGAGCCACGGGAGTTTCTTGAATATGGCTGTGACACGGTCAGAGCTGGGCTTTAGGAAGACGCTTTGGCGGCTGTGGAGGAGGAACCGGAGCCGGTTAGTGTTCGTTGGCTATTGCTTGTCCTGGAGATTCTCCCTTGGTGCTCTGCTCCCTTGGTGCTCTGCTCTGGCCTCTCTGTGTGTGCTGTGCACCTTGGCCGCCTTCTCTGGGGGACTTGTCGAGACGGATATTCTAGGACTGAGAGCAGTGCAAGAGGGAGAAGAGAATTGCTCTGGTTCATATGGACAAGAGTACCCATAGAGCAAACGCCTCTTGCCCTTGGTTCCTTTTCACTTATGCCTTGTCACAGGAGGGAGGGAAAGTTATTCCCCAGTATTTCTAATACAGACTGCATAGTTCTCCTCAAGATGTATGTGCTGGGCGATGGATCCTTGAGATTCCAGAGATTAGAAGTTTGGACAATATTTAAACAACTCCGTACAGGTGTGGGGGGTAATGGCATTTTACAGTCTATTTTGAGATCAACACTTTCTTTCAGAATGTGACTTTCACTACCATTCAAAGGAAATATTTCAATGAAAGTAAAGGGCTAGAATATATTGAGCAGTTATGCACAGCAGAATTCAGCACTGTCTTAATGGAGGTTCAGTCCAAGTAAGTACCATTTAGAAACAACGTGGATCTTGCAGTTTAAAATTAACTTTAATGTTCCCTTAAATGTCCTTGTCCTCTAGTTCGTAAACCTCTAATTCCCCAACCTGTGCCTTCATCCCACCTCAGCCTCACATGACGATGGTTACGACCTTGATCTTGCTATCGTTCATATGGGTTCCATTTCTGTGATGAAGAGCCCTGGAGTTTCTCTGTCCAACCAGAAACTTCTATCATCCCACCTCTCTCTGTGCCTTGCTTCTCTTAAACTTACTCTTGATCATCACTTGAACTTCCCCTACCCCTATCCCTTTAGGCTCTTCCAAGCCATCGTCCTGACTCTGCCTGCATTTTCCTTCTTGATCTTGGGTCTATAGTTAACTAGTTCATCACGGGGTTAAAGACAACATGATTGGTCATGTAGCTGAGGTAAGGAGTCGGAAATTGGGGATTGAGGAGCTAAGAAAGTCCCCTCCTTCCCCCTTTGACAGAGAAGTGTTTATTGTTTGAACCCACCTGCAAGGTTAAAAAATGGTGATTTAGACTGGGGAGAGCAAACCATTCATCCTTGAAGGATAGCTCATCAGTGTAAAGATAGTAGACCCAAGTCCCTGATGTCTGCAGCAGAATGCCTTGAGGCAAGACAAGGACAGTGATCAGCAGTAGATCTAGATTTCTAACCCATCACAGGCCGGCTGAATTTCCACTCCAAGTTCAGAGACAAGCATGACTTAGGCAGTTATAGGACAAAAACCAGTTGTAAACAGGATCAATAAAAAATGACACAGACTTAATTTAATCTTCTTAACATGTTTATGGGCAGCAAAGGAGCCAGAGCATAGTGAAGGAAAATTTGAGAGAAATGGGCTGAGAGTGGGGTCACCCTGTGGGAAAAGATGGGAGGGAATGGAAATCCAAGGTGTAAGTAGAAGGATGGGCCACTTCATCCAGGGAGGGGGCAGATTTTGAGATGAAGAGTCCAGGAGGAAGGGGAGCTCACGGAGAGGCCTCTGTTTGGTCAGGGACGTTTGTCAGCTGGTGGGCTTGTGGGGGAGGCCTGAGGGCCAATGGCATGGAGACACAGATGGTGGCCTAGGGTCAGCTAGTCAGTCAGTGAGCATTTACTTAAGGGCCTCTTCTCTAGATTGCCTGCTTCAGGAAGGTTCAGTTGGGCAGGATAAGTTTGTAAAGGAATGTCTCTTTCTATATGATTCATTTTTTATGATGAAGACGTGTAGAAACATCTTGTGGTGCTCATCTTACAGATACTACTGTCTAGCAGCTGTTGCTGCACTGCTGAAATATATGGAATTTACTCAAAATTCCATGTATGCCCCAAAGTCGTTGAAGGTTTGTTTCCAGGGCAGTGAGAAGACGGCCATGATCGATTCCTCTTCCGCTCAGAACCTTGAATTGTTAGTTAATAATCAAGATTGCAGGTAACATTGTTCTATTTTTAAAAACCCATAACATCCCTTTTTAAACATTGTATTTGCCTAAGAATATTGCTGATTTAAAGTTCTCTGAACTCTTTGGGGAATTTTGTGCAGATACATTATTTTTTTAATCATCATTTACTATTCATTCAACCTTCTAATGTGTAGCTAAGAGGCAGGCAGTCAGGCAGAGCAGATGGAGAGCTGGCCTTTCAATCAGAAGGACCCAGATTGCAGTCCTGCCTCTGACATGTGTCTATAGACAAACCATTTAACCTCAGTCTTCAGACTAGAGAGGAGTTACAGATCAGTAGCCATGACTACGTGGGTTAGATCATAGCTCTGATATTCTCACCCTCCTTTCCGCCTTCCGTCTTGCTCCTCCAAAGAAGGAACAGTTCCGCTGTGGCTCATCTGCCAAAAGAACTCAGCTTCAAACCCAGCTCTACGTGGATTACTAACCTGGAGTCTCAGATGTCTCCCTCGGCAAAGCAGGACATGCAGGAGATGACTAGGGCTTACGCCGATCAGGAGAACGCCTCACTGCTCCAGGAGCTGCCAGAGCACCCCACCGACCCCTCCCAAGTCCCAGATAGTTTGTCTGCAACAGTTAGGGGGCCAGCTGTGATTGCCTCGGCTTTTACTCACCTGAGTCTCGCAGCAAAACTGTTCTCAGAGGATGTCATCTTGCTCATCATTAGCATCGCTAACATTTATACGACGCTTTAAGCTATAAAGTGGCTTCATACGTATTTTATCACATTTGATGTCCACAAGTCACACCCATTCGACACGTGAGAAAATCTGGGGTGATGGAGGACGAGAGACGTGCTCTGGGTCCCACAGCAGTCAGGAGCAGCTGCCCCAGCAGTGACTGTTCAAGAACCATTTTTTTGGTTAGTGTATCAGGGTGAAGCTCTGATGAACAAGGCAAATTTAGACAGTTTGGGGCCTTGTTTGCATAAAACATTAGGGAAAGCTTAAGATAGGTGAGTCAAGCATGAACTGCTGGCAGGTTTGGGGGAAAACCAGAATAAAACCACTGAAGAACGTGAGAGTGGTTTATACAACGTCCAACTCAAAGTTTGTGATCGGAATGTGAGGAAGAGGAGCACAGGGCTCAAATTTTCAGTTATATATAATGAAGAATAATAAATGCTTTACATATGTAGTCTCAGTTGATTCTTAGTTAGTGTTGTAGGTATTATAGAAGAGATCATTGAGGCTAAGGTGAGGGGCAGCTAGGTGGCACAGTGGGGAGAGCACTGGCCCTGGATTCAGGCAGACCTGAGTTCAAATCCAGCCTCAGACACTTGATACTTACTAGCTGTGTGACCCTGGGCAAGTCACTTAACCCTCATTGCCCCACAAAGAAAAAAAAAGAGGCTAAGGTGACTTTCCTATGGTCACACAGGTAGTAAATGCCTGAGGCAGGATTTGAATCCAAGTCTAACTGAGGCCAGCACTAAATTGGCTGTATGATAAACCCTTGTGTTTACAGATTTCTTTAAGAGTGAAAAATGTGATGCTGTGGATTAAATGCTGGAGAAAGTAATAGGGCGATTGAGATGGCTTCTTCATCCCAGTAGGAATTTAGAAATGAGCTATCGAAAAAGTGTTGTCATTTCTTTGAATTGTTCTTTCCTGCCATGAAGTTCCCTGTGGTAAAATCTGTAGGCACGAAAGCTCATTATTTGGGGCCTGACGTAAGTTTAGAGACCGAAGCTATCTAGACGGGTTTATTCTTTACTTTGTGGCACTCGGTCTCAGTGAGGGAACTGCCAGGTGAGAGAGTGCTCTGCTTGTTATCTCCATTGGTACCCACGAGGCACTTCACCATGGCCCGCATCGTCCCTGCCTGGAGGAGGAGGGTTCACATTGACCATGATGCTTTTGTAAACGATTGTCCGGTTGTTCAGCAGGTTCATGTTGGCCAAGGGAGTGGTCTCAGACTACCACAGTGGTCTGTTTACTAAATTTAGCAAGTAAATGAGTGACCAGGAATAGTCTGCAGAGTGTACAACGTTAGGTCAGATCACTGCTTACCAGGTCTTGATATTTAAGGGATTCATGTTTACTTTGGTTTTTGTCATTATCATTCACAAATATTTATTAAATGCTTGGACAGCGGGGGAAACCAAAGAGTGTGTACACATGTACACACAAGAACATGTACTCGTGTGAATGTACACACAGCACACAGTGTAATATACACATGCACATAAGAACATACACACGAACATATAACACTCATACATAATGCAAGGGTGAAGAATACCTATGATAACACACATATATGAACACAGAACACACTACACACAAGATCACATACATATGCACGCACACATATGGCGTACATGTGGTGTTCTTTCCTTATGTCTCCCAAGGAGCAGTCACACGCTTTTTGGTGTTCTAAACCACACGAAAACTCCGGGAGGGAGTCGGAGACTTCGTTCTAACATTCTAGAGCCTCTAACTGATGTTGAAACAATCAACATGAGACTAGACTGCGTCGAGGAACTACTCCAGGATGAGGAGCTCTTTTTTGGCCTTCAGTCAGGTAAAGGCAAATCTTATTCTGCTTCCCCGGACAAAAGCTGTAAAACTCTCCTGGCCTTAGGGAGCTGCCTCTTGTCCCCCCTCCCCCCACTTTTCTGCTTTTAAATCGGATGAGGTCATTTGGGGCTGCGCTTTGCTTTCTGAAGATGCCTCTCTCCTTATGCCCGTGGCTAATGCTGCACAACATGCCCGGGATGGCTTGATCTGAACAACCTTTGAATTCTCCACCCTGGAGAGGCTCTATCCCCTGATTTCTTCACCAGTGCTCCAGGGTTCCTGCAGGAGAGAAAAGAGAAAGTCAGGAGCCTGGCCAAGTTCACCCCATACAAATAGTTTTGTAGTTCTCCCCTGGGCCCTTCGGCCCCACATACTTCTACATTTTGCCCTTAGGAAGTCGCCACATTTCCCACAGCATCCATTAAAACCCTCCCCATTCTTTCAGTTACCTGCACCCCAATAATAGGTGAGCTGGCTCTGTGTGTCAGTTCCAGGCAATAGACCTTTGTTCAGTGTCCCTTTGGAAGCTTAAAGAGCTTCCTTAGTGCTTGCTTCGGCGGCACGTATGTATACTCACGTTGGAACCGTACAGAGAAGATTAGTGTGGCCCGAACACAGAATGAAACAGGCTATTTTTCACTTTCTTTTACCTTTTCTTCTCTTATTCAAGTTTTCTTGTACAAAGTGACTAATGTGGTCATGTTTTACAGTTATAATTGCATATGTATAACAAACATCACTGGTTTCTTACTGCCTTGGGTGGGGCAAGGAGGGGTAGAACTCAAAACTTTAAATAAAAATGTTTATTATTTTTAAAAATTTAGAAAGCAATAAAAACAAAGGAAAAATATGCTTCCAAAAAAAATACTTCCTTGGTCTCCTTTATTTTTTATTCCAGTTATTTCAAGATTTCTGGATACAGAACAGCTGCTTTCAGTTCTCATTCAAATTCCAAAGCAAGATACGGTATGGTAACACATATCCTTTTAAAAAACATTTCACAGGGGGCAGCTAGGTGGCGCAGTAGATAGAGCACTGGCCCTGGATTCAGGAGGACCTGAGTTCAAATCCACCCTCAGACACTTGACACTTACTAGCTGTGTGACCCTGGGCAAGTCACTTAACCCTCATTGTCCCACAAAAAACAAAAACAGAAAAAAAAAGCCCACCAAAAAAAATTTCACTAATGCCTTAGAGTAATAATTAAAAGGAATCAATATGTTTTATTAAACCACCTGGTCTTTTTTTTTTTATTTTCCAGGGCAATGAGGATTAGGTGACTTGGTCACACAGCTAGTAAGTGTCAAGTATCTGAAGCTAGATTTGAACTCAGGTCCTCCTGAGTCCTGGGCCAGTGCTCTATCCACTGTGCCACCTGGCTGCCTCCTCACTTAGTCTTAATATTACTGTGATCTCCTCGTCTATTGGAAGGAAAAAAGGAAATGGTGATTTTAAAGTTAAAACACCTGGTATAATTGGGGATTCCAGCATCCTGGTAAAGCAGACATTCTATTGAATAAGGCATTAGCTACATATGACATCCATTTTAGTAACCACTTAAAAGTGTAGAGTAGAATGAAATATTTAGAATGTAGATTAGGATTTTACATTGTCTCAGGTCATTGTGGATGTCTGTACAAAACTGCAATATCTCTGTGTGTGTGCACACATCTGCATATGTACATATTTGAAAGTATTTTTTAAAGTAGACTTGCAGTTAGTTTTTTTTCCCAAGAGTCCAGATTTGCTAATGGCTCACAGGCAGTTTCCAGTGGAGTGCCCCGGGGAGTCATGCTTGGCCCTGTGTTTTTTATTGCTTTTGTTTTTAAATAACTGGTAGAGAGACATAGACAGTGCGCTCATCAGACTTGTAAGGGGCTAAAATTCTAGCTAGTCTGTCTAAAATATCTAATGCGTGGCCGTCAATAAATTATAAGCTTTACAAGAGTTAGACTTTTAAGCATTTATTAAGGAGGATAAGGATTTGGTGAAGACAAAGAGAAAGGCCTAGATTCATCTATCTATTAAAGGGAGAGTGCATTTCTAGCGAGAGCGAGAGAGCCAGCCTCGCCCCCTCTTCCTCCCACAAGCAAATGTTACTTCCTGATGCCAAAGAACGGCCCGTCTTGCCCTCAGATGCCTTCTCCCCATGGCGGAGCGTCGTGCAGTAAGTCTCCAGCAGGTGGCGTCATTCCAGTCGTTACAGACGTGTGTGTGACGTAAAGTGCACAGTGGATGACAGAGTGGGAGATCAATGGAATCTCGGGTTGAATCGGGTCAGACAAAAGTCATCGAGGATAGATGGAAAGTCTTGCAATTGGGTCCACAAAATAAGCTTCCCAAGCATGAGACGGAGAGGCCTAGCAGGACTCGGGTGGGTTGCAAACCTCGAGGGAGTCCCAGCAGCAGGAGGGAGCGAGCAAGAAGCCTGCAGGATGCAGGGCTTCATCAGGGAGGTGCTGGCCCCATCACTGCTGTCTGGAACACTGTGCTTGGGTCTGGTCATCACTGTTTAAGAAGGACCTTGACAAGCTGAAGCACGGAGGAGGAGCTGGGCACAAAGGAAGCTGGAAGAGCCTGGAGGCTGGCGTTTAGCCTGGAGCCGACTCAGGGCCTTCGTGGGGAGCAGGAGGCAGGGCAGGAGTGCTGAGGAGGGGCAGCCAAGAACTGGGTTTGTGCTTGGTCTGTGCCCTTGAGGAGTACAGAGACCCCCGAGAGCCTCCTTCAAAAACAGGACTGGCCGACCTGCCCGGGGACTGGCTGGGGTCTACCTCCTTTGGGTCTTTAAGCCATGTGTCTCAGTGGGGTTTCCTTTCAGATGGGGGCTGGACTAGGTGGAGCTGAGGGTGCCACTAATTCTCATTTTGTCATTCTGATTATGAGGTCTGGTATCTACTGATGCCCTTTAATGACCTGAGGAGCATCTATGGACACAGGGGAGAAGGATACCCATGTAAATATTTTAATTAAAGAGATGGAGAATGTTTTAAAACATTATAGAGGTTTTCTCTCTATTAAAAGAAAAGGAAGGGGCTGCTAGGTGGCGCAGTGGATAGAGCACCGGCCCTAGAGTCAGGAGGACCTGAGTTCAAATTCGACCTCAGACACTTAACACTTACTAGCTGTGTGACCTTGGGCAAGTCACTTAACCCCAATTGCCTCTCTAAAAAAAAAAGAAAAAAGAAAAAGAAAAGGAAGAAGATGTAGCACATTGGTCTTTTCCTGTCTCGATGACAAGAAGGCTAAGTTGTATCTAGTGTACTATTATTGCTCTGCAGATTATGGATTCTGCCCGTCCCACACAGATCCCATAAAAGAGCACTATATAATGAAACCTGTCACGGGTCAGGCAGAGGAGCAGATTTTTTTCTCCTTGTACACATATCACATGTTTTGTATTCACCAAGGACACCAACCGAGAATATGGAATACTGAAAAACTCAGAATCCTCAAGAAATGAGTCAGGCATTTTTCTGCTGTCAGCAAATCTAGTCAGCACAAGCCTTGTTAGTGCAAATTTCTTTGAAGAATCCATAGGTGAAGTTGGCCTTTTGATAAAGTTATGCAAAGTTCAGTTAATAGAAAATTGAATCAGTTTTACACTTCTGATTATTGTGCATTTCCATTAGGATCCTTTACATGATTGTGCTCATGATTTATGATTTTAATATTGTTTAACTCCTGGGCATACCATTATTTTAAAATGTATTATATTACTTAAAAAAAAAACTTAGAGCAGTGATAACTCAAAGAATCTATAACTTCAAATACTGTCATGACAATATTGCTTTTTGAATGGGCATATCCATAACACCAAACACTTTCTGACTTGAGGCTGACGGGCCATTCTTTTTGTAGTAGATGCAAAAGCAGGGAGAGTAGGGATTGCTAACTTCAGTGAACGTCCGGGTGTAAGAACACCTTTCTTTTCGTATATGGGGAAAGCAGGCACAGGGTTTGGGAAATTTCCCAGTTGTATTCTGACGGCAGAAAGTCCTCGCGAAGTTTTCTTCTATTAGCACAGAGAGATTTCAGGGAGGTATTTTTGGATTGCTGGCTTGTATTTGCTGGGAGGAGGGTTGAGCTCATGATCTGCTCTGGGAAGACCCTTACTGGAGGCATGGGGTGCTGAATCCAGGCTGAGTCTCTGTTCCTCAGCTTTGGACTGGGCTGAGGGCTCAGGCTGTGATAGGACTTGGGCTTCCCTGCGCTGAGTCAGCTCGTGGCCTCTCGTCTGGGGCTGAGTGATGTACATTGGATGTCCTTAGGCCCTGGGAGCTGATGCTGTGCTCCTGCCCACCCCCACTCCACAGTTCCTGCCTTGGTGACTCGCGTCTGCTCCCCAGTTCGAGTTGTGCAGCACTCCGTTTTCATCTAGTTGATTAGACCCAATTAGCTCTAAGAGAGGGAGATTTACTGTGAAGAAATGGCAGGAGCAGGCGACCCAGCTTTCTTGGCTGTGTGGTTTTCTCTAACTTTATTCAGTAGCGAAGATGTGGTGAGCAGTCAGGGCCGGTTCCCGTCAGGACGCAAGCACCAGGATTTGAAGATGCAGGACGGTGTGGGATGGCACGAGTTGGCTAGCTGTTGGGACTGAGGAATGCATTTGGGTAGGGGCAATGGCCTTGGGAGGTGCAGGAGGATGAGACCACAGGGAGGGGGAACCGCAGCAGACTGAGGGCTGGTGAGGGGATGTTGAAGTAAGAACACCTGCCCTGCGGTGGGTGGTGGCCAGAGCAAGGGGGTGACCATCTCTGTGCCAGACTGGGAGCGGAGGAGGCTGAGGAATTGGGAGGGTGCCTCTTGCCAACTTTTATAACTTTTGAGAGTACCCCAACCTCCCTGTTTCCTAGAAACCCACTGCAGGTCACGCTTGACTTTTCAGTCGTGTTTATAACCCAGATCCATTCTGTTTGCATGGGGTATTGTTTCAGCCTTCATAGTGTCTGGCACTGCCTGCACCATGCTGTGTAGACCCTTAGCCCCTCCCAGCTGGACTGCTGCAGTAGCTGGGGGGGGGGGGCTCTCCTGCCTCAAGTCTTTCTGTGTTTCAATCCATCCTCCATTCAGCTACTAAAGTGATCTTTTGACTGTCACTCACTCCACTGCTGTGGCTTCTTATTGTCTCCAGGTTCTGATATCAGTGCTTGCTTTGGGGTTTAAAGTCGGCTCGGCAAACACAGGTGCCTCCCATCTGTTCGGCCCTGTCCTACGGGCTGGGGGTGACAAGAAGGCAAACCCAACCGAACCAACTCTCCTCTTCTCCTGCAGCTCAGCCGGGAGGGGTGCGGGGGGGGGGGGGGGGGAGACAGCGTGCAGATGAGCCATGTGCCGGTGAGCTGGAGCCCTTCTAAGAAGGGAGGCCTGACCATTGGGCTTCCTGTAGAAGGGGCATTTTAGCTGGGCCCTGGTGTAAGCCAGTGAGGCCAGGAGGCAGAGATGAGAGGGGCCCCAGTGACAAGGCGCTAAGTTAGACTGGGAAAGCAGCAGAGGGCCGGACAGCGAAGACCTTGGCCGCCACAGAAGGCCGTGGAGCTCATTTCATATGGGGACGACATGGGCAGAGCTTTGCTCTAGGGAGGTCCCTTAGATGGCTGAGTGGAGGGTGGATGGGAAGGGGGACGGGCGGGACAAGGAGACCCCCCAGCACGGGATGGCAATAGCCCAGTTGAAGAGGATCAATCACATCTCGATCTTAAATCAGCTTTAAGTGAGGCTGAGTCGCACAAAGCCCTCAACCTCACTTTCCCCTGAGTCACTGAAGTCCAGTGGCTGCGGCCCAAGAGCCAGTGGACCACCTTGGCCTCTTCAGTGTCTGACCAGACTCAGAGTGCTCCCTAGAGCCTGCTTCAGCCACCTGCATGGCCACTGGCACAAATTGTTCTCGTCTGCCCCTTCTGCTGGGACAAGTCTTTGCGTGCTTGGGGTAGACAGTCCCTTAACTCCCCGGCAGGTTTGAGGCCTGCTGGCTACCTTCAGGGGGTTTAGCCTTTCTACCAGGGCACTTTCCTGGTCTGTGGCCACTTCCCATGTGTCAGCTCCTTGGAGCCACAGGTGAGAGGGAGGGGACGCCAAAGGTGGACAAGCAGCCATCACACCAGAGGTGTTGGTCCTCCCCAGGTGCACCGGGCCTGCGCTGGGCTGGCAGCAGGGTCAGAGGAGGGAAGGAGTGTATGGAAGAGATCTTCTCCAGGTAGAATCAACAAGACTTGGCAACAAATTGGATGTGGAGGAGAGAGAGAGAGTGAGGAGTGGAACGTGACCTCGTAGGCCATCAGACTTCCCGGAGACCAGCTTGAGTTTAGGGATGAGGTTGGAAGCTGGACTACAGAGAGGTCAGAGGAGAGTGAGAGGAAAGAAAGGGGCAGTAGAAAGCCTTCTGGGGCATTTAACCAGGCAGGAAGGCGAGAGGCCGGATGGGGCGGAGGATGGCTGATTCTGGTGAGGGTTTTATGAGGATGAGGCAGACAGACATGTTTGTCAGCAGTAGGGAAGCGGTCAGTAGACTAGGAGAGACTGAAGGTGAGGGAAACAGCAGGGGTGATTCTACAATACTGCAGTGACTCAAAATTGCAGATCATCTCAAGGGAAGAGAGGGATGTGTGATGGATCTGAGCAGACTGAACCACGCTGGAAAAGGACGTGTGTGGTGACCTAGCAAGAGCATGGGATAGCAGAGATGCTCTTTGTGCCACACCAGTGCCCGGGGTCAGGAGAATTGCGGGAAGACATGCGGCTCTGGATGGGAGTCAGAGAGTTGCACAAGTGCTTCGTTTTGTGTGGTGTGCCACGGCGGGGCGGGGGCTGGAAGGCTTTCCAAAAGGGGATGGAGCTGGCTAGGGTGAGCCATTTCACTAGCTGTGGGTCATGGTCGAGTTAACCTCTCAGAAGCTTGAGAGACATTAAAGAGCTGTGTGTAGATGGGGGCCTAACAGGAAGGTCTTGTTAGATACAGAAGCTTATCTGACATTTTATGCTCCATTTGTCCTTCACTAACCCTTCTGTGCATTCTCAATTTCTCCCAGCCATCTGGAGACAAACCCATAAGATTCTTCTCTTGTGAGCATCCGTCTTGCTGAGTGGCCGGCCTAATTCTGGGTCTGCCAGCTGAACTGCATGATAGGCACAACTTCAGGATGATCTAGATAATCTCCGCAAGTTGCCAGTGCGGAACTAGTCAGCCGAGATGAGTTCTTGCTTCTTTTGCTTCAGAACGAGCCGTTTCTGACCTCACAGGCTCGTTAGCTGTATGATCCCGGGCAAGTCACTTCACCCTGTTTTCCTCAGTTCTTCATTTGTAAAATGATCTGGTGAAGGAAATGGCAAACACTCCAGTATCTTTGCCAAGAGAGTCAGACCTCACAGAAATGACTGAACACCAACAATGGTGTAATAGTGCATAGATACAAATGGACATTTGAATAATGTCTCTTCACCACCCATTGTATTCTATTGTGTATTCTACTTTGGAGACCTGCTTTCACACCTCATAGCAAATCTTTGTTGATTGAATGTGGATGATTCTAATTGAGTTCTTCATGGGATTTCCTTACCTCTTCATCATTTGCAGCAGATACTGATGTAAGATTTGCAGTTATTTTCATGAGGTCCTTTTGCAGATACTTATCATGAAGACTGAACTATATGGTGGTGGCCAAATATACTGTGAAATAATCTTTCTTACTACCTTTGGCCGTGTGGTGGAGACAGAGAGGGCTCTAGATGCTGGGGACAGGGGCCTGCCAGGAATTCAGTGGCAGTGGCAGCAGGGAATATTCCAACCTCTAGTGCTATGATGTTTAAAATCTAATGTGGGTCCTAACCTGCCCCCCCCCAGTTTTGGGGGGAAGCTGGCTAAACTTACTGATAAATTCAGCTTTTTAGTATTTATTAAAGTGTATTAGAATTTAGTGAAGAGAGAGAGGTTGAGAGCAGATCCCTTATAGAATGGAAAACCCTAGCTTAGATCTATTCGGTCTAGCCAGAGAGAAAACCTTCCTTTCCTAGCAGCCCATGTGAAGTCCTGCCTGCTGCTAAGCTGAAGTCCCGGACGAAAAGAGAGCGAACCTCAGCCGCTTCTCCCAGAAGCCCCCTGTGAAACAGGAAGCAGGGTCATCCACACACACACACAGCTCCAAGCTAATTGGCCGGTAGCACTGATTGACAGAACTAACAGGCAGTAACTTCTGGATGCCAAGTCACATGTTTTCTTTCCAGGGCGGAGCTGCCCTGGTTCTCACAATGTCCCTCTCAGCAGGGGGTGGCACTCCAATTCTCACAGTGCACAAAAAGAACCAAGAAAGAAGACCAGGGAAGGAAGCCCTGGAGAAGAAGGCAATTCTAGAAGACCCCAACCTAGCATGAGGAGCCAGAGCAAGTACCAGCCCTGTTGCCCGCTGCCCAGTTCAGGGTCCTAGATCCAGAGTGGAGAGGAGTGGTCCCCATCCCAGAAACGTGGCTGTGTGGCTCAGAACCCAGGAGCAGAGCAGCAGCAAGTTGGTTCTAGACTTTAGTCCTGCATGTAAGCTTGCAGTGTAACAACCAGAGCAAGATGCCCAGACCACAGGGAAGCCTGCAGAGCCTCCCCAGGGGCTGCCAGGATGACGTCCAGAAGCTGTCTGCTGAAACTCAACTGAGCATAAGCCAACAGACCCAAACCTGCATCAAGAACTTAGTGTTCCGCCCAGGAGGGCAGTGAACAGACACACCCATTTCATTGTTATTCAGCTGTGTTTGACTCTCTGTTGACCCCATTTTGGGGTTTGGTTGGCAGAGATCCTGGAATGGTCGGCTGTTTCCTTCTGCGGCTCTTCTTATAGATAAGGCACTAAAGTAAGTGGGGTGAAATGCTTTACCCAGGGTCACACGAAGAGCAAGTGTCTGATGCCAGATCGGAATTCATGAAGATGAGTCTTCCTGATTCTGAGCCCAGTGCTTCCCCACTGCCCCACCGAGCCTCTTCAAACCCCTGGACCCATACAGAACAAATCGAATGCCTCGTGCAGAAGACAAGCCTTGAGCACATCTGTTAAGTCCTGAGAGTCTTCTGTGGGCTAAATATTTGCAGCTTTTACAGGTCCATCATTTCCCCTGTAGGATTATGCTCAACTATCAGGGGCAGGACCTTTCCCTTTGTCTTCAGGTGTATCTCATCTCCTGTAGCTCATTTCTCTTTGTCTTACCCAAGAGTAGAATTCTTTAGTAACAGGATCTTCCTCTTTCTGCCTGCTTAGCATGTTTTCTTTTTGACACGGGAGCTTCGGATCGTATTTCTGAGTGAATTACACCTGGGGTTCCTCCTAGACATAATCTCTGAATTCTCAGCATCTGCGCGGTGATTTCTGTTTTTCACATTCCTCAGAAATTTTCTTGCCTGGTTTCTTGAAACGTTGTGTTCAGGGTTTTTGGTTCATCATGTTTTTCTGGATTGCCCAGTTTTTTGGATGATTTCTCCAAGTCATTTTCCAAGTAAATTATTTTTTGTTTATAAACATTTTACGTCCTTCCAATTTTTGAATCTTTTGATTGCTGTTTCTTATCATTTAATTTTTGAGTTCTATTTACTTACTTACCTCTATTGCTTGGCTGAGGTTTTTATGCTTTTGTTCTAAGCCATATATTCATTATTTTTTAAACTTATAGTTATAATTTCACAACCTAGTACTTCAGTTTTTTCATTAGGACCTCCCATCAACTGCCATGGTTCATAGGATCAATCCATTCTTTTCTCTGTAGTTGTAGTTGTTTTGAAATTATTTTTTTCTTTTGAAGTTTTGTCCTTGGATTCTCTTACCCTCTAGTTTTTCTTCCTTGTATGAAGGTTTTTATGCTTTTCCTTATTGCTTACTCTTTTTTCCTGCGATTTTCTTTTATATAAGAACTTTCTTGGGATGATGCAGTAAGACACAGTGTATATGACCTCAGACAATTACTAGCTGAATTACTTTGGGCAAGTCAGTTCTCCTCTATGTGCCTCAGTTTCCTCATTTGTAGAATGGGCATAATAATATCTATTGCCCAGTGTTGCTGTGAGGATAAAATGACAAAAGCTCTCAGCACAGTGCCCGGCCCATCGGAGGAGCTATATAAAGGCTAGCTGCTGTCGCTATTTCTGGTTGTTTTGATGTGACATAGTGAAGAGCATCATTCATTAATAACCGACTCTGCTGTCTTCCCCATCACCGTAACCTACAAGCTCTTCCCCTTTCTCCCCACTGGTAAGTTCAGTGCATCCCTTCAGTTCTTGACCTCAAACTCCATAAGTGTTTATAAAAAAGAGCGGAGTTCTCTGTACTCCTACACAGATGCATCACACTTTTTTATTATTACCGAATCAGGAAGTGTCAGTCAAAGTACTCGGGTTTCGCTGTAAGAACTGTCTCCCCAGTTAGGGTAGCTGATTCAGAGCCATGAGACCTTAGAGGTCACACACATTCTCCTCTGAGGGAGTGGAGGGACTTGTCTAAGGTCACACAAAGACCGAGTGGCAGAGCCACAGCTAGGCAGAACCTTTCACTTTGAATCCCACATGATTTCCACATCTCTGCATGTCCTTTTTCTGCTGGGGGTGTATCCTTACACCTTCAGCTTCCTATGAATATTTTTTTTGGGGGGTGAGGCAATTGGGATTAAGTGACTTGCCCAGGATCACACAGCTAGTAAGTGTCAAGTGTCTGAGGTCAGATTTGAACTCAAGTCTTCCTGAATCCAGGGCCTATGCTTTATCCACTGCACTACCTAGCTGCCCCTCTCCCCCCCCCCCCATGAACATCTTAATGCCCAGAAATGTAGCTGACATTTCTTGGTAGAATTTTGGATTTGAGGGGATGGAATTAACCTTTTGAAACTGGAATATAATTGGGAATTCATGTTCAAGACAGCATTGCTTAATAGCTTCTCACAACACTACTCTGGGGACCTTCTATGGAGTGACTGTCAGTTATTTTTGAAAAACTTAGACTTTTTATAATATTTTATAAATATGACATTATGACATTTATAATATTGGCGAGCAAAAATATTTCCTCATTAAATAATATTGAACCAATTGTATTTGTGTTTTTCCGCAATAGGTTAAAGCAGCTGAATCAAAGATAACAAATTTAATTTACCTAAAGCATACTCTAGAACTTGTGGATCCTTTAAAGGTAATTCTAAAAAATCACAAATACATTTTATAATATGGTTATTTGATGTTCTTCTACTATATTTAACTCATTTAAGACATATTTATGTGAAGCTGGATAACTAAATAGTATGATGTTTGCCTTACATATTGGACGGAGATCCAGGCTGGTGGATAGTGGTAAGAATGAGAGTCTGAGCATTTCATTTTTGTTTTGCTCCCAGAAAACAAATAGACAAAGGCTAACAGGAAGGAAGCAGAAGGAAAAAATAGAATTCCCACGTTTAGTTCCTTTTTTCATTCAGTCGACATATTCTGAGCAACTTCAGTGTGTAATGCGCCATGCTAGGATATTGAAAGATGTACAGATACAAGGTTTAGTCTCAGCTCTCACAGACCTTATGGTCTTAGAGAGGAGCTAAAAGTCATTCACATGTAACTGTAACACAGAACATAAACACGTCAAGTCGGTCAGCAAGCATTTATTAATTGTTTATATAGGCCAGGCACTGTGTGCAGCGCAGTAGGTATGAAGGAAGGTAAAAACAGGCCCAGGCTCCAAGGAGGGTACACCTCATTAATAGCCAGGGAGACGTAAGCTGTGATCTGAAAGAGGAAGGCACGCATGGCTGTGGGTACCTGGGAGGGCCTGGACAGACACGGGAAATGAAGACGTGGGGGTGCAGTGTGTCCCGGGTATTAGCGACAGCTGGGAGATGGAGCACGGCAGGCCAGTGTAGTGGCTAGGCAGGGGACAGGTTACAAAAGATTTTAGAGGTGAAACAGAGGGCTTTGTATTGACTCACTGGGCAACCCACTTAGCCTCTGTTTGCCTTAGTTTCCTCATCCATAAAAAGAGGTAGCAACTGCACCCCCCTTTCCCTCCCAGGGTTGTTGTGAGGATCATAGAGCACTCGGCCCAACACCTGGTACCTGGTAAGTTCTGTCTAATATTAGCTCTTAAGGGGAGTTACTGGAGCTCCCTGAGGGGAGCAGAGTGACCCCTTGGAAAAACCATTTTGGTAGCTGAGTGGGGGACAGACAAGAGTTAGAAAACTCCAGGCAGGAACAGAAGTGGGGAAGGCCTGGGCTAGCATTGTGACTGTGTAGAGAGAAGGAGACACGCAGGAGATCCCGTGAGAAAGTAGAAATGACTTTGTCCATGGATTGAACACATGGGCAAGTGGGAGTGAGAATCTAAGGTTGTTACCAAGGACTAGAGCACTTCGACAATAATGGGGAAGGTGAGGAGAGGGGAGGATTTGGGGGAAAGAGAATGAGTTCTGTTTTAGAAATTTGAGATGTCCAAGAGGCTGCTGGTGATGTGAGCTCAGGAGAGAGATGAAGGCCAGAGATAAGGATCTAGGAACCGTTGGTGTAGATCATTACATTCCTGGGAGCTACTGAGACCACCACAGGAGATAATGTAGAACGGGCTCCTTCACCTGAAGTCTGTGAACTTGTTTACAACAGCATTTGGCTCATTTCAAATATAATCGCTATTTCAATAACATTGGCTTCCTTTGTTATCTATATTGTTTTGTCATTTAAAAACAGTAGAAGGGGTCCATAGATTTCCATGGACTAGCAGAGAGGCCCACGACAGAAAGCAGATTAAGGACTTATAGAGAAAAAAGAGGAGAGCCCTGGATAGAACCTTGGGGGCACCCACGGTTAGCAGACATTACCTTGATGAAGATCCGGCAGAGGAGACACTTGAGCAGGAGGAGACCAGGACAAAGCAGGGTCAGGAGAAGCTAGTAGTGAAGAAAAGCAGTGTGGCCAGTAGGTAGCAAACTGCCCTGGGGGTGTAGAAGACTGGGCTTCAGGTCTTCTCTCTGACACACACACTCCTACGATCATGAGTAAGTGTGTATCTAGTGTGCCAGCCCTCCAGCCTGAGACTCCATTGCATCCATCAGTGCAAGGAGTTTCAGCTCATAGAGTTCTATAGGTCTGTGAAAGCACAGATCTGAACCAGAAACAATAGGAAAGAGAAGCAGGTGAACAACATATGATAGGAACGTAAGAGTGGCAAAATGGTATTGGAGCTTGGAAAAGAGAAAGGTGACCTGACAAAGTGCATCAGGGAAAGCTGCTTGGAAGACCGAGGTAGGTTTTCAAAGGTCCAGGCGGTGGCATGGTTATTCATAGGAGATTGAGAATTGGGAAGGGCCCTAGATGTAGTTTAATCCAACATACTCATACTGTAGATGAGGAATGGGCACTCCCAATCAGTGAAGCCCGGGGCCCGTAGGGCAGACTGATTTTCCCACCGTCACACTGGGCCATATGTGCCATGTCCATAATTTGAACCCAGGTCCTGCAGATCTGGTGTTTCCTCTAGGACTATATCCCCGTGGTAATGAAATCTTTGAAACAAAGCCCTGAGTGCCCCCTCTCCTTTGACAGGGCCGGTGGCATTGTTTCTGTAGGAAGTTGTGGGATGCCTTTTGATAGGGACAGAGTTACAAGGGCAGCTCTGGCAGACTAAATCTGTAAAGATTTTTACAAGAGCTAACACTGACCCCTGAGAAGAGGCACGTTGGCTAAAACCACAAATTAAGTGGTTCTTTTCTTTCCACCTTCTCCTGTGAATGTTACAAAGTTTGCCTGAATTCAAAGAGACAAACAAACAGCCCTAGATTTTGCATGAAGGAACTGCTTAACCCCATTGTTTCACTTTATGCATGTAGTACAGCACTTTGACCACTAAACTATAGCCCAGTTTTATTATTTATGATGCTATGCATTCCATTAAATTAAGTAAGCACAGACCTCTCTAGTAAATAATTGGAGTATAATCATTTGAAGCTTTGGTTTGGTGAGCAAAACTTTTAAGGAGGAATTCAATGTTTAAGATCGTAATAGATCTTGATTTATTAAGGTGAAGGAATTAATATTCATTCATCGTAACCTTAAAATTTTTATTTAATAGGCACTGCTGAAGAAGTGTAACACACCTTTATTAAAGGCTTACTACAATTCCTTAGAAGACAACAGGTATTGTTTCAACCTCTCTACTCAATGAAGATCTAATTTTTCCCTCATTTCTCCTGCTAGTTTTGAATGTATGGATAGTTAATTAGACTTTAAGTTACAATTATTCTATCTTTAGTTGAACATTTAATTTAAAATCATATTTCATTTTTTGGTTTGCAAATGTAGTCAGTGGGAAGATGGATCCTTTGCTTGTTTGTGCCAAGAGCATCCTCCCTTCACAACATGACTCGTGTCTGCGCCCTTCTCTTCCTTTGCCTGCACCCTCATTCAAACCTTCATCACTGCTCACCTGGTCTCTTACAAGACTCACTGTTTTCTTTCCCCTTGCCCATCCATCCCTCACAAAGCTTCCACACTGACATTCTTAAAGCATAGGTTTCATCTAAAACCACAGGACTTCTGACCTCTAGTCCACCTTCCAGGCTTACACAGGACTTCTCTTTGGGCACTCTGCATTGTCACCAAATGGGCTTTATCAGCCAAGCATTTATCAAACATTTAAAGGCATCTAGATGATGTGGAGGGTTGGTCCTAGAGTCAGGAAGACCCGAGTTTAAATCCAGCTTCAGAGAGCATTGAAAGGATCCTGTATGAAAGTGTAAATCAGCATGTTTTTTGTTGTTTGTTTTAAACGACAATAGTAATACATTCAAAACTCTTCTGCTTGTCTCTAGTTCCACCTGGACTTCCTTCTCCTCTTTGCATGTTTAAAAGTGTCACAGGCCTTTTTTTGTTCATCAAGACTGAAAACCGCTCTTGCCCACCAACGACCTTTTCCAGTTCAATCCCTCGTGAAAAATAAGCATAACCCGGCGACGCGGATCCACTTAGTGGCCACCCGGTAGCCCTGTGCACACGTACAGAAATGCCTGTTTTTGTTCCTTGTGCCTGTCGCTTCTCGACCAAGAGGCAGCTAACATGCACAACCGCCCATCTCCTGGAGACAAGGCTGGTCGGTGCATTGGTCAGAAGGGAAGCTTTCAGAGCTGCCCTTGCACAGCTTGTTTTCCTGCTTCTCCTCCCTTCAGGTTGTCATTTCCTACTACCTAGGGTTCTCTGAGATCATTTCTTATAGCCCATTCCATTAGCGCACCCCAGTTTGTTCCTCTAGTTGTCTGAGGCCGTTCAGGTCACCATTCCCCATGTTCTAGTCCTTTCCTTTTTGACCCCCTTGTCACTACCCTTGTTTTGTTTGGAACTGTTCCCTCTTCCTCAGTATTCTCTTTCTCTTAAGACCACTGCCCCTTCCAATTGCTGCTTGTTTTTCTGTTGAATTTGATGTATTCCCACACCAAACTCTTGTGTGTGTCTGTGTATGACTCTAACCCCATTTTGAATGTTTCAAGTAAGCAAGGTTCGTTTGATGCCCACCTCTTTCTCCATGTTCGAGAAAGAGAACTAGCAAGTTCTGTTCCTTTCTTCTTCCATTTATGCTAATTTAAGCACCTGGGCAGCTAGGTGGCACAGTGGATAAAGCACCGGCCCTGGATTCAGGAGGACCTGAGTTCAAATCCAGCCTCAGACACTTAACACTTATTAGCTGTGTGACCCTGGGAAAGTCACTTAACCCTCATTACCCTGAAAAAAAAATGTGAACCCCTTGAGGGCAGGGACTGCTTCGCTTTTACTGTGTGTCTCTTGCACTTAGCACAGTCTCTAACAGGGTCAGGGATAAGAGCATGCCTAACAGGTAAGGAAGGATGTATTGTCTGATTAGAAAAATCTAATCGAAAGGGCTTTCAACTGAAAAGGAAAGCAGAAGAACACTGCCAACAGATTCAGAGATGAGGAAGAAGAGAATTCTAGGCTTGGGAAGCAGCTAGTGACAGTGCACAGTGGCAGGAGACGGGGTGTCTTGTGGGAGGCCAGGGCCAGAAATAAACATTTCCGTTATTTCCTTCTGGGTTTTTTTCCCCTGCCACATACATTTGTTTACTTGCTGATTGATTAGGGTTTCCCGAATAAACTGTCCCGAATAAACTGTCATGTCATCAGCAATTCAGGGAATGGAGGGGAGGAGGGAGGCATTCCAGGTGTGAGGGACTGCCCACTTGGTGTATTTGACAACAACAGCAGCATTAATGTGACCCCTGAAAGTTTTCAGAGTTCCTGACAAGCACGATCTCATTTTCTCCTCATAACTACCCTGCGGGGAGGTGCTATTATTGTCCCATTTTACAGCTGAGGGAGTGAAGGCAGGCAGAGGTAAAGTGACTTTCTCAGACATAACTAGAAGAATCTGAAGATGAATTGGAATTCAGGTCTTCCTAACTCCATGCCAGTGCTCTACCCATTGCACCATCTAGTGAAATGCATAAAAGAACTGAGAATTACACCAATTATTACCATTCCCTGTGGAAGTTTAATCAATCAGTGTAGGTCAGTTATCACAATGAGACAAAAACGGTATAGAAACCTCCTTGATCAACACTTAGGAGGAAGATGATAGCCAAGGGCAACACTGGTTCAGAATATGGACTTACATGTAAAATAAAAACTTGGATCATTATTGAGTATAATTGGATAAAAAAGATTGAGAAGCAATAGAAAGATAACAGAGTTAATAGAAAGCTTGTTGATTATGATCCCAGGATCCTACAAGGATGAAACCTAAAGGACAGTTGATAAAAAGGTGTTTGATTCCTTCCCAGTTGGTCTCTCCCATCAGAATCCCTCTTGTGCAGAAAAGACGAGGGGGAGAGTGGGTGGATGGAGGAGAGCTTTTAGGGCTTTAAAGAGGGGATTCTCAAAGGACTGGAATGAGAGTGGGATACAAAAGCTTGGACAAAACGACCAAAGTAACTAAGAAAAGATAAATCGCGAATGACTCGTTTGCCTGCTTTCATCTTTATGCCAGGTTTTTATGAAATCATTTATAGAAACAGAATCTGAGAGGTCAGAAACTTCAGGTCTTGGCTGTCTGGTACAAACCATATCTCCAAGAATTCTCCCTGTCCCATGCCCAGCAAGTGATTCCTACTTCTGCTTACAGACCTTCAAGAAGGTGGGGACTGCCTTTTGAGGGGTCTCAGTTTGTTAGGAAGCTTTTCACAACCGCAAGCCTCAGTTGTCCTGCTTCTGCACCAGGGGATCGAACGGGGCATGTCAGGTCTGGCTTCCACATGATGGCTCTTCAAATATTGGAAGATAACTCCTGTAGGATTACCTATGGAAAGGAAACATGGCATCCGGGACATCTCAGATCAAACCCCCTTCTGCCTCCAACTTTGTTAAGGTTTTAAGTCATTTAACTTCTCTGAGACTCAGGTAGACTATAAACTCATAGTTATAGGGAGGGAGAAGGAGCGAATGCCCACAGTGAAATCATAGGTCCTTGGTAAGCCATTAGGACATTCACAACTATAACTTGTCACGTTGACTTTTTGCTCAACATGTATTTTAAAGTAATTTTTCCTGTGTGATGTCTAGTTCTTTATTGCTTGTCATTTGCTACCAGCCTATTTAGAAGACTTAAAAAGCGTATATTTTTACTTATGACTTACAAAATACTTTTTAAGGTTTGGAACTATACTTGACAAAATTAAAACAGTCATTAATGATGATGCAAGGTACTTGAAAGGATGTCTGAACATGAGGACTCAGAAATGCTATGCAGTGAAGTCAAACATAAATGAATTTCTTGATATTGCCAGAAGAACATACACTGAAATTGTAGACGACATAGCAGGTATTTGATTATTTGTGGAGACATATCATTCATAATGGTTTCTTCTTTGTTTTATAACACTAAAAAAAAAAACCTTTTCCGAGACATGTTATACTTATTTGCTAGTGAAGAGTGACCAAGAGTATATTCAATTTAGTTTTTTAGTTTCCCAAATAGATAAGTTAAATTTTATTTCATTTCTCATAATATAGTATATTGCTTTTTAGAAATAATGCTTTAATAGGTATGACAAACTCTTTCTATTCACAATATACTCTTGAGTTGCAGAATATGTACAAATAGGTAAATTTGTATGAGGATTTTTAAATGATTGTAATGTCTTACTATGATACGTAAGCAGGTATTGCTAATGTTTTAATGTATGAAGATTGAAATGCGGTTTTTCGATAGGTCTATAAAATTATAGAACAATAATGCTTTCAAATTAGATTCCTAATTAAACGAGACTTTTTTCTCTCCTTTCTGTGACTACTAGGAATGATAACGCAACTTGCAGAAAAATACCATCTCCCTTTGAAGACAAGTTTTAGCTCTGCTCGAGGATTTTTCATCCAGATGAACATGGATTGTACACCACTACCTGGTGGTCGGCTTCCCTCTGAATTTATTAAGGTCCATTCTGAAATGATCATTGAAATAACTTTTTAAAATATGGATTATGTGCACATACGTATAGAGGCATTCTCATGTTACAGGATTTAGACTTGTCCTTTCAATATGTCTTGTTAGATGTGTGCCATCTCAGATCTCTGTCACCTAATCCATTCATACAGGTCAAACAAAGAACCAGCCGTTTGTTCCCTGAGCCAAGAAGGTTGTCGCCCCCTGGCGGCTGCTATGGGGCGCCGCTCATCATTCAGGTCCTGCCACTCAGGCAGTCTCCTCCATGTTAGGTGCCTCTGTTCTTAGGCCCCATCCTTTTACGTGTTTGCTTATTACCTCCTTTTTGTTCTATTTACGAGCTGAAGTGCAGCCCCCAAACATCAGATTTAGAGGTGTGAGGGAGCTTAGGGATCTTTGAATATGGATTCAGAGCTAGGAGGAACCTCAGAGATGTCTCCTCAACCCTCGTCCCAGGGGCAGAGGTGTACTGGCACCAGCTGCTCCAAACCAAGGCTTGACACTGTTTTGTTGCTTGTCCAGACTGAAGAAAGCAAGGAAAAATGTGAGTAACGCGGGCTCTGCTCTCAAGTGTGCCATGAGGTTTTTTTGATCTGAAGAACTGCCCGGAGAGGCTGATTGACATATTGCTCATAAAGGTCACAGTTGGAATGAAAACCTAAAACCCATGCTTTTCTCACTCGACAATTCAGTGCTGCTGTCATTTAGCAGTCAACCCATCAATGATCATTTATTAAATACTTGGGGAGGAGGGCTGGCCTCTGGCCACTGTGGGTGCAGACCGGCAGACTAGATCCAGTAGTGGCTGAGGAGCGCCCACGGGGCTAGGGACGGTCAGAAGGGACCAGGTGGCTGAGACGCTGTCACGGCACAGGGGGCTGTTGACCCCACTGGGATTTGGGGAATGGGAGAAGATGGTAACATGGTCAGACCTGTCCTCTCAGAACATCACTGTGGCCAGTGCATGGAGGATGGGTTAGAATGGGGGAGACAAAGCAGGGCTATAGATGAGAAGCAGCCCAGGTGAGGAGAGATGAGGGCTGAAGGAGGCTATGACGTCCGCTACTTGTAGAGTCGCCTGTCTGGCCCAGGCCCTGATTGTCTCTCATCGGGCCTTTCTTTGGGCTTCTTGCCTCTTGTCTCTCCTCACTGCTCAGCATGGGTCTGATGCTGTCCTGCTCAGTAAGCCCCAGTGGCTCCCTGTGGTCTCTCGACTCAATTCTAAATCCTTCTCCTCGACATTGAAGTTCTCGCCCAAACTAATGACGAATGTACCCTGTGATCCATCCACATTGGCCTGCTCTGCGTCCCCCCTCAGATCGTCTCTGTGTGTCCTGTCCTGGCTATCCCCCGGCCTTTATATAGCTGCAGAGTACGCATTGAGGAAGAAGGTTTCGTTTCACCTCAAGAATGCAAAGCTGTGAGAACTGTTGTTTTGCAGTGGCTTAAGAGATCAGGGTTCTAAAGTACCTGAAGGCCACTGGCCAGATTCTTGAGTTTGCCAGTTGTGTCTCCTAGACGTCTGCTCTGGAAGCAGGGAGTATTTCTAACCACTAGTTTGGGCAATTCTGTTAAAAAAGGAAAAAAGGAATTCACGGACTATCATGTTTGTCATGTCATCATCACTCACAGGCAGCCCCAGGGCGAAGACTTCTTGACTTCAAATATGGGCAATCAGATGATTAGTCTATGAAATACATGACAGTTTTAGGCATTTGTTTTCTGACAGTAGTGTTTCTTATACACAGCAATTATGCGATCAGATAATAAATTTTATTTAGTCATTATTTTATTTAAAAGTTCTTTTGCTCTATATTTAGATAGGATAGCTCCCCCCACCCCCACCCAGTGGTTACCTTTTAAACCTTTCTTTTTATTTACTAGGAATGTTTTTATTTTAATTATAACTGGTGAATTTTAACATTTAATTTAAATTTCTCAACAGATTACTAAAATGAAAAACACATATAGCTTCACATCAACAGATTTGATTAAAATGAATGAAAGATGCCAAGAATCACTGAGAGAAATATACCATATGACTTACATGTAAGGAAATCTAAACTATTTAGCTGTGGAGCTAAACTGGTTTGATTTGTTATGCTGATGTTAATGAGTGATAATGTTAATCATATTAACTTCAGTTTATTAATTCTTTTCCTTTTTGGTTGGAAATGATCCAGAATCATGATTTTTAGCAAATAGAAAATATTATCTAACTAGGTTCCACTAGAAACTCTTAAGACAGTATAAATGGGTGAAATCAAGCATCTTCTCTATTATTATTATTATTTATTTATTTTTTTGCAGGGCAATGAGGGTTAAGTGACTTGCCCAGGGTCATACAGCTAGTAAGTGTCAAGTGTCTGAGGCTGGATTTGAACTCAGGTCCTCCTGAATCCAGGGCCGGTGCTTTACCACTGTGCCATCTAGCTGCCCCCCTTCTTCTCTATTATTTAACAAGCCTCTCTCTAAGCACTGGCTGTGTAGAGCCTTGATCTGGTCATTGGTGATGCAGATACAGAAATAAAACACCCTCATGGAGGGGAGACATGTGCATGTTTAAATATGTTCACAATGTAGTTGGAGAGGTGGGGAGCCCAGAATCACAGAGCCCCCCTCGCCCCCCAGAGCTTTCTCTAGAGGTCTGCACCCTCGCCGAGGGCTGTGTCACACGCTATCATGTGATACCTTCCTTAGAGAGTTATCAGGTGCTGAATGAGGCCTGACAGAAGAGGCTCTTGCCAGCGGGAGAAAGAGGGAAGGCTTCCTGGAGGAGAAGGGATTTCCAGTTGAGCTTGATGATAGGATGGGCCCCCAGGCGATAGGCCAGGAACTGAGAATTCAGGGTCTGGGTGGGGGGACATTCAGAAGAGCTAAGACTGGCAGGGGGAGGGGCGGCCAGAGTGTGGAGGGCCAAGGCTTGGCAGGACCCATCTCTGGGTATGAATTTCCTTTGTGCTCACCAGGAGCTGGGAAACGGACAGAAGTCTGTCCAGGCGGGCGCCAGTGCCCTCCGCGCAGAAAGAAGCACGTGGCTGCAGCTGTGGCTGTGCCCGCAGGCCAGGCCACGGGTTCTGCTGTCCCTGGACCTCTCCTGATTTCCTGATCTTCCCTAGCCTTCTCTAGCCAGCCCAGGCACAAAGCCCCTTCCCTGGACTGGGCCATCCTCTCCAGCTGTTGTATGTTGTTGACTGTGCCTTTCCTTGCCCAGGGTCACACAGTTAGTAAATGCCAAGTGTCTGAGGCCAGATTTGAACTCAGGTCCTCCTGAATCCAGGGCCAGTGTTTTATCCCCTGGGCTACCTAGCTGCCCCACACGGGCAGACTCTGAAAACGAACCTGAAACTATTCATGTCCACTGCTTTCATTTTCTTGCTTCTCACCATTTCTCAAACCCTTGCAACTTAGCCTCTGAGCCCATACTGCCTCTGGAACAGATCACCAACCACAGGCATAGCTTGAGTGTGGCCCAGAGCCTGGGGCAAGCATCCCCCTTGAGATGGGGCACTGTGGGTCATGCTTGCCCCACAGTGTGCTGGCACAGCCAGCCGGGGCTGTCTTGTCTGGTTGTAGCAGCAGGGATAGATTGTGAGAAATGCTGAAGAGCTGCAGTTATTATTACAGTTATTATTATTAATTGTTAGCAAGGCTGAACAGCGGATGGGCTGCTGGGAGGGAGAGTCAGCAGGACATGAATGAAGATCTGGCCTCAGACACTTCCTAGCTGTGTGATCCCAAGGGCCTTTGTCTCTGCCTCAGTTTCTTTGTCTGTAAAATGGGGATAATGATGACTCCTATTTCCCAGGGTTGTTAGTAAATCACTTAGAAATAACCCTCACAGTGCTATTTACATGCTCACTGCTGTTCTTGATTTTTTGGTTTTGTGTTTGTGGTGGTGGTTGTCAAGCTTGAGAAGATTCAAAGGTAAGCACAGGGTTACTAAAGTAAGAAACCTGGGAAGGAGGCCAGGTGAATAGCGCTGCCACAGACGCGTGAGAGTGGAAGATGAATAAATTTAAGGGGAAACTAGAGGTGTGAGGGATCGATTCCTGGTCAGAGATAAGAGCGTGCCTAACGGGGGCTGCTAAGGATATATTTGTCTGATTAGAAACATCTCATTGGAAGGGCTTTAAACTGAAAAGGAAGGCCAAAGGAGAAAACTGCATAGTAAAATGCACCGAAAGTAGCTGCAATGTAAGAAGAATAAGAATTGAGGAAGCCAGACGTTCACAGGAGAATCACAGCAGGGAACTACTGATAAAATCCATGGCATCCCATGTCTGTGCACAGATGCACAAGATTTAGACAGCGAGCAAAATGAGTCAGAGGCCCTAATTCAAGAAGCAAATGTATCTCACAGATCGCGCCTTGACAAGAGTTTGTGTGGAAAGGGACAGGAGGGTGGTGGGGTAGCATTGTCTGTGAATAAGATATGAATCAAGGTTCATCGGGAGCCGAAACAGAAACCATTTTTGTCATTAGGATGTACTGTAGGTTACCTGGACAGAGAGAGGAAATATGAGTCCAGGAAACAGAACATAAACCAGGTTTAGAGAAGTCAGTGATAGAGTCAGGGTGGGTCTCCAGTTATCTGAATGACATTTTTATCCTTTAAAAATGTAGGAAGCAACAAGCGGCAAGTTTTATTCTGGATCTGTTGGTTGGGGTGGGAATGTTAAGAAGATTGGGAGGAACCGATGATTTGGACTTCAAGGATGTAAGACAGCAAAAGAGAGGAAAGTTAGACCTTAATCTAGCATGTGCCCTGGGCTTGTGAGAACAGGTTTCAGAAAGTTTAATTGAGGAATATGTTGTGTCCCATGAGCTAAGACTCTGGGAGAATCAGCACAGAGATGGGAAGCTGTGAAGCTAAAGTTCTGTAAACATAAAGAGAAGCAATTTGGATGGGCAGAAAAAGAAACATTATCTACAATGATCTTTCTTTAAAATTCTGAAATGAACAAATACCAAATAATAGGAATATTTCCACGTACATGGTAGATTAGAAAAAGAGGCATGAATTGTCCATAAAATTGCAAGTGTCTAATATGTAATATTTAGTCTTTAGGATATCATAAATTAAACCCATAACTTCCACAGCTTTCCTGTTTGTGATTCCTTCCGGTCTTCCTTGTGTTCTGTGCATTGAAAAAGGTTTCAGTGGGCTTCGTTTTTCATTCCTCATTTTTTCTTTTTTGTTTCATAGCCACTTCCCAAGTCCCTCATGGGGCCTGGTTCGAGAGGATGTTCCCTCCTTCTGACAGTCCTCTTGCTGTTGTGTTGTAGTTACGTTTCGTTCTCCACGTTACCTCTAACACGGAGACACTAAATCCAAAACATTTGTTTTCAGGGTAGTGTGCCAGCTGCTTAGTGAGATTTACGAACACATTCACTGCTTGTATAAACTCTCAGACATCGTGTCAATGCTGGACATGTTGCTGTCCTTTGCTCACGCATGTACTCTTTCTGATTACGGTAAGTCACGTTATTATAAGGTTTAATTTCTTATTGTAAGCCTCCACTTTACAATAACAGGCTAGAATGTTTTTACATCTTCACTTGACATATGTCAAACAAATTCTCTTTGTCCCTGGGCTTCTAAATTTTGACATAACTTGTAGATCAGGGTTTCGACCACTAAATGTGTTATAGAACTTCAGGAAATCTTTGATTGCCTCAATGTACGCATTCTCTCTAACAATGCAGACCACAACCCGTGTGTACCTTTCCATCCTCTGTGACTCTTGTCCATTTCCTTTCACATATTTGCCCCCTGCCCCCCAAACTGCTCTAGGACCAGATGGATTCACAAGTCAGTCTTATCAGACTTTCAAAGAATGATTAATTCTAATATCTCCTAAATTGTATGCAAAAATAACAAAAGGAGGGATGCTATCAAATCCTTTCTGTAACACAGGTGTGGTCTTGGCAGTTAAACCAGAGAGGGTCAGAACAGAAACTAGAGACCAGTATTTCTAATTACCATGGATTTGTCTTTAAATAGAAGATTAGCAAAGACACTTAAACAACATAGCATAAAGATTAGACATTCTGAGTAGGTGGGGTTTATGCCAAGAATTCAGGCTTGATTTAATATTGGGAAACCTATAGGCTTAATTAACCATATCAATAACAAAATAAGAACTATATGACTGTATCAAGATACAAAAAATACCTTTTGACAAAACACAACACCAATTTGTTAAAAACATCAGAAGACAAAGGAAAAAACAGACTTTTCTTTAAAAAGATAAATAGTATAAAACCAAGAACTAAGATTATTTCAAATGAAGATTAAAAATTAAATCTTTTCCAGTAAATTCAGGGATGAAACAAGTAACTCTATTGTCATAATATCTATTTGACATAGTTCTAGAAGTACTGGCTGTAGCAAGACAAAGAAATTGAGGCAATATGCATAAGTAAAGAAGAAACAAAACTGTCACTTTTTGATGATTATATAATGGTGTACTTAAAGAACCCTAAAATGCCTACTAAAATTAATTGAAACAATTAATAACGCCAACAAACTTGCAAGATATAAAATTATTCTACAGAAATCATAAGCACTTCTTTTTTTCTTTTCTTTCTTTTTTTTTGGGGGGGGGCAGTGAGGGTTAAGTGACTTGCCGAGGGTCACACAGCTAGTAAGTGTCAAGTGTCTGAGGCAGGATTTGAACTCAGGTCCTTCTGAATCCAGGGCCTGTGCTTTATCCACTGTGCCACCTAGCTTCCCGAAATCATAAGCATATTTCTACAAGATACCAATAAAACACAGCAGGGAAGAAGAAATTCTGTTTAAAATTACTATAGAATATATAAAATACTTGGGAGTCTACTTTCCAAGATCTATATAAGAACTATAGAAATAAAATCATAGACAACTGTTTGCAGAAATAAAATGGACTTAAATTGAAAAAATCAATTGATGATGGGTAGGATGAGCCAATATAATAAAAATGACAATGCTACCTAAATTAATTTACTTATTCAATGCCATACAACTCTTAACTACTTTATGGAACTAGAAAAAATAATGAAATTCACATGGAGGAAAAAAGATTAAGAATCTCAAGAGAAATAATGAAAAGAAATAGAAATTAATGGGAGCCGGAGACCTAGCAGTGCCCATCTCAAATTACACTACAAAGAAGAAATTATTAAACAGCTTGATAGTGCTATAGGGATAGACACTACACCTATCTGTGTTCAAAGAAAAGGGGAAAAGTCCTTATAGCAGCTCTTTTGTGATGGCAGAAAAATGAGAACCAATGAGATGCCTATCCATAGGATATTGGCTAAGTAAGCTGTGATTTATAATTGTGATGGAGCATTAGTGTGCTTTAAGAAATGAGGAAATAGAATTTTTTGTAAATAGTATGTTATTTTTTCCAAATATATGTAAAGAGAGTTATCAACATTTTTATTAGATTTTGAGTTCCAGATTTTTCTCCCTCCTTCCCCTTCCTCTGCCCTAAGACAGCAAGCAATCTGATATAGGTTATACATGTGCAATCACATTAAATATATTTCTACATATCATATTGTGAAAGAAGAATCAGAACAAAGGGAAAAAGCCATGAGGAAAAAAAACCCCAATTTTTAAAAAGCAATAGAAAAGTGAAAACAGTATTCTTTGATCTGTATTTAGATTCCCTAGTTCTCTCTCTAGATATGCATAGCATTTTCCATCATGAGTCTTTTGGATTGTTTTGTACCATTGCACTGCTGAGAAGAGCTAAGTCTATCCCAGTGGATCATCACACAGTGTTGCTGTCACTGTGTACAACGTTCTCCTGGTTCTGCTCACTTCACTCAGCATCCGTTCTTGTAAATCTTTCCAGGTTTTCCTGAAATCAACCTGCTCATTATTTCTCACAGCATAATAAGTATTTCATTACATCCCTACACCACCACTTGTTCAGCCATTTACCGACGGATGGGCATCCCCTCCTTTTCCAATTTTTTGCCAACACAAAAAGAGCTGCTATAAATATTTTTGTACATGTAGGTCCTTTTCCCTTTTTTATCTTTTTGGGATACAGACCTAGTAGTGGTATTACTGGGTCAAAGGGTATGCATATGGGGCAGCTAGGTGGTGCACTGGCCCTGGATTCAGGAGGACCTGAGTTCAAATCCGGCCTCAGACACTTGATACTTACTAGCTGTGTGACCCTGGGCAAGTCACTTAACCCCAATTGCCTCACCAAAACAAAAAAAAAAAAACAAAAAACCCAAAGGGTATGCACAGTTCTATAGCCCTTTGGGCATAGTTCAAATTGCTCTCCAGAATGGTTGGATCAGTTCACAACTCCACCAACAATTAGTGCCCTAATTTTCCCACATCTTCTCCAACACTTATCATTTTTCTTTTCTGTCACATTAGCCATCTGATAGGTGTGAGACAGTACCTCAGGGCTGTTTTAATTTGCATTTCTCTAATCAGGAGAGCATTTATTCATATGACTATAGGCAGTTTTAATTTCTTCATCTGAAAACTGCCTATTTCTATCCTTTGACCATTTCTCAATTGGGGAATGACGTGTATCCTTATACATTTCAGTTCTCTCTATATTTCAGAAAGGAGGCCTTTGTCAGAAGCACTGGATGTAAAAATCATTCTGAGATTACTGAGCTTTCCTTCTAATTTTGGTTGCATTGGTTTTGTTTGTGCAAAATTTTTAAATTTCATATGATCAGAATGATCCATTTGGTGCGTTATCAGGCTTGTTTGGTCCTATCTCTTGTGTGCTCATAAAGTCTTCCCTTCTCTATACATCTGACAGGTAAAGTTCCTTGCTCTACTTACTTGCTTATGGGATCATCCTTTATGTCTAAACCATGTACCCATTTTGACTTTCCTTTGGTATATGGTGTGAGATGTTGGTCTATGCCTAGTTTCTGCCATACTGGTTTCTAGGCGTCCCAGCAGTTTTTGTCCCAGAGTGAGTTCTTACTCTAGGTGCTGGAGTCTTAGGGTTTGTCAAACAGCACATTACTCCGGTCATTTATTACTGTGTCTGGTGTACCTGACCTGTTCCACTGCTCCCCCACTCCGTTTTCTTAGCCAGTACCAAGTGGTTTTGATGATTGCCGCTTTATAATATAATTCTCGATTCCTTCATTTTTCCCATCAATTCCCTTGATATTCTTGACCTTTTGTTCTTCCAGATGAATTTTGTCATTAATTTTTCTAGCTCTATAAAATGATTTTTGGTAGTTTGACTGGCATGGCACTGAATAAGTAAATTAATTTAGGTAGAATTGTCATTTTTATTATATTATCTCAGCCTACTCATGAGCAATTGATATTTTCCCAGTCATTTAGATCTGATTTTATTTGTGTGAAAAGTGTTTTTAATTGTGTTCATATAGTCCTGGGTTATTCTTGGCAGGCAGGCTCTCAAATATTTTATATTATCTATGGTTATTTCAAATATAAGTTCTCTGTCTCTTGCTGCTGGGCTTTGTTGGTAATATATAAAAATGTTGATGAATAATATGAGTTTATTTTATGTCCAGCAACTTTGCTAAAGTTGTTAATTATTTCAAGTAGTTTTTTAGTTGATTCTTTAGAATTCCCTAAGTATACCATCATAACATCTGCAAAGAGTGATAGTTTTGTTTCCTCATTGCCTATTCTAATTCCTTCAATTTATTTTTCTTCTCTTATTCCTAAGGTTAACTTTTCTAGTACAATACTAAATAATAGTGGTGATAATGGACATCCTTATTTCACCCCTGATCTTACTGGGAAAGCTTCTAACTTATTCCCATTACAGATAATAATGCTGATGGTTTTAGATAGATACTGCTGTTGATTTTAAGGAAAGCTTCATTTATTCCTTTGCTCTGGTGTTTTTAATAAGAATGGGTGTTGCATTTTGTCAGAAGCTTTTTTATGCATCTATTGAGAGATTCATATAATTTCTGTTGATTTTGTGATTGACACGGTCAATTATACTGATAGTTTTCCAAATATTAAACCCACCCTACATTCCTAGTTTAAATCCCACCTGGTTATGGTGTATTATCCTTATGATCAGTTGCTTTAATTTCTTTGTTAATATTTTATTTAAATTTTTTGCATCAGTATTCATTAGGGAAATTGTTCTATAATTTTCTTTCTCTCTTTTGGCTCATCCTAGTTTAAACATCAGAACCATATCTGTGTCATAAAAGGAATTTGGTAGGACTCCACCATGGCATATATTTGGCAAAAAAGCTCCTAATTATTGCTTTAATTTCCTCTTCATTGGCGATGAATTCACCCTTTTCATTTTTTACATTGGTAATTTGATTTTATTATTTCTTTTATTAAATCAAATTAACCAAAGGTTTATCTGTTTGTTTTTTTCATAAAACCAGTTTTTAGTTTTATTTATTAGTTCAATAGTTTTCTTACTTTCAATTTCATTAACCTCTCCTTTGATTTTCAGAATTTCTAATTTGGAGTTTGGTTGGAAATTTTTAATTTGTTATTTTTCTAGCTTTTTTATTTGCATGCCCAATTAATTGATCTGCTCTTTCTCAGTTTTATCCATGTAAACATTTAGAGGTATAAAATTTCCCTGTCTTTTACCTCTTTTTGTGTCCCCAGCAGTTAGCATGGTATCTGACACATAGTAGGCACTCAGTAGACTGACTGGTTTAAGCACCACTAAACTACTCTGCCTTTTGTCTCTTTTTTATTCTTTAAATTTTTATTTATATCTATTTTTACATCACTTTCATTTCCAAATATTTTCCCTCAGGAAAAAAAAAAAGGAGAGAGAAGGAGAAAAACAGCTTGGTAAAATTAACCAACAAATCCACACAATCTGATAACAAAAGTAATTTTCTATGCCCATAATCTCCCACCCCTGCAAAGAAGGGAAGAAGGTTCAATTTCTCCTCTTCTTTGGGCCAAACTCAATCAATTTTTGGTGTTACTCTTTCCAGTTACAGTGTATTGTTGTTCAGTCACTTTTCAGTCATGTCTAACTCTTCATGATCCCCTTTGGGGTTTTCTTGGGGAAGATACTGGAGTAGTTTGCCATACACTTTCCCAGCTCATATTACAGATGAGAAAACGGAGGGACACCTCTTAATTATCAAATTATCTTAATTAAACAAAATTAAACAAAAGTTCTAAAGTCTTTCAAAGCTGTTTTTCTCCATAATGTATTATATAAATTGATCTCTTAGCTCTGTTAACTTCTCTCTGTGCCAGTTCATAAAAGCCTTCCTAGTTTTCTCTGAAATTTTCCATTTCATTGTTTCTTTTGGCAGAATAATATTCTGTTATATTCACATACCATAATTTGTTTAGCCATTGCCTAGGTATAGAACTTAGTTCTCAATTTTTGGCTCCCACCAAGGGAGTTTCTGTAAATATTTTTGAGCATATAGATGCTTTTCCTCTTTGATTTTTTTAGGGGGCATAGGCATAGTTTCAAAGCTTGAATGGCATAGCATTGAATAAGCAAATTAGGTAGTATCTCTTTTTATTCTATGTGTATAACCTACCCATGAACAATTAATATTTCTCCAATTATTTAAATATCTTTATTTTATGCAGAATTTTAAAAAAAATTAGATTCATATAATCCTTAGTTGAATCTTGGAAGATACATTCCCAGGTATTTTGTTACTGTTATAATTATTTTTAATTGAATCTCTCTTTTTAGCCATTCTTGCTGGTTTTATTGCTTATGTGTAGATAGGGAGAGATTGAGGATGAGAGAGAATGAGGAGGACAGAAAAAGAACAAGTCTAATTCCTCTTCCAAATGCCAGGCTTTCCATTACTTTGAGATAGCTATCATTTCCCCCATGAATGTTCTCTTCGTGAGCTGTACATTCTCATTCCCATCAATTGATCTTCCTGCAGCTTGGAATGGAAATCCTTCACTATCCTGCTGTCCTCTGGATGTCCTTCTGTTTATCGATCCCCTTCCAGAATCATGGTGCCTAGAACTGAACACAGTTCTCTGGAGGTGGGGGGTGTCAGGGGAGAATATGGCAGGACTGTTACCTCTTTATTCCAAGAAACCACGTCTTTCGTAACATCGCCCAAAATGACACAGTCATTTTGGGCTCCTTTAATACACTGCTGACTCCTTTGGTCTTACGTTCCATGAAATCCCCAGATCATTTTTAGACAAACTGCTGACTAAGCATGCTGGCTCAAGCTTGTACCTGTACTCTTAATTTCTTGAATCCAAGTGTAAGACTTTTATCTCTATTGAATTTCATTATGTTCAGCCTTTCAGGACCTTTTTAGATTGCAGTTATGTCATCCAGTGGATTAGCTATCCCTCTCAGCTTTGTGTCATATGCAAACTAAATAAGGATGCCAGACATGGCTTTATCCAAGTTATTGATAAAATATGTTAAAACAAGGCCCATCATAAATCCCTGGAGCACCCCATTTGAGATCTCTTTCTAATTTGACACAGATGCAAAAAATAAAATAAAATAAATAGGGGCAGCTAAGTGGTGCAGTGGATAAAGCACTGGCCCTGGATTCAGGAGGACCTGAATTCAAATCAGAATCAAATCAGACACTTGACGCTTACTAGTTGTGTGACCCTGGGCAAGTCACTTAACCCTCATTGCCCTGCAAAAAATAAACAAAATAAAATAAAACAATTTGACACAGAACCCCTAGTGACTTCTATTTGAGTCTAGATAGGTAGGATCCCATGGCCTAAATTTCTTTAAGGAGAATGAGCAGCTCCCAAGAATGAATTTCTGGCTAATACACAAATTATTCCAAGGATGAAAAGGGAGAATTATCTAAACAGAACCATGGGAACTCATTGACAGCTCATTTAAAATGTCTGTATAGGAGGTTGAAGTTGGGCACAAATGGCACACGTGTCGCTTTTCCAGACAATACAGAGTTGGGAAAGAGTGAGGATCTGAAAGGCACTCGACAGGCTAGACTAGTGTGATGGCCTGAAGCTGATGAAGTGAAATTCATTAGGATCAAAACATCATCTCAAAAATACAGAATGAGGGAGTCATGAAAAGACAACTAGTCCTCCGGGAAAGATCTGGAGGTTTTAGAAGACTATAGACTCAATAATATGGTGGCCAATAATATGATATGGCAGCCAAAAAAACCCAATGGTACAGTCTTAGGAGAGAGAGGTCATGAGAGAGGGGGTAGGGAGGGAGGGAGAGAGAAAGGGAAGGATGGAGAAGGAGAGAGAGGGGAAGGGGAAGGGGGGAGAGAGAGAGAGGGAAGGGGGAGGAAGGGGAGAAGGAGGAAGAGAGAGAGAAAGAGAGAATCCAAATGAAGAAATAAGCACCTCCATTACACTCTGCTAGTTAGACCACATCCTGTGGTCTACTATACTGTGTTCAGTTCTAGATACCACATTTTCAGAATGATTTTGATAAGCCAGACAGTATTTGGATGGGTAATGGGATTTGGCATCACACCATAGACTTCAGGATGATTTGACTGAAGAAAAGAGACATGATAAGTAGAGCATCAGCCAACATGGGTAAAAACCCATTTAAAGCACGAAATGTTAATTTTTATCTTGAATTTAGTTTATTCATAGGATGTTAGGTTCAGAGCTAGAAGAGACCTCATGAGTCACCTCGTTCAAACCTTTGTTTTGCAGAAGAGGAAACAGGCCTAGAGAAGTGGAATAATGTATGATTACACAATTAGTAAATGGAAGAGCTAGGATTCAAATTCCCAATGACTCAAATCAGCTGTTTAATATTCTACCATCAGCCTTATACTAAAGTATAGGAAGGAAAAAATGTAAAAGCTCTGTGTTGATCCAGCAATACCACAGCTAAGTTTATATCCCAAAGACATCCCCAAAAAGAGAAAAAGACCTATTTATACAAAAATACTTCCAGCAGCTCTTTTTGTGGTGGCCAAGAACTGGAAATCCAAGGAATGCCCATCCATTGGGGAATGGCTGAACAAGCTGTGCTATATGATGGTGATGGATTATTATTGTTCTATAAGAAATGACAAGCAGGATGACTTCAGAAAGGCCTGGAAAGACGTGTATGAACAGATGTAGAGTGAAGCGAGCAGAACCAAGAGAACCTTGTGCACAGTGACAGCAATACTGTTTGATGAAGAACTATGAATGACTTGACTATTCTCATCAATACAATGATCCAAGACAGTCCCAAAGGACTATGGATGAAACATAGTATCCATCTCCAAAGAGAGAACTGATATTGATGGAACAGACTGCAGCATGCTTTTTTTCTACTTTCTTTCATTTTTTTAAAATCAAGTTTTCTTGTACAAAATGATAAATATGTTAACGTTTTACATAATCATACATGTATAACCCATATCTGATTGTTTGCCATCCCAGGGAAGAGGAAGGAGAGGGAGGGAAAGAGGTATAAAAATTGGAATCCAAAACTATAAATAAAAATGTTTTTTTAATTATTATCATTAATATTATTTCCCTTTTGAATAGACTTTTATTTTCCAAAATATATGTAAAAACAAATTTTTAACAGCAATTTTTTTAAACTTTGTGTTCCAACTTCTCTTCCTCCCTCCATTCCCACTCCCCACCCACAAGAACTCAAGCAATTCAAAATAAGTTATACATGAGAAGTCATGGAAAACATTCCAACATTAGCTAGGCTGGGAGAGAAAATAGTAAAAGAACCCAAAACTTCAGATTAAGGAATTGTCAAAGAGGAAAAAAAAATTTTTTAAAGTGTTTCCATCTGTTTTCAGATACTATCAGTTCTTTCTCCGTAGATGGGTTGCAATTTCCATAAGTCCTTCAGGGTTACATTGGATCATTGCCTTGCTGAAAATAGCCACATTCTTCCCAGCCGATCATCCCCCACTATTGCTGTTATTTTGTATACAGTGCATGTCACTCTGCTTCAGTTCATGTAGGTCTTTCCAGGTTTTTCTGATGGTATCATGTTCATCATAACCTTAAGTTTGACAGAGAATCTTCTTCATAAAAGCCCAGCAAAGTAGGTACCATATGTTTTGCCATTATAGTCAATTGTCATAACTATTTCCCTCCGTCCCACTCCCTTCCCATGACATTTACTCTATTTTCTATCTTCTTTTAACCTATTCCTCCTCAGAAGTGTTTTACTTCTGACTGTCCCCTCCCCTGCTCTGCACTCCTTTTTTTTTCACCCTTCCTTCCTTATCCTCTTCCCCTCCCAATTGGGTGTGAATGTTATTTCCTCCATGAGCCCACTCCAATGAGATTAAGGTCTTTGAGCTAATTCTGTGTTCTAAATTTTTCTTCTTCCCTCCCTCCTCAACCCTTCCCATGAAATCAAGCAATTCAATATGTCGTACTGGTGCAGTAATGCAGAACATCTTCACCTTCCTTGAAAGTGTTTTGCTTTTTACTACTCTCTCCCCCAATCTGCCCTTTCCTCCTTCCCATCTTCGTAGCCCTCACCCTTATCTCCCTCCCCTCCCTCAGGGCAAAAAATGTATTACTAAAGTTACTTGAGTATGTATGTTAGTCCTTTTTTTGAGACAATTCTGATGATATTAAGGTTCACTCACTCCCCAACTCCTTCCCCCTCTTCCCCTCCCTTCCATAAGCTTTTTTCTTGTTTCCTTCATATGATCTACCTCTCCCCAGACCATCTCTCCCCTTCCTCCTCCCCCAGTCTATTCCTCCTACGCCTCAATCCTATTTTAAAGATGTCATCATGGGTTAGTTAGGTGGCACAGTGGACAAAGCACCATCCCTGGACCCAGGAGGCCCCAAGCCCAAATACGGCCCCAGACATAAGATACTCCACCCTGTCTGCCCCACAAAGAACAAAATAAAAATGCTTTACAGATATCATCCCTTCATATTCAGTTCAGACCTGTGTCTTCTGTGAATTCCTTACCGAGATAGTTCTTATGAGTTCGAAGTATTATCTTCCCATGCAGGAATGTAAATAGTTTCATCTTTTAATATCCCTCATGAAGTTTTTTTTCCTGTTTGCCTTTTTATGCCTCTCCAGGGTCTTGTATTTGAAAGTCAAATTTTCCATTCAGTTCATGTCTTTTCATCACAAATACCTGAAAGTCTTCTTTCTCATTGAAATTCCATTTCTTTCCTCTGAAAGATTATGATTAGTTTTGCTGGGTACATGATTTTTGGCTGTAGTCCAGTTCCTTTGCCCTCTGGAATATCATATTCCATGCCCTCTGGTCCTTTAATGTAGAAGCTGCTAGATCTTGCTTTATCCTTATTGGAGCTCCACAATATTTGAATTCCCTTTTTCTAGCTGCTTGCAATATTTTCTCCTTGACCTGGGAGTTCTGGAATTTGGCTATAATATTCCTGGAGGTTTTCCTTTTGGGATTTCTTTCAGGAGGTGATCAATGGATTCTTTCAATTTCTATTTTAGCTTCTGCTTCTAGAATATCAGGGTAATTTTCCTTCACAATCTCTTGGAGGATGGTGTCTAAGCTCTTGTTTTGGTCATGGTTTTCAGGTAGTCCAATGATTTTCAAATGATCTCTCCTAGATTTATTTTCTAGGTCAGCTGTTTTTCCAAGGAGATATTTCACATTGCCCTCTATTTTTTCATTCAGTTGGATTTTCTTTACTGTGTCTTGGTTTCTCATAAGGTCACTAGCTTCCATTTGTTCAATCCTAATTCTTAGGAAATTATTTTCATCAGACATTTTTTTAATCTCATTTTCCATTTGGCTTTTCAAACTGTTGACTTTTTTCTCATGACTCTCCTGCATTGTTCTCATTTCTCTTTCCATTCTTTCCTCCCATCTTCCTTCTATCTATCCTATTTTCTCTTCAAAGTCCATTTTGAGAGCTTCTATGGCCTGAGACCAGTTCATATTTTTCTTGGAAGCTTTGGATGTTGGAGCTTTGACCCTGTTATTATCTTCTTCTTCTGAGGATGTACTGTGGTCTACTTTTCCCCCAGAGAAGTTTTTGATGGTCTTCTGCTTTCTCTGCCTACTCATCCTGGCTTACTATTTCTTGGCTTGTAACTCCTTCTTAAAGTGTGGCACTGCTTCCAGGACACACTGTTCATGCTACAGTGTGGCCCAGGGGCTGATTGGGCTTTTTCTCAGCCTGCCTGGCCTGTGAGTAACCACAGCTGCTTTCTCTTTGACCTGGAAACAGAAGTCTGAACTCTGATTCTCTGATTCTCTATGGTCAGAAGCTTGGCGTGCCTGTGCCCCTCCCCTGCTGGGCCGCAACCACTTGATTCAGCCCACTGGTTCAGACCCAGGGCACTTTGCCCCAACTCTAGCAAATATTGTCTCCACTTCACCCCGGCCTACCGCCGAACCCCCTCACCAGTCCGTGATCGGAGCCTCAGAAGCTGCTGGTGCTGAAGACTCTTGACAGGCACTGGAGGCACTCTATTATTATTATTTTTTAAAAAGCTCTGTGATGATATTTTTTAAATCTTCCTTTTTTTCTTTTAGTTCGACCAGAATTCACTGACACATTAGCCATCAAACAGGGGTGGCACCCTATCCTTGAGAAGATATCTATGGAAAGGCCTGTGGCTAATAATACTTACATTACCGAGGGGAGCAATTTCATCATTGTTACTGGACCAAACATGAGTGGGAAATCAACATATTTAAAGCAGATTGCTCTTTGTCAGATTATGGCCCAAATTGGTAAGTGACCATTTTTATTATAAATACTCATATTATCCTTTATTCAGATCCTTTTATTGCCAAAAGTTTAATTTCTAGGCTTCTAGAAACAACTTGAGATCATTCCTTTTATGTATGTTTTTAGTAACTGTTCTTAACAATCCTTGAATAGTCACTACTCTTTCAGTAAGCATTTATTAAGCTCCACCTGTGTACATGCAGTGGACCATATTAAGAGCTATAGAAGGCTGATCCAAAGCAGGAGTTCCCCTCAAGCTGCTGGTAATACACAGCCTCACCTGGTAGCTGGTTCTGATCAGCTTCAGCCATCTCCTCTTTTGCCTCTTACTCTTTGGCTTCATTGAGTGACTCCTTAGTCTCCAGTGTCTAGTGTGAAATCAGATGACCGTGGGAATTTCAAAAGTTCAGGAAAGCCACAGGAGTCTGAGAGTCAGAGTCCAGGTCTGGTTTCTCAGTGTAACATTGATTCCATGAGGAACAATGAGTGACCTTTGGGAGGACCCCAGCCCAGTGGAAGCTGAGGTGACAGCTCATCCATTAGTCGTGCCACATATGCATATGAACTTGGTGGGGCCAGCCATGTCCAAAAAGAGCCCAGACATTCTATTTCAAGAAATCTTCAAGTAAAACTCCAGATCCCTTGGAACCAAAGGGAAAAGTAGACTGAGAAAGAAACCCCTGATCACTTCCTGAGATAAGCTCCAAAATGAAAACTCCCAGGAACATCACAGCCAAAATCCCGAGCTCCCAGGTCAAAGAAAGAAAGACTTGAAATACCCGGCAGCCACAGTCAGGGTTGCACAGGATTTAGTAGCCACCCCCATGAAGGAGCAAAAAGCTTGGAGTATGATATGCCAGAAGCAAAAGGACAGGGCTACAGACAGGAGTAACTTATCCAGCAAAACCAATTATAATGTTACAAGGAGAAAATGGATTTTTAGTGAAATAGAGGACTTTCCAACATTCCTGGTGAAAAGATCAGAGAGGGCTGGAGAGAAACTTTGAAGTTCTAAGACAGGAATGAAGAGAAACATCAAGCCACTGATAATAACTAACTAAATGAGGAAAACTGCTAATATCCAATATGGAGAGATGATCCATGTGCCCTCTCTAAGCCCTGTCATCATCAGTTTAGTGCTCTTTCCATTAGAATAAAAAGATCGTTCCTTCTCTTTTTGGTACCTTGGTTAACGCTGTCAGAATACTCATTTATTTTCTCTTATTGTTTGGATATTAGACAATTTTAGGGTCTTTAATGTAAAACAAGCCTTCTTTTTAAAATTATCTTAATTTTGCTTTGCTCTTTCCTAACCCTCAGGAAAGGCTGATACAGTTATATAAACAGGGTTCTTGGATTCTGGGAAAAAAAAGAGAGACAGCGTGTTGTAGTCAGCGGTGGAGTTCGAAGGATCAGGCTTTAAGTCCCGACGGATGTGTTCCAGATGTGTGACCATGGGCAAGGCCGCTCACAGACAATGCTATAACACTATAAAATTACTGTGATGTCTAAAAGTCTAATGTGTGATCACCTTAAATGAGAAACTCGTAGCACCAGTCTTTGGGGCATTAAGCATTTATTAAAGTATAATAGGGGTTAGTAAGAGAACACATGGAGCTCAGAAGGAAAGACCCTAGCTCCCTGCACCTGCAGCTGCCCCAACGAGATCTCCAGCAGAAAGAAAAGATCCCTGTTCTCTTCCTGGAGTGGAAGCTCCCCGCAGGCCTGCCCAGGCACGAGCCCTACATGCCAGCTCTAAGCTGATTGGCTGGTGGCATTGATTGACAAGACTTACAGGCGGTTCTGTGAATAGATGTAACTTCTGGACGCTAGTCACATGCTTTCTCCTCTGCTGCCCTGGTTCTGACAATGTCTTTCTCAGCAAGGGGGTGGCACTCTGATTCTCACATTACCGACAAATTGGGGATTTGTATCAGTCCACTGATGCGATCTCAGGTCGACTGGACCATTTGAGACTGATTTTTAAAATTGCTGCTTTTAAACCTTTCTTAGGATTGTCTCTTTCCAGATTGGACAATGAATTGATGAGGAGAAAAGCTTATTCTCCTTCAGAATTTAATGGGCTACTATTTTCTCTCTGATAGTATCAATTTGTATTTGAGAATAGAAGTTAGAATTTTTTCCCCACAAATTTTAATGCTGATCATTTTTTACATGCAAATAATGGCATGCTTTTATTGTCCAGTGGAATTAAAGTGCATTTTGTGGTCTCATTCTTTCTAGAGAGCAGATTTATCAGTTGAGCTGTTGAGATCTGCTTTCAAGAGAGGGATATAAAATCTGGGATAGTTGGAATCATGTCCTCTAGGGCAGTAGCCTTGTTTTATGGATGAAAACTTAGTGTTGTTTTTTTCTTCTTACATTCTACTGCTGTGTAATCAGTCTTCAATGTTTTCTAGTTGCATTTGCTATAACATTTTTCTAAGAGTTTTTGATAATGAAACCTCAATTGCTTTTCTAAAATTAATTTCTTCCCATTTAAATTTTTCTCTTAATTTTTGACAATTTTCATTCTTCTTCATGTGACTAATACTCTTAAATTTTTATCTCTGCAAGTATATGTGTTAACTGTTGTTCGAGAGGAGAAAACGTCTGGTACTAATATATTTTCATAGAAGAATTTCTTTTCACTTTGAACTTATTTATACCTAACACCTTTTTTTAATTCCACAGGTTCATTTGTCCCTGCAGAATATTCTTCATTCAGAATCACTGAACAGATTTTCACTAGAATCAGTATGGATGATGATATAGAAACAAATTCGTCAACATTCATGAAAGAAATGAAAGAGGTACCAACTGAAATTCTTCTAATGTCATGAACGGACTGAATTCAGCTATTAGACTGTGCACATACTAAAACAGACAAATATGTTCATGCCTAATCCTGAGAGGCGGAAGGCAGCAGAGGCAACTTCCCAATTTATCTGTTATTTGACATTCGTTGTTTGTCCTTCCTTCAGGAAGAAGACTATGACTTTGGGAGGCTGATGGCATTGGATTTAAATGAGGGAGTGCTGTGCAGTCACTAGCCTCACTCTCTCGTCCAGAGCCATCTGGGTCCGGTGGCAAGTTATGCATCAGGGCCACTGGAGATGGCCCTGGATGTTTGAGGCAACCGAGGTTATGTGACTTGCCTAGGGTCACACAGTTAGTAAGTGTCGAGTGTCTGAGGTCAGATTTGAACTCAGGTCCTCCTGACTCCAGGGTGCTCTATCCACTGTGCCACCTAACTGTCCCATGTGACACAGTAAAATTTACATCAGTGAATGAGAGGTAATATAGTCATTTAGCTGGAAAGCATATCCTCTTTTATGGAACACATAAAAATAATTTGTCTCCCCAAAACAAACTTTCTGTAATTATTGATACCTTTTATATTGTCCTTGTTAAGCTCAATTTTAAAATATTGGATTGGTAGCAAGCTACTTTTAATCATGCTTTAATTTGTTGCGACAAAACTTTCTCTTATCTTAAATGCTTTCATATCCTTCGTATCCTTTTCGTGGACTAACTCTCCAGTCAGCTGAAAGGGTTAAAGGGAATCAAATCGGCCTCCTTGGCCAGCCCTAGGATAGTTCCAATTCCCTGCAAATGCTTGTGCTTCATTTGCATTACAGGCGTGTGCCCCTTATACAGGGAGGCAGTCAGCAGGCATTGGCTTATTCTCTGTAGGCCGGGGGGGGGGGGGGGGGTGTTCATGCATTCATTCAGACACATCCTGCACCTGCTGTGTTTCTAGGCCTGTGCAGGAACAACGTCTGGATGAGACACAGTCCCTGGATTCATTGGCTTTACAATCCAGGGATCAGACAGCAGTGCATGTGACCGTCGGTGCATCAGAGGGGTAGAACAATGCACTTTGTAAGGTCCTGGGTTATTAGGGTGCTCGGGACCCAGCAGAGTCTTCAGAAAGGGAGCAGGGGAGGGGCTGACCAGGACCTCAAACACCAGGCTTTGAAGCAGGGATGGGGCGTAAGCAGATCTGGGCATAGGAAGGTCATTTCAACATCAGTGTGAAGGACTTATCAATCACTTAGTTACCAAACCCCCACTGTGGGGCAGTCAGTGTTCTAGGTCAGGGGCTCTAGAACACACGTATGTCTCAGACAGACCCCTCTGGCAGTCAGTCTGCTGAGACCTATGGGCCCCTTCTCTCAGCATTGTATTGTAAATGCCTCCAATGAAATATACAGTGCTGCACAGGACTGCTCTGGGCTGGGGAAATCCCCAAGCCCTGGTCACTTGGGATGAGGGCATCCCCTCTCCTCTGTGCCCCATAGTCCCCTCCCAGACACACACAGGGAAGAAACTCTCAGAGAAACCGGCTCCTTTGGAAGACACCTGCAAAGTCATGACAGTGATGAGGGGAAATGGATGCATCTCTTCCTTTCAAGAAGGGCGGGCTAGAGCAGTGCTTCCCACCTCAGCCATCTGCCTCTTCCTGCAGACGGCCGTGTGCCTCTGATGCTCTGGGGTCTCCCGAGCTCCCAGCACCTTGCCACCCCGGGTGCACTTCCTCTCCCTGACACCTTTACCTCTTCCTTTTGCCTTCTAGGGAAGAAAGCCCGAACTGCCATTCACAGGGTCTCCAAGGCTCAGGTAGATCAGATCTCTGGGATGGACCCGCACACACATACCAACATGGCCCTGTTTTCTTCTGTGATAGACTGTGAGCTCCTTCAGAGTAGGGACTGTGTCGTTCTTTGCACTTGTGTCCTAAGTACCTAGAGCAGGGCCCAACACCTAGGGAGAACTTGATTGATGAAGTCATTAATGGACAGAGAACCAGTGATTGATTTCGCAGACTGCCTTCCATGCTTGGAATACTCATACTTCTCTCCAAGGGTTTCCCTCCAAGATCCCTCTCTAGATGAGGCCTTTTGTGGTTCCCACTGCTGCTAGAGCCTTCCCCCCAGTTACCTTGTGAGTCCTTTTTTTTTTGGTGAGGCACTTGGGGTCAAGTGACTTGCCCAGGGTCACACAGCGAGTAAGTGTCAAGTATCTGAGGCTGGATTTGAACTCAGGTCCTCCTGAATCCAGGGCCAGTGCCTCATCCACTGCACCACCCAGTTGCCCCTGTGAATCCTTTTTAAAAATGCCTAGCTATGATTTTTCCCATTAGACTGTAAGTTCATTTAGGGCAGAAATTATTTTAATTTTGTTTTTATCTCCAGGGCATAGAACAGTACCCAGCACATAGTAAATGCACAATAAATATTTGTTGATTCATGGATTGATAGTCTCTGCCTTTGAGAAGTTTAGTTTAATAGGAAAATCATACCTGATTGATAAAGTTTGCTACATCAGATTGTGGCTGCTTGATGTAATAAATAGAATGGAGGCTGATCTCTCTGCTGGGAAGATATCATGCCATGAAGAAGACTATTACTTGGTGTCTCTTCTTGTTCTTGTTCTTGTTCTTGTTCTTGTTCTTGTTCTTGTTCTTGTTCTTCTTCTTCTTCTTCTTCTTCTTCTTGTTCTTCTTGTTCTTGTTCTTGTTCTTGTTCTTCTTCTTGTTCTTGTTCTTCTTGTTCTTCTTGTTCTTCTTGTTCTTGTTCTTGTTCTTGTTCTTCTTGTTCTTGTTCTTCTTGTTCTTGTTCTTGTTCTTCTTGTTCTTGTTCTTCTTGTTCTTCTTGTTCTTGTTCTTCTTGTTCTTCTTCTTGTTCTTCTTCTTGTTCTTCTTCTTCTTCTTCTTGTTCTTCTTCTTGTTCTTGTTCTTGTTCTTCTTGTTCTTCTTCTTGTTCTTTTTCTTCTTCTTCGCAATGGGGCTTAAGTGACTTGCCCAGGGTCACACAGCTAGTAAGGGTCGAGTGTCTGAGGCCGATTTGAACTCAGGTCCTCCTGAATCCAGGGCTGTTGCTTTACTCATTGTGCCACCTAGCCACCCCTTGGTGTCCTTTCAAGAAAATCTTCTGGCTTTGTTGGTTTGGGGATTTAGACTTCTGTGAGTTCTGTACTGGTATAAATTTTCCTGTTGCTTTCTTTGTAGTGATGATCATTTTAACTATGTTAAAATGAATTTGGAAAGACAAATATTTAATTTACAGGTCATTAGTATCTTGGGTTTTCCCCCCATTAGCCTAAAATGAAATTTATTGCTTTATTTTCTTGTGCTCAGTCTAAGACATTGTAATTTAAATGTTGAGACTTGCTCTTTATGTTGTCTCATGCACACACGCAGTGGGTTTTTATATCCCCATCAGACACTGATATTGTAATTACATTGTAATTATTGGTCTCAAATCTAAGAAGGAAGAGTGATCTTTTACTCTGAGGCCGATCTCTCAGTCAAGTCTCATTTCAGATGACTTAATAATCTGTATTTTTCCTAACTGTGTGATCACCCTGACAGCTTTGTAGCTGAAGTGAGTAATGTTATTTTTCCCCTAGATAGCGTATATACTACATAATGCTAATGACAAATCCCTCATTTTAATGGATGAGCTTGGCAGAGGTACGAACACAGAGGAAGGCATTGGCATCTGTTACGCAGTCTGTGAATATCTGCTGAGCTTGAAGGTATTCCTCCACATTTCTGATGCATTCATTCAATTACTTTTTGATGTAACTTTTTTTCATTTAGACAAGCATCTAACTGACTTTCATGGACATGGCTCACAAAGTCCCTTCCCAACCCCGGCAAGTAAAACATCCCTTAGTGCTCAGTGAGCGTAATACTTAAGCAGTTGGCCGGAAAACAGAGGTGCTAAGTTTCACTTCTCCTTTGATAGGATTGTTAGCAAGATTGTCTAATGGGGAAGAAATAAGGTTATAAGAAATAAGTTTATAAATAACCTACATATTAGCTAATGAATCTTAAATTAACAATAGGATTATAGATCTGGACTTCCAGGGGACCCGAACAGACTTTTCTTGTTTTTTGAGATGTTTAGTCAAGAGGGGTTTATTCGAGTTAGTGCAATTGATTTAAGATATGAGATTTTGAAAGTATTATCGTTTTATAAACAAATGATTCACCACTCCGCAGTCCCAGAGGCAGTCTCTCTGATGGCTCGTCACTCCCATTCTCAAAATGCTCCCCTTGGTTCCTGTCTCTGCCTGTCCTAGTGGTGGTATCTTGGCTCAGAACTGCCCTCAGATTGTATTATTATTTTGATGCCTTACCCTGAAATGACAAAAGAAGGGGATTAATTAATTGTAAAAATGTTGGAGGGAAGTCTAGATGTTCTTGTTTGTCAGCAGTCATCTCCTCTGAAGTTGTTTCCTGTAATCATTTGCTTCAATAATAACCTCCCATGTGCAGAACACTAGAAGAGAAACAAGATAAATACCAACAGTAAGGAGAACCCACATCTGCCCTTCACATTTGTGATCTTGGTGAAGTTTCACAACAACCTCAAGGGGCAGGTGCTCTGATTATCCTCACTGCATAGATGAAGAAAACGAGGCAGACCGAGGTGAAATGACTTGCCCAAGATCGCATGTGTTTGAGGCAGGATTTGAACTGGGGTCTTGACTGATAAATCCAGCTGGCTCTCCACATGGTACCTATACAAATAATTACAACAGAAGGTCAGATAAATGCCTAGGAAAAGTAGGAGGTGGTGTGGAGTTAGGAGGTGGGAACAGGAAAGGTACCCTGGAGGATCCCATAGCAGGAGCTGGCCCGTCTACGCTTGGCATGGGACGCCAGCTCTGCCCGGCAGGCCGTGACGTCAGGAAGAGGAATGAGGTTTCTAAAGGCAGATCTGCAGAAGGAGGGTTAGTCACCTGCTTTCCAGGGCTGACAGGCAGAGTGTGTTTTCAGAAGGCCTTTAGAGAGGAAACACATATGGTCCAAATATTCCTTGTAGGTTAGTCAGAAACCTCTGCTTTTGTTTTTCAATGACATGTATGTTTGCGTGGGGGTGCGTGTGCATGTGCGAGGACACAGGTGCTTTTGAGTCAGAAAGACGGGCGGCTTGGTTGGGCCCCACTGGCTGTGGGGGTGACTCTAGCGAGTGACCCCACTTCTCAGAGCCCCAGGCAGTCCTCAGGGACCATGAGCTGCAGATGGCCTTTGGTAGACAGGGAATCTGCTCCAGAGCACCTGGAGCCAAGTTGGCCTGTAAGAAATGCTGATGGATTGGTGGTGCTGTGCCTGCTGGGAAGGCTGCTGACTGAGTCCGGGGAGCGCCCTGTCCCAATGAGACCCTGGGCCCGACAAGCCCATGCACGGGAAACATTGTGTCTAAGGGAAGATTTTCAAAGTGTATCATAAGCAGACCATGACTCTCCAGCTCGGTCCCTCTGAGACTGAGTTTACTTGAATGGGATCACTTAATTAACTGGATGAGTCTTAATATGAAGTTTCTGGCCCCCACTGTAGGCGTTTACGCTGTTCGCTACGCATTTCCTGGAGCTCTGCCGAATAGACGTCTTCTTTCCCAATGCTGAAAACGTCCATTTTGAAGTGCAGCATGTGAGAAGCAGCGTAAGAAGCCGGGAGTCCATCACTTACACCTACAAACTTTCTAAAGGACACACAGAAGAAAAGAATTACGGTATTTCAAATATTTCCCTCTCCAGAAATGCTCTGAAGTAGAATTGTGGTCTTCACTCAAACCCACTTGGTCTGAGTCATGCTTACCTCCTGAGCTAAGTGTTTATGCTTCTCTGGACTAGTTTTTCTTACAAAACACCCAACTTTTATTTAAAGAATTGCATGTTGAGCCTATCATTTAACCACATAAAGTTGCCTAAACACTTGAAGCATCTAGAAAGTTTCAGACAAATGCATAGACTCGAAAAAAGGGCACAGAGCAGTGGACAAAGAGCCAGCCTCTGGCCAGAGAGGCCTGGCTCCACGGGGGGGGGGGGGGGGGGGGGGGGGGCTCAGACACAGACCCTGGGCTGGTCATTTAGCACCTCTTGGTGCTCTGGGTCTGCAAGGGCCTGCAATACTCCCCAGGGCCAAACCAGATTAAAATGTAAAATGTAATTGGGAGATGTGTGACAAAAGAAGTCAAAATACAGTAGAACATAGCTAATGGTAGTGGGTGGCTTTCTACATTAGTATGTGCCTGCGGGGCTCCTTATGTCCCTGTTAGGGGCCTGGGTTTCTATTTGAGTTTATTCTGCTCTTCTAGGTGCCTCCTGATGACTGAATTTTAGAAAGAATGCTGCCCTGAATTGGTTGAGGGGGCTTCTTCACCCAACAATTCTTTTTACCAGTTAAATCACAGATCTAGCACTTGTGGTCTTTACAAATTGAAAATTCATATTCCCTACACCAAGTTTTGAGAGCTTGGGCATGACATCTAATCTGCATCCTATTCATATTCCACAGTGCTTTAATATTTGATAATACAATTCCAAAGGGAATGACTGCATGAGCAAGTGATAGAATATTCTCAGACTAGAATTGATGTTTCTATATCAAATTTGTCATGTAACAAATATGTAAGACCAGGCAGATAAGAGAGAATTTCCAATTTACTTATAAATCTGAAATTTATTAGTGCACATTATTTTAGCTAAGGTTATGACCCATTTGAGAAACGATACTCTTTGATATGTATTTTTATTCTTTTGTTTTTTGTTTTTGTTTTTTGTGAGGCAATTGGGGTTAAGTGACTTGCCCAGGGTCACACAGCTAGTAAGTGTTAAGTGTCTGAAGCCAGATTTGAACTCAGATCCTCCTGACTCTAGGGCCGGTACTCTATCCACTGTGCCACCTAGCTGCCCCTCATATGTATTTTTAAATGGCTGGCAAAACCATTATATCAGCCTGTATAAATATGACTTCATTTTATTGAAAACACAGCTGGTTGCGAATCCTTGCACTGAGAAAAAAATCAAAGAACTTGTATTTAGAGGACTATGTTGAAGATTTCAGTTCTTAACCTTTGGGTGTGTCAGTCATAGACCCCTTTGGCAGTAACCTACCGACCTCTTCTGAGAATAATGGTTTTTGCCTCCGTGCGTAATAGAAGGAAATGCTAAATTTCAGATAGATGTTAGTGAAAATTAATTTGTAATGTTTTCCCACCTAAGTTCACAGACCTCCTGGAATCTGTGGACCTCAGGTTAAGAACCCCTGCTTTAAGACAAGGCTAGCAGTAATTTTTCTCCCTTACAGAACAGAAACAGCTCGCTGTCTCCTGTTCCCAGGACTGTTTCAGGGATGCAGGGAAGGGGGCAGGGGCCTATCTATCAGCCCATGCTCCCAAATCTCAGGACACCTTTCCATAGGCATGCATAGATCTCCTTCCTAGGCCCCTCTCTCCAAACCACATGGGTGAGGAGAAGATGAGACAAAGGAAAGATTGCTCAACAATCGATTTGAGCGACTGTCGGAAGGAAGGACAGAAGAACTGAGGGGAAGAGGAGTCTAGTTGTCCAATCAGACTCCTCAGAGAGACAGAGAGGGAAAGAATGAGATCCCAGGAGGTCCGGCAGAGCTGCCTCGAGGGGCGTCCTGAGCAGAAAAGCAGCCAAGCCTGTTCACTTCTAGCACTGCCTAGAGCCAGAAGGCAGCCACCACTCTGCTGTCTCATGGAGTGGGGAAGGAGGCTGTAGAGATGGTCCTGCCCAAGATGCTCCTTAGCAGGGCAGAGGAATTGTCTTTGTGAGTTCACTCCCTTGTTATCACGCTGTCTGTCTGTGACACGTGGCCTTCTCAGAGTCTCCCAGAGGTAAAGCGCCAGTGCAGGCTTCCCTAAGCCCCATGTGTCAGAGCCAGGTCGGGCCTGGATTTTTAAAAATCACAACAAAAATACCATTTTATTAGTTAACATTTACCAGTATAAATGCCACCTCTAGTCCTGGAAATAAGGCATGGCCTCATTTTTCTATTTCCAGGGATCAAAGCTGCAGAAGCCTCGTCCCTCCCACAGTCAATTATTTCAGACGCAAAAGAGATCAGAGATCAGATCACTAAGCAGATTATGGTAAGTGCATGTTTTAGCCAAAGATTTGTGTTGTCCCTGAAAGTCCCATGAGCTGTTTTCCCTTCAGATCATCATAGTTTCTGATTAGGTCATGGATTGTTTAAAAATAAAATTAATATAAAATTAGGTACATTAGAATCATTTGATTGAACATTTTTATTAAAATTCAAACTTGACACTTTTTTTGTTTTTGTTTTGTTTTTTTTGGTGGGGCAATGAGGGTTAAGTGACTTGCCCAGGGTCACACAGCTAGTACGTGTCAAGTGTCTGAGGCCGGATTTGAACTCAGGTTCTCCTGACTCCAGGGCCGGTGCTTTATCTACTGCTCCACCTAGCTTCCCTGGACACTGGGTTTTTTTAATAAAGTATTTAACTTTATTTTGGAGATACTTGTTCATCTAGAATTTCCCTTTAGGAGTAAGGTAAAGTGTGAGCCTTCTCTTTAAGAAGCTGCTCTCCATGGACAGAACAACCACGTGCAGAAATTGAGTTTGGTCCTAGCTCTGAGGGGAAAGAGCAGTCTTTGAGCTAAGAGGTGGGATGCTCCCTGCCTGGCCTCCTCTCTGTGTTCTTGGGCAGCCTACGCACAAGCTACCAAGTGGTTGGAGAAGCCAGACTCTATGAGGCTAAATGTTGTAGCCACTGAAGAGGCGCTCTTTGAGCTGATCGATTCATTCCAGATGTTGCCAAAGTGGAAGGAAGGAAAGTGGGGGGATTATGATCAGACAAGTCAAGGATGGGAAGTCCTCAACCCGTCCCACACACAAGTGGAGCCCTTTGGCACTGAAGGGGGCCCAGCCAGAAGCAGCAGGGAGATGCAGGTGCCTCCTGTCTCTGCTCAAGAACTTTTAACCCTGGATCTGATCCTCATTTCTCTGTAGAGATGTAGGCGGGGACTTGGGAATCCTCAGTGCTCGATGCTCCAGAGGGGCCAGTCTCCTGGTAAAGAGCAGGGCTTGGAATACTTTGTCAGGACCCCAGGCTCAAGCCAGTCTCCCTTCTGCATTCCCTGCCCTGGAATCGAATTCAGGATGTGGATACCAGAAATACAGAAGACCCCAAGCAGAGGAAGACACTTAATAGTTGGAAGTTTGAAGCTATTCCCCAGGACCCCTGGCACACTCAAAATTATTGAGGACCTCAAAGAGCCTTAGCTCCGCTGATATTTGCTGCATTAAAAATTAAAACTCATAAAATTTTGCAGTATTAGTTCATTTAAGTTAAGAAACCATTTCACATTAATATAAATAACATTTTAATGAAAAATAACTATATTTCCCAAAGCAAAAATATTTAGTGTGAAAAATGTCCTTTTAACATATTTTAGCACATCTCTTTGTTGTTCAGTCATTTTTCAATAGTGTCTGACTCTTTGTGACCCCATTTGGGTTTTTCTTGGTACAGATACTGGAGTGGTTTGCCATTTCTTTCTCCAGCTCATTTTACAGATGAGGAAATTGAGGCAAACAGGGTGAAGTAACTTACTCAGGGTCGTATGGCTAAGAAATGTCTGAAGCTAGATTTGAACTCAGGAAAATTAATCTTCCTGACTTGAGACCTGACTCAAGGCCTGGCACTCTATCCACTGTTTTACCTAGCTGCCCACAATTTCCCAATGTAGCCATCCCCTGTAACAAAAAAATAAAAAAAGTTCAAATCCAACCAGCACAAGGAATAAGTCTGACAATGACACACAGTATTCCGTGCCCACAGTCCCCCACCTTTTGTTAGGCCAAGTTTGGTTTCTGTAATTTCCCAGCATTCGAGTTCCATGATGTTGTTACTGTTGCCCTTCCATTTACACCACTGTGGTTATGGCGTATATTATTCCTTGGCTTGGCTCGCTTCACTTTGTTGTTCCATACCAGAAGCTATTTGGCCATTCCCTGATGCGTGGGCATCTACTTTGTTTCCAGTTGTCTGTGACTACTACAAAGAGAGTGCTACTGTAAATATTTTGGTGTCCCCATACTGTCTTACTCTGCAGATTTCTTTTTTTTTTTTAAGTGAAAATAGTCTACTTTCATCTGCATTCAGACACCATAGGTCTTTCTTTGGAAGCGAAGAGCATTTTCCATCATGAATTTTTTGGTGTTGTCTTGGATCATTGTATTGCTGAGAATAGCTAAGTCTTATCATAGCCGATCATCACTCAATGTTGCTGTTACTGTGTACAATGTTCTCCTGGTTCTTCTCATTTCACTCAGTATCAGTCCTCTTAAGTATTTCTAGGTTTCTCTGAAATCCGCCTGCTCATCACTTCTTACAGCACAACAGTATTCCATTACATTCATATACCACAACTTGTTCAGCCATTCCCCAATGGATGGGCATCCCCCAATTTCCACTTCTTTGCCCCCAGAAAGAGAGCTGCTATATATGTGTACATGTGGGTCCTTTCCCCTTGTTTATGATCTCCTTGGGTATTGCTGGGCCCGAGAATGTACAATGTGTATTTGTGATGGGTTTCCCATTCCTTTCTGAACTTAAACTACAAAGTGTGAGTTGCTATTTTTTTCGGGCATACTTTGGTTGAAGAATGTTACTCAAATAAAAAATAAAGAATTCTCATAAAGTAATGAGAACTCAACAGAAATCTTCTTTCTAGGTTTGATAAAGATGGCTGCATGGTTAGGGCTTGAGTTTTTTGGAAACAGAGAATCTCTTGAGCTCTGTGAACCACTGACAGGGGCTGGCCAGAATTGGCCCACACTCACTTGGTGAAATGCATTAAAATGACCGTTGAGCCTGTTTTGAAGGAGCAGCGAAGCCAGAGCAGCTCTCCGGAAGCCGCCAGGCAGAGGGCCGTGTACCAGCTGGCCACCAGGCTCCTTCAGACGGCCAGAAATTCGCAGCTGGACCCCGAGAGTTTGCGGCTGTACCTGAGAGGCCTCCGGACCAAGTTTGAAGCCGATTTAGCCGTAGCTGGACAAGTGTCAGAAGAGGCTGAAGAAAGATAAGTAACACCCCAGAGACTATTTACATTTACTTACACTTGTTTTTTCCAGAGCAACATGAGGTGGTGATCTTTATCAAATTTTTACATTTTCCGTTTGTAATCTATGGTATATTAGCCTCAGGATCTTTATCTGTAATAAATTTATCTTTTTAATAAGAATGAGTTTTACATGTATTAGACAAGTAGGTGCCAGGCCTGGAGTCATGAAGAACTGAGTTCAAATTCAGCCTCAGATACTCACTATCTGTGTGACCCATGTCATGTTACTTCACCTCTGTTTGCCTCTTGTTTCCTCAGCTGCAAAAGGGAGATGATCATATAGCACCTCTATCCCAGGGCTGTTGTTGGGATCAAATGATACTTGTAAAATGCTTGGTGTGGGGCCTGCCCTGTACAAACGTTAGCCATTTATTATTGTGAGATTTAGAAGAAAATCAGTTTTAGTAACTTAGCCATGACACATGTAAGCCATTTCTGTTTTACTTGAAAACTCGCATTTCAGGTCTTTGCTCTGTTTATAAGTGTTTAATATTGTTATTACAGGCATGGCTGTGGAGAGACTGTGTGACGTGAAGTAGAGAGCTGGACCCAGAACCTATATTCATCCTATACATTCATGACATTTTGCTTCTGCTTTGTCTAGAATTTTATTTCAATGTGGCTTTATAAATGTTAACTTTTTAAAAATGTCAACATTGTGTTTGTTGTTTACTCTATTAAATACTACTTTCTTGTAATGCTAAGCAAATATTACTAGCCAGGTATATGAAGAAAAACATAACTTTTTTTTTTGGTAGGGCAATGAGGGATAGAAATTTGTCACAGGACCAAATTAATTTTTGTAAATAGTTACTTAAGAAATTTCTATATAAAGAACATTTAATATCAAAGGCAATGAATTAAAACAAAGATAAACTTTATTAAATAATTTCAGATTCTAGAACTGTCTAATACACTCACTTCCCAAAATTTGTTATAGAGGAAATATAATTAAGTATCAGGACTATATGTATTAAAGCATATTAAATCCTGAAATTAAATTACAGCTATAAAAATCATATTTCATCTGACTAAAAAAGTTATGTTTGGGGCAGCTAGGTGGTGCAGTCAATAAAGCACTGGCCCTGGATTCAGGAGGATCTGGGTTCAAATCCATCCTCAGACACTTGACACTTACTAGCAAGTCATTTATTCATGTTCTTGTACAAAATGGCTAATATGGAAATGTATAACTTATATATGATTGCCTACCATTTCAGGAAGGAGAGAGGGGAGGGAATGAGGAATAGAATTTGAAACTCAAAACTTAAAAAAAAAGTTTAAAAATTGTTTTAACATGTAATTGGGGGAAAATTATATTTATATATGTTCTTGTATATGTGTATGTGCGCGCACACGCACACACACAGCCCCCTAAAAAAAAAGGCAGAACTGGCCAAATGGAAAAATAGGTATAAAAGGTCATTGAAGAAAATTCTTTAAAAATTAGAATTGGATAAGTGGAAACTAATGACTCCATGAGGCACAAAGAATCAATAAAACAAAGTTAAAAGAATAAAAAAAAAAGAACATGCGTTATCTTATTGGAAAAACAACTGACTGGAAAATAGATCAAGAAGAGATAATTTAAGAATTATTGGACTACATGAATGTCATGATTGAAAAAGAGCCTAGACATTATCATTCAAGAAATTATCAGGTTAAGTTCCCCTTATATCTTAGATCCAGAGAGTAAAATAGAAATTTAATGAATCCACCTATCATTTCCTGAAAGAGATCCCCAAATGGTAACTCCCAGGAATATTATCACCAAACTCCAGAGCTCCCAGGTGAAGGAGAAAAGATTGTAAGAAGCCAGAAAAAAACATTTTAAATATCATAGAGCCACAGTCAGACTAACACAAGATTGAGCAGCTTCCACATGAAAGATACAGAGGGCTTGGAATATGATATTCCCGAGGGCTAAGGAACTGGGGTTACAAATAAGAATCACCTACCCAGAAAACCTGAGTATAATCCTTCAGTGGGGAAGATGAACTTCCAAGGACTTTCAAGCCTTCCTGAGAAAAGACCAAAGCTGAATAGAAAACTTGACATTCAAACAGAAAACGATGCAGTGGGTGACCTTGGCCCCTGCGGCATCTGACCAAGCTCTACCACAGCGCCTGCTTCAGCCGCCTTCATTGCTGCTGTCATAAATTGTTCTCTCTGCCCATTGGGATAGTCTTCACTTGCTTGGGTAGATAACCCCCTACCTCAGGCTAATCAGGAACATGGGATAGAGGGAAATCATAACTGAATGGGAATGGGACCAGATAGCAGAATGGTTTGGAAGTCAGAATCCAGCAGTATGTTGTGTACATGAGACACACTTGGGGCAGAAAGATATAGTTGAAATGTATTATCCATCAGCTGTAGTGAAGCACGTTGCAATGGTAGCAATCAATCTCAAAGCAAAAGCCAAATGATACCTGATTGAAAGAAACAATTGGGGGAGCCACATTTTGATAAAAGGTACCATAGACAATGAAGTAATATCCAAAGATTTTACAGGTAGTTTCTCTGCTAAAGGACTCTTTTCTCAAATATATAGGGAGCTTAGTCAAATTTAGAAAAAAAAAGCCTAATTGATAAACGGTCAAAGGATATTGTGAGAAAATAATGGGATTTGGCAGATACCCAAAGGCCCCATCTGAGACTAATTTAGAACTGATTGAATTAAGTGAGACTGATTGAGAGGGATTGACTTTGATGATTAACCTACTGAAAGTTAATTCAGTTAAAGCCATACCTGGCTGACTCCCAAGAGGGAATGTGCTCACAGGCTATGGACTATGACATCAACACAAGACCACCCTCAAGTCCAGTGAAACCAATCAGCTTGAAGCAGTATGTAAGGACCGCCTCTCCTCCTGACCTATAAAAAGCTTCCACACGCAGTTTGTGGTTGAAGCAGGCTCATGGTGGAGGACTTGAGGAAGAGCCAGACCAGGATGGAACTCTAGGCTAGATAGGCCTTTTCTTAACTTTCTGAACTCCATGTGTTCTCCTTTTACTAATACCTAGTATGCTTTAATAAATGCTTAATGCTCAAAGACTGGTGCTAAAGCTTCTATTTTTTTTTTTTTGGTGAGGCAGTTGGGGTTAAGTGACTTGCCCAGAGTCACACAGCTAGTAAGCATCAAGTGTCTGAGGCCGGATTTGAACTCAGGTCCTCCTCAATCCAGGGCCAGTGCTTTATCCACTGTGCCACCTAGCTGCCCCTAAAGCTTCTACTTTAAGGCAACCACACATTTAGATTTTAAACATCACAATATCAACAGGCAATTTTCAGAAAAAGCTATCTATAGTCATATAAAAAAATGTTCTAAATCCCTACTTAATAGATCAAGACAAGTCAAAACAAAATCTGAGGTACCACCTCATACATGACAAATGACAAATGCTGGAGAGGATGAGGGAAAATAGATACATTAATGAACTGTTGGTGGAGTAGTGAACTGGTCCAGCTATTCTGGAAGATAATCTGGAACTATGCCCAAAAGGCTATAAAACTGTACATACTCTTTGACCCAGCAGTGCCACTCCTATGTCTGTATCCCAAAGAGATAAAAGGAAAAAGCCCTATAAAGAGAAAAATGTTGATAGCAGGTTTTTTTTGTGTGTGTGTGTGTGTGTGTGTGTGTGTGTGTGTGTGTGTGTGGTGACAACACATTGGAAATTATGGGGATGCCCATATGTTGGGGAGTGACTGAACAAGTTGTGGCTTATGATGGTGATGGAATACTATTGTGCCATAAGGAATGATGAGAGGAGTGGTCTCAGAAAAAATATGGAAAGACCCATATAAACTGATGCAAAGTGAAGTGAGAAGAACCAAGAGATCACTGTGCATAGTAATATCAATGTTGTTGCATTGATGATCAACTGTGAAAGACTTGGCTATTCTCTTAGGTATAATGATCCAAAACATTCCTTCCTTCCTTCCTTCCTTCCTTCCTTCCTTCCTTCCTTCCTTCCTTCCTTCCTTCCTTCCTTCCTTCCTTCCTTCCTTCCTTCCCATATGTCTAATATGGAATATGTTTTGCATGGTTTCACGTTTAATTGATATATCATTGGCCTTCTTATTGAGTAGGGAAGAGGTATGGGGAAGTAAGTGAATCTGGACTCAGAATTTAAAAAGAATATGAAAAATCATTTAAAAAGAATTAAAGAGAAACAAATATATTAGATTTCTAAATTCATGTAGTTGCTTAGAGGATCAGGAATGGGCAGTGAAAATATCCCCTTGGGAGCATTGTTGGTCAGTAGGTGAGCTCTGATGTTTCTTTCAGAGTAGCATAAATCAAAAAGGAACAGTAGAAAACCACATATGATTAAGTGCTGAAGAATGTCTAAGAGCTTGCGAAAAGAGAGATCATTGTCAGTGGGAGAATCAGGGAAGCCTCCTTAGAGGTGACCTCAAGATGGGACTGGGTAGAGTTGAGACTGGAGTGTGAATCGGTGTGAACATCAGCGGGATAATAAAACACCCTCATGCTCATTGGGCTCATTTCCCTCTTTTCTGCTAGCTTACAAGAAGCAGGCTGCCACTTAGCAGCAGAGGCGTTTGACCCAACGTGTCCACCAGGTGGTGCTCTTCCCCAGCCATGGGTCCAGGCACTCTCCCATAAACTGGGGTAGTAGAGCAGGAGACACCCTTCCCCTGGGCTCCCCCCTGCCGGATCGGGGCCAGCTGGTTTCCAGAGTGGCACCGGCACCCATCCCTCTATTGTGCCCCACAGATACTGTGGTTTGTTGTTCGTTTTTACACCTGAGAGTCTGTGGCAGCCCTGGGTGGCTGAGCCCTCTGTCCAGCAGCAGCTGCTCCCAGATGTCTCTGTCACATCCGGGTCATTCTCCCAATCCTTCAGACTTTTTCATTCGTAGTCTACCTGTTACGGTGTCTGTGTTCAGTGATCTTTGGTGTTCCTGTTGTCATTGTTTGGGGCACCAGACCAGAAAACTTAATTGATCAATATTGTGCGTGTTCTCTCCCCCTCCTTGGGTTTCCCTATTCCCTGAGACACAAATATTGAAACGGCTGCTGTTCACTTGTTTTCAGCTGTGTCTGACTCTTCGTGACCCTATTTGGGGTTTTCTTGGCAAAGATTCTGGAGTGGTTTGCCATCTCCTTCTCCAGCTCATTCTACAGATAAGGAAACTGAGATCAACACAGTTAGTAAGTGTCAGGCCAGATTTGAACTCAGGAAGATATCTTCCTGCCTCCAAGCTCAGTGGTCTATCCACTCAATATTGAAGTTAGGCAAATTAATAACTCTCTAATTAATGACCTCTAAGTGTTCAAGTGAAAGGAATCAATTTGTGTGGCAAACTTCATTATTGTCTTATTTGAAGAAATCGCCACAGGCAACCCTACCATCAGCAAGCACTGCCCTGATCAGTCAGCAGCCAACTAATTGAGCCAGACTCTCCAGCAGCACAGAGATTATGACTCTCTGAAAGTTCAGATGAAGCATAGCGTTTTTATTTTGTAACAGAGCATGTTTAATTAAGGTATATACATTGTTTTTTTAGACAGAATACTATTACACACTTAATAGAATACACCATCACGTGGACATAACTTTTATATGCTCAGGGAAACCAAAGGGTTAGGGTGACTTGCTTTATCATGATCCTCTCTTTATTGTGGTGAACTAGATCCAAACCAGCACTGTCTATCTCCAACGTATGCCTGTATGTGGTTGGAACTGCTTGTGGAAATGATATAAAATAGAACGGGTGAGATTGGAAGGAACTTCCCAGATACAGTCCGGGTTTCACTGTAGATTTGTGTAATTCTCAGATACTTCCTGCCCCCCATGAATTTTGTGTGTGTGTGTGTGTGTGTGTGGTTTTTTGGTGAGGCAGTTGGGGTTAAGTGACTCACCCAGGGTCACACAGCTAGTAAGTGTAAAGTGTCTGAGGCTGGATTTGAATTCAGGTTCTCCTGAATCCAGGGCTGGTGCTCTATCCACTGTGCCACCTAGCTGCCCCCCCCCCCCATTGCATTTTGAGTCCAGATAGGGATCCGGGACTTCAATCATGTGGGGCAAAGAAACATTATGGGAGTTGAGAATGGATCCTGGATGGTCTTAGAAGGCATAACAGAAGTCATGAAAATCTCAGCTTGTCCCTTCCCTCATCTATCTTCCCAAGGGGAAATGTATTAGAAATAGGTATTATCCAAGTTCTCTTCCTTTTAAATGCTGTTTTTCTTCTGTTTGGCCTCTGAGGACAGAGCAGGACTCGTGGGTAGAAACTCCGAGGACAGAGCAGGACTCGTGGGTAGAAACTCCGAGGACAGAGCAGGACTCGTGGGTAGAAACTGCAAAGGAATAAATTTTAGATGACTGTCAAGGAAAATTTTCCTAATGATGAGAATTCTTCCCATAAGGAATGGGGTGCAGTGGGCCACTGTGAGGGGTCTCCAAGTAGAGGCTGGATAGCCACTGTCATCTCTATTCTGTAGGTAACGTTAGAGCGTACACAAAGCCATATTCTCACGGGAGTGGCGCCTGGTTGGACTGGGTGACTAGGGAGGCACCGTCCAACTACTGAATGCTGTGGTTCTAGAGTGGAAGGGAAAAGGCAGCGTGGTGGAGTGGAGTGAGTACAGGGTCTAGAGGCCAAGGACTAGGGTTCAAGTCCCAGAGAGATTTCACGGTGGGACCTCAGTGGGCCTCAGCAGTTTGATCTCCTTACTGCCCATGAGAATGGGCAGAGGCGAGCACGCGTGCCTTTGTATCTCCAGGTGGACTGTGCTGTTAAAGGGGAAAGGAAAGAAGGCAGAGCCTCAGCACTCTTCACTGGGCCTGTGCCCCGAAGGTCTCTCACTTTCCTATGTCTGGGCAATCAGCAGAACATCCAAGTCCTGGTCCAGGAGGGGCCTTTGCCAGTTTCTGAACCATAAGCCTCCACGTGTAATGATGGGCAGCCCTGGAGAGCCCGCCACAGACCACCCGGAGCAGAGCTCAGAAAGGCTGAGCCTTCTCCCAGGACCTCAGGGTCCACAAATGCTTGGCAATGCAAGTGAACAGTGGCATTTCAGTGGGCGAAAACTTGCCACATGAGGCTTAACAGAAGGAAGCAAGGCTGTTTATCAAGCAAATAGATGATTGGGGGGGGGCAGAGAGGACCATGTGAAGTCTTGTGATGGGGAAGGAATGGGATGTTTGGCTGTGGAGCGGAGTGACCCATCAGAAGGATGGAGGAGCAAAGGAGAGAAGTTACAGAGGAAAATCTAGCAGTCTTGGGCCAGTCCCCAGACTGGAGGACATTGGATGTAGATGGCTTGGCCTCTCTTAGGCCTATTTCATCACCTGTAACATAATAGGGATGATAGTAGCCAACCTCATAGAGCATTTTGAGTTCTGTAGAGCACTTGGCATCCCTCTTCCAAATTGGTCTTCCCAGCAGCCTTCTCAGGAAGGCACTATAATTATCCCTGTATTACAGGTGAGGAAACCGTAGCACCAGCTCACAGGATTGTCAATATCAATGAAATAACGTAGGTTAAATTGCCCTGAACCTTAATGTGCTATAGGACAGTTATCATTAATATAATTTTTATTACAAGACATTTTCAAGTGGAGCTAGGTGACCCCTTGAGGAAGGTAAGGAAAACCCCTACATTGGGGGTTTCTTAACTGAGCATCTGTGGACTTTAAATTTTTGATAATTGCATTTCAGTATGATTGGTTTCCTTTTAATTCCATATGTTTCATTTTATGCATTTGAAAATCGTCTTCTGAGAAGAGGCCCAGAGGCATCTGCATCCACCGATGAGGGCCCATAGCACAGAAAGTGGAATCCCTGGCCTTGATGCTCTGAGTCCCTCTAACAGTGTGGTTTTGAAGATTGTGGTTGCATTTGTCAGCTATAAGGGGTTTCAATTTCTCCCTTCTGGCTCTTTCACTTTTTCCTTCTTCTAAGGCAAGATTATATTTGGATAAATTCAATGGGCTGTCCTTCCAGCTGGAAGTTATAATCCAGACAACATGCCTTCTTCACCCATTTGATTCTTCTGGTGTGGAATGTGACATCAGTCAGTCACTTTGGGAGCTGGGAGGAAACTTAGAGGTCATTGAAACTGTCCATCCCATTTTACAAATGAAGAAAATAAGACTTTAATCATAAATTATGATTTATAGAGAGGCTAAATCAATACCAATGGTTCTTATTAAACATGATTGAAAAGGTAATATATAGTCAAAGTAGAAGAAGATGCCTAATTTTTCATTGTGGTATAATTTGGACAAATGTGATCTTTAGATTCTGCTGTCAGAAACAAATAGTAATAAGGGTAATCATTCACATTTGGATATTTTTAAGGTTTAAACTAGGTTTAAAATATGTCTTCCTCAAACACTCCTTCATGGTTGGTCATAAAAATAGTTTTATTCTCATTTTACAGATGAGAAAACTAAGCTCAAGTGATTGAGTGACTTGCTCAGTCATCATAAGCATCACAGAGAGATCCAGGGCCCCCTCCACCAGACCAAAGCTTCTTAAATTGTGGGTCATGACTCCGCATGTGGTCATGCAACTGAATGTGGGAGTTGTGAAAAATTTGGGAGTCAGTGTTTGATTTCTATACTTGCTTTCTATACCTGTATACCAAGGCTGCATGAACAGTGGAAGAAGCCCTGCACTATACCATGTGACTTCTCTATGTGGCAGAGACAGAGAGGCAGAGTGGGAGACAGAGAGACAGGCTGAGAAAGGCAGAGAGAGAAAATCCTCACAGCCCGTCTTCTGACCTCATTGTTCCCCCCAAACTGCTCTCTCCAGAGGTACCAGTAAACTCCTAGTTGCCCAGTCAGTCCCCAGTCTCCTGGACCTCTCTGCCCCCTGGAACACTGTCCATCCCCATCTCCTCCTTGATGGTCTCTTCTCTCTGGGTTTTCAGGACCTCCCCCCCCAGCCCCGTTCTCTTCCTCTCTCTATGACTGCTCCTTCTCAGTCTCCTTTGCTGGCTCCTCCTCCCCATCATGACCTGGCCGTTGGTTGTCTCCCAGGGCTCTATCCTGAGTCCTCTTCTCCACTGCCTCTGTCGCTTCCCTAGGTGATCTCATCAGCTCCCCTTACCAATCAGCCTCTCCTGCCCTAGCTTCTCCGCTGACCCCCTTTCTCACATGCCCAGCTCCCTTCCAAGCACAGGGAGGCATATTCAATTCAGTCTGGTCGAATCGAAACTCATTATCTTCCTCTTGAAGCCTCCTCTCTGTCCAAATGGGCCAGTTACTACAGAGGGCATCACCATCCTCCTGGTCCCTCAGGCTTCCAACCTAAGTGTCATCCGGGATTCCTTACTTTCTCTCTTCTCCAATATGGCGGCACGACCTGTTGGCTCTACCTTTCCAACGTCTTTCCTGCCATACTCTTCCTCTCCTCTGGCACTGCCCCACCCTGATACAAACCCTCATCTCCTCACCCTGGACTATTGCAAGAGCTGCTGGGGGGGGGGTCTACCTGCCCCACGTATCTTCCCACTCCAGTCCACCCTCGATTCAGCCACTGAAGTGACTTTCCTCCAGTGCAGGTTTGATCACGTCACCTCCCTATTCAGTAAACTCTACTAGCTCCCCAAACTCCTCCGGGTTCAAGTTCAAAGTGCTCCACTTGGCCCCCTCCTCCCCCTACAAGTACCCTTGCATCTGGTGACCCTGGCTTCCTGGTGGTTCCACCAACAAGATCCTCCCTTTCTTGGCTCCAAGCATCGTCTCTGCCCCCGCCCCGTGCCTGGCTCGCTCTCCTTCTCCTGCTCTGACTCCTGACTTCGCTGGCTTCCTTGAAGTCCCCGCTCAAACCCCACCTTGTACAGGAAGCCTTTTGCAAGCCAGTTACTTCTGGTGCCTTCCCCTTTCCTACTTGTTCTGTCTATGGCTTGTTTATATGCATTTGTTTGCTTGTTATTCCCCTCATCCCAGTCCTTGGCACACAGGAAGTACGTAATGGTTATTGACTAGCTAGCAACGGGGAGAGGGCAGAGACACACCTTAAGAGCAAGGGTCCCCACATTTTTGTGCCAGAGACCCTTTGGCACAGCTCTGAAGTTGGCATGGGCTTAAGGGTCTGTTCAGTGCAGCACCTTCAGCTGACAGCCCCAGGAAGCAAACATCCGAGGCGGAATTGGGCTCCGATCCTCTGGCGCTCGAGTCTGCATCTTTCCCACGACCCAGCGTGACAAAAGCATCTGACACTGACACTCACTCCATAATTTTATCCATTCAACAGGCATTTATTAAGCACCGTCTGTGTTCAAGGCAATGATCCGGAAGTGCATAAGTTGTCAAATGAAATATGCATTGAGTGAAAATGTGAAGTTCATACAGGAGTTTATTAACTTCTGAACCATACATGGGGCGGTCACCCTTCAGGAATTCGGGATAAAGAAGTGTATTAGCTTTCTAAATTCAGGTAGTTCTGTAGACGAACAGGAATTAGAAGCGAAAATATTCCATTGGGGAGCATATTGTTGGTTAGGAGCTGGGCTCTGATCGTCAGTCTACAAAGATGTAAGAGTTCGCAAGGATCTTTGTATCTTGTTGCAGGAATGTAATCTAACCAATTGGAAACAATTGGCCGCCTTCCCAAGCTCAGCTGTGCCTGGGAAGAAGAGAGAGAGGATTTTTACTTAAAACATTTAGATTATTCTTTATCACTCACAATACAGTTGGGTCAGAACTCTTGGTAGGTACATAATTATGGTTTCAATGTAGTAAAAATGCCAGCTAATGTTTCTCCAAGATTCTTTACTTTCTCAAAATGCTTCCATATCTTTTATTTAAATCTGAGTTGAAGGCAAGTTTTTTTTTTTCAAAGCTCTTTTTTTTTTTTTTTTTTTTTGGCGGGCAGTGAGGGTTAAGTGACTTGCCCAGGGTCACACGGTTAGTAAGTGTCTGAGGTTGGATTTGAACTCAGGTACTCCTGAATCCAGGGCCGGTGCTTTATGCACTGCACCATCTAGCTACCCCTGAAACACATTTTTTAAAAATATATTTTTTTTCCTCTTTGACAATTCCTCAATCTGAAGTTTGGGGTTTCTTTTTTTTACTGTTTTCTCTCACAACCTAGCTAATGTGGGAATGTTTTCCATGACTACTCATGTATAACTTATCTTGAATTGCTTGAGTTCTAGTGGATGGGGGGTGGGAATGGAGGAGGAAGAGAAGTTGGAACACAAATTTTTTAAAAATTGATGTTAAAATTTGTTTTTACATATATTTTGGAAAATAAAATTCTATTAAAAAAAGAAATTAGTAGGGCAAAATTGTATTTTACCTTTATATTTTCTAGATCTCTAGGGCACAGAGATACTCAATTTAAGAAATAGTTTATTCAGAGCTTGTCTTTTTTTCCTTTTCTTTCTTTCTTTCTTTCTTTCTTTTTTTTTTTTTTGTGGGGCTATGAAGGTTAAGTGCCTTGCCCAGGGTCACACAGCTAGTAAATGTCAAGTGTCTGAGGTAGGATTTGAACTCAGGACCTCCTGAATCCAGGGCCGATGCTTTATCCACTTCGACACCTAGCTGCCCTGCCCCCCCAGAGCTTGTCTTTTAAAGTATTGGGGGTTATAAAGAAATTTATCCTTAGTTACTACTGTATTGTCCAAATACAAATTTTACTTTCTTTCCCCAAATCTGGCTTATATAAATCTTAAGTGAATATTGTTATTAGTATATACACACAGAGATATGTAATATATGTACACATATATGTGCAAATAAAATATGTATGTACAATATAAATAAACATGTGGCTAGATGGATGGATAAGCAAACTAATAACTGGATTCACTCAAAATTTACACAAACCAGATATGGGGGAAGGTCATATATAGTCCTATTATATATGAATGCATACATATACACATACATGTATACATATAGATATAAATGTATACACGTGCACAATACACACATTTCCTTCCCCCTTTCACAGAAATCTGATCTTGGGGCAAGGGTGGGAAGGTGGTGCTGGTGGCCTATGATCAGATCATTACCGTATGTCAAAGAATACCATAGCTCCCTTAGTGAAAGTTGCTCAATGTAAAATTGATTTTTATTCTTTTAGTTCTGATTAGACATGCAACAATTTTACGATTTTGTTTTGTTCATTGCTTATTTTGAGCATACTTTTTAGGTGTTTGTACAGTCACAATATATTATCCATAATGCTGACATACGTCTACTTAATAACTTTTTTTAAAATTTTGTTGTTGTTGTGGGGAAATGAGGGTTAAGTGACTTGCCCAGGGTCACACAACTGGTAAGTGTCAAGTGTCTGAGGCCGAATTTGAACTCGAGTCCTCCTGAATCCAGGGCCGGTGCTTTATCCACTGCACCACCTAGCTGACCCCCACTTAATAATTTTAAAAAGCATGCTGTAGAGTTTGGGTTTGCATATTGTCATCCATAAAAGTAAAAAACAGGTGGGTCCCAGTCCTACTGCTTAGACTGCTTAGATTTCACCCTTTTATTTGCTGTTCATTTTAATTGCAATCCCTTGCCTTTGGCTTACTGTGAAGCCACAGCCTCAGCACTGCCTTCTCCTGCTTCTTGGCTGCCAGCATGAGCCGTGCCCACTCCAAGAGGAGAAGGTGCCACTCACCTCAATCTCCCTGACTGGGATGACGGGCAGCACTCTGGAACACAGCACGAGGCATGTTTTGGCGTCTTCTCGGATGTCCACTAACTCATGGTCAACCATGATCCTCACTCTGGAAGGGTACAGCAGGACGGTGAGCACGATGTTCACAGGCTTCTTCTCTCTCTCCAGGATCCCATACTGGAGGAGTATTTTTAAGATGTTTGATTGCCTGGTCTGAGCTACATAGAGTAAAGGTGTGATGCCACTCAGCGGGCTGGGGCAGTAGACTGGTGTGAACGTTCTGCAAAGAGAAATCAAGAAGCTTCAGAAACGCCCTTAAAGGGGTTACACCCTGTCAGAAATAGGGGAAGAACAGGGGTCATTCTTCGGTGGGGCAGGAGGCAGCGTGGCCACGCTGCATCAGTGGAGGTGATTAGGGAGAAGAAAACACACAGGAACCAAGGAAGGGTCTGGGTGGCTCAGCTGGTTAGTCCAAGGAGAACGCAGGAAGCTCGGTGTTTTTGTCTGTGTGCCCCAGCACCCGGAACACTGCTTTACACAGAGGGGTCTAGAAGGGTGGTCAATAACTATCTACTGTTGTTGTTAATGGTGGTGCTTGTTACTACTAGAGCCATTTTTTTTAGCCTCTCTTTCTTCGCATACAGGATATCTCATGGAAATTTTCTACTTTGTTAATTGATGAGACTAAATGGAACAAAACCAAGTAAGATATAGAAAAGTATAGATTAGGATAGTAAAACTAATTACACATAAAAATACATATTACTAGTAATAATGCCACATTTTCCAGTTGAAAAATCCATATTGTTTGGCAACCATCTTCTAGAAGTGTTAAGAGTGGTGAGGAGTAGTGGTGAGGCTTGGTAGCTTATTGGTTCCATTGAATTTTCCTTGAACAAAACACGTATGACGTCCTACTAGATGGTCAGACATCTGTGGCTTTTTCTAGTTCCCTGAATTGGTCTGTCTCTGTCTCTGCCTGATTGTTTCTGTCTGTCTTTCTCAGTCTGTGTATCCATCTATCTAATGTGATAAAATAATGGAATAATCAAGGAAACACAGTTTCCTTGATGAAACACTAACTAGTTACCATCCGTCTATGTGTCTTTCTATCAATGTCTACCTATGTTTATCTATATCTACCGGTCTGCCTGCATCTTTGTCTCTGTTTATCCGTCTATACCTATCTGCCCATCTATGTCTTTTTTTCTGTCTTCAGCTATCTATATCTATCTGCCCGTCTAACTATGTCTGTCCATCATGTCCCATTCGTCTATCGAAGCCCTAGTTGTAGGTGGGGCGCTCCGCCCAGGGAGCGAGACCAGCTACTCTCCTGTAGTTGGATGCCAGACAAGCTTGCCCAGGAGCATTGGGAGGGGAGGGGGCTTTCTGCTGGCCACAGCCCACATGGACACCCAAGGAAGGCCTGCATCCCAGGGCTTCTTGCAGCCTCCTACACTCTCTGCCATGCTCAGGCTCATTCTCTGACCATTCACTCACCTTTGATTTGAGGTCCTCGATTCACTTTAATAAGAATAAAGGTTGAAACCATTTGACTCCCAAGTATGGCAAATGGGAGTAATTCTGGTGGGTTCAAGAAATATCCAGCATGAGGACACTGGTTTCAGCCCCCTCAAGTGAAGAGCCGTTTTCCTCCTGCCAGGGAATTCTGTCTTCTCTGAATCCTTGCTTCACAATTTCTTCTGGGCTCTCACTGATGGGCAGACTGTCCTCTGGCAAAGAGGGGAACCTTTTGTTTCCCCCTACGGCCCTGCACTGGGGGCAGTGTGCGTGATGGCCAGAGAGCAAGTCTCAGAGGCAGGAAGGCCAGGGTTCAAGGCCTGCCTGGGCCCTAGTCTAGCTGGATGAACCTTGGCCAGCCCCCCTGCTCTCCTCCTCCCTAGCTACACAGAAGGTCCTCACCTGCGGTGGTTGCAGGTGACCTCCCTGCCCAGCAGGGGCTCCGATGTGATGTTTAGGATGGGCTGCCGTGTGCCCCAGCCCCACTGAGGCCTCGGCCTCAGTTTCCAGCACACGCCAGGGCCAGTAAGTGGCCAGGCTACTACTGGAACTAGGTCTAATGACTCGCAATCCCTCCACCGTTCCTCCATCCAACATTTTCTCCCTTCAGGAAGGGAGATTTTCTTTCTCGGTCCCTAGCCACAGAGTTCCCTTGTTTGGACTAAAGAAATGAAGCTGAGGCAATTTGCCTAAAGAGGAGCCCCAACAGGGTTTGCGGGACTTGGACTCTCCTGGGGAAGGGAAGCCTTGTCCAGGCTGGATGTTAGGAAGGACATTGAGCCCCTTGGCTGGAGTCCTGCGTCTTCTGCTTCTTGATAAGGGGTACAGTGGAGAGAGCACTGGTCCTGGACTCAGGAGGACCAGAGTTCAAATGCAGTCTCTGATAGACACTAGCTGTGTGACCTTGAGCAAGTCACTTCACCCCAATCGCCTTAAACATCGTGGCCATCTCCAGTTGTCCTGATGTTTATCTTGCCACTGGAGCAGATGGCTCTGGAGGAGACACTTGAATCCAATTTACTTAAAGACATGACATCACCCTGATGAGAAGGACAAACAACAGCCTCTTGATAAATCCCAGGGGCAAGTCATGACCTGCCCCGCCTGTGTTTCTGCCTCTGCCAAAGGCGGGTTTTGGATGGAATGGAAGCTTTCTCCTCCTGGGTTTCCCCAACTCTCTTCTCATCTGTCTGGTGGGTCTTCATCCTTTCCGTCTCCCCATGTCTGCAGGGGTCCTCCCCGGCTCCGCCCCGGGTCCTTCACTCTGTTCTCTTTAAGCTTCCTCTTGGCGCTAGAACCGCTCACTTCCCAGTATCCGACTGTCACCTCTGTGAAGAGGGCGGTAAATCTGTGGATGAAGGCTCATCCTCCTACACTCGAGTCTTGGCTGAGCTGCTGCCTCTCCCCGCACGCTCTTGGTGACTCTAAATGAGCATCTCTCTGAAGAGCCCTCCCAGATCTCGCTGTCCCTCCTGACCTTAGTTTCTGCATCACCAGCTGCTTTGGGGACCACTTGGACGGGCTGTTCCAAAGGCATCCCTTGTCCAGAAGGATTCCCGACCATTTGCCCCTCTTCACTTTCCTGATGTCCCTGAAAGCACAGCTTCCCTCCTAGTCATGCCCACTCTAATGCCTTGGGAGGGGGTCCTCAGCCGCTCACACCCCCAGCCTCACAGACCGAGCAGCTGCCAAGTCGCATTGACTTTCTCCCACATCTCTTTCATGGCTCCTCTTCTCTCTGAACAGCACCCTCCCCCCCCCCCCCACACACACACGGTGCTCCTCCATCGCACTTTCTTCCTGACTTATCTGGGAGCTTTTCTTTCCAGCAGGAGAGCGCTAGATCATGCACTGAGTGGCTTTCTGTTAATTAAGTCAATAATCATTTAATAAGGGACTAGCATGTGCTTGGCCCTGTTCTAGAACCTACAACCCACTGGAGGAAAACTGTGTACTTTTTTTTTTCGGGGCAGTGAGGGTTAAGTGACTTGGCCAAGGTCACACAGCTAGTGTCAAGTGTCTGAGGCCAGATTTGAACTCGGGTCCTCCTGAATCCAGGGCTGGTGCTTTGTTCACTGTTGTTCAGTTACTGTGTCCGACTCTCTGTGACCCCCCCCCCCCGTTGTTTTCTTGGTAGAGGTACTGGAGGGGTTTGCCTTTTCCTTCTCCAGCTCATTTTACAGATGAGGAAACCAAGGCAAGCAGAGTTAAGTGACTTGCCCAGGGTCACACAGCTAGCTGAGGCCAAATTCAAACTCAAGTCTTCCAGATTCGAGGTCGGGCCCCCTATCCACTGCTCCACTCAGCTGCCCAATGACATGAACACAGCCGGGAGAATGCAAAACACAGATAAGCTTAGACCAAAGAAGGAGCAGAGGAACAAGTGGGAAATGGAGGGGTTTGTGGTGTACCTTGAAGGAAGGTGAGGCTTCTAACTAAGAGCTGGGACTGAGAAGGGAAGGCGTCCTGGCCCGAGGAGAAGTGCTGCAGCCATCAGCCAAAGGCTCCTGCAGAATCATTCATTCCACATGGGACTTTCCCTCCCAGTCCTGCCCCGTGGCAGCCACAGTCACAAACAAAGTCAGAGCGGAGAGAGGAGGGAACTGCCACGTCCCCCTGTTCCACCTCGGGCAGGCCTGGGACATCCAAGGAGGCACGATGAGCAGCTCATTAATCCACCCCCCACACACCTTGTCTCCCTGCTGCACCCACATCAATGCTGGGACAATGACCCATCCCTCCAAGGTAAGCAAAGCTGGACTGGCCGGAATGTGTGTTTCAAACATGAAGATTGATCAAGCGCCACTTTGGTACAAATTCAACTTTTCAAACTCAGTTAGCTTGGTTCCAATAGCTTTTGTTTAGGGTGTCTTCTGATAGTGACTTCTAAATTAGCTTTAAAGCCATGACTCAGCACGATGTGGTTCAGCCTTAGTTCTCCAAGAGGACCCTGGCATGGGAAGGTGATGTCATGACTTGCAGTGAATCGGATTGAAGAGAGGCAGGGTTGTGCAAAGTCACCGGCCTCACTCTCTCCTCCGGAGCCATTTGGGGCCAGTGGCAAGATCTTCATCAGGACAAGTGGAGATGGCCCTGGGTGTTGAAGGGGATCAGGGCTAAATGATTTGCCCAGGGTCACACAGCTAGTAACTGTCTGAGGTGAAATTTGAACTCAGGTCCTCTTGACTCCAGCACCAGAGCTGTATCCACTGTGTTACCTAGCTGCCCCAGCACAACAGGTTCATAACAATTCATAACCATACATGCAGCTCATAAAATGAACACTTTATTTCTGGCCGATTTGTGCCCAGAATGTACTTTTATTTACTGAACATTAATCTGATATCCAAGCCTTTTCTAGTAGAGAGAAGGGAGGAGCAGAGGGAGGAGGGAGGAGAGGGTGCTTTCCCCAGGCCCTTGGATGTGCTTCTCCCCCGCCAAGCTCAGCAGGACTATTTCTGGGAATCTGGGACAAGAAGGTTCTAATGAGAGTTTGGAGTTAACGTTGCACAAGAGTGAGTACTCAAGACCTTTCTTACCCATTCTCTGCAAACCTCCAAGAGCTCTATAAATGTCACCTATAACTAGCAGGAGCATTATTAGTGTTACAGACTTGAAGGGAGAGAGTTTGATGAAGGCTTTTCCTCCAATCCTCTTTCCCTTCCTCCCTCCTTTCTTCCCTCCTTTTCTTTGTTTCACAAGCATCTTCAAGACCCTCATTAATGATCCATTGTATAAACTATGACTGATAACTTTCTTTTTTGGGGGGTGGGGTGGGGCAATGGGGGTTAAGTGACTTGCCCAAGGTCACACAGCTAGTAAGTGTCTGAGGCTGGATTTGAACTCAGGTACTCCTGAATCCAGGGCCGGTGCTTTATCCACTGTGCTACCTAGCTGCCCTGATAACTTTCTTCAAGGTACAAGATCCCTAGAAGTTTGGGGGTCAAAATGACTGACATACTTATAAGGAAACCATTGAATTTAATAAAAATAAAATTTCGGGGCAGCTAGGTGGCGCAGTGGATAGAGCACCGGCCCTGGAGTCAGGAGTACCTGAGTTCAAATCTGGCCTCAGACACTTAACACTTACTAGCTGTATGACCCTGGGCAAGTCAGTTAACCCCAATTGCCTCACTAAAAAACAAAACAAAACAAAAACAAAACAAATTTCAATAGTTTTCATATTCTTGTACACTATCAGTTCACCTGGGGCAGCTTGTGTCTTGTCTCTGTATCCCAAGTGCCCTGCACACTGCCTGTCACTTAGTAGGTGCTTTACAAATGACCACTGAATGGATTTGAATTGGATGTTAGCACTTATTTTTTCAAAGGATTGAAAATATGAAAAAGATTAAGTTTATATGGATACACACACACACACACACACACACACACACACACACACACACACAATTGCCTATTTCCAAAAAACTGAAGTCACAAACCCCAAGAAAAGCACAACTTTCAGGGTCTAGACAAACACATTTCAGAGGTCTTCGATTCTTGCAGTTAGATTACAGACAAGTACACGGCTAGACCTCTCCTCCTAAGCCAAACTGGCCCCGATTTCTTCAGCTGCTGGTAGCTCTCCTCCCCTACATCCCTATGATCTGGCATTTATTTTGTTTACCGTCATACGTGGACAGAGACATTGTATCCCCCCAATAGATTATAAGCTCTTTGAGGGCAGAGGCTGTTTTCTTTTTGTCTTTGCACCCCCAGCGTCTAGCACAGGGCCTGACACATAGTAGGTACTTATTCAATACTTGCAGTTTGGTTGATTGATTGGTATGGAACAGAACCCATAGCCTTTCAATGGAAAGGGTTGAAGCCTGCCTTCTTGGGCGCTTCTAGGGTTTATATCTGGGGGGATCGCTCCTTATTGACAACGGTTGGGCGAGTGGTTACCTCCAGATGAGGGCCAGGTTGCAGCTTCGGTCTTGAACATAGTCCTTGGTCTTCTTCAGAAGGAGTTCCACAAAGTCGGGGTTACCTTTTCTTGCGAAGACCCAGTACAGAATCGTATTCACACATATTTCAGTAAATTCAAGATTAAAATTCAGCTCGAAACGGTATCCTGATTTCTCCACAAACGTGATATAATCTGTGAGGAGCACGTCAAACCCGTCCAAGTCGACATACCTCAGAATTTTTGCCAGCGTCCTGTAAATCCGGGGCTCATAGCAGTGGTAGCCCCACTGACCCAAGAACTGCAGGGAGGGTCTTTTCACAATCCGGTCGATGAGGTTGCAGAATATGTTGCTTCTTGGACAAGAAGTCTTACGGCATAACTTAGAAGATTTACTCATTGCTACTTAACAGGCAGCGATGTGGGACCCAAATCACCGGAGGTCATATTGTAATCCTTATGTCACATGTTTTGATAACGTGGTAAGCTTTGTACCACAAATCTGAAATGCCCGGGCCAGCAGCAGTGAGTGCAATGGCCTGAGATGGGCCTGCAGGGCAGGCTGACATCACAATGGGTAAGATTTGGGATATTGTTAGGTGTCCTAATGACATCCGCTGCATGAAAGCTGAAGTCTGATCATTATAACAGGAATTCATCCAAGGCAGCACATTCACTAAGGTCTAAAAGATCGCCCTTTAAAGATCAGCGTCATCGTACAATAACACAACATGTTTCACCAAGGACCTCGAATTTGAGCACAGGTGCAGTGGTCACTTGTGATTTCACAGTAGAAATAGAATGAAGCACGTTATAGTTTTTGCTGCTTGTTGTTCTTTGCCTTTCTCCAGAAATGGGTCCACGAAGGGGCAGAACTGCTCCCCGCCCCTCCCCCCTCTCGTCCTCTGTCTGTCTCACCTTTCTCCCTCTCCCTCTCCCTCCCCCTCCCCCCTCCCCTCTCTCTCCCCCTCTTGTCCTCTGTGTCTGTCTCTCACTTTTCTCTCTCCCTCCTTCCTTTCCTCTCCCTTCTGCCATCTGTAAGGTAAGCTCTCATGGCCCGAGAAAGCGAAAGAAGTGGGCAGCCTTGGAGCATGGCCCCCACCTACTTTGTGCTCATTAACGTTATCAAGTGCTCACAACATCACGCATGGTGACTTCAGCTCTGTCCACTGGCTTTTGAGAACTTGGAGAGGGTTTCTTTCCCTGTCACTTAGAGCGAATGTGGTTCCACTCCCCCATGCTAATGATGGACTTAGAGTTGGCATTCACTCCTTCAGCTACTCCATGGATTTTGCATTTTTTTTTCTGATAAACATAACCAGGTCCCAATTAGTGACAATAAGGAAGACAATAAGGAGGTGGTTACGTTATTTGAACCCATGCTATTTTCATTGGGCTAGAACCACTCACCATATTTTACATAATTATAACTTTGAATAGTATGGATTTCAACAAATGTGGCTTCAGGGGATCTGTTATTTGTCCTCATTGGAACTTCCTATCGAGAAAATCCTTTCTTCCTTTTTCTTTTTCTTCTTCCCTTTTCCCTGAAAAGCTAACAGAGATAATTGATCAGCTCCTTGAAAGAGCTGAGTGGGTGCAAAATGGTGTTTATTCTGTCGTTTGGAGAATCTTTCCAATCTTGTTCTATGTTTACATGGCCTCCTTAAACAAAGCCTTGGGATCTTTTGAGGGGTCCTCCCAAGATGTGTCCTGTCTGCTGCTATTTGTTGACTGACAATCAGAGATGCATGAAGATAGAGGTGTACGGTTGTGTTTCCAAAAGAATTCAATGTTATTACTTCAGTGTACTTAGAGATTATGAATCGTCATTGTCCATTTTAGAATGGGTGGGGAAAAGGGAAGGAGCATGGTAGGTAAATCCATCTGTCATATGGCCTTAGACTTCCCATGTTGAAATAATTGTCAGCAGCATGTGCCATTCTCTTTAGCTTCTGATGAACTTCTACAATGACGTAATTAGATGTTTAATAGGACTGCAAATATATTCAATAGCTTTATGAAAATACCCGAAACTACTGAAAAACCTTGATAATTCACGCTAATGACAGATCCCCATGGTTCATTAAAGAATTTTATAAACTAACAAGCAAATAAGAAAGCATCAGAAGCCAATTAAAAACTACATTATCAAATGAATTTTCTCCATTTGTTTTGACAAGTGTAATTTCAATTTAATTCATTTTGATAATCCTTCCTAGTGTCCTCACGAAATACCCTGATGCATTATGCATAAGAAATAAGGTCTTAATAATGAGGACTAGACAGAGAATGCCTTTGCTACAAAGCGAGAGATGAAGGAGCCAGATTACAGATGAGCAAACTGAGGAGGGGTGGGCTTCAGCCACGCACCACACTTGCTCTGCCACACACATCTGCACTGTTGCTTTGCTCCTCCCTGTTTCTGTGTCATTGACTCTTCTGGCCATCTGGTTTGAGTACATGGAATACATGGACAATACAAAAGAACCCGACTGGACTGAAATGCAGTTATCAACATTTTCCCCCAAAGCTCAGGGACCCTGACTTGAGAAATGGCCGTCATCATCAGTCCTGATGAAGGCAGAGTCAAAGGAATGCTGAGCTCTCAGATACTTAGGGTGTTAACTAGCCACCTGACTTTGGGCCATTCACTTTGAATCACATCCACTGGACATTTACAAAGTGCCCATTATGGGCCATTTTATCCAAGATAAAACATAGCATTGTTTCCTCCCCTAATGAGCTTACAAGCTAATTGGAGGAAAATGCACATATACTAATCATGACTTCTATTTATGCTTGTTTCTCAAAAGGTTTCCATAGAGTTCCCAGCCCCATGGCCTTGTGGGGTAGGTGGCAACATAGATTTACAACTGGACGAGGCCTGGGAGACCAGCTGCTCTGACCATTTCCATCTTCATAGCTGTGGTAGAGGAGGAAAGGTGGGCACAGTCTGACACCCACCCTTGATCTTGGGAGAGCAGATGTCGAATGATCCTGTGAAAGGGTAGACAGGATCCCACCTGCTAAAGTTCTACAGAGAAAGTCCAAAGGAAGTGGGAGGCTCTCCAAAGAGAAATTTTAAAAGCATGAAGAGAAAAATTTCTATGAGGAGGAAAATGGGGAGTTGTTTATTTTTCATTTCATCTATTTTTGTTATAGTTGAAGTTCTGAACTCTCTCTCTCCCTCCCCATCCCACACCATAGAAGGCCACTATTTGACATGGGTGTACATGTGTGTGTGTGTGTGTGTTATTTATCAGCTCTCTCTAGAGGTGGGCAGCATCTTCCTTCCTATGTCCTTGGTGATTGATTTGAACAGTTACAACACTCAGAATAACTTTGTCATTCACACTTAGTTATTCTTTGAACAGTGTGGCTGTTAGTGGGGAAGTGGTTTAAAAAGACCACCGTGGCCCAGGGAACTCAGCCTCCCATGTAGGGTCCATTTTCTATGATATCTCTAAGTCTTCTATGCTATGTTAGGAGACTTCTTGCCAAAACGTACAGTCACAGAGCTTGAGAATTGCAAGAAACCCAAGACCATCTAGTCCAATCCCCACAAAAGGAATCTCAACTGGGACCTTCACAAGGTGGTGTCCCAGACTGCAGGAAGGCTCCTAAGGAGGGGGCGTCTCACTCCTCTTTTGGACAGCTCCGATTATTAGCAAGATTTCCCTCGTGTTAGCGCTGCTGACTTCTTTACAACTGCTGCCAGAGCTTTTGGTTCAAGTCCGTCTCTGCGTGACAATCCTCAGGTACTTGAACTTTCGTCTTCTCCAGGCTAGACATGCCCGGGTGCGTCAGTCCTCCCATGTCATGGTCTCAGGTCTTTCGCCATGCTGGCTGCCCACCTCTATACTCTCTCTGGCTTATCACAGTCTTTGCACCTAGATTCTGGGTATTATGGTTTAGAGGGGCCACCCTCTCCCTATTCCTGGTAGCTCTTCCCCACCACAGGCAGCCTAACAAGCTCATTTTATCTAGTGTTTTCAATTGTTTTTCAAGTCACGTCTGAGTCTTTGCTGACCCTATTGGGGGTTTCCTTGGCTAAGATCCTGGAGTGGTTTGCCATTGCCTTCTCTAGCTCCTTTTACAGATGAGGAAACTGTGGCAAGTGGGGTTAAGTGACTTGCCCAGGGCCACACAGCTAGTCAGTGTCTGAGGCTGGAATAGAACTGAGGAGAATGAGTCTTCCTGACTCCAGGCCTGGCGCTCTATTCACTTTGCCATCTAGCTGCCCTGTGCCTTCTTCGCTGGTCATACTCTATGGCATGTGTCCAATGATGAGACAGAATTCAAGGAACCGAATCATAGAAATCTTGACATTCTGGCTCTTAATGAAACTGGAAGAATTGCACAAGAGGAGTAGACAGAAGGAAATCCTCAGAAAAGGGTGTGACCATGCAAATGATGGGCGAGTCAAGGCTGGTCTCCTCAGTGTCCCACAATACATAGGGCAGATCCCGGTCGTGGGTTTACAAGAATACCTGGACAAAACTGGGATGGGGTCAGAGGTCATAGCAGGGGTGTGCTTTGCCCCATCGCTGGAGGGAGTGATCCATGAGGTCCCAGATCCAGGGAAGTCTTCACAAACCCCCACAACAGACTTGGGAGGGGGTCAAACAAAGCTGCCCCCCCCTGGCATCGCTGGCCGGTTAAACAAATTCCTAATGATTCCGGTTAGGAATCACATCGCAGGGTGCACTTAGCTGCATAGGACCGTGGTGCACGTTTTCCCACAAGGCAAACCCTCTGAGGCCTCGGACTCTGGGCTCCCAGGGCTGGTCATAGACTAGAAACCTAGCATAGCTTAGATTTCCCTTCAGAGCAGTCTGAGTGCACTGAAGGTGCTGGGAGAACCTTTAGCTTCTTGGAGCTTAGAGCTTGTGAGTGGGAGCCTATGGCATATTTATGACATTTGGGGAGCTTCCCTGAGACGAGGCGATGGCACTGCTGGGCTGAGGGCCTCTCGCTTCCTTGTTCTGTCTCTGCTCTTCTCAGCCTCCCTCTGACTCAGAGCATTGGTGGTCCTCCCTGACTACATCCCGTGACCCTCAAGTGACGTCGTGGCCATGCATGGGGGGAGGGGGGAGAAGGACCAGCAAGTTCCCTGCTCTTCCTTCTACCCGCCCCCCCCCCCCATTCCTTCCCTTCAGAGTCAGTTGCTAAGGTAAAACTGCGTTTCCCTCTTCTGTCTTCTCCCTGAACAATGTTCAAGCAAAACCTCCCTCCCCACCCCCACCCACCCTTGTAAATGTTAAGAAAACGTTTTAAAATGATTCTGCTCTGAAGCCTTGGGAGAAACCCTAATCAGTCTATCAGCTGAAACAGTTCCCTGCTCCCCTCTCTCCAATAAGTCTGGGAAGGATTCCTCCCTTAAAATCATTAGACTTGTGAACAGACGCAGGCTCAAGTACTGGACTGAATCTAATTAGATGAAATTAAATAGGAATAAATTGATGTAAAGTCTCACAAGAGTTAAAAAAATCATCGCAGATGGGGGACACATGGCTGGACGGCAGTTTGTCTGAACAGAATGGAAGGGGCTTAATAGACTTTAAACTCAACATGGGTCAGCGAGGTGATGAGGCAGGCAGAAAGGCCAATGCAACATTGCAATAAGGCTATGCCCCAGAAGTTAAGTGTTGTCCCTCTCTATGCCGGGAAGGGTGTGGATAAGACCAGAGCGTCTAGCCAAGGGTCACCGGCAGGGAGGAGGGTTCTGACTGCGTGACGTGAGGATCAGGTGAAGTACTTGGAGAGGCTGAGCCTGTAGAAGACCCAGGGAGGACATGGTCGCTGGGCGCCGGTGTTTAATCGGGTGTCACCCAGAGAAGTGGCGTGTCCTACCTTGTCCATCTATTTCCTGTCACTGCCCCTCATGCACCACCTGTTCCAAGCCCCCCCCTCCCCCTCCAAGAGCAGTCCAGCTCCTGCCTCCATGCCCACGTCCTAAATGTGCTGGCCGAGGTCGCTGGCTTCTGTCAATGCACAGTGTAGGTTCTGCCTTCTACATGAGGCTTCACTTCCCTCCCGGCCCCCCCCCCCCTCCCAAGTTTGATTATTTGTGTACTTGTGCCCTTGCTCTGCCTTCTACCCCACTCCCTGAACCCCAGAACTCAGCCCTTTGAGAGCATGGGCAGCTCCACTTTTCTTTTGTGCCTGGCACACAGTAGGTGCTGCTCTGCTGCTCAATGTGTGTTGAACAGAATAAGTCAGAGGTGCAGTCCTGGGTAATCAAAATTTGCGCTATAAATAAATGTGTTCCATAGATTATATTAGACAGATAAATGGGTGGAAGGGAGCACTTGGGGACAAGGTAAAGAAGTAGTTGGAAAAGGCACAGGCTGGGTTAGGTATAAAGAGAGTGTGGGAGATTTGGGCACTTCCATGTGATATGCTGGTGTGGTAAAAAGTTTTAACAGTCGGTTAGATAATGGAGAGACGCCAGTTTTTTTTTTTAGGACCACCCTTTTGGGGAGGAGGCTAACAGCATGAGCTACGCACACCAGTCCGCCTGCGACGCAGGCCAGATTGCCTGCTGAGCACTCGAATTCCGGGGTGCGAGCTTAAAAGGCAAGGAGAGAACGGAAGTGGGGCCTTTTTCCTGCTCCGCTGGTCTCCTGGCTGTGCTGCACAGACAGATGCGGACTGGAGTTTGACTCGGCCTGGCTCTCGGTTAACAGCACGGGCTTGACTCGGTCTCTCTCCCCAAAGGTGGCCTTCCGCTTTTGGTGAGTTTTATACGGAATATAGACTAAGCCTAGACTTAAGACGATTTGTATTGTATTTCTACTTTCCTATCCTTCTAATCAACATCACCTTGTGACTACCATACAATAAAAGGTCTATCTAGAAAACCAGAAGCTTCTTCCATTTACTAGTCTGGGAGATAAATTAAGGGAAAGGTTAAGTAGGGTAGATTTATGATCTAATATCCAATTTTAATCTCATAGTTTGGCGACCCCTGAAGGGATCTTAAGGACCCTCCCACCCGCCCTAGTTTGGCCATGAGCCACCTAATTTAGTGGACTTTCTCTTAAATACCCCCACTGACTTTGCCTCATTTGCCTAATCTCCCTTGCATTAAGCCACTAAAAGTCTTGCTTTAAACAGAAAAGCCAGCCCAGTTTAAAGGGCAAGATGCTCGAATATTCTACTATCCCTTTGATTTTTCTCATCGGAATGTATTGGGACAGCATAATGTCCCGACTTAGAGGAATAGTTTACTCAATGGTCCTTCATAACATTATTGGTTTTTTCCTCATTCAGGCAGCAAAAAGTTTTTTGTATCATAGTCTAAGTGTGAATCTTTGGGAAAATACGTTTAATATAAGTAGAAATTTTATGCCTGCAATTGAAATACCTTTTAATACCACGTCCATAGTTCATACGACTAAGGATTTTATTTTTGCTATTATCATTGTTATAATATGGGGGAAATTGTCACATATGGAGAGAGCCGTCAAGATGGCTCTTTCTACTAGAGATGATCCAAGTTTAGAATCAGATCAGCAGAAACTGCTCCCCCTGCAGGAAACTATAGAACATACCAAAAAAGGAGCACCAATTCAAGACAGAAAATATAGCCCCTTTAAACCAAGTGACTTGAGCGCATGGAAATCAATCATCCCTAGTTTTGAGAAAAATCCAAACACTAATTTCACAGTTAAGGACTATATTTAATATATATCAACCCACTTGGGCTGATGTTACTTGCCTTATGGAAACTTTACTGTCCCCAACTGAGATTACAGATATTATCTCAGCAGGAAATGCCCTTGTTGCGAAGGGTAAGGCCGATGTGGAATGGCCTCTAAAGGATCCAGAGTGGAATTATAATAATGATAGGGATTTCCAAAGATTAAAAGATGCTAGAGAAACACTTCTGAAGGGAATGGAATCTTGCTCTAAAAACTGGAAAACTGGCAGAAATTTTTAAGCCTACCTCAGGAGGCTAATGAAAGACTGAACGGATTTTATGATAGACTTTGTGAGGCCGCTAGACAGTACACCAGACTGGATCCAGTAGATTTAAGAGATTCCTATATCGTTCTCAACACATTTGTTTATAATTCACTGCCAGAAATATGCAGATACTTTCTGAAACAATGTCCAGACTGGAGAACTCTCACAGTAGATAGGATTAAGGAACTTGCAAATTATGTCTTTGACTCACGTGAGGAAGGCCCAGATCACCCTAAACAGAGCCTTCGGGCACTGGCGATTCCTAGTCAGCTGTGTGAACACCGGAACAAGGACACCAAGGTATGTTGTTACTGTCGTAAAGAGGGGCATGAATTGAGAGAATGTAGGACTTGGAGAAGAAATTCTAATTCTAATTACAGGTGAAATCAAAATAGAAATAGATCTTTTCGGAGGAATACAGTAAGGCAGTACCAGAATAATGGTAACCAAGGTCCCCCTCAGAGGAGGACACAGGAATGACGGTGTCTTGGGGATGAATGGAACATAGATAATGAAAGCCATATATTCCCAGATCCGGATTTTTTGAATACACTTGTGCCAGTCCATCCACCTACCCAGAGTAATGAACCACATGTCATCCTAAAAGTGGGGGAGACTTATTACGATTGTCTGCTAGACACGGGAGCCTCTAAATCAGTATGAGTAAGCAAACCAGATGCTGGGTGTAGACTTGTAGTATTTTCGAATGTAGTGGGAGTCTCAGGAAAGAGCCAGAGAGTGGCAAAATTGAATCCTCGCATGGTATCTATGGGGCCCTTAACAGTAGAACATTCATTTTTACTCATGCCTGATGCCCCTGTAAATTTATTAGGTCGTGATCTCCTTTGCAAGCTTAGAGCAACCATATCTTGTGCTCCAGATGGGGTTGTCTCCCTACAATTGCCAGAGGATACTGTTCATTTATTACCAATTTTACTTACAGAAGCTCAAGGAACAGTAGGGGAAGTATCCAAAATTCCCTCTGACATTCCTGAGTCTTTATGGGCCTCATCCCCTAATGAGGTAGGGCTCCTTAAGTCTGCCATGCCTGTTACCTTTAAAGTTAAGGGGGAACCACCCCCCCCTCCATTCCACAGTATCCCTTGTCTAGGGAAACAATAGAAGGGATCACCCCTATAATTGAGGCTTTGAAAAGTCAGGGTATTATTATTCCATGTCATCACTCTCCATGCAATGCTCCCATTTTGCCAGTTAAAAAACCCAAGCCTGGGCCAGATGATAAACCTGTTTATCATTTTGTGCAAGATCTTAGAGCGATTAATAATTATGTTATTCCTAGACATTCTATAGTTGCAAACCCGGCTATGATAATTTAATCCATTCCCTATGAATCTACATGTTTCACAGTGGTAGACCTTTGCTCGGCCTTTTTCTCCATACCAGTACATGAGGACTTCCAATATTTATTTGCTTTTACCTGGAAAAATAGACAGTGGACCTGGACTAGACTCCCACAGGGATTTGTAGACAGTCCTACATTATTTTCCCAAATTTTACAGCAGGACCTGGCCTCTATTACCTTTAAGGGCTCCATACTAGTACAATATGTTGATGACTTACTTTTGGCCTCTCCTAATGCTGAAATTTGTCAGGAAGATAGCCGTCACTTACTGCTGGAGCTGCACAAGAGAGGACACAAGGTTTCCAAGACAAAGGTACAATGGTGTTTGCCCCAGGTAGAATATTTAGGATGTATTTTGGCTGCTGGAACTCGCTCTGTCTCTTCTAAGAGAGTCCAGGCCATTCAACAACTCTCTGCCCCCACTACTAAGAAGCAGTTGAGAGCCATTCTGGGAGCAGCCGGGTACTGTAGACAATGGATACCCTCTTTTGGTGAAATTACTAAACCCCTCATAGCTCTTACAAAAAGTTCTGTTCCAGACATTTTACAGTTGGATCCCCAGCATCTCTCAGCCATAAAAGAATTAAAACGGGCCTTGTTATCAGCACCTGCCCTAGGACTACCAGATTATAGTAAGCCTTTCACTCTCTTTGTGCATGAACAAAGGGGGGTGGCTTCTGGAGTTCTGACTCAATCACTGGGGCCTAACCAACGCCCTATAGCCTACTATTCAACTCAGCTGGACCCTGTAGCGGCTGGAGTGCCACCTTGCCTTAGGGCAGTGGCGGCCACAGCCCTTTTGGTAGAAAAAGCCTCTGATTTGATCCTAGGTAATCCTCTAACAGTGCAATGCCCTCACGAAGTAGGGGCTCTCTTACTACGTCACAGGACACAAGCCTTTTCTGATCAAAGGCTGGCTAAGTATGAAATAACCCTGTTAGGTAATGAGAATATCACTTTAAAATGCTGCACAGTTCTCAATCCAGCAACGCTACTCCCTAACTTACCATTCTCGGTGGAACCATTGCACAACTGTGCTTCTTTAGTTGATATAGCTGAAAAACCCCGTGATGATCTTTTTGATACACCTTTAGAAAATCCTGATCTTGTCCTCTATACAGATGGTTCCTCATTTATGAGAGAGGGAACCCGTTTTACTGGAGCTGCTGTAGTTTCTGATTATGACACCCTCTGGGCAGCTTCTCTGCCTTCCCATTTTAGTGCACAGGCTGCTGAACTTGTGGCTCTTACACAGGCCTGTAATATAGCCAAAGATAAGAGTGCCACCATTTTTACTGACTCGAAATATGGCTTTGGCATATGCCACTTTATTGGTATGATTTGGCATCAACGAGGCTTCCTAACATCCTCAGGCAAGGCTATTGCCAATGGGGACCTTATCAAGGACCTCTTAGATGCCCTGAAACTGCCTTCTTCCCTAGCCGTTGTACATTGTCCTGCCCACACAGGGAATAGTGATCCTGTTTCAAAGGGAAATGCACGAGCTGATTCTGCAGCCAAGCTTGCTGCATTAGAAGCTCCTGAACATATATTTAACCTTTCACCTTCTGAGGATATTCCTTCCAACCTAACCTATGACGATTCTGAAGTAGAAAAGTGGAAAAAGAAATTTAAGGCGAAACAGATCAATGGCATCTGGGTGTCTCCGGAAGGTAAGCCACTTCTTCCCCGGAAATTCTACCACCAGGTATGCCTCTCTGTTCACAGAAAAGGCCATTTTGGTACACAAGGCATCATAGACTCTATTAAGAGAACCTGGATAGCACCAGGTGTGACTAATACAGCATCTCGAATCTGCTCGGGCTGCTCCACATGTCAATCTTATAATCAGTATGCTTTTAAGGCCAAAGCTTATGGAGGGCGTCCTCTAGCATACACACCTTTTGAGCACTTACAAATTGATTATATTACTATGCCAAAAGCAGGACATTATAAATTTTGCCTTGTTATAGTTGATCAGCTCACTCGGTGGGTGGAGGCCTTTCCCAGCCCCCAAGCCCCAGCTGCCTTTGTTGCCAAAATTCTTCTTAAAGAGATAGTACCTCGTTTTGGCCCACCAGCCCGCATCGATTCTGACAAAGGCACACATTTCACTGATTTGATTTTATCCCAAATCTACTCTTTCTTGGGAGTGACTCCAAAATTCCACACGCCCTACCATCCACAAAGTTCAGGTCAAGTTGAACGTATGAATAAAGAGCTTAAAAGTATGATTGGCAAATTATGTACTGAAACCCATTTGAAATGGCCTGATGTTCTACCATTGGCATTATTCTATCTACGCAGGAGACCAAGAGGAGAACTTCATATATCTCCTTATGAAATGCTTTTTGGTCACCCTCCTATCCAAGCTAAAACTTTTTCCCCAGTTTATACATCACTGGTGGGAGGTGATACTTCTGTTGCCTCCTATATACAGGAATTACAGACCAGGCTATGTGAACTCCATGAGGCAGGAGCTGTGGTCCAGGCAGGCCCATTAGACTTTTCATTGTACAGCCTCAACCCAGGAGATAAAATATATGTAAAGAATTTTCAGAGAACCAGTGGAACCCAACCTGCCTGGGAAGGACCTTTTCAGGTATTATTGACAACTCCTACTGCCATTAAAATTGGTGAAAAAGACTCATGGATTCATTGCTCTCATGTAAAGCCTGCACCATTCATAGCTGAAGAGATTTCAGATAGACCTGAGGTAGATGCTAAAGAGCTAAAAACCCTAACGATAGCAACTGTTAAAGAGCAAAGAGAGTCCAGAGGAAATAGGCAGTTCCCATTTGATAATCCCACTGATCAGTTAAATGCTTTGGGACTCAGTCTTCGTAAAGTATCAGGAGATGGAAATTGCCTGTTTAGGGCTTTAGCAGACCAGCTAGAAGGTCACTGTAGGAAACATCTCAGACATAGACAAGAAGCTGCTTCTTATATGATTAACCATAGACAAGAGTTTGAGTCTTTTAGAGTAAATGACTCCCCTTTTGAAGAATATGTTGACGAATTAAAGAAATTTGGAAAGTGGGGAGGAAATGATACAATTGTAGCATTTGCTAAGCAGCATCAGCTGAATGTGGTGGTTCATCAGTTAAATCAGCCCTTATTGAAAATCAGTGGCACAGACAAAACTGATGCTAGAGAACTCCACATTTTCTACCATAAAGAACATTATGACAGCATTAGAAAGATCAATGACAATTCAGAAACCCCTGCCACTTTGGCATGCAGAGAATTGGGGAACCAGTTAAAACAATGTGGCATACCCCAAACTCTAGCAGCTTAAATACCTTAAAATTTAACAAGCATTTCCTTCTACAGGCAAAAGCACTGAAGCACATGGCCTAGTTTTCTGGCCCACCTCAATTTCTCCCACCCTTTCCCTACCCTATACCTATTTTTTTTTAATCCTTTTTGTTTTTGTTTTGTTTTGACTATTGAAAGGCACTGAAAAGACCTGGAATTCACCACACCTTTAAGTTCTTTAAGAGCACAAAAGGGTGCTTAGCAAATCTTTTGCTTTTTATTTTTGGTTTTGCTTTGTTTTTTTGACTTTTGTTTCTTTTGCTTTTCTTTAAAACTAAAGTGACTTTTCAAAGACATTTTAAGTATATGCTGTGGGTGAGGCCATTGGGCCTCAGAAGCTACCAGAATTCTTTTTTTTTTTACTCTTTCTTTTTGAGAGAGGGTTATTGAACCCTATTGCTTGATACCTCACTGAAAACATTGAATATTGAATCTTGCTAATTGAAATCTTACTTCTTTTTGATAAATTAATCACCACTTTAAGTATCTGCTACTGTTATACTAGAGAATTCATGTATAAGATGATGTGGTCTACTTGCTAAAAGAAGATTATGTGATAATGTCTAAAAGAAGATTATGTAACAATGTCTAAAAGAAGATTATGTAACAATGTCTAATATAATCAGCTATTTATATTCGTTTATTATTTATGTCATTATACTCTGGGTATGGTTTGGAATTATTGTATATATCACTAATATGTTCTCAGTTATGCAGCATAGCACGAATTTTTACCATCATACTGTCTTTGGTGAAATTAATATGAGATTTTGGAAGTATGGAAATTTATCATTTCGGAGACGAACGTGCTGTGAACTCTGATGCAGGTCCTGGAGAGAATATATGTGCAACAAAAGGAGAGACAGGTATACGTAAATCTATGGTTTGCTTATGATGGTGACTATGTAAAGCACAATTACTAGGCACAGGCCAGTATTCATCCTCTCTCCCTTCTAATTTAACCTAATTTAACTGAACTTATTTATCTTTTTATCTCAGTTGAACTCAACTGTGGCCTAGCACAATCACTGGCTGTCTCAGAACCATGAGATATGGTATGATAACCTTTCCATAACATTTTCAGGTGTCATGAACACATACTAAAGTTGGCTTTGATCCAGACACATGGTGGTAAAAAGTGTTACAGATTGCATAACTACCTCAACCCTCTATTAGAAGTCTAAGGATATAAAGGAGGGAATGTAATGGAATTTATTAATTTGAATTGCTGTATTTTTACTAAACCTTAGCATAGCATTGTCAATGATCAAACAGTTAAAGAAGAGAATCCAGCTTTCCAGATCAGAGTCCAGAATCCAGTTTTTCCAGACCAGAATCCAGACCAGAGTCCAGAATCCAGTTTCCTCCTGATGACATCTTACCACTTCAAGAAGACAAGAGAACTCAGTAAAAACTAACAAAACATATAAAGTCTCTATCTCCTTTCTGTTATAATATACACTATCTGTAACATGTACTCTCTGCAGAGGCTCTCCCTTTGCAAGACTAATGTCAAAGTGTCGTTTCATGAGGACAAAAAAAATCGCCCCTCTGGACAAAACTTTTCTCTCTTCCTTTTCTATATTTTTGTTCACATATTATTAGTTAGCAATAGTTATTATATTCTTTTTACTGTTCCGTCAAGGAAACATTTTGTTTCTTGAGGAACAAAAGGGGGGAATGTGCTAAAAAGTTTTAACAGTCGGTTAGATAATGGAGAGACACCAGTTTTCTTTTAGGACCACCCTTTTGGGGAGGAGACCAACAGCATGAGCTACGCACACCAGTCCGCCTGCGACGCAGGCCAGATTGCCTGCTGAGCACTCGAATTCCGGGGTGCGAGCTTAAAAGGCAAGGAGAGAACGGAAGTGGGGCCTTTTTCCTGCTCCGCTGGTCTCCTGGCTGTGCTGCACAGACAGATGCGGACTGGAGTTTGACTCGGCCTGGCTCTCGGTTAACAGCACGGGCTTGACTCGGTCTCTCTCCCCAAAGGTGGCCTTCCGCTTTTGGTGAGTTTTATACGGAATATAGACTAAGCCTAGACTTAAGACGATTTGTATTGTATTTCTACTTTCCTATCCTTCTAATCAACATCACCTTGTGACTACCATACAATAAAAGGTCTATCTAGAAAACCAGAAGCTTCTTCCATTTACTAGTCTGGGAGATAAATTAAGGGAAAGGTTAAGTAGGGTATATTTATGATCTAATATCCAATTTTAATCTCACACTGGTAAATATTTAACAAAGGGCTGTCCAAAAAAAAGTACACATATGAACATACATGTGTGCATGAATGCATGTTTATTATAAAGTTTATTGATGAAAAAGTTATGTAGCACATGATTTACAAAAAATAATAAAATACGTAACACTATTATAAATTCAAGGCAGCTAATTGATTCTCACAGAATACTTTGGTTGATTTTTGCCACATTGATGTATGCATAGCCAACCTATGGTCATAATTAAGCCGTAATTGGACAAATGGAGTTCCATGCCAAACTGCTAACTTTTCCCAATAAATTTATTGTATTTAATGAATATAATTTGTACAAGGGTGAGAAATAGTTTAACTATAGATTACATATCAGATTTAAACAGAAACCCCTTTGTACTTCATAGCTGATTATGATGAGGCTAAGGAGTTTTTGTTTCCACTTTATTATCTATAAAATCCTTCATCATTCAAATAAATTTCAAGTTTTAAAATTTCACTTAAATGACACATCAGCAATCCATGGTGGAGTCTGTTCTCCATATGCCAAATAGATGGTTTTAAGAAATGGAAATAATTAAAAATGTTTCCATCATGCTCTCTGCCCAATTAAAGACCTAAATTTGTGGATTGAATTATATCTTCTAGTAAAATACATCTTCTGGGGAAGAGCATTACCTTTATTAATCCTTAAGAAATGGAATGTCTTTAAACTTCTGACTTAATCAAATCTTTGACTTGAGACTTATTTTTCCAATGCAAATCTTTAAATTTTTCAAAGCCCTTATGATAACATTTGCTTAATTTTTATACTTTCTGAACATAAGTTGGTCTTAATTTTCATTACTTTCAACTTCATTGCAGTTCTTTTTTCACTTAATAGCATTTTATTTTTCCCAATTACATGAAAAGATAGTTTTTCACTATCATTTTTGTAAGATTTTGAGTTTCAATTTTTTCTCCTTCCCTCCCTTCTCTCCCCCGTCCCTGAGACTACAACCAATCTCATATAGGTTATATATGTATAATCTTGTTAAACATATTTCCACATTAGTCATGTTGTGAAAGAAGAATCAGAACAAGAAGGAAAAACCACAAGAAAGAAAACCAAAACCAAAAAAACAAAAAGTGAAAGTAGTCTGCTTAGATCTGCATTCAGACCCTCTAGTTCTTTTTCTGGATGTGGATAGCATTTTCCATCATGAGTCTTTTGGCATTGTCTTGAATATTTTTGAGAAGAGCTAAGTCTATCACAGTTGATCATCACACAATGTTGTTGATACTGTGTACAATGTTCTGGTTCTGCTCACTTGATTCAGCATCAATTCATGTCTTTTCAGCTTTTTCTAAAATCCATCTGCTCATTTCTTTTTGTTTGTTTGTTTTTTGGGTTTTTTTTTGTGGGGGGGGGGCAATGAGGGTTAAGTGACTTGCCCAGGGTCACAAAGCTAGTAAGTGTCAGAGCACCGGCCCTGGAGTCAGGAGTACCTGAGTTCAAATCCAGCCTCTATCTACTGTGCCACCTAGCTGCCCCCTGCTCATCATTTCTTATAACACAACAGTATTCCAAGTAATGAAAATTCTTTAAGAATGTCAATCATTAAAGCAAGATCTTGCAGAAAATTAATTTGGCTTACCTCTTTGCCAAACCAGAATAAGAATGATAAAAAATGTACATACAGTGTAGACTACATGGGTCCTACAGCAGAAGCAACTCACAAACTGCATACCACCTGTCTTGGTCCCAGTACTTGATCAATTTTAATAATTTCAATTTCAAATTCTTTAGCTACAGTTTCTAGCTTGTGTAATTTTTATTAGATCCAGAAGCATTTACAATAATTGACTTGGTGATTCAATATCTGAAATGAAACAAGTGATCATTGAAATCAATCATTTAAACAATGATGATTTTAGGAGTATTTCCTGAGGACTTCGTAGTTACTCCAGACTTTCTTCCTAGCACTGTATTAGCACCATCAGAACAAAATGCAATTAAGTTTGCTTTCAAATAGTAAAGAGCCATAATCATTCAAAGAAGACAATAATACGTTGAAGATATGCTTTCTTGTGGTTGACACCAATTCTTTGAAAGCAAGAAGTAATATTCCTACTGCAGAAGCTAATTGAACTGTGTGCACTGGAGAGAAATCAGTATAGATGCCTCATCAATTAGGATAGAGATTTTAGCATTGTTTCTGTCATATTCTTAAACATCTTCATCTCAATTTCATTTGTGAATATCCTGCTATTTTTGTTGCAAGGTATTGTACATGTAAGCAATTACAACTGTGGCAAGTAAAATTATATATGGTCGCCCTATAATTGTCCCGAGTGTTAGGGAATTTAGCTGGGATTTATAATTTATGTGTTACTTAGAAATTAGAGGCTACTGTACCAGTTTGGGAGCATTAAGCATTTATTAAGGAATATTAAATATTAGTAAAGAAATAGAACACATGGCTCAGAAAATTAAGCCCTATACCATATAAGGAATTAATTGTGATTTGGGTTTTTTATAACCCTATCTTTGCTTCATTATGGTTAGACTGAAAAGATATAATTTTGAAAAGCCTAAGAGAAGATATGTATGTACTTTGAGAGATAATTGAACAAATAAGAGGAACTCTGGCCACAGGGAACATTTATTGAGTCAAAGTATCAAATTAAGTACCTAAGCCCCATTTGGGAGTTCCCCCATGCCCACATGGGCCTGGCCAGATTACAATGGGGATAGCTCATGTGGGTGTGCTGAACCAATTGGAGACTCTGCATGGCTAAGAACCTCCCCTTCCTGTGAGAGAGGCAGGAAGAGGAGAGTTTTCTGAGAGAAATGGGGAAGAAAGGTAGGGAGAGAGAGGAGCTTGCTGGTGTTTGACCTTCGGACCAAAACAAAAGAGACTGCACAGCTAATTCTCCTTAGAGCTACAGATTTTGGGTGGTGGTAAGTTTGTGTTTTTGAGGCAAAGCTCGTTCTTTGGAGCTAGTTGGGCTGGAGGTAGGTTTGGGGTACCTGGGGTCTTTTTACCCCAGAGATTTAGATTCTGATCATCTGGGAAGCAGGTCATTTCCTTCTCCTATTCCCTCTCTCATTGTCCCTAGCTCTATTAACCTCACTTGTGTTTTGAACTTGTTCCCATTAATAAAACCTCTTTTGTTTTTGAAAGAGGCTGTTAATTTCCTTTCTTACCCCAATACTATGGGGAGCTGCCCAATTAACTCTTCCCATACTAAATCTGGCCCTACAGATTGGCAAGCCAGCTAGGAGTTAACTAACCTGGTGAATCTCTTTAACCACCTCTTCCCCCCCCCCCCACTGCCTCCCTCACTTTTTTTCCCCCAAATTCCATTTTATTTTATTAAATTTTTTTTTTTAAGTGAGGCAATTGGGGCTAAGTGACTTGCCGAGGGTCACACAGTTAGTAGGTGTTAAGTGTCTGAGGCCGGATTTGAACTCAGGTCCTCCTGACTCCAGGGCCGGTGCTCTATCCACTGCGCCACCTAGCTGCCCCACTCCCTCACTTTTAATAGCCTCTGAAAGTCTCTAACATTTTTCTTGATGGTTAGAGAAAAAAACAGTCCATTTTAAACTGCACCATTATTGAATATTTTGCTTTACCCTTGTTTTTTCTTATTGGAATATTTTGGGACCATGTAATGTCCCAGCTCAGGCGAGTCATTTACTCAGTGTTTCATCATAGTTTTATGGGTTTCTTCCTCATCCACACAGAAATTTTTGGAATAATGTTATGGGAGAACCTGTCTTCCTCACTGAGCACATGTCTAATATTACTAGAAGCATTGTAACTAAATTTGAGCCTTATTACAGTAGTATAATCATAGCTCAAATGACTATGATTTTTATTCTCTCTGTTGTCAATGTTGTGATATGCATTTTCTAATAAAAATCTGGAAAGAGAGAAAAGAGCGTGACCATAGTAGGCCATGTGTTCAGAGAGAAGCTAAGATAGCTCCCTCTACTGGAGATGACCTGAGTTCAGAAACAGATCTTGACTTTTCTTTAGAATCAGATCAGCAGAAACTGCTCCCTCGGCAGAATGTTACAGAGCATACCTGCAGAGGAGTGCAACTTAAAAGATATACTCTATTTAGCCCAAAGGATTTGAGTGCATGGAAGAAAATTATACCTAGATTTGATCAGAGTCTGAAGTCAGTAATTTCACAGTTAAGGTCTATATTTAATACACATCAACCCACTTGGGCCAATGTCACTTGTCTTATGGAAATTATGCTATCCCCGAATGAGATTATAGATATTGTCACAGCAGGAAATTCCTTAGTAGCCTCAGGTCCAAGCAGCAACAGAATGGTCTCTCCAGGAACCAAATTGGAATTAATGATGCCCCACGATTCCAAGAATTAAAAAAATGCTAGGACATAGACCAGTTTCTTCCTCTCTTCCTCAAGAAATGGCCTGGTTTCACAGTAGCTCCAACACATGCACCTACCTGGTTTAACTTGGCTTTTTCACTCAGATGGATGGATTCTGACCATTCCACCAGATTGAGGCCTAGCACAATTACTGGATGTCTATAGAACCATGAGATATGGTATGGTAACCTTCACATAACATTCTCAGGTGTCATCATGGACACATTACTAAATTTGGCCTTGATCCAGACACATGGTAGTAAAAAGTGTTATTGATATAATTGCCTCAAGTCTGTATTGCATATGGGTGTACGTATCCTCCACGGGGCGGGGGGGGGGATAATATGCTGTATGTATCAAGTTTAAATTTGTTCTATATGAGTTATATTTTGAAGAACTCTCACTGTTTAATTTGATCACTGACAATGCTATACTAAAGATTAGTGGAAATTCAGCAGTTCAACAGCTAAAGAAATAAAAGTATCCAGAAACAACCAGAATCCAGTCCCCCTGATGGCATCTTAACACTCAAAGACAAGATTTCAAGGACTTTAAATGAACATTTTTGTTTTTTTCCTTCTGTTACTATATCCATCATCTGTAGTATGTATTTTCTGCAGAGGCCTTTCCCCTGTAGACACCGTCAAAGCACGAGTCCATGAGGGACTGCCCCTCTAGACAAAATTTTCCCTTTCTCCTTTTCCTATATTGTTATTAGTATATTGTTTGTTAGCATAGGTTATGATATTCTGTTATTTTTTACTGTTTCATCAAGGAAACACCCCATGTTTCTTGACGAAACAAAGGGGGGGAATGTAAAACTTAATTGTGATTTGAGGTTTCTTTGACCCCATCTTTGGCTAAAATTAGAAGTCCTGGCCAGTCTTAGACACCACCACCTCCACACTGGTGGAGTGCTCCACCCACTGATGCCCACATGAGCCTGGCCAAATTATGATTGGAAGCCTGGTGAGGGTAGTCAGGTGACCTTTGGCACATGGAAGCTGGGGAGGGCTGCCAGACAATTAGCTTGGGGCTGTGTGTGGATGACTTGGGGTTTCCTGGGAAGGAAAAGAGAGGAGATTCTTTTTGGCATGAGCAGTGGAGGGAGCATGATGCTGGAGCACTATGCACTGGGTTCTTTGAAATTCCTGCTTTCTGGGTGGTGGTAAGTTGTGGATTTTAACTTTTTCCTTCCCCTATTCCCTTTTTTCTTTATCCCTAGTTCTATTAACCTTATTTTTGTTTTAAATTTGTTCCCATTAATAAACCCTGTTTTGTTTTTTAAAGAGGCTGTTAATCTCCTTCCTTACCCCAATATTATGGTGAGCCACCTAATTAACACTCCCCAATGAAAATTTGGTCTCTACACTGGTCAACCCCTTCACTTAACAGATAAGGAAAGCGAGGCCCACAGAGGCAACCTCACACAGGATGGAGTCAGAGGACATTTAAAAATTATAGTTGCTTCCATTGTTAATGAATTGCCAGGGGCCTCCAAGTGATTAGGTGACTTGCCCAGGGTCAAACATCAATGTCTGAGAAACGACCTAAAACCAGATATTCCTGACTCCAAGTCCAGCCTCTCATAGGATGGAACAAGGTCCTTCTACATTTTTAGCCCTCATAGGAACAGCCAGTGAAAGGAGTAATTACCATCTATCTTTCAGTGGGAATATTTGGGGTGGCAGGCAATAGCAAAAATGGCTGATGTGAAAAGTTTGGCAGGAACAAAGACCAGCTATTTGAGTGAAAGAACACTTGGTGGTCAAGGGAACATGAGGTGTCCTCCATTAGGGGGAGAAGAGGACAGGTAATTCCAGACAATGCCAAAAGGTCATATTGGGTCATCTTCCCTGTCATCAAGGTCTACACCAAACTTTGGAAGGAAATTGGTCTTCACCCGATATATTCTCCAGTGACCCCTTCCTGGAGGCATCACTTTTCTCCAAATATGCTCCACATTGCCAAGTGTTCATCCTGGAGTTGAGGAAACTCAGGTGTGATAGGAACCACATTTTCAAGAATATGAATGGCCATAGCAAAGAAGGGAGATTGGACAGATTCTACCTGGCACTGGAGGGCAGAAGCTGGAGCAAAGAGGGACAAATTTCAAACAAGTGTTAGAAGAAATTTCCCCAATAATTAAGACAGTTCAAAACTGCAATAGGTTGCCTTAAGAGATAATACATAGAACTACAGCCTCTCAGACTCCGAGGTCCTTACATATGCTATCTCATCCAATATCTTCCTAAATAAGTTTTATTCTTTATTACATATTTAAAAGTTTATCCAGGCATTGTCTCAAGATTGGCAAGGAGATAAAATGACCACCTCCCAAGGCAGACAGAGCACTTTGGGACAGCTCACATAATGAAGAAACTTCCTGACATGAAGCCTAAATCAGCCTTACTGTATGTATTTATCTTAGCTCTTAGAAGCAAGGCATGGTAGTTTATTCAATAGAGGAGTTATGTAGACTGGTAGGTTAAGAATAACCTGCAGTGGGGAGTGATTTCTAGTAGGAAGATCAATACAGTGTAGTTTGAAATATTTCAAGTTCTAGAGGTCCTAGACTGGGTTGATGGCTAGATGAGTGGAGAAGAAAGGATGCATATGAAAGATGTAAAGGCAGAAATTACAAGATTTGACAACTGAATGGGTCTGTGGGTTGAGAATGATGTGACCTGCACCTCAAGGCCATTTGCATGGAACTCTCCTCATTGGTGGAAACTATGTAATGCTCTGTGCCTCCATGAGAGGCAGGATTGACCAAAGATTGGGAAAAAAAGAGGTTCTAGTCTCCTGTCTTCTAGCTTTGAGAGAAGATATAGTTCTAGACTCTTCAGGTTTCAAAGGAGGAAAAAGACTGGGAAAAAAGCTAAGATGTAGAGCATGTAGAAACTATAGCTCTGGACATGAAGAAACTAAAGCATCCTGATCGAGCTTTAGGAAACTTGGGAAGGGCTAGGAAAGGAGGTCATCACAGTCCCCTAAGGACAATCACATGGATATTAATTCCTTATGGATATATTTCACTTGGACTTATAGTGGCTCAAGTAGATGTGATAGTAAAAATAAAAAATGTGGTCTGTTATGCTGACCTGCACATGGGGCCTCAATTTATTATACTTTTCTAATCCTTTTATCACACATTTGGATAAAATACCCCTAAAGTCTATGAAAAGGTTTGGACTTGGTGGTTTTAGTAAAACAACCCCACCCCCAATTATTCATAACTGAGATACAACAAGAAAAGCTTGAAGTTTACCAAGGAAATTGATAGTTTCATGAGAAGACACTGTGGTTCTGTTGTGTCCAGACTCTCCAACACTCATTGGAGTGTCATCATTGACTGGAACTAATTTTAGGTTTTCCCCCCCAAATTCTAGCAATAAACTGGGACCCCACATCTGCCCTGCTTGATCACCTATGTAACCTGTATGGAACACCAAAGGAGCCCTAAGTGATTCACCCTCTGAGCTGGGCCCTGGCGTATTTGACTTTGGAGACTCCGTAGTACCACAAGAACCAAAAGATTAATTGAGACCAGAACCCAGAAAAAGGACAGGTATGTTTTCAATGCATGAGTGCTATGTACTAGTGATTCAACCCATAGAATTTACCTCAGTAACCTCCAGTTTAGAGAAAGATCCATGAATATTCCTCTGTTGAGGATAGATGTTCTCAGGAATTCTCAAAGAAATACTAATGGCATCATCACAAAATCCAGGAGCTTTTATGTATTACTCACAGTGGTGTTGCCTAAGAAAAAAATGGAAATATGAATGTGCACAGATTACTGGTCTTGAACAAAAATAACTAAAGTAGATCAGTGCACCAAGCCATGGGTACAGGATGCTCTGGCACTTGTGAAGTGGATACTATCAGATCACTATGTCTAAGGAATACAAGGAAGAACCTGCTTTTATCTGTCCAGTTGGATTTAAAAAATTTGAGCCATTGCCTTCAGGTGTCTTTGAAGCACCAGTCATTTTCCAAAGGCTGATAGAAGAGTAGTTGGGCATATGAAGTATCTGAAAGTGTTAGTATGCCTGGTTGGTATCAATGTCTTTGGTAAAATATTAGAGTCACAAGCAGAGATCCATGGGGGAAAGCTGGGCTGAAGCTGACAAATGTCAATTTTTCAGAGCTTCTGGTATGTACTGTGAGCCACATCATTTCTCCAAGGTGTGAAGCAGTGACCAGAAATAGAAACATTTCAAATGGCCACGCCCACAAAAATCTCAGGAATCTAGGAACTTTTGGAGATAGATGGACAAAGGTAAAAAAACCTTCAATAACTTAACTGCCTTACCTGTGAATTGGTATTGGCCTATGTAGACACAAGCAAATCTTTTGTTCTCCACACCAATGGCAGCCTTAAGAATTTGGCACTTACTATGCCAAAAGAGATGGTCACCAGAGGCCAGTTGCATTCCATAGGAGAAGCTTAACTGATAGTGTCTCACTACAGTGTTTATAAGCTTGAGTTCTTGGCTATGAAGTGGGCCATCACTGACATGTTCAAAGATTATGTATATGGAACAAAACTCCAAGTTTTCAAGTTGGACTGGGAATAATCCATTGACATATCTTGCCAAGTACCAAGTTGGATACTGCTTGATGATGGACATTTCAGGAAATTATCAAAGAGAACTGCCCCCAAGGTCTTAGAACCAGAATAAAAAAAAGTCATCAAAAGAATCTGCTGATCACTTCCTGAAAGAGATCCTAAAATGAAAACTCCAATGAATATTGTAGCTAAATTCCAGAATTATCAGGTAAAGAAGAAAATACTGAAAGCAGCCAAAAACAAACAATTTAAATATCAAGAAGACACAGTAGTGTGGGGACCAATTTTTAATTGGTGAGTGCTAGCTAAGCGGCTCGCCGCAATATTGGGGCAAGGAAGGAGACCGGCAGCCTCCCTCAAAACAGAACAAGATTTATTTTAACAAGAACGAACTTAAAACAAACAAACAAACAAACATGATCAGTAGGATCAAGGGAAAGGAAATAAAATGGGGAAAGGGAAATTATAATACCTGAAAAAATACCACTGCCCAGGAATCAGTTGAAAATATGCAGCAGAACGCCTGTCACTTTCCAGCTTCCGTCTAGAATGCCCAATTCCCCTTCCCCAAACCTAGAAACACCCCACACAGCCCCAGCCAATGGGATGGCCGCTCTGACAGTCACCTGACTGCCCTCACTAGGCTTCCAATCATTATCATTTTGCCAGGCCCACGTAGGCCTTGGTGAGTGGTGATGATGTGAGGTGTCAGAGCCCTGGCAATGGCTACAACCAGTGGGTGGAGCACCATACAGTTTGCAGAGCCCCAGGCCAATGTGCACAGAGGCATAAAAACCTCAAATAATTAATTCTTTACAGGAGGGATTCCATAGGACCTGGCAGCTTCAACATTAAAGGGCCACAGGTCTTGGGATATGATATTCCAAAAGGCAAAGGAGCTGGGATTGCAACTAAGAATCAACTACACAACAAAATTGAGCATAATCTGTCAGGAGAAAAGATGAACATTCAATGAAATAGACTTTAAAACATTCCTGATGAATAAACCAGTACTGAACAGAAGATTCAGTCTTCAAATATAAGACTCAGGAGAAGCATAAAAAGGTAAAAATGGGAAAAAACAAAATGGTTAAGATGTTTATATCCCTACATGGAAAGATGATACTTGTAACTCTTGAGAACTATATCTCTATTAGGGGAGATAGGAATATACATAGAGGGTATGGGTGTAAGTTGATTTTGATGTGATATAAAAGAAAATCCTTAAGGGGTGAAAGAAAGGATTCTACTGGGAGAAGAGGAAAGGGGAGGCAGAATGGGGTAAAAAAATAGAATGTAATAAAGGCCCTGAATAATCAGTGGTGGGGGTGGGGCAGGGAGAAATCACTCACAGGCACTGGCAGCTTGTCTATCTTGCTCTTTAGATTTGTCATTTAACATTGAGGACTAGGCCACCTGTTTTTGCTCAAACACTTGAATAAATTTACAGAACACATGAACTTGGGAGGAATGTCAAACATGATGCCCAGGGCAGAATCCCAGTCCATACCAAAAAATCTGCATGACCATCTATGCTTTTCACAATCATTCTGGAAAGGCACTAAGTCCAAAGCTTTGGGATGCAGGCTCTGAATATTTTTCAAAGCTATCATTCCCTGAGATCTAAGGGAAGCAGCAGTAGATGACTTTTGGTTTGCCTTTTTTTTAGCAGGTAAAGGTCATGGGATCATTAATTTAGAGCTAGAAGGGACCTCAGACCAACAGATCCAATTCCTTCAATGTTATTTCTCATTGGGTCTCCATTTCCCCCTTTGGAGTTTGTCCAAAGTCACACAGCAGAGGTTTGAACTAAGGTGCCCTGACTTGAGGTCTAATACACCTTCTGCTCTTACACACTGCTGCCTTCTGGAACATGGACTTAATGGGTCCTGGTGAAGGTCAGCATGCTTGGTATAACCTTCTAGCTCCAAGTTCTTATAAGCCAGGCTCCAATATCAATCCCCATAAAATAATCCTGAAACTATATGAGGATAAGATCCTTGAGTACATTTTATATCAAAGATGGTGATCTCTGAACTCCATACTCATAGAAACTAGAAAATATTTTAGAATAAACTCAGGAGCCCATAGCATTAGTTTTAGGCTCCCAGGGTTCATCACAATCAAGATTCAGATATTTTAAGATTTGATTGGACAATCTATAAAAAACAGAAAAAAAACACAACCCAAGATCCAATTTTTGTACCTGTCCTTCAGATCTCTAGAGAAGATCAATAGTGAGATATCTTTTGCTCCAAGAGAAAGTGTAGCCAGCCAGGTCTAGATAGAAGTCCTGCCTCTGACATACTAACTGTGTGATCTTGGGCAGGTCACTAGAGATGCCTAGGGTAGTGAGAGATTAAATTGGAGAGAAGGTTCTGGCTTTCAGTGGTAGAGGTCTATTCCTCATACCATTGAAAATACCAAGTTCAAATTCTAACCCCCTTTAAGAACTGGAAAGGGCAGGCGATCCAACGAAAGGATAAGTTCCATGAAAGGATAAGGGTAGGAAAGATAAGTGTGAAACTTGATGCTTGAGAAACACTCAGGATCCTGGGTTCAAACATGAGGGATCTCAACCATTAGTTCAGTAGACACTTTAAACTATAGTAAATATCATGGTGTGTATTTATTGGGTCCTCTCAATTCCTGTGCTGCCAGGTTTCATTAAATTAGGAACCTTGCATGAGGAAACAGTGGGTATGCTGAGTGCTAGGCAATAGACCCAGATGATCCCTAGAACACTCAGGCAGACTGTATCTATGAGAAAAGGAGTCAAGTTAAATGAGTTTGAAAATAATTCATTATAGGAATGTTGTCAAAGACATTCTAGTTTAAAGCATGACATTTGAAGTGCCCACAGCCAGGAGGCTAATGCTGAGGAACTAGAAGAGGCCTGTGATGGTGACAGGCACCAAGGACACCAAGAAGAAACTTGGTGATCTTCTGAAACCTCCTAAACTCCAGATTAGTGGAGAGTTAAAAGCTTGCAGCATGTGTCATGACATCCATAGGAGGAGAATCCAAATGGAAATAGGATGAAGTATTTCAGAGGCTGCCATTTTAATCTGTGATTATAATATGCCTCCATCAATGAGGTGCCAAATCTGACATAAGTCAGTGTGGGCCAGAGTAGTATTAGGGGAGGCAGGCTCACATAGGATACACAAAAGAAACCTACCTAAACAAAGACCCTTTCACTTTAACTCATCTAAACCAGACAGGCTAGTCCCTGCCATTGGTAGAAAAAGGCATTTACCCCTCCACGGGAAGGATAAAGATCATTCCTAGAGCTGGCAGAGTCCATTGCTTTTTGATGGTCTGCCACCATTTAGGTGGATCCCAAGAAGGAGTTCTCACTAGCATGGAGGATCATTTAGTGAGGGGATGGGGACATCCCTCTGTTAGAATAGAATAGGAGCAGTATAAGCCATGGGCTCATGAAACATTTCTAAAGAAGCAGGAAAGTGAGAATTAAAGATCAGTTATTAATTCAGGAGTAACTACTTGGGAAGAAGCTTCAAAGCTGCCATCTCAGATGTTTTGTCCAAACTTTGCCCACGTGGAGTGCTGATAAAAGGTGTGTAACTCTGGGGCAGCTAGGTGGCGCACTGGATAGAGCACCAGCCCTGGATTCAGGAGGACCTGAGTTCAAATCTTGCCTCAGACACTTGACACTTACTAGCTGTGTGACCCTGGGCAAGTCACTTAACCCCAAAAGCCTCACAAAACAAAAACAGAAGGAAAAAATGGTGACATGTAATGAGTTATACACCTTTTGTTTTGTTTTTTGACTTGAAACTTTAGGTAGGGAAGGAGAAGATAAAAATAACAGCAAATAAAGAAAAAAAGATAAAAGCAAGCCTCTGTGCTCCTCCCAAGAACACTAAAGACAAGGGTAGACATAATGATGCAGCAATGCACTATGGCACTGAAGCAGGTAAACAGCTATTTTGTGTCTTTTAAGAGACATACCAGATGGGAAAGGAAATCAAATTTGAAACTTAGTCAAACTCCTGGATTCCCCCTAGAAGAGGAACAAAAAGGGAATATGCCTCACCAGATTAAATACAGGTTATACAAAGGCCCTGGCAATCATGCCATTGACTCCTTACCATTTATTTACCTCTGTATACGGGGCTCCAGCTCCAGCTATCTTCCATGAGGACATTAATTCTGGAATGCATGTGAAATAGACAAATCTACTAATCCCACTACCCAAGCAGGAGATGGGGGAGACTTCCATGGACTTTGTCATCATTTTGTCTTTAACCCACCATTAGCATCTCTAAAATCACCAAACAGTCACCAGGATAATTAAAGTAATTCTTCCATACGAGAAGGAGGGAGAAGGGAAGAAGGGCTGACCACATCCTGTGTCTTTCAAAAGGATTACTCTGCCATATTTTTAAGAAGTGTTTCAATTCCTCCAACATTTTCCACAGCAATGGCACACATAAGCAAGCTATGCTAAGGATCTGAATTATGACTGATCATAGTGCAACTCATAGAAATGCCATCTATAAATAAAATAAATAAAATAAAATATAAATAAAAGATTTCCTCTGTCCTGGTTTCAACATAAGAACTGGGAAAGGATATGGGATATTACTATTAAACCACATGCCATCATTATACTCTCTTGCCTTTTGGCAGGATGAAGAGACCATCTCTGTGCAGAGAAGTTTCCACATAGGAAGCAAAAGGTGAATTGTTCAGAGACAGCTGAACATCTGCTTATCAGTGATGAGCCAAATGAACTGATGAACTGGGAATGGTTAACAGGAACATTAGGTTGGGAAACTGACTGAACCTAACAGACTGTTTTTCAAGAACCAAGCTTAACTTTTGAGACCCACTGAGGGCACATAAAAAAATAAACATTTTAAAAGTAAAAACTGGTACGAGCCAAACTACCAATTGTTCAAAGAATAGAATCATCATAGAGTTCTATCAGAGGCTGAAGGGGAAGGTGAGAAAGGGCAAATAAGTTATTTTTACTATTATAAATGCACAAACACACATGAGAGATGTCTCATGCCTTTTGGTTACTTTGTGTGTGTGTATGTATGTATATACATACACAACATATTTGTGTTTAATGGTAGACATCTCTAGTGCAGGGGGGGGAGAGAGAAAAATTAATGATAATTTTGTTGATTTGAAAGGAATTGCAAGTTGTATATAGTAGATTTAATTTCATAGGCAACCATCTCTTTTGTTACACCATGTTATAGAAATGATTGTTTATTCCATAAATAAAATTTAAAAATAAACAGTTACAAAATTGTCCATAATCTTCTATTTCTCTCCCAATACTCATCCATTTGCATTTCATCTTAGAAAGATTATAACATCACAGGATTATAAACCTAGAGCCTTGATGACCGCACAAGATTTCAATGGGTCGAGTGATAGATTCTGTAGTATTTCTTCATGAGTGCTGATCAAATGTCAGCTTTGTATGTTTGTCCACACCACCTCCTTAAATGTGAAGGGAGAAGGTAGAAGATAGACACAGGAGGTGGGCCATTACCTTCTACTACTTGGTCATTCGAGGCTGAAAGATGAATATCGACCCACTAAGACCACTGGAAAAGCAGAGGATAATACTGTGAGTACAATTGTACCACTGTCCAGCCCTGCTGTTGCTGATAACAAAGTGAACAGGAGTCCACATGTCAACTGACAATTCTCAAAGAGGACATGTATAAATATGACTTCTCCAACCATGACATCACATCACTTAATGCAATCAAGACTGACGCATGGTCAGGGGGGCCTAAGCTCTAGCTGCTCCATAGAGAAGAAGAGTAGAAAATGTCATGTGCTGAGCAAGAAGCCTCACTGATTGAAGCTGCAAAGCCATAACTTTGCATTCTCCCAAACCAGGAGACCAATAACAACTGCAGCCTTGTGCCCTCTCCAGGACACTTTCTAAGGGAGGCTCTAGTCAGTGTGAAACTAACTACCTGGGTCCTTCAGGCAACACCAGGGCCAGATACCTAATATAGGGCTTTGGTAGAGGAACAAAGCCACTAGTGCAGCAGCAGCAGCAAGGCTGGTAAAACAGTTGGAATGGAACAGTTATGCTCACAGTATCACCCTCTGCCTTTTGTAGAGGAACAGGAGCCCCCATGTCACCTGCAGCAACCACAACAGCAAGAGATAGGAAGTCCCCTTTTAAACATGCTTCTGCCTTATTAAAGAGGAAAAAATTATTAGCAAAGAGCAACTTGGAATTCTTAAATAATCTTTATTCTATACCAGTTTATGAATCCTTTCAAGAACATTCAGAGACAACCAATATTAGTGAGAATATAATACAGGTTTCTAACCAAAGAACTAGACAATTAGAACAGGAAAAAAACCCAGGCATTTCTGGCTTCCATTAGCTCAAGAAAATAAACGCACTTAAAAAATTCACCTCCTAGTCAAATTCTCAGGAAGGACATCTCCTGAAGATGACCCCTTTGAACACGATCTATCAACACTAAATGCAATCAAGTCTGACATGGCCAGGGCAAGGTTAATCTAGCTAGAGAGCTGGCCCAAGTACTAGTACCAAGTACTTCCAAGAGAGGAAGAGTGCATCTTTAACTATTGAGACTGCTTGCCCAGCATGGCATTGTCCAAAGCCATCACTTTGCATACTCCCCAACAAGGAGACCAATAGTTCAGCTGCAGACTTGTGTCCTCCCTAAGCTAGTGTATATCTTCCTGGGAAAAGGAAATAGGACATCTTTTGACAATTACAGGGAGCTCCCTCCCTGTCATTGCTGGCAAGATTCTTGAAAGAGTCGTCCTTAAAAAGAGGATCCTTTACCTGAAGGAGAGAACTAATATGGCTTCAGAAAGTGCTAAGGAATGGTCAGTGTGTTTTTTGCTGCCTGATAAGTCCAGGAGAAATGTCAGGAGCAGAACTGAGTTCTGTATACAATATTCATTGATCTAACCAATGCCTTTCATCCTGTCAGCTGTGAGGGCTTGTGGAAAATCACAGCAAAATTTTGTTGCCCAGAGAAGTTCATCAGTATTACGTACCAGTTTCACAATGGCATGTTTGCACAGGTTCTGGTTAATGGACAATGCTTTCATGCTTTCCTAGTCACCAATGGAGTGAAGCAGAACCGTGTGCTTTCACCCATGCTTTTTGGCATGATGTTTTCATCAATGTTGTCAGATGCCTTCAACAGGGACTAAAGTGGCATCAAGGCACTACTTAGAAAACAGAAAGAATCAGAACTGATCTCTCCAATGTTTTGCCAGAGCTTTAGTCAGTGGAGTGCTAATCATGGGAGGCAGATGGCTCATCATAAGAATAAATAACCATCACTGCTCCTCCTTGCCTCCTTTTGGTTTCTAATAATAGAAAAAATGGCAATGACAAGATACAAAGAGCAGACAGAATGCTGCACAAAGCTTAGACCTATACCACAGAAGGAAGAAAAATCACATCCACTTTAGACAGTTGTCTCTGAACAAGCTTAAAGGAAGACGTAAGCTCTTTGCTTAGGACCCATCTATCAGGTTACCCAAGAGCAACAGTTTAATGTGTATGCACACATGCACACAAGTATGCATGCACATTCACCCCAGATCCCTTTGGCAGCGTAGGGACCAATTTTTAATTGGGGAGTGTTAGCTAGGCAGCTTGCTGCAATATTGGGGCAAGGAAGGAGACTGGCAGCTTCCCTCAAAACAGAGCAGGATTTATTTAACAAGAACAAACTTAAAAAAACACAAACAGGATCAGTAGGATCAAGGGAAAGGACATAAAGTGGGGAAAGGGAAATTATACAACCTGAACAACACCACTGCCCAGCAATCAGCTGAGAACACACAGCAACATCCTGTCGCCTTCCAGCTTCAAGTTGGAATGGCAAAAACCCCCTCCCTTCTTCCCAGCAAACCCCAGGCTGACCACACACAGCCCTCAGCCAATTGGCTGGCCTCTCTGACAGTCATGACTGCCCTCACTAGGCTTCCAATCATTATAATTTTGTCAGGCCCATGTAGGCATCAGTGAGTGGTGATGTAAGGTGCCATGGCGACAGCTACAACCAGTGGGTGGAGCACTGTGCGGTTGGCAGAGCCCAGGCCAGTGAGCACACCAAGGTTTTTTTTTTTTAAATTCTAGCCAAAAGATGGGGTCATAAAAACCTCAAATAACAATTAATTCTTTACAGCAGTCTGGCAAAGAATTTCTATAGTTTAAAACAAAGATCCATAGGATTACGAAGGACACCAAGGCTTAGTCGTAATAAAGTGTATTTTCCCATCAAATCCAAGTTCAGATTCCTAGAATCTTTTTATTAGCCCTCGGGGGAAGTCCATGGATCTAAGATCAAGAACCCCAGGAGTAGTAGAAGAATACCTGCCACTGTCTTAAAGTACTTTCCTGTTTCTCTCCTTTAGCTCAGGACACTAGTCATTCCTAGCACTAAAGATGAAGGTCACTTGCTAATTTGGAGAGCAAACTTGAGGGGTTCCTTGCTAGCTTCCTCTTACATATAAGCCAGACCTCACTTTTCTTAATAGAAAGCATGGTATTATCTTCAACCTCAAGATGAGAAAACCAAGGACTTCAAATATAGCTCAATTAAATATTTATATGTAATACAAATCAGCCTGTATTGTTAAATAGTTATTTTCCTATTTACAATAAAATCATATGTTGGCTAAGAAACCAAACAGGAAAGAATGCCAATTATAGATGTGTAAAGAACACTTATAATTGAGTAGTGATTTGAAAAGCCCATCCTAAACACTATAATACTTTGTCTTTATTATACCTTGGACTTGATTTTAAAGTCATGCCATAGGCATGGACTACAAAAGACAGATCAAGATAGGACTACAGTATCTGGTGCCCAAGTGGAAAACTTCCTATTTAAGTTATACCACATTCTGTATCAATTGTTCTTGACATCAGTGTTGGCAGGATCTTTCCGGGACTCAGCTAAAACTCAATGACCTCCAACAAAATATTATCTCTACCCAAACTGAGGTGAGTATGGCTAATAAGTTGGAGTAGGATCAAGATATGTATGTGGCTAACATCCAGTTAGCATTGTTTTTGGTGAAGCTCCTTCAACAGCTTCTTCATCTCAGTATCTTTCTCCCACAAGTTCAAGTTGTCATTTTGACTGGCTAAGATAAAAAACATTTGTCCATTGGTTCAACATGACCTTCAGATTCAAATTCAAAGATCATACTTAAAAACATCAATATATTTCAGGCTTGACAATGCCAAGTAAAAACTATCAAGGAAGATGCAGTCACCATGGATATCAGAAATTATTCTAGAATTCCCATTCAGTAGAGAGGACACATTTGACGGAATTAATACCTATATGATACTGGCCTTAATATACACTTGCCAAGTAGGAAAGTGATCCATTATAATGTAAATACTTTTTATGAGAACCATGGAAGTTTAATTCTTTTTTCATCAAAATGAAGAAAAAAGATTAAGAATGAATGTTAGAGCAGATGAAGATGATATTACAAGCCTCACCAAATTCTTTTGTGGAATCTAGTGGCCATGGAATTCCAATTAGTCGTAAAGCATGGCAAGGAAACAAATTGAATAAAAGTTGTGCCCTATCATTGAGAGGCACCGGAAAAAAAATCAGGGAAGCCCCAAGATAACCAACACTTAAGGTCTTTCTTACATTAGCTGAAAGCAGTATGACCTGGCAGTATTTTTGAAGATCTCTAGGGTGCATTTACTTGAGAAAAACTGACAATCAGAGGACATTTCCCCCCAAAAAAGGTTTTCTCTTCATATTTTAAAATAATGGTTTCACTCAAATCATAGACTTAACAAAAAAGGCAAAGAAGAATGCGGGAGAGGTAGCAGTAGTGCTTCATGCCCCTAACCCATCAAAATATAACCTTTTATGGACAAACCATAGAAGGCAATAAGGGTAGAGTGTCTGCTCTAGGGCTACGATCTTTTTTTCTAACTGAAAATATCCAGTCTGTCTGCCTTAGGTTCATCACAAGAAAGTTAGCTTCGACTTCAAGTTGCAGAGGAAGGACAAAACCCATACCAATATAAGGAGAAGATGACTTCTGGGAAGTCAATATGGTGAAGTAAGCAGGAAATCACTAACTCTCCCATACTTACATGCAAACAACCATAAAATAGCACCCCAAAACCAAATCCTGGTAGGGAAGAACCAACAAAAAGATGAAGCAAAACAATCTTTCAGCCCAAGAAACTTGGAAGGTTGTCAGGAAAGGCCTTTTAACCAGGAGAAAAAAATCTAAGAATCATTGAACTACCTAAAAACCATAATTAAAAGGAAGACCTGGACAGCATCTTTCAAGAAATTATCAAGGAAAATGTCGCTGATATCCTGGAACCAACCAGAGGGCAAAATAGGCTTTGAAAGGATCTACTGCTCACCTCAGAAAAGAGATCCCTAAATAAAAAATCCAAGGAACCTTACAGCCAAATTTCAGAACTATCAGGTCAAGGAAAAATACTTCAAATGGGCAGAAAGAAACAATTAAAAATAAAAAGAGAAGGGGAAGAGGTGCCTACAGATGGCTCAATCATGAGGAAAACCAAAACAAAAGTTTCTCAGGATTGAGCTAGAACACAGTGGATCCTGAGTGCCAACTAATCATGCCAAGTGTGGCAGATAGTACCTAATTGAGTATGATCTTCAAATAAATCTGGGGAAGAAGTGAGCTTCAAAGATGTCCTGAGGAAGTAGGAGCAAGACCAGAAGTAGCTCCCTTTTCCTTCCTTAACAAGGATGTAGTGAAAATAAGTTCTAGGGTCTCAAGACAGTAGGAATAAACTTGTCAACTTGATATAATTGATACTGTCCTGAAAGTCATTCCCTTAATAAGACAGTATGTCAACTTAGCATAAATGGTTCCATTTTAAGTCTCCATTTTGTGATTGAGCTATTTTAAGTTGATTTTCAGTAATGAGGTAAACACTTGTATGCTATGATGTAATAAGCAATATATGCTAATTAATCAAATGGTAAACAGATGTAGACCCTTCAATAAGACAGATCATGAATGAAAAAAATATTTTTAAAAACTTTCAATAATTTTGAAGTAAACTGCCAACAAATGACATGGTAAACAACTTAAGAGGATGCCCAGAGCTAGAAGTATAAAAACCGAAACAGAGACGTACAATGATATACTGGTCAATCACGTTGTGACAACCAATTGAAGGACCACATACATGTGTCATGGAAGCTTTAGATATGCTTAGCACAGTGTCCGACACACCCAGCTCCTTAAATGAAAGGGAAACAGGTAAAATTCCCTAAGGGGGCAGGTTAGAAAGTACGCTAGCGCATCAAGAGGTTATGGCTTTCCCATAAGGGTGGAGGTACTTTTAGAGGGAAGCACAAGACTTCCTTTCACCCTTTTGCCTCCAGAAGGCCCAGCCATAAACCTTTAGAGTTTCCCTGTAAATATAGGCAGAGGCGAATTTAAGATTGACATATGGGGGGGGGCAGGAATCCAATGACTCCCTGAAAGAGGGAACACCAACTCGGGAGCCAATGTCTTTCATGGTGACCTTCCTTCTCATATGGCTACTTCTATACCTGGTTCAGCTTCCTGAAATTTACCCTATGAGAGAGAGAGAGGGAGGAGGGAGGAGGGAGGAGGGGGAGAGAGATAGATATAGAGAGTGAGTGTGTGTGTGTGTGTGCTTGGTTATAGCTATAGCCAAGTCCATGAAAATAGACTCAATTTCTTTCTCTAGTGTTCAAATATTCATGTCAAGTACAGGCTACATCTAAAGATTGCCCCCTCAACACCAAAATGGAGTCAAATCCAAACATCAGAAGCCTTATCAAATTGTTACCTTGATTCCTAAGTCTGCTTTGGCCTATCTTGGCTTAGACTTCAAAGTTGTAAGCTACTTGGATAATATTGTACAAGTAGAGTGAAGTATTATAACAACTTCTCCCCAGGGAGATGCTTTTTCATCACTTCTTGCTTTGGGCAATGTGTATTCCATCTTTAATGTCAGCAACAGATGGGAATAACCTCAAGCTTTCTGAACATCTTCTTTAGCCACTAAGCTCCTAATAAAGTACATCATTCTTGGAGCCATACCCAAAGTGCTCTGGTCACAGTGAAATAACTAATCATTATAGCAAGAGCAAAGGTAATAACAGCTTCCATTTACATAGTGCTAAAAGATTGGCAAAATGCTTAACATGTGTTCTCATTTAGTTCTAGCCTCCCTGAAATATAGCTGCTATTGTTCTTTAACACAGGGAAACCGAGGCTGAAAGATTTTTAGCGACTTGCCCAAGGTCACAGCTAATAGCTATCTGAAATAGGATTTAAATTTATATAAACTACAAATTTAGGTAAAAACAAGACTGTCTAGAAAAGTATAAGAGAATAAAGCAGCACACACTCATTGGAGTTATTTAACAAAGGGGCTCCTGGACAAGTAATCATTGTGTCACCCAAATGAAAATAACCTATCCAGCTACATCCATGAGTTGTGTAGCCCAAAAGGCAATAAACCATTTCCAAGAATTTAGTTTCACAAATCAAGTGACCTACTAAGTATCCTAGAGAACATTGAAGTGACCCTAAATGAATAGATCAAAATAGAAGCCCACTTAAGGAGCTTCACTTCATGAACTCCAGCATACTCACCATTATTATGGACTGTATGCCTTACCAAACATTTCCTCTCCTTTGAAGCACAAAATTCTGATTGCTATGGTCCTTTCTCTTTCCCCCCTCCATTGTGTGTGGGAGTGGGGTGGGGGGTCAAATATTTTATCCAAAGTTTCTAGATACTAGAATAATAAGAAACAAATCAGAAATTGGGAGTAAAAGGAAGTAAAGGATTTTCCTCCAGGTGGGAAAGGGATAATCAAGTACTATATGGTGTCAATCTATGGAGTAGTAGTAGTAGTAGTAGTAGTAGTAGTAGTAGGTGGAGGTGGTGGTGTGGAGTAGTAGTAGTAGTAGTAGTAGTAGTAGTAGTAGTAGTAGTAGTAGTAATCATCATAGCTAGCATTTAGATGGTTCAGTTTATTCTAATAGCCCTGGGTTCCTGTGGCAACCTAAGGGACCATGGGACCTTTTCATCTGCCTTGTAGTTTAAATCTCATCTATAATCTTTCCCATTAGAGACTTCCTTGAGAGCATGGAGTGTCTTACTTGTCCCTTCCAAGCCCCAGCACTCAGCGCAGTGTTGTGCATAAGAAGTGTTTAATGTATGCTTATTCACTCATTCACGAGTAAATTTAGGCACACTTTGACTTGCTTAGGGTCATAGAACTAGTAAGTGTCTGGAACAGGATATGAATTCAAGACCTCTGGACTCTAGCTTTGGTAGCTGACTCCAATAATGTCACTTGTTATCAAAAGTCCTGAGGACCATGTGGAAAAGGCGGATTAGAGAAGTTGGATTATGTGGGAAAATGGTATAGTGTTTTCAAAGATACCAGTTTGTTACCTGATACATAAAGCTGGTTTTCCCACCACTTCCTTTTCATTGGAACAGTATAGCTTAGAATTGTAGGTGACTTCTCCAAGAGAGCAAAAATCATCCATGATACAGTGGGCTATTGACAGACATGATGTGTCTTTAGGCAACAGAGTTTGGCCACACACTTGAAAGAAATGATGGTCCCTACTACCTCACACCTATCATATTGACCAGTATGACAAAAGGAAAATAATAAATGTTGAAGATGTGGGAAAAATTGGAACGGTAAAGTTGTAAATGGATCCAACCATTTTTTTTTGGTGAGACAATTGGGGTTAAGTGACTTGCCCAGGGTCACACAGCTAGTAAGTGTTAAGTGTCTGGGATCCAACCATTTTAGAGAGCAATTTGGAACTATGCACAAAGGATTATGGAGCTGTGCATACTCTTTGACCCAGTAATATCACTACTAGGTCTGTATCCCAAAGATATCATGAGAGAAGAAGACCCATGTGTACAAAAATATTTATAGCAGCTCTCTGTGGTGGCAAAGAATTGGAAATTGAGTGGATGCCCATCAACTGGGGAATGGCTGAACAAGTTGTGGTATATGAATGGAATGGAATTCTATTGTGCTGTAAGAAATGAGCAGGCAGATTTTAGAAAAACCTGGAAAGACTTCACTGGACTGATGCCAAGTGAAGTGAACAGAACCAGGAGAACATTGTACACAGGAGTAGCAACATTGTGCTGTGATTAACTGTCTTGGATCACTGTATTGATGAGAAGAGCTACATCTAAGACAGTTCTAAAGGACTGATGATGGAAAATGTTCTCCACACCCAGAAAAAAGAACTGTGGAATCTGAATGCAGATTGAACCATACTATTTCTACTCATTTTTTTTCTTTTCTGAGATTTTTACCTTTTGTTCCAATTCTTCTTTTACAACATGACTAATGGGGAAACATGTTTTAATGAGATTGTGCATAACCTATATCAAATTTCTTTCTTAGGCAGAGGGGAGGGAAGAGAGGGGAGAAAGATTTGGAACTCAGGATGTTATAAAAACAAATGTTTTAATAGCATTTTTCCAGTTAATTGTAAAGAGGTTTTTAAGATTTGGGGAAAAAGAGACATGATGGTCCTGTAACAAAATTGACAGGTAATATCTATATAGTGTGAGGGAACTATTTGTCCTAAGAATGTTAAGCCCTAGAGGGAAAACTCTAGCTTGTTAGGTAAATCTTATGCATATTTGTGTGTAAACAAGCAAAAATACAGAACTATGTATAGGTTACCATAGGTGCATAAAACTCTCAGGATTTAGAAGTTGAATAGTCAAAACTTCAGGCTTCAGGGCAAAGTGAAGGGACAAGAGTCTTCCAAAGAGTGAAGACTCATTTATCAATTTTTTTTTTTAGTGAGGCGATTGGGGTTAAGTGACTTGCCCAGGGTCACACAGCTAGTAAGTGTTAAGTGTCTGAGGCCAGATTTGAACTCAGGTCCTCCTGACTCCAGGGCCGGTGCTCTATCCACTGCACCACCTAGCTGCCCCTCATTTATCAATTTTAAAAAAGTTTAAGGGACCCAGGAGCCTAGCTCTAAATGGTGCTCACTATAGCCAAGAGCCTTCCAGGAAAACAAGCAAAAAAATTCCAAACACATCCCAATATCTACATTCCCCCATGGAATCACAATGGTAGGCATCATTCAATGAATGATCTCTATCATATAGTCCTGAGAAAGGCCCCTTGTTCCTTTTATTGAAGCTAAAACAACTCGAGTCCTTATCTACCACATTCCATCCATACAGTCTCCATGAAGGCCATTATCCTCACCTCATTCCTACTGAACATTTGGATTCTGATCCTGGAACTTTTCTGGTTTGATAGGCCAGATTTAGCCTGACCTTGCATGCATCTGAGCCTCTCCAGCTTTTCTTGACCATTTCCAGACTATATTAATTCAACCTCCATCACGAACTCTCCCTTATATACACTACTATTTCCCATTAGGACAGAAGTTCCTTGAAAGCAGGGACTGACTTTTTTGACTGAAAGGGAAAGTCAAAATGTTGGGGGAGGGGGAAGGTGGAGAAATTGGGACACTAAATTCATAGTCGATGGAGTTGTGAATTGATACAACCATTTTGCAGAGCTACCTGGAATTGTGCCCAAAGAGTTATTATACTTCCTATACCCTTTGCCCCAGAAGTCCTAAAAGCCTTATTTATGGCCCTGAATAGGAAAGACAGAGAGCAAATCTGAGCTCCAAACATTTTACAGAATCATTTTTCTGACTTGCTTATAATCCTTGATCTATTCTCCTTGGTGTCCTAGTTCATATGATTCGACCATGCCAGTCAACTAACTTCTAACAGGGAGCTCCAGATATGCCCTCTTCTACCTTGTACAAAGTGACCCCTCCCCATACACCCAGGATTCTGAAGACATTGCCACAAGGAGAATGGTCTCTTTGGTAAATAATTATGCCATATTGCAGGAGCTTCCAGTATGAAGACCTGTCCCTCAAAAGAGACAGTACAGTGCATATTCCAATTGGTAGGGAAAGATTGCTTTCCTAGAAGAATTTTGGAAGTCTGGGCAGAGAGCTGACCAGTTCAAAGAGGATGTATACAGTTATCTGGGCAACTAGTCATGGCCAAGTTTCAATATTGACAAAGATAAGAACAGTTGACTGCTGAGGGGGATCCTTTCTTCTATGACGATTTGTACTTGGCAGAGAACAAAATAAATCAACTGCCCAAATATAGCTTGTGGGATGTTCAAGGAACTTTTCCATATCTAGTCACGAAGTCTCTGGTTAACATAAAGTTGTTCAAACTCTAAAGACTAAATCATGCAGTTCCTGCATTCTCTACTCTGCAATATTATGTTGTGATAGAACTAATGATGCACTGATGATCAAAGTCAAGAATTCCCTAATTCTGAACTAGATTTAGAAACACTGAACTATGTAGACCTGTAGATGATGCTGATGACACAGGGTTAAAATGCTAAACAGTTGGGGGCAGCTAGTTGTTGGAGTAGATAAAGCTCCAACCCTGGATTCAGGAGGACCAGGATCCAAATCTGACCTTGGGCACTTGACACTTACTAGCTGTGTGACCCTGGGCAAGTCACTTAACCCTCATTGCCTGGCAAACAAAAACAAAAACAAAATAAAAATAATGAACAGTATATCTTACTTAGCTCCACTTCCACTAGCTGCAGAGGTCCAAGTCAGAAAAATTTAGTTCATAGTCAGATGACTCTAGAAGTAGAGTACCTAAAAAGGCCCCCGACATGAAGACCTTCAACATTCTTATTGTGCCTGTATTTGCCTAGCCCTCCTCCAGGCAGAACTGACCTCAGAATCCAATATGGGATTTTTTAAAAAGTTAGTAAATAGTGTTTTGACAAAGTGGGAGGAAGAGATATAAAGTAAAAGCAAAAACTAATGAAGAATCAAGTGATTATAGAAAAGACAACTCCAGAAAGATGATTTCAAGATTCCTGAAGGTTATTGAGAGTAGTATTCAATGGATACCAGCAAAGTCAATAGTAATTACCTTTAGAAAATAGTCTGTTTCAAGAATAGGGCTCTGATGGGGCAGCTAGGTGGTGCAGTGGATAGAGCACTGGCCCTGGAGTCAGGAGGACCTGAGTTCAAATCCAGCCTCAGACACTTGACACTTACCAGTTGTGTGACCCTGGGCAAGTCACCTAACCCAGAAAGAAAGAAAGAAAGAAAGAAAGAAAGAAAGAAAGAAAGAAAGAAAGAAAGAAAGAAAGAAAGAAAGAAAGAAAGAAAGAAAGAAAGAAAGAAAGAAAGAAAGAAAGAAAGAAAGAAAGAAAGAAAGAAAGAAAGAAAGAAAGAAAGAAAGAAAGAAAGAAAGAAAGAAAGAAAGAAAGAAAGAAAGAAAGAAAGAAAGAAAGAAAGAAAGAAAGAAAGAAAGAAGGAAAGAAGGAAAGAAGGAAAGAAGGAAAGAAGGAAAGAAGGAAAGAAGGAAAGAAGGAAAGAAGGAAAGAAGGAAAGAAGGAAAGAAGGAAAGAAGGAAAGAAGGAAAGAAGGAAAGAAGGAAAGAAGGAAAGAAGGAAAGAAGGAAAGAAGGAAAGAAGGAAAGAAGGAAAGAAGGAAAGAAGGAAAGAAGGAAAATAGGGCTCTGATAATTTAGTTAGGACTAGAAAAGAAGAGTTAGTGATTTCTTCTATGCAATTTCTTTATACTTAGGCAATCTTTGGAGAGCACTACATTTATCTGGAAATTGCTATAGAGTTTCAGGTGACATGCATTGACTCCTTTTACAGAAAGCCAAGTTGTGGAGCCATCTTGTTTAGGGGGCAACATACCTGGAAAAGGCAAGATCCCTGGAACTTTGCTCAAAGCAGCTAGCCTCGACTTTCAAAGGGTTCTGGGATTGTAACCAAAGGCTTCCGATTATCTAAGCAATACTTATTTGTGAATTGGAAATCTATCCTAAAGTCATCCCAGAGGGCATCAGATGAGCTATCCACATGGAGTTACCAGAAGTTTCAGTGAAGGTGAGATTAAAAAGGCTGTTCAATGATCTTAGGTGGAAATTTTCTTTACCTAGCATGTGGTATGGAAAGCCTAGTACTCTTTCATGTTTGACACTGTCCTATTTCCTTAATAGAAGTTCTATTCTCCTGTTCTGGTTCATCATTAGGACCACCACCCGATGGCCTTGTACTTTCCCAGCTGAATCCCCAACTGCCTTTCCCCTAGGCAGTGAATACCTGGTCTCAACTGAATGCTGACCCATCTACCTTACATTTTTCCTGCTACTTCCCCCTAGTATCTCTAGGCCTTTTCATTAGCCTTTAACTGAGCCATTCTTTATGCTTTGTCCACCTCCTGTTAGTCTCTGTGCTCTAAGAGTTTATTCTGCCACTTTGCCATCTGTATTCCTAGTGTATTTCACATAGTAAGCATAATTCAATTTTATCTTGTGGCCAGCCTCAATCTCCACAGAAAAGATGCCATGGCAGAAAGCAAAATGTCTCCTGGTGTTTGCTATATTTTAAGAAATAGATTTCATTATTATTTGTTTAAACTAGGTATCTATAGATACATACTATTACAGATATACATACATATATACACACTATATGATACTACTGTGATACTAGTATGATACTATAGCTACATACATACTATATGTTATGGAGACACCACTAGCTCTGCCCCATGAAAAACCACATGAGAAAATTCCCAAGACCTCAGCTCTCTCTATAATAGAGGTACCCAGAAGGTTAGGTTTTCAGAACATAGCCCTCAAAAGTTTGCAGCAATCCAGGTGTCACAGGGAAAATAGGTGGGAGTCCTTAGGTATTCCTCTTTAAAGAATTACACCCTCTTGAGCACGCAATTCAATTAGAATAAAATAGTCTTTATTTAGGTGCTGGAGAAAGGGACCAAGAGGGAAGTCAAAGACTTTGCCTCAAAGGGAGATGGTTTAGAGACATGATTCTCTGAGATACCTAAAAAGGAAGGGAGATCAGCCCATTAGGTATGTCCATCCTGATAGCTAGTTGGCCCAACCCCCATGTCATAGGCACTGAATTATCATAATCTAGCAGCCCAACATTAATTTGATTCCTCCCTTGGAAATTATAGATTTGTTGTTTCCTTATCTAATTTCCATCCTTTTGTCAGAAATAAAGCTTCCTGAGGGAATCTAATATTTCTAAGACCAGGACTTGTAGTCTGATCTTTGAAAGCAGACCCAGTTCTAACACTTATAACCCCAACCTCATGTCAGTTGAGCTAAAGATTGAGGCGTAGTAATGCCTGAGATTTCATAGGAAACAAAGTAGGGAATTTCCCTCCTAGTTTCAATTTTATATTTCTCTCCTTATCTCCCTATTCTTTATCCTAAGAAATGAATAGCTATGCCAATCTCATTTTTATTAACTTAGTATCAGTAAAGTAGGAAGAAAACAGTTCTCTCCCTTCTATTAAAAAACGCTGGTCTAGATGAAGGAAAGGAAGTAAATCCATCTGGTCTTGGAGTTCCAAGTTAACTGTCCAGTATTGGAAAAATATTTCTAATATCAGATAACCTTTTAGCAAAAGAAAAAAAAAACAGGGACTTATCAGACTATGATTAAAATATGGTTTTAATACCTGAAATAGAGGTAAAGCACAGGAACTATAGACTAACAGGCAATCATGTCATGAGCCTTGTTCATTTCTCTTGTAATAAACCTGGTTTTAACAAGACCAATATCCTTTATGAACACTGATAATTCAATGAGACATGATTAATAATTTTTTTTGGGGGGGGATTCAGAGCTATCCCATGATTCCCAAGTCCTGACAGTCTAGTTTTTCTTGAATCCCAATCACTGATGAGATTGCATTGATTCATCTTGGTCAGACCCCACCCAACCATGCAAAGGATTTATCTGTGTTGGGGAAGTTCATTGTGTTCAAGATATACAGACAAAAAGATCTGTCTCCTCCCAAGCTTAAGTCTTGGGGGGGGAGGAAGTCATCACTCTTTACCCTTCCCCCCACCCATTGAAAAGAGTACACATTCTTTGAATTGATAGCCTAAATCTGTGACTGGTCTGGTATACCCCAACCTCCAATTACATTAACCAGTTAGATTTAATTGCTGTTTGATGAACCACCTACTGTTTGGAAGGATATATGAACTATCATAATTGTCTCTGGTTCGAGATATCCAAATGACCACGCTTTTATTAATAACCTGCTTCCCTTATTAATAACATGATTACATTAACCAGAAACTATGTGTCTCAACTTTAATAATAATAGTTTAACAATATTTCAAAAGAATTTTGGACCAAAACCTCCATTTAGATCCTTTCCTATATAATATCTCCCTTTTATACATTGAGAGATTATTAGTGCCAGTCACAGAAATGACCCAGATCAAGGCTTCTGGGCACTGTACCATGGGACCAAGTTCTTAATAAGGCTTTGCACACAGTGCTAACATCAATTTCAAACTGATAAAGCAGTGAATTCAGAAAAATGTTCAATGACTATGAGAGAGATGTTAAAAAAAGGAGTTAATGCTTATTGCCCTAGCATCTCTTCAACCAATCAGCACCTTGTTAATCAGTCTTTACTTCTCCTAGCTTCAGAAGTCACCTCAAATGCAACAAATGAGCTAATAGCTAACCCTTGCCTTCCACATGATTCCACCTTATGCATCCTTGGAGCTATATGTGTTCTTTACCTCCTGCAAAAGAGCCAAAGATTGGGCCTGTAAGCTTTAAACACCAGAGTATATTACTGAGAAATTGAATGTTGACTATTCCCTTGATGCTAATCTCAGCATTCTCTGAGCCTTAAGTGGACAGCTATGCACTAGGCTCACAATGTATCTTGGATAGTACCCAGAGTAGTGACAGAGGTAAAGAGGTTGGTTCAGGGTGGGGAGGTAAATCAGAAATACCAAGGAAGATAAGATGGCCTTGGAAGATATCTTGGACTGAGTCTCTAAGAACCTAAGAGAAGTATCTAATATTGGTTACCTTTTATGTCATTCCAATATCCAAAATCCCCATTCTCTAGTCAGACCCACATCATGACAGACCAGTTTCATCCTTTGAAATACTTGTCATTTATGTCCCATAATGACCAAAGGGAGCAATCAACAAGAAAGGTAAGTCTGATACAGTCCAATTTCACCTTGTTGGCTTTTACACTACTGTGCCTTAAGAAAATGAGCAGACAAAATTCCCGTTTCACCTCGGTAATGAGCCATTTTAACATATGGCAGAAGGCGGTCCCAATGATAACCTTCTACCTTTCAACAGGCCAATATTAAGGGACTGGCTGAACTCAAGTGACTCAAAGAATGCCACCTTACCACCTTCATGTTGTGTTATTCTATCTGCAGTCATCTCACCATGTGAGCTAAGTACCAATATTGTTTCCTACTTAGTCTTAATTTATATTCTTCCAATTTAGAAGAATCTCATGTTTGAGAAGTGAAGTTTACATAATTATATTTTGCAAAGTTTTGCTTACAAAATGCCTATGATATGATTAGTGAAAGTAGGATTCTTTATTTTTTGCAAGGAAGGAGAATATAGTAACAGCACTTAGTCCCACAGCTGACAGATATTGAAAGGTAGACATTAAAACCTTCTCATATACCACATCCAGACTAGTGCATATACAGTCTTAGTGTCCTTCTCTATACTTAGCACTCTCTCATGGCTTCCAATTTTTGAATTAACCCAATGTACCACTTTTTGCCTAGCTTTTCCTTGGGGATGTCACATACTTTTCAACCCCCTCCTCAGCAGAGGCTCTTCATCTCACTTGTCTAGATTTATATAGTCTATTTTCCTAGCACACTGGATCTGGAAATCTTATGGTGTTTTCTCCAATATCTAACAAGCTAATGGAATGAAGCTACTTCTTGGTTAACCATCAAAAGGCAAGTGTATTCTTTTGGTTCTCCATCCAAAGGCAGAGATAGATGGGGAGGAATCTTCAGATGATTAAAATTTGTTAACAAGCGTAGAACGTGAGAAGTCAGGAGAGGTGTTCAACACCAAAAACTTTTGCCAGCATAAAGCCAAGTCCCTATAATCCATGAAGGAAAACCTGCATTGGCCCCCTTTTCTCAGAAACAGCAGAAAAAGTTTCAGTATCATAATAGCTTAATTAACATAGATAAGTCATTTCTTCATCACGTGGCCAACATAGCTTTGTTCAAAGCAGGATATGGAGAATTACCCATCTGTCCTCAGTAAGGTTGTAGACAAACCACTACAAGTCCCTGTTCAATAAAGCAAAGGTTGCCTTTTCCTTTTTCTACAGGCGAGTCATAGGGTGGTGTGACACAGCAATACTATTTTCTACAAGTTTCATTTGTTGTTCCCTACAAGTTTTGTTTGTTGTTCTCTTGGGCAATTTAAGGGAAGATCTGCTCATAAATAACCTTTTCTGAGTTTTGTAGCAGCTGAGAAGTTAGCTTGATGGAGTTCTCCTTTAGATTTACATTCTGTGGGTACCAGTGTAAATGGCCAGTGAAGTGCTCTTATGTCTTCTTGCTAAATTAGAATCCCACCTTGATAATTCCATATTGTCATTATGCCACAGTACCAGAATATCCTATTTTCATGTAGGAAGGGACTCAGTTTCTATCCAGTAAAAAACAAAATTAACAACAAAGGTCAGTTCAAGGAAAAGACATGAAGGGTAAATGGCATTAACTCGTCAGAGCCCACCTCTATCAACAGTCAAGGGGAGAAATAGTCAATGGATGGCATCCTTCTGCCAGCTTTAAAGGAAAAGTATTGTACTGGGAAATCCTTGGTTAACATCCCATTCTGCCTCTTGATTTCCAAGTGATGCTACAAGTCTTTAGCTCAAATTATTGCTGAATTTCTGATGGAGATGCTCCTAGGCTTCTCTTATCAAATAAATGTGGCCAGGTACCTCAGCTTGATTTCACTGTGAACAAGTCCTTTAACTAGGATGGCTTCCATCTACTGAACCCTCTAGACTGTCAATATCCTTGTCAGAAAGTGGCTAAATACATCTACCTCCATCACTGAGCAAGACTGAGCAGTTACTATGTTCCAGAGATTATGTTTCATGCTCAGTATATAGAGCTCCAAGTCTAGTAGTCTTACCACCTTGAACTTTTGAGGGAGGCAGACAACTGGCTCTGATGAAAGAGAGTCAAATATGTCCTTAATAGCCAACTTGAGGATAACATAGATGAGTTGCAGTCTATATAATTCCAGAGATTCCATATTCAGGAGATCTGAAATCCACTTGAGTAATTCAGTTATCTAAATTGCTAAAGAGGGCATCACCATGGAGAGTGTTGGTCTATTAGAAGAAGTCAGTTCAAGTGACAATTTACATAGACCATAAAAGGTTGATCCTGTTCTGACCACAAATGACAGTCCCAAGTCAAGGCAGTGGCCTCAGTTTGATATTAGTTTCAGCCAGGCATCAAAGGGTCAATTCAAAATACTAAGGGCCAAAAAGAAGCCACTGCTAGGGAAAGTCTTAACTTAAGACTTACTATCAGTATTGTGATGTCTAAAAAAATCTAATGTGTGGTCACCTTAATTAGAAGCTTTAGCACAAGTCTTTGGGCATTAAGCATTTATTAAAGCATACCAGGTATTCACATGGAGTTCAGTAAGTTAAGAAAAGGCCTATCTAGCCTAGAGTTCCAGCCTGGTCGGTGTCTTCCTGAAGTCCTCCACCATGACCCTGTTTCAATCACAAATTGCCCTCAAACCAAGTGTGGAAGCTTTTTATAGGTCTGGAGTAGAGGCGGTCCTTACAGACTTCAAGCTGATTGGCAGGCATCATCCAAATTCAGTGGTTCACTGGACTTGAAGATGGTCTGGAGTTGAGTTCAAAGTCTTTAGCTTCTGACAACAATACCGCTTTAAAGGCCAGCCAGGTGTGCTTACAATCTAGTTAACTTGAAGTAGGCTAATCAGCAAAGTCAATCACTCTCACTTAATTCAATCAGTTTAGATTAATCTCCAGATGGGCCTTTGAGTATCTGCCAAATCCCATCATTTTCTCACAGTATGAAGAGCTGATCCTGATCTAGTTTACAGGATACAGAACTTAAATACTTTCTTATTTCATCTTCAAAACAGGGATGAGAACAATTCTATTGGCTGCTGATGCCAAATTCAGCCATTCTGGATTTTAGGATCATTTGCCCATTGCTGAGCCTAGATAACATCCAGGTGTCCATTGAAAAGCTATACCATTTTATGTCTATTTAGTACCTAAGGGTGCTTTGGGGACTTGAATGACCTATCAGCACCATATGCCTTTCTCAGTTGTGCATCCAAGTTGTCTCACTAGACACTTTTTCTGTCATGTGAATGGTCCAGATCTGGGAGCCTTGCAAGGCAAATACCACTGAATATTTCACTCAGTGTTCAGGATCATTTTAAAAGGCATTCCTAGTCTAGCTCTGAAGTGATGGATAGCTCCTAACAGTGATGAGTCACCATCTGCTCCCCATCTTGGCAAATCTTTAAAAAATGATAGTAAAATGGATATGGAATATTGCTTTAATATTCCAGAGAGTAATAGTTCAAAGTGAGCAGTAGCATCAAATACTAAAAGAAATCTCCAGGTACTTGTAGGACCAAATTATACTCTAAGATCCCTTAAGGATTAAGGGACACCTCAAGAAGTAGGATTTTGGGTGCAGCCAGGCAAAGGTTTTCTAATTCCATAAGAAGTCTCAGGATTGGGCAGCTAGGTGGGGCAGTGGATAGAGCACCAGCCCTGGAGTCAGGAGTACCCGAGTTCAAATCTGACTGCAGACACTTGACACTTACTAGCTGTGTGACCCTGGGCAAGTCACTTAACCCCAATTGCCTCACTAAAAAAAAAAAAAGAAAAAGTAGTCTGAAGATCACCTAATAACCATCCCTCTGCACCTTCCTGGGGAGATGGCAATTACATTAATGCCATTTGGGAAGTTGAGAATTTAAGTGGTCCATCCTCCAATCCTTTTGATTCAGATGTTTGCCTTAAGACTGACATATCCAGGCATAGAAAACAGGGATGCTTATCTCAATTTCCCCTTTGAAGAATCTTGTATGAAGAGATCCTGAAACCCTTTCTAAATCATTATCTAGAGTATAAAAACCAATGCACAACATGAAGGTAGAGAGTTTCATTAACAGTCAAGTTGGACCCTGTCAGACATGGTGATGAAAATTAAAACCCATAGAATACTTCTGAAGACATATTGAGGGATAGTTGAGTGAAACCTATAAATAGACATAATTGAGAATAATAAATTACAGTAATAGTCTATTTATGACTTATAGTAATGAATATTTAAGTTTAGCTGTCCGTCCAAAGAATCTCTAATGTAGATTCCAATATGATGTTGCTTGTGGCCAATTGAAGCCATCAAGGAGACCCTTTTAAGACCCTCAGCTTTGTTTTCCTGACCTTGTAACTTAAATCTGACAAAGTCTATTTCATACTTTTTCTTGAAGTATCCACTTGAGAAGTACACAGGATCTGGATTGGTAACTATATCTTAACTTGTAATTTCCAAATGCACTAGCCAAGAGAGTTTAGCTCAAGAATTACTGGTGTCCTTTTCTAGCTTTTGTCATTGCTTCCTTTGCTGAATGGTAACATGAAACAAATGTACTGAAATTGAAGTCAAAGGATAGAGGGGATTCCCAAGGGCATCCTCAAATCCTGGGCCAGTGTTGCCTATTTCTTGGGCTATTGTTTGCTCATGACATTCTTCTACCTTTCTTTAGCATAACACTCAAAAGGACTTTAGATCCAGGAGAATGTAAGTATGGCAAAGGGAAACAAGATCACAGTCTTTCTAAAGTATGGGAAATGACTTCAAACTTTTTGGTGAAACTGGGCTGGAGCCCAAATGCCCTGTGGATTGGAAACTAAGAAGAGCATACAGCATTAACCCCCCTTCTTTGACAGTATAACAATTAGAAGGCCATAGAGACTGAAAAACCATGCCAAAGACCATAGAGGTGACATTTTCAAAGTATTATTTGAATGCAAGGTATCTGAATTCAAAGCACTGTAGTGAGCAAAATCCTAAGCAAGCTCTAAATTATTATTGATTATGCAATAAAAATTAAAGAGATCATCTCGTACTTATCTGATTGGCTGAAGTAATAGAAGGGAGAAATGACTTGTGTTGTAGGAGATACAGAAAAAAATGGGATACTAATACACTATTAGTGAAACTGAACTGATTCAGCTATGTTGGAGAGCAACCTGAAAATATGTCTAAAGAGTTATAAAACTGTGATCCAGCAATACCACCATTAGGTCTGTTTCCCAAGGTGATTGGAGAAGAGGAAAATGACCTATGTTTTCTAAAATATTTGTAGCAGCTCTTCATGGTGGCAAAAGACTGTAAAATGAGGGGACATCCATCAATTGGGGAACGGACGAACAAGATGATATGATTGTAATGGAATACTACTCTTCTGCAAGAAATGTGCAGGTTGATTTTAGAAAACATGAAAAGACTTGCATGAAATAAAGAATGAAATGAGTGGAACCAAAAGAATATTGGATACAGTAACAGCAATATTGTTTGGAGAATAACTGAGTGACTAAGATTCTGGAGATTATAAATATTAACATCAACTACAAAGGACCTATGAAGGAAGAAGTTATCCACCTCCAGTGAAAGAACCAATATAGAAGTATACAGAGTATGGCTTTACTTTATATCTCTGTGCCAATAGTTGCCTTTGCCTGTCCACACTGGGGTGGGGAGGGAGAGAGGTTGGAACTTAAAATGCAACAAAAATTAAATGAAAAAATTATGAGCAAAGTGCTGGGACATAATGCTTTTCAGTTCATGAATGTAGACCAGACTGCCTGGACTCCTGAAACTATATAATGGGCTTGTGTTACCTTCCTGTAAACAAAAGATAAAGATCATCAGAATGGGAAGTTGTCAGAGGCTTCCATATGCATAAGGCTGCAGAATTAACTAGATCCTCAATGGCCCAGAAATAGCAAGAAGACAGTTTTAACATGAATTAGAAACACCGAAAAGGAAATTGCCTTACTACATAATAATTGTCTGCTATGGATTCCCATCCTAGGGAATAGGGGGCCTAGCACTATTTTTTCAATTGTATTAAGTAATCATTTTATCAACTTAGAATTAGTCTATAGACTATTTTTAGACAAAAGAGTTTTTTGAAAAGCAGACTTTCCCCTACAGTGTTTCTCCAATTTTCTGTTTGAAGGCTATCTAGAAATAAGCCCAAGATAGCCCAAAGAATTGTTAATAAAAACAAAGGCTAAAACTAATGTAGTTCTTTAAGGCTCCCAAATCTGCAAACAACACTCAATTGTCTTAGCTCATGCTAGAAAATTAGTCTGTCAAGATTCATGAGAAGACAGAATCTACTCTTGCTAGACCACATTCTAGGAGTGCCCAGAGCAAGCCCCAAGGGATCTAAGCTTAAATCATGCTATGTGTTACTGAGAGAATTTCTGGGTAATTAATAATTGATTTGTTAATTAAGGGCAGCTAATTGAGGTCAATGGCACTCTAGGAAGCCAGAGACCCCTCACGGAGGTTATGAACATTTAAACACTGTTGGAAAAGGGAGTATACAAAGTAGTGAAAATCAACCCTGGTTAACAATCAATGAGGGGGTGAGGAAGGAACCAGACTGAAAGAAAGCCTTCAACTCCTCCTGCTGAGGATGAAGCTTAGCTGCCCCCAGCTATCTGGACAAAGGCTACCCAGTTAACTAACAACAAACAATGGTGGGGCAAGAATTCCACCAGATAAGATTCTTTGTAAGGTCTTCCCACCAAGAAGCATGTACTCAAAGGATTTGGGCAATCTTTCAGTAATGTCCTTCACAAAGATCGGGCTTTGAATGAGGAAAGAGAAAGAAAAAAACCTTAATCTTAATTTGATAGTTGGTTAATATAAGAGAAATGATTTCTCATTACCAGCCCTCAGTTAGTCCATTCCTCTTAGTCAGTTAGATCACTTAGTCAGTGCCACAGTGATCACGCAACTAATGTGAGAAATTTCATGGATGTTTCCAAGATCCAAATATATTTTGAAAATATAGTAGAACTATAGTTTTTGAAAACTTTTCCCACTTAAAACTTAATGACCTGAAGTTTCTTAGAATTATGGAATAGAATAAAAGACCACACAGCAGTATTGTAGCTCAGGCCACTTAATTGCTACCAATGATGGCTCAGTCTTGTTCAGTTTCAAAATGACTGAGAAAATAAGGCAGCTGGACTTTGTACCTGCAAAGGTACATTAGGGTAAAAAATAAACCCATACTTCCCTCAATATACTTTATTCTAAGAATGATTTCATGAAGCGTCTGAGACAGAAAAGAAAGGAAACTGTGTCAAGCTCTTAACACAGTCACCCTAAGTAGAAAGGGGCACCAACATCGTGGGGATTAGAGTTTATCTTTGAGTGGATGACCACCGGTTCAAGTACTCAAGTTCACTGGTATAAATTTACAACCAATGGAAAAATCAGCCTCTGCCACTATCAGAAAATTGTCTATAATCCTCAGAGTCCTGTGGCCAGAGGGCCAGTGTCTCAGCAATATGTGTATTTTCCTGAGCTTTTAGGCTCTAGGACATGAAAGTCTAATGGCTTCTCTGGTACCAGATTTTTAATGGCCGATACAAAGCTTGGTGCTCAGAAAAGTATCTCAAGTCAAGGAAAGACAGAAAGCTTACAGCTATGCTGGAGAACGAAGAAAATAGCTACCTTCATGCTCAAGGAACATGAGGTAAGAGGAAAGTTCTGACTCAGGGCCCAGGACCAAATCATAAAAGTGCTTCTGGGAGCCAAGATGGTGGAGTAAGAAAGGAATTGCCTGAACTCTCTCACATTCGTCTCCAAACAACTAAAGTAGCACCACCAAATTCTGGAAGAGCAGAACCAGTAAAAAAGATTCTGTGAGACAATCTTCTATAGCCCAAGAAACATGGAAGGTCAGCAGGAAGGGTCTGTCTCACTCGGGACAGAGGGGAGCTTGGTCCAGGACAGGTAGCCTCTCAGAAAGCCAGTGGGAGGACCTGAGACCCAATACAGCACCAGATGAGCAGGAAACACCAACAGCAGGACTCCTCTTACAACTAAGCATAATGCCAGACAAACAGGCAGAAAGCAGCTCTACACACGCGCGCGCACACACACACACACACACACCTAAACCATTGGGAAAATGTCAATTGCTCTTGAGTAGGCAGAGCTAATATAACAAGAATGACAATTCTGCCTAAACTAATTTACTTTAGTGCCATACCAAACTACCAAAAATTATTTTTATGTAAGTAGCAGTACTGTAGAGTAGCCATATTGATAGTCTAGAAGACTAAGACAATTTCCCTTCATAAAATATTAGAAGTTTATATTTGTGGAAATAGAGTTGGAGGTATCTGTCATTTAAAGCACTTCTCAATCCATCCCTGACACCTTCAGGGTTTGTTTGTTTGCAGGGCAATGAGGGTTAAGTGACTTGCCCAGGGTCACACTGCTAGTAAGTGTCAAGTATCTGACGCTGGATTTGAACTCAGGTATTCCTGAATCCAAGGTTGGTGCTTTAACCATTGCATCACCTAGCTGACCCCCCCCCCCCACACACACACACCTTCAGTTTTATTAAACATTACTCCTTTTCCACAAAAGTGGGCAGGAAGTCCATTTGACTAGAACCCATGTAATCTAACCTCTGCCTTTGCACAGGCTAATAGCTAGACAGTATTCTTTCCTCATTTATACCACCTTGGCATTGGTGATTTTCTTCTACCCATCTCAAATGCTACCTTCTGTGTGGACCTTCCATATTTAGCACATTCTCGGCATTTAATCTGTAGCTAATTGATTGGACTCCATTTCTAGATCCTGCTTCATAAATTTTGCATGGCCAGCACATAGAAGAATCTGGGATATGACCAAAACAGAACCACCTTGCCCATGCATGATTCATGCTGAAATACGGTGAGTAACCACTGATGGTTGTAAAGAATTAATTGTTATTTGAGGTTTTTATGACCCCATCTTTAGGCTAGAATTAAACAAACAAACAAAAAAACCCACCTCGGTGCACCGGCCTCTGGGGCTCCTCGAATGGCACAGTGCTCCACCCACTGGTTGTAGCTGTCACCATGGTGCTTGGCACCTCATGTCATCACCACTCCCCGATGCCTACATGGGCCTGGGAAAATTACAATGATTGGAAACCTAGTGAGGACAGTCATGTGACTGTCAGAGTGGCCAGCCAATTGGCTGGGGGCTGCCTGGGGTCTGCTGGGAAGAAGGGAGGAGATTCGCCATTCTAGCTAGAAGCTGGAAGGCCACAGGACGATGCTGTGTATTCTCAGTTGATTCCTGGGTGGTGGTATCTTTTAAGGTTGTATAATTTCCCTTTTCCTATTTTATTTCCTTTCCCTTGATCCTACTGACCCTGTTTTTTTTTTTAAAGTTCATTCTTGTTAAATAAATCCTGCTCTGTTTTGAGGGAGGCTGCCGGTCTCCTTCCTTACCCCAATATTGCGGCCAGCCGCTTAGCTAACACTCCCCAATTAAAACTTGGTCCCCACATGGTGTTTAGGAGTTGTTTGGGAGCCAATTCTCTTTTTCTTTCTCCAGCAAAGTTCCAGATGATTTACAGTAGTTTCTTGTTAAATAAGCAAGTTCAGCTTGTTCCAAAACACTTGAGTGAACAGGACAATAGATTGATGTTGACCAACTTTTTAAAAAAGTTTTAACAGAATAAATCCTTGTCGAATTGCACTCAAACAAAATGAGCACTTCCATGTTATTTTATAGAACAGGGAATTTTTTAAAAAGCACATTAAATTTATCATGTAACTGTCAAAACCATCCTGTTTGTTTCATTCCTTCTACCTTTTTAACCCCTTTTTCAATTTGGGAACCCTGTTGCAGTTTCTCCTTTACCATCCTCCCACAGCTGCTCAGCCAATGGAAAAAAAAATCTAAGCAATCCCTGTAACAATTTTACATGAACACGTTGCCATGTTGTCTGTGTTGGAAAATGCACGTTGGACTTTTGCACTTTGGGTCTATGAGCTTTTTTAAAGAGATTGGCAACATGCTTCATTTTTCCTCTGAAGTTTTAATTTTGTCACAGGGAATTAGTCCATTTCTTCCTTTGTGATTATCCATAGATGCCTTGTTCAAGGCTTTCACCTTGTAAAAATATTTTATTAACTTGCCTAATTTGGGGGGACTAATCTGTGTGACTAATCTGGGGACTTTTGATTGGCTGGCTGACTGCTATTAATTTAATACGGTCTGTTTAAAAAGCTTCTTCACATTGCTCCCAAATAGATAAGCAAAAGATTAAGAAGCCTCTTAATTAAATAATCAAAGCAGAATTTTTTATAAAAATCAGTGTAAAAGGTAAGGGTTAATAAATGCAAATTATACAACCTGCTTTTAATATAATAAGGGCTCTTGCCACCTCTTGCCTTAGGGTATGCTCCAGCTTTCTCCAGCTTTCTCCTTCACTCCAACTCCCCTGCTTCACTTTTACTGATCTCTCATTACTATAGCAATGAACCCCTGGAAAAGCCCCTTACTCTCTTCTCCAACATCCTTGTACCATCCGCCTTTCTGTCTGCTCCATCAGTCTGCCGCCCCCTTACTGTCTAACTCCCCGGAATATATCTTCCTCCTCTCTGGTGAGACTCAGGCTCCCTGCGCTCCCACATACTTCAAGCTAATCCGCACCGGGGAGGCTCAAGCACACCCAGGGGCCCGTGTCCCCTGCTGCGCACCTGGGACCTCTGCATGGGCTATGCTAGGGCCTGGCAGGACAAGCCAGGGATCTATGGGATAGATCCTCTCAGGGCAGAGGGAGCTGGGGCTTTTTCCCCCAGCCGCCTGACCTGGCATCCCGTAAAACCCATGGGGCTTTTTGGCTCAGCTGAAGCTGAGGGGGAGGGGCACCAGCCCCTCTGACAAAAAAACCCCTGAGGACTGAAGGCTTTTTCATCTCAGCCCAAAGGCAGGGTCCCCAAATCAAAATGAATTTCCACAACCTTCTGTGGTCAGTAGAGCCTGTGGTTGCCCCTTGGTTCTCTCTCATTTTTGTTAGAGGCGTTCCTCCCCTTTTGGAGTATTTCCTTTCCTGAACAGATCCCTTTATGCCTCATCTTGCTGCCAAGTCATCATTATAAGCATCGACATAAACAAAGGGCATGGTTATGTGATGTTAGAATCTCAAGCACGATGTTTCCACTTATTGACTATGGTGTGCTATTTGGGATATTAATCTGCTTCCAATTGCTTCATTTTAGGGGATGTAACTTTTCGTTGGGTCTACCTAGACTTACATCTGCCTTCCTTGGAAGAAGTCCTCCTTTACCTGCCTTAGATCTTCACTAAGGCCTTCACAACTCTTGAGTAATGCATGGCAAAACCCAAATGGGAAGAGGATATCCCTGGAACTAAACCAAGACACATACAGGCATATACATATAAATATAGTTTTCCCCCATTTACCAACTTTTAATTTAACAATGGGATTCCCAAGCTACAACAGAATATTCTTTCCAAAATATATGCTCAAGTTGGGAAGGATCAAGGACACACACCTAAGACAGTAGAAATGATAGCCAGCTTCTAGTTAGATGGGAAATGAGGCTTTAGTTTATGTGTTTGCCTCTCTCTAATGATCTGTTGTATACTTGAACTGGATTAGCAATCTGATGCAAGAAGGGGTTTGTTTTGCCTCTTTTATCCTCACATTATTTGGCCTTGATAATCTAGCGTTAACATACTCTCCCCTTTTACCAAGGATACCCTAAAGGCCAATGGCCAATTACATTAACCAAGCTTGTGAGCAAGAATGACATTTGGAAAGTTGCCTCTCACCCTCCCAGCTAAAATATCCTGCCCCCCACCCCCCCCACCCCCACACAAAGCCACAAGCTCCATGAGGACAACAGCGATGACTAACAGTACATTTTGGTCCTTGACCGCCATGGAGGTGAACAATGGATTTCATTTTCATGCAAGACTTAAGACTGGTGGGGAACATTAAAAATGGTCCTGTGCTGGGTAGATCAGTATTTCGTTTTTCATTTTTTTTTTCTTTTTTTGCTTTATTTTTGCTTCTTTGTTTTTGTGGGGCAATGAGGGTTAAGTGACTTGCCCAGGGTCACACAGCTAGTAAATGTCAGTGTCTGAAGCTGAATTTGAACTCAGGTCCTCCTGAATTCAGGGCTGGTGCTTTATCCACTGTGCCACCTAGCTGCCCCCAGTATTTCATTTTTCTTATCAGAGGCACAAGTAACTATGTTAAATGAATTCTTATCCCAGATTTTAGAATATGAAAGTGTTCATGTATTCAATACTCTTCCTCAAAGAGTAACTGATTTTAAGGCAACATAAAGGGACTAGGTTGAGGGAAGTTACAGGGGCCAACAAAACTCATCCAGTAGTTGGGAAAGGAAAAGCCAGAGGCAGAAATCAAGAAGTACTGAATCACTGGAATAAGGCAATGTATAATTCTTGCCAGAAAGCAGAGTCGGAAACTTTGAACTTAGGTGGGAGCATCCCTCAGGAAATCCGATAATGAAGAGAACTCCTGCACATCTAATATTGCAGGCACACAGATTCTCTAAGTATACTGGGAATTTAGTGATAGGAAACTGTGAGATTTAAAATTGGATATTAGATCATAAATCTCCCCTACTTAACTTTTCCCTTAATTTATCTCCCAGACTAGTAAATGGAAGAAGCTTCTGGTTTTCTAGATAGAGCCTTTATTGTATATAAGGTGTTGTTGATTAGAAGGATAGGAAAATAGAAATACAGTACAAATCGTCTTAAATCTAGGCTTAGTCTATATTCCTTATAAAAACTCACCAAACCGAAAAGGCCACCTTTGGAGTGAGTCAGACCGTCTGTGCCGCGCCCCCAGGAGTCCCGCCAAGCCGGCAAAAAGGCTACTCTCGTTCTCTCCACCCCGGAAGTAAAAAAAAAACCCGGCAGGCAGTCTGACATGCGCAGCAGGCGGACTGTTCATCTCCTCCCCAAAAGGGTGGTCCTTGAAAAACTGGCGTCTTTCAGCTATCCTAACCGACTGTTAAAAACTTTCATATTTTACCACATTTCCCCCCTTTGCTTCCTCAAGAAACGGAATGTTTCCTTGATGGAACAGTAAAAAGAATATAATAACTTTTGCTGACTAATAATATGCGAACAACAATACAGAAAAGGAAGAGAGGAAAGTTTTGTCCAGAGGGGCGATTTTTTTTTCTTTCCTCATGAACTGACGCTTTGACATTAGTCTTGCAAAGGGAGAGCCTCTGCAGAGAGTACATGTTACAGATAGTATATAACAGAAAGGAGATAGTAAAAGCTAATAAAGCAAAACAGTTCATATAAAGTCTCTGAGTTCTCTTGTCTTCTTGAAGTGGTAAGATGTCATCAGGAGGAAACTGGATTCTGGTCTGGAAAACTGGATTCTGGTCTGGAAAACTGGATTCTGGACTCTGGCCTGGAAAGCTGGATTTCTTCTTTAACTGTTTGAATTGCTGTATTTACATGCGCAGCAGGCGGACTGTACCCGGCAGGCAGTCTGACATGCCCAGCAGGCAGACTGTTCATCTCCTCCCCAAAAGGGTGGTCCTTGAAAAACTGGCGTCTTTCAGTTATCCTAACTGACTGTTAAAAACTTTCATATTTTACCACAAAGCCAAATCATGGCATTTCTTTTTTTTTTTTTTGTGAGGCAATTGGGGTTAAGTGACTTGCCTAGGGTCACACAGCTAGTGTTAAGTGTCTGAGGCCTGATTTGAACTCAGGTCCTCCTGACTCCAGGGCCGGTGCTCTATCCACTGTGCCACCTAGCTGCCCCTATCATGGCATTTCTAAAGTAGGAAGAGGGGCAATAAGGCATTCAATTCTGTATCAGGCATTTGCATAGCAATCCTCCCCATACATATTGTTTATGTAAAATGAGAGGAGCAGGGTATCATTCAGATATCTGGCTTTGCTACTGTTTTTGCCAAAGTGGTCTATTGATAAACCCCACCACTATTGAAGATTTAGATGCTTTTGTCAAGAAGAGCTAGACAGCTAAATTTAGATCCAACAAGCCCATACATTTCAGTTTCACCAACAGCCTTCTGAGCCCAAGGAAAAAACAATGATCTCCCAAAAGCATTTCTGTAAGTGAGTACAAGGTAAGTAGAGGAAAACATGGGTTCAAACATAGTGGGGCAGATGAGAATAGTGATTAAGGGGAAAAAAAAAGGATGGTTTCCTCCATTTCTGGGGAAGGTGAGGAAGAATAAGTATGCAATGGGTAGCAATAGCAAAAGTGGGCATTTTTGCCAGTTCCAGAGTGACAGTGCTTAGTGACTTTTCTCCTGCTTAAAGAAGAAGTCTCAACCAAGGATTCTATGCAATAGTCCAAGAAAATCAGGCAGACTAATGGCTCTATCTCCAGCTCTCAGGCAGAGGATAAAGATAGCAAAAAATGCCTGGGTGGCTAAAAATAAAAGTTGGCCTAGGAGAGTGGGAAGGATGGAGAGGGCAAAATTTTACAGGAACATTTATTATCTAATCTGATTAGTCATGAACTACCTGGATTAACTCAGCATTAAGCTTCAAGTTTCTAGAGTTTTCATCAATCTTCAGTAAGGAAAAAAAAAAGTGGTGGGACAAAATCAGCCTCGAGATTTTGACCAGTGTCAACAGAACAGTTGAAATATAAATGAGCCAAACCTTGTGGTTATTAGAGTGATGAGCTCCGTAGCCAGGAACCCTTGAAGAACTTCACAGGTTACAGTGTCATTTATCTAGTCCACTCTTTGAGCACAATCACTTGAACCAGAAAAGAACCACCAATGAGAATCAGAATAACTACACTCAAATGGGAAAACAAATATTCAAAGGAGCACCTGAATAATGATGAGTGATACCTGTCTTCTCAAGCCCTCTTAACTGGGTAACTAATGAGTTTGTTCCTTCCTATACCTCACCATAGCCAGATCCCAAAATTCTTCAGAGAACTGGGATACTGTCCAGGGCATAGCACTAAGCTCCATAATAATAATTAGGCAGTAGCTACAATACCGATCCAGTGTCAGACTTTTCTAGAGATAGTTTATTTTTGGTGGCAGCTCTCTCAAATCATAGAAAGAAATCTATAGCTACACGAAGCCTCACTACATACTTTATTTTTGCAGGAAAGGATGCTTGAGTGACTCCAAAGAGACAAAGCCATCGAGGCATAATGGATAGAGAGCCAGCCTTCAAAATAGAAGACCCAAGTTCAAATCCCACATCTGATATAAAAATTGAGACATTGGGCAAGTCAATTGACTTCCCAGACAATCAGGCATCTCTACAGATACGTAGTTGTAAAGAATGCATCAAACTACATTGGCAGAGGAAGTTTCCTCACTTTGGCACCCAGTAAGAAATATCATAGATCCAGTCCCTATGACTATCCCTAGCTAACAAGGCTAGGGATATGGTTATTTAACCATCTCTTCCAACAACTCACAAGGCAGCAAGTTTAACAAAAAAAGTGCTTATGATGCCACATGGGATATTAACCATAATAAACATATTGCTTTTCTTTAATACTGAAGAGCCAGTCTTGCCATAAGACTTCACAGTTCAAGGTTCAACTCATACTTATTGAGTGTAACCCTAGAATCTAATCACAATCCTTCAGTGCTGACAGGTAACACTATGACTAGAAACTTAGGAAAGGGACCTATGTAAATAAGTCAAGAGTTCTCACTAGGAGCTGCCTACATCAATGGAATAAGTCTAGTTTAAAACATTACTTCAATGCCTTATCTTGGTATGGATACTTCAAGTTTCTGAAGGGATGTAATGAAACATTAACAGAAATTCTACCAAGTCAGGAAAGCTTTCTGAGGAAGAACATGGAGATTTCTTGTCCATCCATCTCCTCAGCACCAGTCTAGCTAAGTTCAGAAAGACTCACTACAAAGTTGAACACAGATGGTGAGCACGGAAGGATTATTTTCTTAGGAACCACATATCTTGCTCAATCTACTCAGTCAGATTAGAGTTGGACCATATTCGTATGAACCATTTTGTGTTCAAGCCAATATCCTTTCCTCTCCTCCTTTGCTTTTTTCTTGGCCCTGTCCTTGTTGTAAGAAGAAAGAAGCATAACAAATTTATAGTAGTTCCATTGAAAGACACGATAGTTACATCAGCTCCTTCTGTATAACCACTGGCAACAGATAGAGTAAGCCCAGGTCATCTGTGTAATCCCCTTGTTATTGGGATGACAAGAGGCACCATGTAGGAGGGAGCTATTCATGCTGAAGCTTGTCATAATATGAGCAAGAACTAATAGAAAGAAGGCTAATATCCAGTATTAGTTATGAGTACAGCCAATGATAAGGTTAGAATCACTGGGGGAATCACAAAAGGACTGCCAGGAGAAAGTCTGGAAAGACAAGATCTCAGAGTGGACTAGGTGCCACTTGTCTTTGCTTCCTTTCTGAAGGGGTGGTGGGGAATTAGTTTTACATAATTGTTAGAAAACATTGAGATAAAGGCCCTCATAGCAAGAGGCAGGTTCTTCTGCCGTTGATCATTTGAGAGATGAGTGACCCACATACCTCTGATGGTTGTTAGCAGATGGACATGGAAGACTACAACTTTAGACAGTTTCTTTATGTACTTCTGACAAATTGGGGCTAGGAAGCCTCACAGCCTGCAACATCCCTAGGAGAGATTCCAGCAGTTCAGAAGAAGTGAGTGGAAATTTCAAGATAATTTTTTATTTAAGTCTGTCCAGTCTGCTTGCAAGAGGGTGATAGCTCTGCAAAGAAGACTGATAAGCCACGATCATGACAGCTTTTGCTGTCATGTCAAATGTTTGTGAAGCTCAGTCATGAGTCCTAGAAGCACTATCAATTAGCAGATCTGGACTAGTGGTAAGTCACCCATCAGGGTTTATTTGAGCAAAGCACAGAATACCAAGTGAAGCATTTTAAAGAGAACAAGGACTTTTCTGGTTCCCACCAGGGTGTCCAATTGTGAGAAAATGGGTAGTTGTCTCCTCTCAATAAGGATATAACAGTCAATCATACCCCTCCTGACCTGCTTGTAGGACAAAGGTCTCAGACCTTTTCCTCTCCCTCCAGCAAGCAAAAAATCACATGATTCTAGGAGCCGAGAGCTGGTCTCAATTAGATTCAACTGGTCTCAATTAGGTCAATAATTAGGGTTGGGAATACTGCATTTTGATTAGCCAGTCTTTGCTGGTAAATTGTAACCCTTGAGTAATCAAGTAGTGATGAAAAAGGGGAGAGTCTATTTGTGCTAGGGACTAGGGGATAAAATGCTGCCTTCGAGCCTCCATTCTGGGCTCCCATTAGCTGCACACTAGGTTGCCTCCTCATGAGGAGGAAATAAAAGAACCTTTGTCACATCGCTGCCGAGTTCCCGAGGATTATTGAGAAGAGGATTGATTATCTCTCACACTGACGTACTAGATGAATGTACTTCTCAATCCTAGTTTAACTCCATGATTGCTATATATTCTACCTACCACAGAATTCCCATGAGCCATTTAGGAACATGGCATTCTGCTACTTGAAGTGGCCATAAAGTTTTGAGCCTCATCTGGCATCTGAATCTTTCAATCCTAGTTAATAACAGGGTCATGCTGGTTTTTGTTTCATGATCCTACTTAATGTTTCGAGGGCATTCAGTTCAGCTAATAACAGGTTGTTAGTGCTAATGCTCCAATTCAAAGTATGATTCAGGGACTATAAGACAGAAACATGTGAAACTTGATTGAACAGATTGATTAAACAAGTAATTTCTGGTAGACTGGAGATAAAGTTCTAAAAAATTAATAAGTATTTTCTCAAAGCGGGGCTACAGTCAAATAGGCAACTTTTGAAGCAGACTCCAATAATGCTGTGTCAGGAAGCAAGCCCCTTGATTCTCATTATCCTTCAACAAAAAGAATATGAGTACATAGGACTTCTATTAGTTCCCCTAACTAGGGTTCAAGAGAGTAAAGAACATTTTAGCCATCCAGCCCTCATTGCCCCACCTGGATCCAAATAGAGACGACGGCCAAAGCCAGCTCAGCTTCCACAGAGACTTGTTTTGTAAAGTCTTATGCAAGGAAGATTGTGAGCAGTACCACTGAAGGATGTCCCTTAATGAGCTTTTAGTTTATTGCTTTAAAAAAATTAAGATTATCTCAAGACCTTTAAGAAAACAATTGTGAGGCTCAGGAAAATGTAGATTAAATATTTAGGTTTTTTATAATCAGAAATCATAGTTATATTATTTTTGTAGTCAATAACTATATAAAGGATTCTGAAGCTCAGCTGGACTCTAGTTGAAGGTTATAACCTTATTGACACTAATATTCTAATTTTCTCTTTTAATGGGTAGATAACCCTGACCATCATGTTTCTAATCCCAGTGATTCTAAACCCTTCCCTATCCCCCAGTACTTGGATCCCTTGTTGCCATTCCCTTCAAATCCCTTACTGTCCCCTTCTTTCCACGGTGTCTTCTGGAATACCTGTTCCATAGGCAAGGTGAATTGCATCTTAATTTGTTCTTCTCATTCTATCTTTTATCACTCAAACTTGGCTCCCTGTGGATCACAGCTTCCCTGGCCACTCCAACTCTGACTGTACCTTTACTCATCTCCCACCCCCAATTTATCAGTCAAGGAGTGGAGCAGGGAAGAGAGAATCAGGATTTTCCTTGCTTCCCAATCTGACCCCTATCACCATTGTCATCTCTCCTTTGTTCATGCAGTTCGAATATAGCACCCAACCAGAATCCAGGTTGCTGCTGTCTACAGACCTCCAGGTCTTCCTTCCACAAGGAATTCAATACTTGGCTCAATCTTTCTCCTCCACTCCAGCCAGGGGACTTGGACATGCATATCGACTCTCCCTCAAACCTCCCAGGAATCCCCCTCCCCGCTGTCCTCCCAGCTAAGTCAATATTGACTCATTTTACTGAAAATGACCTTAGGCCAATTTGCTCAGAGCACTGCCTTCTCCTCTCTTCCTCATCTCTTATCACCCAGATGTCTTCTGCTACTGATACCTTTACCCCTACCACATGAGGTAGCTTTTCTCCTCACCAAACTTGCTTAATGTTTGCTGAATTGGAAAAAAAAATCCAAAAGGAATTTCAGTTGAGTATTAGCTAAGCATCAATATAATGATTTATGATGGCTTTGACCAGCTAACATAGGATCAATCAAGCTCAGACTGAAGGAATCTTATAAAGCAGGTAGTCTAACTCCCACTTTTACAAAGGAATTATCTAAGACCCAAAGAAATGGATTGTTTGCCCACATTCATATATACCTGCTGGAGTGTCTGCAAAAGATGCCCCCACCAGTGTTTATCTTTTCAGAGAAGAAGGCTGAGGAGAAGCAAGTACTCATGGATGGCATCCACAAGGGCATGGAGGCTGTAGCCATCCATGGAAGCAAAGATCAAGAAGAATGGACCAAGGCCATTGAGGCATTCTGGGATGGCAAGAAAGCTGTCTTAGTGGCCACTGATGTGGCCTCCAAGGGCCTGGACTTTCCAGCCATTCAGCACGTCATGAATATAATTCTCAATCTCTTCAGGCGTATTATCGGATTGGCCAGACAGGGTGCTCTGGGAATACAGGCATTGCCACCACCTTTATCAACAAGGCTTGTGACAAGTCAGTACTTGTGGATCTCAAAGCCCTTCTGCTTGAAGCCAAGCAGAAAGTACCTCCTGTGCTGCAGGTCCTGCACTCTGGGGACGAGTCCATGCTGGACATCAGAGGAGAGAGAGGCTGCACCTTCTGTGGAGGTCTGGACCACAGCATCACAGACTGCCCCAAGCTGGAGGCCACGAAGACCAACCAAGTCAGCAACATTGGCCGGAAGGACTACCTGGCCCACGGCTCCATGGACTTCTGAGCCCCTCGCCTGGACTGTATCCAGAAGAGCAGGTGGGTTCCCATACCCCTCTAGAGGGGGCCATGGGGATTCTCCGCTGGCGCTGGCCCTGCCCTGCCCCCAGAGGACCACTGTTTTCTCCTTTTCATCTTCTCCTCTTCTAGGGGTACCACCTATTAAATTAGAAGTACTGAGCTCACGTCTATAATGTTTTAGGGCTGCAAAGCACCTTTCTCGAAATAACCCCATGAAAAGGCAGTGGGAGGGAACATTAAAAACCCCATTTTATGGAGGAGGAAACCCTGAGGCTTTTATCCTTGCAGCTGGAAATATCAGTTAGGATTTGAACCCAGGGCCCCGGCCCCATACTGCATCTCCACATTGAAGATGACTTTGTGTGCTCTGACTCTCTCCCTGGCCAGGCACAAGAGCCCCTCCCCCACCCCTACCCCTCAGGCTGAGGCAAGTACCAGTTTCAACACTTGGCCTGGGCTGTTGTACAACCCTTCCCGGTTGTGACTCCTTATTCTTCTCCCCCATAGGCTCCCTCTTGATCAGGTCCAAAACTAGGAGAAGCAGATGCACATTTCCCAAGTTGTAGGGTGGTCTACTATGTGGGTCTCCTCTTGGGCTCCTGCTTACCTGTCTCCCAGCCTCCTAAACTCTGCCCCCTCCCCCAGGGACTGGGGGGTGGAACAAGCCTAGAAAGTTGTGGGGTGAGGGGAGGCAGGTTGATTTCTGCTTTTAAGTGATGTTTCCTGTCCATTATAGTGTAACATGTCTCCCAAATCCTTCCATAAAGTTGGATGTAACAGTAAGGGTTGAAAAGTCCCAGGAGTCCCAAAAGAGGAGAGCTGGGTCCTTCTTGACTCCCCTCACTCCCACCCACTTCTTGAAGCCTCCCAGACCCAGCCTCTTTTTAAAAAGAAAACTTTATCAATAAAAATAAATTTAGAATACAACTAGTTGTCCTATGCCAACAGCTCATCATGAACCAGCTCCATTCATTTGTTAGTTTAGACATGATATTTAAGTTGCCTTCTCTTCCCCTCCAAGTGTGCAAATGAATGTCTCCCTTGGAATTTCCAAGGAAAAACTCTGAGGATGTTTTCTGGTCTAATGCACCTAGAAATACTGACCTACCATTAGTACTTGTGCTCTGAAGAAAGCTAGGATAATTAGTGATGAAAGCCCACCTTGAAGATTTAGTGGAAAGCATAAGCATCAGTTTCCAAAGTGGAGGACACAAGCCCAGTGTTTGTGAGCCTGATGTGCAAGACCAATGATGAGTCAATAACCAAGCCCTAGCTCTATGACAGAAAGGTCATCATTGTGAACAGGCTCAGTAGGCATGGAGACTCAATGAAATAACATTTCAGTTAACCCCATTGGTGCTATGGTTCTCTCTTCCCATGGCAGTCACTATTTTAATGTTAAAATACAACTCATGATTTTCCACATCATTTGGACTTTGGACAGCTCTATCTCTTTATACCTTTTACATGGCACAGGCCTTTTATTTATTGTGGAGATGGATCACATCTCTGCTACCTCCTCAGTTATGTCCGTACCCCAACCTGCAATACAAGATGCTGAGGTTGGAAAGTGGAAACAGCAATACAAGGCTAACCAGGTCTCTGTGGTCTGGGTGACTGAGGAAGCAGTCCCTCTACAACACATACACCTTCCATCTTCTGTGTGAAAGTTTCTAGCCCATTGACGGGACCTGCTCCCTCAACAACTGGGACATGTGAGAAAATAATGGGATTTGGCATATAATCAAAAGGCCTACCTGGAGATTAATCTAAACTGGTTGAATTAAGTGGAGTGGGGGAGGAGCAGGGCAGTCAATGAATTTTACACTCTTCAGAAAAGGCTCAAAGACCTTAAACTCAGAGTTCCCTCAAGGAAGGATTCACACATACACCCCCAATTGGGCAGAGTAATCTATTTAATCTATTGCTGATTAGCCTTCTTAACATTAATTAGATTGTAACCACACCTGGCTGGCCCTTAAGAAGGTATTGTTCTCTGAAGCTAAGAGCTGTGAATTCATCTGGAGACCACCTTCAAGTCCAGTGAACCAATGAATTTGGATGACGCCCACCAATCAGCTTGAAGCAGTCTGTAAGGACCGCCTCTGCTCCAGACCTATAAAAAAGGTTCCACACTCAGTTTGCAGGGGCAGTTTGTGGTTGAAGCAGGCTCTTGGTGGAGGACTTGGGGAAGGACCAGAGCAGGCTGGAACTCTAGGCTAGATAGACCTTTTAACTTTCTGAACTTGTGAATACCTGGTATGCTTTAATGAATGCTTACTGCCCAAAGACTGGTGCTAAAGCTTCTAATTTAAGGTGACCACAAATTTAGATTTTAAACATCACAGACCTAATGGGCAAAGGGTAGAAGTCCAGTCTAGCTAGCCAAAAGAATCAATTTCCACCCTGAATAGAATTCAAACTTCTTCCTATGAACTGACCTTTCTGAAGTGAGGGGTAGAGAAAGCCAATTAAAACTGGGTTCCCCCCCCCCCAAGAAATCCATTAATAATTATTTTCTCACAATAGAGTAGGAAAAAAATTGTAGAAGCCATTACAACTAAAACTTTCATTTAATATCCATGAGAATGTTCAGGCTTAGGTTGGCAAAGCCACTTTTTCAGGGTCACAGCTCTTAGGTGTTTGAAGATTGGGTGGGAATTTGAACTCCAGTCTTCTTGTTCACAAGTGGAGCACTCATTCCATCCAATCCTCCTCTCTTGGATCTTAGGCTTAGTCACTGTGTTCTCCTATTTAAGTCAGCCAATTGTTGATTGGTTGATTTTTGGATGTTAGCTGCTTTCTTAGAATCATCAGGAGCTGCAGGAGCCGGCTCTTAAGGCACCCGCAACTGCAGCCACCGAGCACCAGCCAGGAGGCTGCGCGGGAGCGCCGGGTCCCACGTCGGAAGTCTCCCTGAGCCTGGACGTGGTCAGAACAGACGGGCAGAGCTGAGCCCGGGAGGGTCCGAGCGGGGCGTGGTTTAGTTGATGTGGAGTTAACTTTTGGCTGGGGGAAATCAGACCGTAGCCCCAGCTGCTGCCGCGTTGGGTGGTTCTTGGGTTGGGGGATCCGGGGACTGCCCAGTAAGCCTGGATGGAGGGAGCAGAGCGAACCCCTTCTCCGTTCTTCATGCCGCCCACTGGGTTAGAGCCCAGCAGGATTAACAGGAAGAAAGGCGACAAGGGATTCGAGAGCCCTAGACCCTATAAACTGACCCATCAAGTGGTTTGCATCAACAGCATAAACTTCCAGAGAAAGTCTGTGGTGGGATTTGTAGAACTTACAATATTTCCTACAGTTGCACACTTGAATAGAATTAAGTTAAACAGCAAACAATGCAGAATATACAGAGTAAGGGTCAATGATTTAGAGGCAGCTTTTATTTATAATGACCCAACGCTGGAAGTTTGTCACCATGAATCAAAGCAAAGAAATCTCAACTATTTTTCCAATGCTTATGCTGCTGCAGTTACTGCTGTTGACCCAGATGCCGGAAACGGAGAACTTTGCATTAAAGTTCCGTCAGAGCTTTGGAAACATGTTAATGAGTTAAAGGTTTTGAAAGTGCACATTAAGTTTTCTTTAGATCAACCAAAAGGAGGCCTTCATTTTGTGGTACCGAATGGAGAAGCAAGCATGGCAGAGAGAGGTGCCCATGTTTTCTCGTGTGGATATCAAAATTCTACAAGATTTTGGTTTCCTTGTGTTGATTCATACTCTGAACTCTGCACATGGAAATTAGAATATACAGTGGATGCTGCAATGGTTGCAGTTTCTAATGGAGATTTAGTAGAAACTATTTATACTCATGATATGCAGAAGAAGACCTTCCATTACATGCTTACTATTCCAACAGCAGCATCAAATATTTCTCTGGCCGTTGGACCTTTTGAAATCCTTGTGGATCCTTATATGCATGAGGTGACTCATTTTTGCTTACCTCAGCTTCTTCCACTACTTAAACACACCACATCTTTTCTTCATGAAGTCTTTGAATTTTATGAAGAGATTCTTACTTGTCCTTATCCATATTCCTGTTTCAAGACTGTGTTCATAGATGAAGCCTATGTTGAAGTAGCTGCTTATGCTTCTATGAGTATTTTTAGCACAAACCTTTTGCATAGTGCTAAGATTATAGACGAGACACCTCTAACGAGAAGGTGTTTAGCACAGTCATTGGCTCAGCAATTTTTTGGATGTTTTATATCTAGAATGTCCTGGTCCGATGAGTGGGTACTGAGAGGAATTTCAGGTTATATCTATGGACTTTGGATGAAAAAAACCTTTGGTGTTAATGAGTACCACCACTGGATCAAAGAGGAGTTGGACCAAATAGTGGCATATGAACTGAAAACTGGTGGAGTTTTATTACATCCGACATTTGGTAGAGGAAAAGAGAAGGATGATCCAGCTTCACATCAACATTTTTCAATAAAGCACCCACATACTCTTTCCTGGGAGTATTATACTATGTTCCAGTGTAAAGCTCACCTTGTAATGCGGTTGATTGAAAATAGAATAAGTATGGAGTTCATGCTACAGGTTTTTAACAAACTCCTGAGTTTAGCCAGTACAGCTTCATCTCAAAAGTTCCAATCACACATGTGGAGTCAAATGTTGGTTTCCACATCTGGATTTTTAAAATGCATCTCCAACGTCTCTGGCAAAGACATCCAGCATTTAATAAAACGCTGGGTAGACCAGAGTGGGGTGGTCAAGTTTTATGGAAGTTTTGCATTCAACAGAAAACGAAATGTTCTTGAATTAGATATAAAACAAGATTATACCTCTCTTGGAACCCAGAAATATGTGGGCCCTCTTAAAGTGACAGTACAAGAGTTAGATGGATCATTTAATCATACATTGCAAATTGAAGAAAACAGTCTTAAACATGATATACCCTGCCATTCTAAAAGTAGAAGGAATAAAAAGAAAAAAATTCCATTGATGAATGGTGAAGAAGTTGACATGGATCTTTCTGCTATGGATGCAGATTCTCCTTTGCTGTGGATAAGGATAGACCCAGATATGTCAGTATTGAGGAAAGTAGAGTTTGAGCAGTCTGATTTCATGTGGCAATATCAGCTTCGCTATGAAAGAGATGTAGTTGCACAGGAAGAATCCATTTTAGCTTTGGAAAAATTTCCCACTCCAGCATCAAGACTTTCACTGACAGATATACTAGAGCAAGAACAATGTTTCTACCGAGTAAGAATGCTGGCTTGCTTTTGCCTTGCAAAGATTGCAAATTCCATGGTGAGTACATGGACAGGACCTCCTGCCATGAAGTCACTCTTTACAAGGATGTTTTGTTGCAAGACTTGTCCAAACATTGTGAAAACAAACAACTTCATGAGTTTCCAAAGCTACTTTTTACAAAAAACCATGCCAGTTGCTATGGCTCTATTGAGAGATGTTCATAATCTATGTCCCAAAGAAGTCTCAACATTTATCTTAGATCTAATCAAATATAATGATAACAGGAAAAATAAGTTTTCAGATAATTATTATCGGGCAGAAATGATAGATGCACTTGCCAACTCAGTAACGCCTGCAGTCAGTGTAAATAATGAAGTGCGAACCTTAGATAACTTAAATCCAGATGTTCGACTGATTCTTGAAGAAATCACTAGGTTCCTCAATATGGAAAAACTGCTGCCCAGTTACAGACACACCGTAACAGTCAGCTGCCTGAGAGCCATTCGGGTGCTCCAGAAGAATGGGCATGTGCCAAGTGATCCTTCTCTCTTCAAGTCTTATGCGGAATACGGTCACTTTGTAGACATTCGGATAGCAGCTTTGGAAGCAGTTGTGGATCACACCAGAGTGGATGGGAGTTATGAAGAGTTACAATGGTTGCTTAACATGATTCAGAATGATCCTGTACCCTATGTAAGGCACAAGATTTTAAACATGCTGACTAGGAATCCACCATTCACCAAGAACATGGATTCTCCCTTATGCAAGGAGGCACTGGTAGACCAACTTTGGAAACTTATGAATTCAGGGACTTCACATGATTGGAGACTAAGATGTGGTGCTGTAGATCTGTACTTCACACTCTTTGGCCTCAGCAGGCCTTCTTGTTTGCCACTACCAGAGCTTGGATTGATTCTTAATTTGAAAGAGAAGAAGGCCATGCTGAATCCTACCATTATCTCCAAGGCAGTAGTAGCAGACAGCCAAGAGTCTGTGAGCAATCTAAACAGTCATGCACAGTTAACTGGATTTCAGAATGCTGAAAATCACCTAGCCAAGGAATCATCAGCTAATTTATCAGCTCATCAGCAGGGAGTGAAGAGGAAATCTGACACACCACTGGGGTCCCCACTAGAACCTTGTCAAATATTGGAGAATGATGATAACAGTAAAGTGAAACTCAAAGTCAGATTCTCAAATTCTCAAGAGGAGGAGGAAGGTGACATGGACACCATTAATGATAGTCAATTTTTTATTTACCATCACTTGAAGATGATAGAAAGGCCATCAACTCCAGGTCTTTCAAAATTGAGGCCAGTTAGCTCCCGATCTGCTTTGATGCCTCAACATTCACCAGGCTGTGATGTCACAGCTTCTGCAAAACCTCATTGGGGTATGGATATGTCTTACAAAGGACTAGGTAAAGGACAGTCTTTGGAGAGGAGTGTGTTGTTGGTACCAACCACACCACTCTCAGTGTTCACAAAGGAGCCAAGCTCATCCAAACACAGCTACCACCACCACCACGAGCACAAGAAAAAGAAGAAAAAGTACAAACATAAACATAAACATGACAGCAAAGTGAAAGTGAAAAAGACCAGATAACTTGCTTAGATACATTGGCAGCCTACTATGTGCAGCAGGCCAGGAAGGAAAAAAAAAACAGAACAAGAAGGAACTCCTCACAAAAGCAACCTTGTTGTATATGATGGCTGACAATATTATCATGTATCATCAGAACTGTGAGAAAATGGGATTTTGCAGATACTCAAAGGCTCGCCTAGAGATTGATCTAAACTGATTGAAGTGACAGTGATTGACTTTTCTGATTAGCTTACTTCAATTTAATTAAATTGTAAGCACACCTGGCTGGCCCTTATAAAGGTATTGTTCTCAGAAGCTAAAGACTGAATTCAACTCAAGACCACCTTCAAGTCCAGTGAAGGAATGGATTTGGATGATGCCCACCAATCAGCTTGAAGCAGTCTGTGAGGACTGCCTCTGCTCCAAACCTATAAAAAGATTCCACACTCAGTTTGCAGGGGCAGTTTGTGGTTGAAGCAGCCTCATGGTGGAAGACTTGAGGAAGAGCCTGGCCAGGCTGGAACTCTAGGCTAGACAGGCCTTTACTTAACTTTCTGAACTCCACATAAATACCTGGTATGCTTTAATAAATGCTTAATACCTGAAGAGTAGTGCTTAAAAAAAGGCCAGTTTTAATGTTACATAAGGGTTTCTCTTTGTGCTATTGCAACTAGATTTTGAATTCAATAATATGGGCTTATTTTTTAAGAGTCTTATTTTTTAAAGATTGTGTTGTGTTTTAACTTATATTTGTATATGTTCTGATTTTTCAGAAAAGTAATTGTATATTTCGTTAAAAAAGGATATTATTTGAAATTGTTGCATAATTGCATATTATATTCTGAGTCAAGGTACTGTAATGATTGGAATGATGCCACCTACTGGAGACTTGCTGTGGGAAAGCTCCACCATGAGGAAAATGCCCCAGAGGCATTGTGGCTTTTCCTTGGCGTCAGGAAATGACATTTGCTCATAGGGGCTGTCTATCAAGGCTACCTGCCAATCAACTTGAGGAGCCTCCTATGGTCTGAGAGGAGGAAAGGGAGCCTGTGTGGAGGGCTCTGGGGCTTTTTGGGTTCCTGACTGGATGGTGGTGGCAGCAGAGGACTTCACAGGAAATTTGAGGAAAGATAGGAATGCCAGGCTGTTGGAATTCTGTTCTCAATCTTTTTCTTTCTATTTTCCAATAAACCCTTAAAAACCTAAACTTGTTTTATCAGTGATTTTAGTCAGTTTTCCCCAAAACTGGGGGAACAGATTAGAATACACATTTAGAATCTTAAATTACAGTTTTGCTGACCACGAAGAGGAAAACCGAACGTTCATCTTCTGATCGGGTAAGATTTCCCTCTCCTGTCCCTTTAAATTGGAAAGTACTATCAAGTATAGGCCGTTTTAAATTTCAAATGGGTCTTTTAAACATCCTAAGTACCCCTTTTCTTGCTTTACCTTCACTAATCAGACATGTTGCCAGTTTGAATTTGAATATATTTTTATTACTCTTTTTGGTTTTGTGGGTCTTTGTGGTGTGGTATGGAGAATTTGGCATGCCCTAGATAATATTAGAATAAAGATGATTCCCTGGGATTCCCCATTAGGAAAGCTACTTATGGATTGGAATGAGGGAAAACTTAGACTAAATACAACCATGACCAGAGGAGAGCTTATCAGACTGTTTTATGTGGCATGAGGAATTACAGGAAGAATGGCCCAAATATGGGTCATTTGATCCCCAAACATTGAGGCATTTGCAAAGAACCCTAAGTAGATGTCCACCTGAACATTTACATTATTGGAAAATCTGGGCCAGAGCAAGCAAACATTATCATACTAAAAATATAAGACCAAGAAAATCCAGGCCCCAGTTTACATCTGAGTCTGCCTCCCAAACTGAAACAATAAACTGGCAGAAAGACATGGCCTCCCAAACCGAAACGCCCAATAATACAACTCAATCCAAGGCCGTTCAGACTGAAAATCCAAATGACCCAACTCTTATTCCCTCGCCCTCTACTTCCTCCATGCCAAACAAACAAATAAAGAAAGAAAGAAATGATTCCCCTGTAGAGGAGACAGAGAAAGTAAAAATTTTTCCCCTTCAAGAGATCCTCGCCCATGGTCAAAAAGGTACTATACGTAAGCTCAGACAATACACACCTTTTACACCCAGGGATTTGGCTTTGTGGGGACAAAGCACTCCTAAATTTGATGAAGATCCCACAGAAGTTATCAGGCAGTTTAGAGCAATTTTTAGAGCATATCAGCCCACTTGTAATGATGTTACTGACCTTATGGAAACAATATTGTCCCCAGGAGATAGAGCAGATATAGTAGCTGCAGCAAACAGCCTGGAAGCCATGGGAAAGGTTGATATTGGGTGGCCTATTCAAGACCCTGACTGGGACCCCAATAACCCTAAGCATTTTGATATGTTGAAAGATGCAAGGGAAACATTGCTGAAGGCAATGGAATCCTGTATTAGAAAGACTGATAACTGGGCAAAAATTTATAGATACAGTTCAAGGACCTGGTGAGAGACCTAATAGATTTTATGACAGGCTGTGTAAGTATGCCAGGCAATATGGTAGACTAGACCCATTAGATAGTAGAAACACCCATATTATCTGCTCTCATTTTGTAAACCAGTCCTTACCAAAAATTCGGAAATATTTTAAAAAGCAATGTCCTGGGTGGAATAGTTTGAGTCCTGACAGACTTAAAGAAATAGCAACATATATTTACGAAGGAAATGAGAGAGAAGAAAGGAACAGACAGGACATTTTAGCTCCAGTACAGGAAACAGGGCAGAGAAACTGGAAAATTGAAAATCGTTATCAACCCCCTAAATTTTTCGAGTACTGCAAAAAACAAGGACACTTCTTGAGGGAATGTAGAACTAGAAAACAAGACCTTAAGAGGACAATGACTGAGAGCCTTGAGGAATTCTTTGGGGGAAATCGAAATAATTTTGGAAACTTTTATCAGAAAGGAAACAACCGGAGTAATTATAGGCCTTATTACAGGCAGAATCAAAATGGATATAAATCTTTTCAGGGGGATACAGAGAGACAGTATCAGAATAACCGTAGACCCTATCAGGGAGGAACAGAAGGACAGAACCAGAATCAGGGTAACCGTGGACTCCCTCAAAAGGGGGCACAGGATTGACAAGAGGAAGGGGAAGAATGGAACATAGATAATGAAAGCAACATATTCCCAGATCCTGATTTTTTGAATGCACTTGTGCCAGTCCATTCACCTCCCCAGAGTAATGAACCTCATGTGACTCTCAAAGTAGGGGGGGTGTATTATGACTGTTTGCTAGACACAGGAGCTTCTAAATCAGTATTAGTAAGCAAACCAGATGCTGGGTGTAGACCTGTAGGATTTCTGAATGTAGTAGGAGTCTCAGGAAAGAGCCAGAGAGTGGCAAAATTGAATCCTCGCATGGTATCTATGGGGCCCTTAACAGTAGAACATTCATTTTTACTCATGCCTGATGCCCCTGTAAATTTATTAGGTCATGATCTCCTTTGCAAGCTTAGAGCAACCATATCTTGTGCTCCAGATGGGGCTGTCTCCCTAAAATTGCTAGAGGATACTGTTCATTTATTACCAATTTTACTTACAGAAGCTCAAGGAACAGCAGGGGAGGTATCCAAAATCCCCTCTGACATTCCTGAGTCTTTATGGGCCTCATCCCCTAATGAGGTGGGGCTCCTTAAGTCTGCCATGCCTGTTACCTTTAAAGTTAAGGGGGGACCACCCCCCTCCATTCCACAGTATCCATTGTCTAGGGAAGCAATAGAAGGGATCACACCTATAATTGAGGCTTTGAAAAGCCAGGGTATTATTATTCCATGTCATCACTCTCCATGCAATACTCCCATTTTGACAATTAAAAAACCCAAGCCTGGGCCAGATGGTAAACCTGTTTATCGTTTTGTGCAAGATCTTAGAGCAATTAATAATTATGTTATCCCTAGACATGCTATATTGGCTTCCCCTTCTACCATACTTTCTTCCATTCCCTATGAATCTACATGTTTCACAGTGGTAGACCTCTGCTCTGCCTTTTTCTCCATACCAGTACATGAGGACTTCCAATATTTATTTGCTTTTACCTGGAAAAATAGACAGTGGACCTGGACTAGACTCCCACAGGGATTTGTAGACAGTCCCACATTATTTTCCCAAATTTTACAGCAGGACCTGGCCTCTATTACCTTTAAAAGCTCCACACTAGTACAATATGTAGATGACTTACTTTTGGCCTCTCCTAATGCTGAAATTTGTCAGGAAGATAGCCGTCACTTACTGCTGGAGCTGCACAAGAGAGGACACAAGGTTTCCAAGTCAAAGGTACAATGGTGTTTGCCCCAGGTAGAATATTTAGGATTTATTTTGGCTGCTGGAACTCGCTCTGTCTCTTCTAAGAGAGTCCAGGCCATTCAATAACTCTCTGCCCCCACTATTAAGAGGCAGTTGAGAGCCATTCTGGGAGCAGCTGGGTACTGTAGACAATGGATACCCTCTTTTGGTGAAATTACTAAACCTCTCATAGCTCTTACAAAAAGTTCTGTCCCAGACATTTTACAATTGGATCCCCAGCATCTCTCAGCCATAAAAGAATTAAAACGGGCCTTGTTATCAGCACCTGCCCTAGGACTACCAGATTATAGTAAGCCTTTCACTCTCTTTGTGCATGAACAAAGGGGGGTGGCTTCTGGAGTTCTGACTCAACCTAACCAACGCCCTATAGCCTACTATTCAACTCAGCTGGACCCTGTAGCGGCTGGAGTGCCACCTTGCCTTAGGGCAGTGGCGGCCACAGCCCTTTTGGTAGAAAAAGCCTCTGATTTGATCCTAGGTAATCCTCTAACAGTGCAATGCCCTCACGAAGTAGGGGCTCTCTTACTACGTCACAGGACACAAGCCTTTTCTGATCAAAGGCTGGCTAAGTATGAAATAACCCTGTTAGGTAATGAGAATATCACTTTAAAATGCTGCACAGTTCTTAATCCAGCAACACTACTCCCTAATTTACCATTCTCAGGGGAACCGTTGCATGACTGTGCTTCTTTAGTTGATATAGCTGAAAAACCCCGTGATGATCTTTTTGATACACCTTTAGAAAATCCTGATCTTGTCCTCTATACAGATGGTTCCTCATTTATGAGAGAGGGAACCCGTTTTACTGGAGCTGCTGTAGTTTCTGATTATGACACCCTCTGGGCAGCTTCTCTGCCTTCCCATTTTAGTGCACAGGCTGCTGAACTTGTGGCTCTTACACAGGCCTGTAATATAGCCAAAGATAAGAGTGCCACCATTTTTACTGACTCGAAATATGGCTTTGGCATATGCCACTTTATTGGTATGATTTGGCATCAACGAGGCTTCCTAACATCCTCAGGCAAGGCTATTGCCAATGGGGACCTTATCAAGGACCTCTTAGATGCCCTGAAACTGCCTTCTTCCCTAGCCGTTGTACATTGTCCTGCCCACACAGGGAATAGTGATCCTGTTTCAAAGGGAAATGCACGAGCTGATTCTGCAGCCAAGCTTGCTGCATTAGAAGCTCCTGAACATGTATTTAACCTTTCACCTTCTGAGGATATTCCTTCCAACCTAACCTATGACGATTCTGAAGTAGAAAAGTGGAAAAAGAAATTTAAGGCGAAACAGATCAATGGCATCTGGGTGTCTCCGGAAGGTAAGCCATTTCTTCCCCGGAAATTCTACCACCAGGTATGCCTCTCTGTTCACAGAAAAGGCCATTTTGGTACACAAGGCATCGTAGACTCTATTAAGAGAACCTGGATAGCACCAGGTGTGACTAATACAGCATCTCGAATCTGCTCGGGCTGCTCCACATGTCAATCTTATAATCAGTATGCTTTTAAGGCCAAAGCTTATGGAGGGCATCCTCTAGCATACACACCTTTTGAACACTTACAAATTGATTATATTACTATGCCAAAAGCAGGACATTATAAATTTTGCCTTGTTATAGTTGATCAGCTCACTCGGTGGGTGGAGGCCTTTCCCAGCCCCCAAGCCCCAGCTGCCTTTGTTGCCAAAATTCTTCTTAAAGAGATAGTACCTCGTTTTGGCCCACCAGCCCGCATCGATTCTGACAAAGGCACACATTTCACTGATTTGATTTTATCCCAAATCTATTCTTTCTTGGGAGTGACTCCAAAATTCCACACACCCTACCATCCACAAAGTTCAGGTCAAGTTGAACGTATGAATAAAGAGCTTAAGAGTATGATTGGCAAATTATGTACTGAAACCCATTTGAAATGGCCTGATGTTCTACCATTGGCATTATTCTATCTACGCAGGAGACCAAGAGGAGAACTTCATATATCTCCTTATGAAATGCTTTTTGGTCACCCTCCTATCCAAGCTAAAACTTTTTCCCCAGTTTATACATCACTGGTGGGAGGTGATACTTCTGTTGCCTCCTATATACAGGAATTACAAACCAGGCTACGTGAACTCCATGAGGCAGGAGCTGTGGTCCAGGCAGGCCCATTAGACTTTTCATTGTACAGCCTCAACCCAGGAGATAAAATATATGTAAAGAATTTTCAGAGAACCAGTGGAACCCAACCTGCCTGGGAAGGACCTTTTCAGGTATTATTGACAACTCCTACTGCCATTAAAATTGGTGAAAAAGACTCATGGATTCATTGCTCTCATGTAAAGCCTGCACCATTCATAGCTGAAGAGATTTCAGATAGACCTGAGGTAGATGCTAAAGAGCTAAAAACCCTAACGATAGCAACTGTTAAAGAGCAAAGAGAGTCCAGAGGAAATAGGCAGTTCCCATTTGATAATCCCACTGATCAGTTAAATGCTTTGGGACTCAGTCTTCGTAAAGTATCAGGAGATGGAAATTGCCTGTTTAGGGCTTTAGCAGACCAGCTAGAAGGTCACTGTAGGAATCATCTCAGACATAGACAAGAAGCTGCTTCTTATATGATTAACCATAGACAAGAGTTTGAGTCTTTTAGAGTAAAAGACTCCCCTTTTGAAGAATATGTTGACGAATTAAAGAAATTTGGAAAGTGGGGAGGAAATGATACAATTGTAGCATTTGCTAAGCAGCATTAGCTGAATGTGGTGGTTCATCAGTTAAATCAGCCCTTATTGAAAATCAGTGGCACAGACAAAACTGATGCTAGAGAACTCCACATTTTCTACCATAAAGAACATTATGACAGCATTAGAAAGATCAATGACAATTCAGAAACCCCTGCCACTTTGGCATGCAGAGAATTGGGGAACCAGTTAAAACAATGTGGCATACCCCAAACTCTAGCAGCTTAAATACCTTAAAATTTAACAAGCATTTCCTTCCACAGGCAAAAGCACTGAAGCACATGGCCTAGTTTTCTGGCCCACCTCAATTTCCCCCACCTTTTCCCTACCCTATACCTATTTTTTTAATCCTTTTTGTTTTTTGTTTTGACTTTTGAAAGGCACTGAAAAGACCTGGAATTCACCACACCTTTAAGTTCTTTAAGAGCACAAAAGGGTGCTTAGCAAATCTTTTGCTTTTTATTTTTGGTTTTTGGTTTTGCTTTGTTTTTTGACTTTTGTTTCTTTTGCTTTTCTTTAAAACCAAATTTTGTAAACTAAGTGATTATTCAAAGACATTTTAAGTATATGCTGTGGGTGAGGCCATTGGGCCTCAGAAACTACCAGAATTCTTTTTTTTTACTCTCTTTTTGAGAGAGCCATGAGTTCTGAGTTTTTTTCTCCTTTCTCTTGTATGTTGTTCTGTTTAACTAAAAAAGACCAGAAAGGGTTATTGAACCCTATTGCTTGATACCTCACTGAAAACATTGAATATTGAATCTTGCTAATTGAAATCTTATTTCTTTTTGATAAATTAATCACCACTTTAAGTATCTGCTACTGTTATACTAGAGAATTCATGTATAAGATGATGTGGTCTACTTGCTAAAAGAAGATTATATGATAATGTCTAATATAATCAGCTATTTATATTCGTTTATTATTTATATGTCATCATTCTCTGGGTATGGTTTGGAATTATTGTATATATCACTAATATGTTCTCAGTTATGCAGCATAGTATGCATTTTTACCATCATACTGTCTTTGGTGAAATTAATGAGATTTTCGAAGTATGGAAACTTATCATTTCAGAGAATAACTTGCTGTGAACTCTGATGCAGGCCCTGGAGAGAATATATGTGCAACAAAAGGAGAGACAGGTATACGTAAGTCCATGGTTTGCTTATGATGGTGACTATGTAGAGCACAATTACTAGGCACAGGCCAGTATTCATCCTCTCTCCCTCCTAATTTAACCTAATTTAACTGAAAATATTTATCTTTTTATCTCACTCAGTTGAACTCACCTGTGGCCTAGCACAATCACTGGCTGTCTCGGAACCATGAGATATGGTATGATAACCTTTCCATAACATTTTCAGGTGTCATGAACACATACTAAATTTGGCTTTGATCCAGACACATGGTGGTAAAAAGTGTTACAGATTGCATAACTACCTCAACCCTCTATTAGAAGTCTAAGGATGTAAAGGAGGTAATGTAATGGAATTTATTAATTTGATCATTGACAATGCTATGCTAAGGTTTAGTAAAAAATACAGCAATTCAAACAGTTAAGGAAGAGAATCCAGCTTTCCAGACCAGAGTCCAGAATCCAGAATCCAGACCAGAGTCCAGTTTCCTCCTGATGACATCTTACCACTTCAAGAAGACAAGAGAACTCAGAGACTTTATATGAACTGTTTTGCTTTATTAGTTTTTACTATCTCCTTTCTGTTATTATATGCCATCTGTAACATGTACTCTCTGCAGAGGCTCTCCCTTTGCAAGACTAATGTCAAAGCGTCGGTTCATGAGGACAAAAAAATCGCCCCTCTGGACAAAACTTTCCTCTCTTCCTTTTCTATATTGTTGTTCACGTATTGTTAGTTAGCAATAGTTATTATATTGTTTTTACTGTTCCGTCAAGGAAACATTTTGTTTCTTGAGGAACAAAAGGGGGGGACTGTAATGATTGGAATGACGCCACCTACTGGAGACTTGCTGTGGGAAAGCTCCACCATGAGGAAAATGCCTCAGAGGCATTGTAGCTTTTCCTTGTCGTCAGGAAAAGACATTTGCTCATGGGGGCTATCAAGGCTACCTGCCAATCAACTTGAGGAGCCTCCTATGGTCTGGGAGGAGACAGGAAGGAGGAAAGGGAGCCTGAGCGGAGGGCTCTGGGGCTTTTTGGGTTCCTGACTGGATGGTGGTGGCGGCAGAGGACTTCACAGGAAATTTGAGGAAAGATAGGAATGCCAGGCTGTTGGAATTCTGTTCTCAATCTTTTTCTTTCTATTTTCCAATAAACCCTTAAAAACCTAAACTTGTTTTCAGTGATTTTAGTCAGTTTCCCCCAAAACTGGGGGAACAGATTAGAATACACATTTAGAATCTTAAATTACACAGTACATTCACATTTGTGATCATTAGTATCTTCAATGTTTAAATCCCTATGAGACTTGGATTATGGGAATTTATCATTTAAGACACTAACTGCCTCCATTCTGAGTTATCAGATGCCAGTTGGCCAGGATGCCATCTGATCACAAGAATACATGCAAGAGCAGACATTGCACTGTCACATGATGGGAGACATGCATGAAGCTAGGGTATGGCCGAGGGGACGCTTTTGACAAACATTGAGGTTGGTTTCTCTTGGTTTAATTTTTTCCTCCACAATATTGTACAGATGGCTGGAAGTTTTCATCCCACCCATCTCATTCTACACCTGGTTTCTATGCCCCTTCCTATATGTCTGATGCCATGGACATCTCAATCCCATGCATCTGCTTAAGTCTGACTCAGTTTCCTCCAATATGTTTGGTGGCATGGACATATATCCCATCCAGCTATTGTTAGCCTGGCATACTGCATGAGCAGCATATATTGCTCAAGTGTGGGATTGCTCATATCCCATCATTTCTCTGTTCTTTTTTGGTAACCCCCATAATTATCTCAGGTGTCATGATAAATACAGTGTTGGATTTGGCCTTGACATCTGTTACAAATTATTAGATTTTTAAATTTCTCATAACGGCATGAGGACAATTAGGCAGATGATGCAAAAAGTGATGAAACAAAGATGAAAGTTATTTTTTTTAATTAATATTGCAATTATCTTCTCAATTTACCCTCAACAGGGGGGACTGTAGTAATATTAAGTTTCAGAGAATGTTTTAGTTTTTGTTTTATAATATGTTTCATGTGTAACTACTAAGATTCTAAATTCCCTTAGACATGATTTTGAGAACTTATTGTTCGATTTAATTATTGACAAAGCTATTTTAAAGTTGTGTTAAGCTCAATTTTGCAGGAAAGTTTCCTGGCTGCTTACCAGCATCCACACATCAACCCTTGTAAAGACTTCCATTCCACGACTAAACCCAGAGGACATCCCAAGAATCATTCAAGAAAAGACTTCCAAAGACTTAAATGGACATTTCCCTGTTTTCCTTTTGCACATTGTATACACAGTTTATAATGTCCACTAATGATGTCCACCTGCTAATAGGGGAGTGCCCCCTTTAGCCTTTGTCAATGTGTCACTCAATTTTTTCCCCTCTGTTTTCATTCCCTTTAGTCATAAGCATCTGTAATGTTATTGCTTCATGTGAGGAAACCATGTTTCTTCACTTGAAGCATGGGGGACTGTAACAATTGGAGTGATGGCACCTGCTGGAGAGTTACTGTAGGACAGCTCCATCATGAGGAGAAGACATCTGAGGGCAAACCATGTGGTTAATTCCTTGGCATCAGGAAGTGATGTTTGGTCATGGGTACTGTCGATCAAAGCTACCAGCTAATTAGCTTGGAGGTATGTGTGTGTGTGTGTGTGTGTGTGTTTTCCCCAGTTTCACAGGAAGCTTCTGGAAGGAAGAAGGAATCATTGGGTTCTTTTAGTTTCTGACCTCTCCAGGGCAGGTCAGATGATGGGGTCTCTTAGAAATAGAGAAATTTTATCTCTCTCTGATCACTAGATCCTATTGCTCTTTAAATATTTAAGAGTCTAAGCTCTTGCTAAAGCTAATTTGACAACCACTCAGATATTTTTAGACAGTATAGCTAGAATTTTAGCAACTTTACACTCGGAAGATCAAGACGAATGAGACATTGCCAAGGGCCACTTGAATGTCACAGAGCAGTATCCGGATGATGTTGAGGCCTGGATCCAGCTGGCACAAATCCTAGAACAGACCGACATACAGGGTGCCCTGTCAGCATATGGAACAGCAATACATATGTCATGCTGGAAAAGGTATAGGTCGACATCCCAGAGATTCTGAATGATGTGGGTGCCCTCCATTTTAGGCTCAGAAACTTAGGGGAGGCAAAGAAATATTTTTTGTCATCTTTGGATCATGCCAAGGCAGAAGCTGAGCAGGACAAACATTACCATAATGCCATCTCTGTTACAGCATTGTACAATCTGGCCAGGCTTTATGAGGCAATGTATGATTCCATGAAGCGGAAAAGTTGTATAAAAATATATTATGAGAACATCCTAATTATGGTGACATAGTTATGCAGAGGAGCAATGGCTAAAGATAAAGGAGTTTTTTATGAGGCTTCAGATTGGTTTAAAGAAGCTCTTCAGATCAATCAGGATCATCCAGATGCTTGGGCTCCGATTGGCAATCTTCATTTGGCCAAGCAAGAGTGGGGTCCGTGTCAGAAGAAATTCGAAAGAATATTAAAGCACCCATCCACTCAAAATGATGTTCTATGCTGGCCCTTGGAAATGTTTGGCTACAAACTTTACATCAACCCACCAGAGACCGTGAGAAGGAAAAGCGACATCAGGATGGTGCACTAGCCATCTACAAGCAAGTCCTCAGAAATGATCCTAAGAACCTATGCTGCCAATGACATAGGTGCCGTGTTGGCCCACAAAGGCTATTTTTCCAGGAAGCTTGTGATGTATTTGCTCAGGTACAAGAGGCAACTGCAGATATCAGTGATGTGTGGCTAAACTTAGCACACATCTACGTGGAGTGAAAGCAATGTATCAGTGCTGTTCAGATGTATGAAAACTGTCTCTGAAAGTTCTACAAACACCAGAACACAGATGTCATGCTCTTTGGCTCGTGCCCTCCTCAAGTGTGGCAAGCTGCAGGAGTGGAAACAGACTTTACTGAAGGCCAGACATGAGACACCCAGTGATACGGTTCTCATGTTCAACGTGGCTCTGATACTTCAGAGACTAGCCACTTCTGTTCTTAAGGACAGAAGAACAATCTCAAGGAGGTACTGGATGTGGTCAAGCAACTGGAACTTGCCCACAGGCATTTTAGTTATTTGAGCAAAGTAGGAGACAAAATGAGATTTGACTTGGCCCTCCCTGCTGCTACGGAGGCCAGGCAGTGCTCCGATTTACTGAGGCAGGCTCAGTGTCACATGGCCTGCACATGAAAGCAGGATGAAGAGGCGAGGAAGCTACGGGCCAAGCAGGAACAAGAGAAAGAATTGTTACGGCAGAAACTGCTGAAGGAACAGGAGATGTGGAAATTTATTTTGATTTGGGGACCCTACCTTTAGGGTGAGATCAGAAAGTCTTAGGCCCTCAGGGTCTCTTCTGTGTGGGAGGTGCTGGTGCCCCTTCCCCTCTGCTTCAGCTGAGCCAAAAAGTCCCGTGGGCTGTATGAGACGCACCACAATGCAGTCAGGTTGTACATTTTATTTCCCTGTATTCTTAATTTTAAATAGTATCTCAAACAAACTCTGCTTTGATTGTTTAGTTAAAAGGCTTCTTAATCCTTTGCTTATCAATTTTGGGAGTGGAGCAGTGTGGTGGAACTTTATAAACAGCCCATGTTAAATTAATAGCAGTCAGATAGCCAGTCAGTCAGAAGTTCCCAGATTAGTCCTCCAGTCAGATTAGCCCCCTAAATTAGCTCTAGTTAACAAAATATTTCTACAATTGAATGGCGACCCAGATGGGACTTACGGCCCAATTATAATTTTTCCACAAACTTTTTTTCACAAGCAATTATATAATTTTCCAAATTAGATGGTTATTAATAATTAATTTTTTAAACAATATTTAATGGTGAGCCAGCTAGGAGTTACTAACCTACTAACCCTGGTAAATCTTTAAATAATAATAATAATAATAATATTAATAATACTACTAATAATAAATTAAAGGGCCACTAGGAAAAAAAATTTAAAGAAAAGTTTTTTCCACCCACTACTTCCTTTAATTTTTTGAAAGCCTCTTAAGCCTTATAGTTTTTTTTGCTAGCAGAGAAAGGGCTTAGCATTTATAGGGAACCATGATTCAATTTGTTTTACCTGTTGCCTTTTTTTTGTTGGCGTGTTCTGGAACATATTGTCTCACTTTAAAAGAATGACTAGCTCAGTATTTCCTTATGGCCTTACAGGACTTTTCCTTATCCATACTATAAAAAATTTTTGGAATAATGGGATGAGTGAGTCTATTTACCCCACTGATCCCATGGCTAATATTACTGGAGACATTTTGATTAATTTTGACCTTTATTATGCTAATATAATAATAGCTCTAACAATTGTAATGTTTTTCTCTCCATTACTAATATTCTAGCATGGTATTTTCTTATACAACTCTGGAGAGAGAAAAAGAATTGTAACCATAGTGAGCCATGTATTAAAAGGGATGCCAGAGCTCCCTCTACTAAAAATGACCTGAAGTTAGAAAAAGATGTCGACCAGTCTTTAAAAGCAGGTCAGCAGAAGCCTCCTATGCAGGATGCTACAAAGCCTAAAAGCAGAAACATCCTAGCACCTGCACTTTCAGGTCAAACATTTAAAAATCAGTATAAGACCCCTAAAGTGTGTCAATATTGTGAGAAGAAAGGACACTTGTTGAGACAGTGTAGAACTAGAAGGTATGAAATGAGATAGGTAATGACTGAAACTCTTAAAGACTTTTTTAGGGGAAATAGGAATAATCAGAGAAACTTTTTCCAGAGAGGGAACAATCAAGGCAATTACAGGCCTTATTATAAACAAAAATCAGAATAACTTTAGAAGACTCTATCAGGAAGGTATAAAAGGACAGAATCAGGGCAGTTATAGGCCTTATTATAAGCAAAATCAAAATAAATATAGATCTTATCAGGGAAATACAGACAAACCGAGTCAAAACAGGTATAGGCATTTTCAGAGAAATATAAAGCAGCAACCTGAGGACAGTCACAGACCCTCTCAAAAGGGTAAAGATCAGGGAAATATGGAAAAGTGACGGTGCACAGGGGAGGAATGGACCAAAGTAAACACTGAATATTTTATTTTTCTAGACTTTAAATACATTAACCCTTTTATTCCATTCCATTCTCCTCCCCAGAGTAACAAACCTCACGTGATCCTCAAGGTTGTGGACACATATTATTGCTTATTAGAAGCCCAAAGAGTGGCAAAATTAAGAAGCAGGTAAGGGCCATTCTAGGAGCAGCTGGGTATTGCAGGCAATGGATTCCCTGTTTTGGTGAAATTGCTAAGCCACTTGTGGCTCTAACAAAAAATTCTTTCCAAGTATCTTTTATTTTTTTTGGTGAGGCAATTGGGGTTAAGTGACTTGCCCAGGGTCACACAGCTAGTAAGTGTTAAGTGTCTGAGGCCGGATTTGAACTCAGGTCCTCCTGACTCCAAGGCAGGTGCTCTATCCACTGTGCCACCTAGCTGCCCCCTCCAAGTATCTTTACAGCTGGATTCCCAGCATCTTTCAGCTGTGGCAGAATTGAAGCAGGCACGTTGACCCGCTGATGTTGCTGTTCCTGCTTGGCCCCAGTTTGGTCTTCATCATTTCATTCCACCTGCACCATTTATAGGAGAAGGACTTGTTCAAAGAGCATATGGCTCTAACTTCAAAAAAGGGTTATTGAACCCTATTATTTAGTTCGTAAGACAATTGACAGACATATTGAGTCTTGCAATGTTTAAGTTCTTTTGATAAATTATTTATCATTTCAAGTATGCTGATGTTTAAGGTTTTTTTGATAAAATGTTTATCAATTTAAGTATTTGTTATTGCTATTAAAATAGAGAATTCATGAAGAAGATGATGTGGTTTATTTGATTAATGAAGATTTTGTAACAATGTTTAATATTATCAGTCATTTATATTCATTTATCATTAATATGTCATTGTGACTATGTATATAGCTTTTATTATCCTTAGTGAAAGAGTAGTAATTTTGTTGTATTGGTCATTATATCACTCCTAATCGACTCTGGGTATGGTTTGGAATTATTGTATATATTACAAGTGTATTTAGTTATGCAGCATAACACGCATTTTTACCATCATATTTTCTTTGGTGAAATTAATGAGATTTATGAATTATGGAAACTTACCATTTCAGAGTGTAATTACTCTTACACTGAGCTTTAGGGAGATGACTCCACTCCACAATGCAGGCCTTGGAGAAAATATGTGTACAACAGGAGGAGAGACAGGTACACGTAAGATGCCCTGAGGAGGCTGAGAGAACAGCCATTCAGCGAAACCTGGAGGCAGGATTCCCTTAGTCCAAATACATGCAGTAAGTTCATAGTTTGCTGATAATAGCAGCTATATAGGGCACATCTCTCACTCCAAAAATAGTCTGGTGTCATGGAAGCACCAGCCCATGAACCTGGTTTAACTTAATTTTGTTTGATTTTTTTTTTATTCTGTCTAGTGGCATGGTTAAAATCCATCCACCTGAGGCCTAGCACAATTATTGGGTGTCTGTGCACCACATGATGTGGTATGGTAACCCTCCCATAACATTTTCAAGTGTCATCACGGACACATTAGTAAATTTGGCCTTGATCCAGACATATAATGGCAAAAAGTGTTACTGATGTATTGTCTCAGTTTTCTATTGCTTACGGATATAGACGTCCTCCCAAAGGGGGGACTCCAATACACTGTATATGCATAAAGTTCAGATTTGTTTTGTACATTTTGAAGAACTTTCACTGCTTTTTGAAGAACTTTCATTATTTAAACTGAACAATTTTGGACAATGCAATTCTAAAGACTAGTGAAAGCTCAGCAGTATCCAGAGACAACCAGAGTCCTGACCAGAGTCCAGTTCCCCTGATGACATCTCAACACCTCTTCTGAAGACAAGATTGAAAAGGACTTTAAATGGACACTTTGGTCTCTTCCTACTTACACCATCTGTGATGTGTATTTTCTGCAGAGGTCTTCCCTCTGTGGACACTGTCAAAGGGGGAGTCCATGAGAGATTGCCCCTCTGGACAATTTTCTTTTCCTGTGTTGTTATTGATATTGTGTCCCAGCATAGGTTATGGTATTTTGTTTTGCTGCTTCATCAAGGAAACACTACATGTTTCTTTCTGAAGCAAAGGGGGGGGGACTGTGGAAATTTATTTTGATTTGGGGACCCTTCCTTTGGGCTGAGATTGGAAAGCCTTAGGCCCTCAGGGTCTCTTCTGTGTGGGAGGGGCTGGTGCCCCTCCCCCTCTGCTTCAGCTGAGCCCAAAAGCCCCGTGGGCTGTACAAGAAGCCAGGTCAGACAGCTGGGGGGGGGGAGAAGCCCCCAGCTCCCTCTGCCCTGAGTAGAGGTATTTGAGAGATCCTGGGCTTGTCCAGACTGGGCTCTGGGGGTAGCCTGTGCTGAGGCACATGAGGCTCGAGTGCACCCCGTCCCCCACCAGCCGCAGCCCTGGCTGGCAGATTAGCTTGGTCTGTGGGGGCACAGGAAGCCCCAAGATTTGAGTGGAGAAAAGATACACACACACACACACACACACACACACACACACACACCTGGGGGTTAGACTCAGGAGATGTGACAGGAGGACTGGAGGCCAGTGGACAAGACTCAGAGGGAGGATGGACAAGATAGAGAGACAGGAGAAGAGGTCAAGAGGCCCCTGACAAGATTAGAAAGGTTGGAGCAGGGCAGACTAGAGACAGAGCTACAAGGACGATGCAGGAGAAGACGAGAAGGACTAGGAGCAGAGATAAAAGAGGCCGAAGGGCAGACTGACAGAGCAGACAGACAGAAGGTCTGTGAGGGTGAGAGAGAAACACAGGGGTTCATCGGTGGCAGTAAGGAGAGGAAAGTTAGAAGCAGCGGGACTTACAAAGTGAAAGGGGCTCGGGAGTTATAATAAAGGACTGAGTACTCTGAGGCAAGAGGCAGCTAAGGCCCCTGTTATATTGAAAAAGTTCCAGGGGCAGCAGGTGAAAGCACCCGGGAACACAGTCAGGTTGTACATTTTATTTCCCTGTATTCTCAATTTTAAATAGTATCTCATAAATAAACTCTGCTTGGATTATTTAGTTAAGAGGCTTCTCAATCTTTTGCTTATCAATTTTGGGAGTGGAGCAGTGTGGTGGAACTTTCTAAACGGCCCATGTTAAATTAATAGCAGTTAGATAGCCAGTCAGTCAAAAGTCCCCAGATTAGTTCTCCAGTCAGATTAGCCCCCCAAATTAGCCCTAGTCATCAAAAATATTTCTACATTTGAATGGCGACCTCGGCAGGACTTGTGACCCAATTATAATTTTTCTAAACTTACAATTTTTTGTAAAGCCAATTATATGCTTTTTTCAGATTAGATATAGTTAATAATTATTATTATTTTTACAGAGAGAAAGAAGTGCAGAGGAAGCTCCTGGAGCAGTGAGCCTGGTATGTGGAGAAGACCAAGAGCATCCTCCTGGTCATAGGAGGAACCGCAGGGACAAAGGAAAAGAGGCAGCGGTGGCGGAGGCTGGGCCAGGCCTTCTAAGAAGGGAGGCAAGTTTGATGAATTTGTCAATGATGACACTGAAGACATTCTTGTGTCCAAGAAGAAAAGGAAGGGCAGTAGAAGCCAGCAAAGGGAAGAAGAGATGAGAGGAAGAAAAAGCGGAGGAGACCAAAAGGAGATGAGGGAACTGATGAGGGAGAGACTGAAAACCGTCCCGGGGTGAAAAAGCGTCGCCCTCCTGGGGCAGAGAAGGCGGTGGCTCCCAGGCCAGAACGGCTGCCTCCTTCAAAGGAAGGAAAGACAGTCAAAAGCCATAATCTCATCAAGTGAGGATTCTTCAGATGAAGATGAACTTAATTGCTGATGAGGGACATGCCAGGAACAGCAATAGTGATTCAGATCATGGTGATGGACACAAGAAATACTTCATGTCTGAGATCGATTCTGTCGAGAACCCAGATCAGTCTGGGAGCGAAGCTGGCAGTCTCTGGAGATCCAGCATGCAACAGTCAGAGGACAGGGACCGGTCAGCTCGGAAGAGGAGGCGTTCAGTGTCTGAACAGTCTGCTCAGGAGTCCGTCCAGTTGGGAAGGAGCCGCTCTGCATGGTTGGACAACGAGGCGCTGTCACCTTCACCGAGTGCTGATTCAGATTGAGTCAGAGAGTGCTTCTGCCAGGGGCTCTGGGAACGACTCGGACTCAGAAGCCTCCAACAATGAGGCCTCTGAGCAGGCTTCTGATGATTAGGTTTTAGTTTGTAAATAAACTACATTTCTGGAAGGAAACCTTTTGTTAAATATAAGAAAGCTGTGAAATGCTTGAAGTGTTTAGTAAAACTTGTGAGATTTTTCTGAAGGCAATTTTTTTTCTTCCAAATTGCCTATTACTGAGCCCTGAAAGATTTTCTCATGCTAGAGACCAATGTTTGAGTTTCCTGTGCAAATGAAGTCCCCTGGCCAATGTGGAACAGAGCCCCTGTCATGTGACAGTTACACTTAAATAAAACCAGACATTCAGGCCTTCAAAAAACAATACCTAAATAAAGTGCAGCTTTGATCAAAATCCACATTTTGATTTCCGAGGCACCACGTCTGCTGTCCATTACTTTGACTTGCGACATTTGACTGGTTATTTCTATTGTGGTGAAGTGTTTTAAGAAAGAGGAGCAGCCTAGGCCTTTGGCTATACTTCCCAGAACTGAAAGCACATGGCTAATTGCTGTCAATCCTCAGGGGGTTATTTGCATGTGAGGGACTCTAATCAGTCAGCAGTATTTGGGTTTTATGTGAATTGCACAATGAATGGCTCACATCCCATTAGAACCTTCCAATTCTGTTAGGAATTATGAAAACCTGGAATCATCGGCTGTAGGAAGTGTTCTTGCTTCTTAGTCACATTAGCAACTTGAAATATGTGGTATAAGTAGTAGCCATCTCAAAGGTAGGGCTTGGTTGCTTTAATGATTTATCAATATTGATACTGATATCAATATTGCAAACCAGAAGAGACAAAAGCTTGGAGAATACTCCCCCCCCCCCCACCTACCTCTTCCCTCCTCCCAAAGAGGATTTTCCACTCAGCTCAGTACAATCCAGATGCAGGTTTGATCAGTTGTAAACACAAAGGTTTATCAAGTGTTCTCCTCGGTTTGAATCCCTCCCTACTTTGTTACGCACATCAGATTCCAATACAAATAACCACTTGGCTTTCCAGCCACAGCAAAACCGCCATTTATCAGCTTCCTTCAAATAGGGCATTTCTTTTTTTATCCCCAGGATAGAAAGCAAAGTTTACAACCAGGAATCAAGTGGAGCTCCCTGCATTGTACAGGGTTGCCCCCCCAAATCTTGTTGGTGTCGGAAACTTTCATAGCTTCCGACTACACTGAGACTTCTGGGATCCTTGTATATTCTAGTCCAAGATTAAACACATCCCAGCTTTCCAAAGTTTGGGATGACCCCCTGCTTGGGTAAACTAGCCTAGAGTTATTTTTTTTAAAAAGGAAATAGTAAGCCTTTGTGACCTATCCATGGCATTGGTTCTAAAACTGGTCTGATTGCTAGTCAAGAAAATAGGTTTCAAACTCCTGCTGTGACAGTTTACTAGGGTGACTAGACAAGCCATCAACTGTCTTTTTCCCCTAAGATAACTTCTTAGCTAAGCATCTACTTTACAGGTCTATTGAGGGTCTAAGGGGATTAGAGACAAAAAGGGTTTGGGAAGGATAGAATCACCAATAAGATAAAATGATAGTTCTCTCTCCTACAATTAGAGAAACCCCAATTTAAGTTAAATGTGTCATCTTCAACTATTATGACATCTGCTGCTATACTGAAAATGCCTAACAGCCAAGGACAAAAAGATGCCTTGTTTTGAAGGCCTAGACTCTAATCACATCTAGGGTACTGTAAGATTTCTGTTCATTTTTTTTTTCCTGAATTTTTTTCCTCTGAATTCCCAGTGCTGAAGGATTTGGGAATATTTGGACTACCTTGCTCACCAGTTCTTTTGAGAAAGAAAAGAACTGAGATAAAGAGCATTGTAAGAGGTAGCATGGCTCATTGGTAACAGGTTCTGGCCTTGGCCATCAAGAGTTGGGTCCAAGTCCTGACAGCCTACTTAGCATTGGCAATTGGTTATCTCCAAGTAATACAACCCATTTCGAAGACTCAACTAGGAGCTAAAAATTTGCCTAGAGATTTTTCCTCTTACCCAAGGCAATCCCCAAGCCATGATCCCCGAAGGCCATTGTCACCCAAGTAATAGTTTGTTTCTTCTTATGAGGTCAATGAACAGGTAGCATTTAGAATGACTGGGGGCCAGATTTTGTTGTGCTTGATGTATTCAAGCAGCTTTTCACCCCTAAGTCTCACAGATTGTTCTTTTTTTGTGTGAGGCAATTGGGGTTAAGTGACTTGCCCAGGGTCACACAGCATCAAGGGTCTGAGGCCGGATTTGAACTCAGGTCCTCCTGAATCCAGGGCCGGTGCTCTATCCACTGTGCCACCTAGCTGCCCCACAGATTGTTCTTAATGCAAGTTAAATAGCCAAAACAAATAACGAACAAGTTAGAATACTATTCCACCTGTGGTTAAACCAAGAAATAGGAACAATACTTAGCTTAACACCTTTGAAGTCAGTTTGTAGTAATTTGGGGGGGGGGAAGGGGGAGAAGGTAGAATATTATAAAAATTGTTGGAGGATTTTCGTGTCCTTTATTTAGGTCCAACCCTAGCCCGGTGGAAAGAAAACTGCATTTGAGACTGATCTAGGTTCAAATTCCAGATCAGCGACGATTTACTTTCGTTATGCTATGCTTCTGTCCCTAGCTTCTCACAGTCCCAGCTTCATCCTGTCAGGTAGCTGGGCAGTTGTATTAGCTCAGAGATTGATTTCTATAACAAAAAAAAAAAAAAGAAAGAAAGAAGAGCCGAGAATCTGGAGTCGCCTCAGAGCTTGTTTGTTTTAAAAGATTAAATTAAATTTAGAGAAAAGCGTTGATATTTGGAGACTATACTGGAAGTGATCTTTCCACCTAATAGAAAGACCATAAAGCCCGAGTTCAGTAATACTATTTAATAGAAGCTACTCGTCTCTGCCCAATGTACTTGCTTCTAACACTTTTCTATGGAGATTTCTCCTTTCTTCCTCCACTCTTTTCTATGTCTTCTATCCTTTTACTTTCTGTAGTCACTCCAAGATCTTTTCATTGTATTTATTTGGTCACCTTGAAATCCTTATGAGTGTGATCAAAATAGCTCAAGTTTCCACCAAGGTACATTAGAGTGGATAAGACTTCTGAACACCTCAGGTCAAGAGAATAAGTTTAGGCTCTAAAATGTTGGATTTCCTCTCCCCTCAAGCTGGGGTGGATGGTAGTTTTTATTTGGAAAAAGGCATTAGAGAAGTGGGAAAAACCTGTGACCGAAGGCTATAGGAAGTCACCATTCTATACTAAGAATAATTTCCTTGATAGCAGAGATTGTTCACTCATAGCGTCAGTTTATCATAGCGCCACAAGATTAACTGGCAAGCACTCACCAAGTGAGCATTGTTAAAATTTGTTAGTAAAAAGGAATAAAAAGAATTAGCCCTTTTTTGCTGTCAACCAGACCTGTTCCAAGATGGTGTAAAAAGCCCACCCCTCTCCCCTGGATGTTATCACAGCATTTGTTCATATCTATAGAAGATGTTTGCATTTCCATACATTTAGTTCTCTCCTACAGCTGGAGAAGTACCCTAGCCATTACTGGGAATCAGTCTGATAGATTTTCGCACAGATCTAGAAGGCTTTCAATAGCAGTCCTCTGGAAGAGCTCAAGACTCCCTTGGGCTTGTAGTAGTCACTCACTCCCTAACTTCTTCAGGTGTTATTTTGATTCTTTTCTTTCAACCTCTTTTAGCAGCAAAGGTCCAGGTCTCAGGCTGCTAGGTGCCCTAAAGTTTGTGTTCCTAACTAAATCAAAACAAATACATGAAAGGCACCCTCCCTTCCAAGCCATTTTTTAAGAGACATTTACTTTAGAACAATTAAGCACAGCACAAAAAAAGAGAAACGTTTTAGATCCAGGGAATTCAGAACGAAGAGACCACCTGGGTCCTAATCCCGATCTTCGTCAGCTGAGGAGAACAGAGAAGTCTTGAGTGCCTAACCCCCACCTTCCTTGTTTGTTAAAAAGAGAAGCCCCATAAGTAGAACCCGGCCAATAGAATAGTCTTAGGGAGCCGGGTTACACCACAAGTCACCGGTTGTGTTTGCAAAGGGCTCCGGAGCCATCTGGTCAGACCCAGGGACAGAAGGGATTTCAGTGTTTGTGTGAATCATCTCCTACAGCTAATGTGCACGAAGTATTAGGCGTTTGTTACCGAGAAAGCCTTCCCAGCTCAGCATTTCCAGATTTATGGCACCTTTTCACCCGATGTCCCACGGGGCAGAAAGTGTCAAGTTGTATCACTTTCTTTACAAAGCAGAAATTGCAGACTTCAGAAGTAGCTTTAAATGGCAGCTACCCATGTTTAGGTCCTCAAGACACACAACTCAAAAGGGTTTTTTGTTTTTGTTTTTATTTTAAGTTGAAAGTGAGGAAACGCAAGGGGCCCAGAAAGAGAACCTAAGACAAGGTCATCGAGCTGGGATGTTTCTTGAGCACCTGCTAAGTGGGAGGCCCAGAGCTACCCATTCCATAGGAACCCCCTCAGTTCTCGTTTCACACCAAGACTCCTTTTCCCCTGCCCATGCTATCTTCCCTAGAAAGAGAATGACTATTTATTGGAAAAAAAGGCAGGAAAAAAAAAAGACTCCTGCAGGAGGAAACAAAAGTATTTTCTTAAAATGGAAAGCACTTGATAGGATTTCGGCCTTGAAAGAGAAAAACCTTGGGGTAACGTTTCTGAAAGAAAGGAAAGAAAAAGAACAAAGACCTTTATTCCAAGGCTAACTCTTTATATACAGAAGGAAGCGCGGACCTAACTGCTGTCCGGAAACTTAAGCTGTTCTCTTTCCTTTCTCCTATTGGGGAAGGGGATTTTAAAGGCTGCGGTACGCGCATGCTCACTGAGATCTGCAGACACAGCAAAAACAGACTTTTCCCCCAAAAACCCAGTCAGCCCCTCCCCTCCCCCACCTGTAGTGGGTGGAGGCAAGAGAGGAGGGAATGGGCATCACCTGAGGACAATATCCTGGGGCTTTATAAATAAAGCCTGGGTAGGCAGTTTATGTTAATTTACAGCTGAGTCGTTTTTTTTGAAGCCAGTTTGTAAGTAAAAGGGGTAAAGAGAGAGGCGCTTAGAGCTTCCTGTTTTCTTCTTGTGGGGGCCGTGAGGAGGGGGGATGATGGGGGTGTCCTGACTTCGGGGACTCCCAGCTCACTGGGAGCAAGGTGGTTTTCTCCTGTTGTGGCTGCGTTGAGGGGTGCTGGCTTTTTTTCCCCTCTTTCCTGTTTTTTTAAGGAAACGAAACGAGGGGTTTTGTTTATGTCATAGAAAGAAAAGATTTTTCTCCGAAGCACTTGTCAAAGCGGGAGACGCTGTAAGTTCTCCTGCAGTTCCTTTAAAAAGAGTTCTAGAACTGGGCCGGCTATGCATGCCCACTGGGTGTAAGGAGAAGGGTGAGTGAAAGTGACCCAAGGAAAGCCATCTCTGACTCTGAAGTCACTGGTTGTTAGAAGAAAGAACATGTAATGCTGTCAGGGTTGAAGTTAAAAGTTGGGTTGAGAATAGCAGAGTCCATAACGGTTCTAAAAGAGATCTTCATGTCCTCAGATTACAGATCCCACGTTGAGAGGGACCTTGAAAACAAATGTCATTCCAGTACAGAACTAGTAGTCCTCCATTTCCAATAGAACATAAAGATGTTTCTCTTTATTGAGAGTAAACTGAGCCTTAAGGAGTTTGTGACTTGCCTGTTGTCTCGCAGCTATCAAGAATCAGAAATGTGATGTAGAGTGCTGAACTCAAAACTCAAAACCAAAACTTTTTTACTAGAGAAAAGCTTAGGAATGGAAAAAACTCCATGCTCAAACTTTTCAGATAGGGAAATTGAGGGAGAGATGTAACTTGGCCAAGTTTGTCCTTAAAGAAAGGAATGCTTGTTCTTGGGTGTACTTTGGAGGGAGAATTTTTTTTGTAGGTCTCTTAAGAAATCAGAACTTGGGTTCGATATAAGAAATTCTGACAGGTTTGTCTTTGCCCTAGCTTGAGCTTTCTTTGCTTGAGGGAAAGTATCTTCCTGTAGTCTTGGCTTTTTTTCTAATGAAATAAACCGTTGATTCCTCTTAAAGTGTTTTATAGAAAATCAAAGGTACCTAGCTCCAATGACAAAACTAAAACTGGGGCTTCCCAGTGCAGTGGTTTTTTTTTTTTTTTGAGGGATTGGGTAGCCCTTCAATTAATCTCGTTTAAGCAGCTGCTTACCTGGACCTAGCAATAAACGGGTCTTCTGTCTAAAGAATGCAAACTAGGAGGAATCCTTGAGCAATACTATGTCAATATCTTTAACTGGGAAAACTGGAACCCATACATAGGTCTCCGGTCTATTTTTATCTCTCTGAGTAAATAACTATATTAGTAAATCCCTGGAAGCCAGGGCTTCGTCAAAATAATCAAGAAGGTAACTGAAAAGGAACACTGAAGAGGAAGGGGGAGAACAGCAGGAGGTCCTCGAATATTTTTTTCTTGCAAAATCAAGAGAAACTTAAAAGTACTTCCAATCAGGTTATCTGAAATAAACTGTTTTAAAACAACTAGTGACAGAAGAATTCCTGATTCTGAATGACAAAGGATGACTACAATGATTCCCAGGCTTGCTTAATTCCAGTGGGGAACCTTTTACTATCCGAGGATGTGACTCCCTCCTCCCCCAAGGATACTTAAGAGGGTTGAGAGAGCCTTGATCTGCTGGGTACCCCAGCTAGGGGTTGACAAGCTAGGAACCCTGGGGTTCAAAAGCAGGGCTCAGACTTGCCAGGAAAATCTTAAGGAGCAATTTCAGAGTGGAAATCATCTTCTTGAGGAGATGGAGTATTACCCCATTACAAACCTTCATATAGGTAGAGACTGGGTGACCACGTGTCTGGTATGTTGTAGGTTTTTCTTTAGAGAATGAGTTAAAGAATCCCCTTGTGACTAAACTGAACTTTTTTCTTAACCTGTTGCAACAGCAGTCATTGCTTGAGAGCACCTCCTTTTCTGATGGGGTTCATTTGCTTGGGGATCTCATGTCTGACTCCTATCCTTGAACTATGTTTACTTCTTGGGGGGAAAAATAATGTATTCTCTCCACTGAATCTGCCAAAGATTTCAAGATGTCGTGCTCTTTCAATCTTTCAGTTTCAATTCTTTAATTCAACTTGACAATGAAAAAAATCTATATGCCAGACTCTGAAGTTCAGAAAAATGAATGGTAAAGGTCCCTCAATACAAAGCAAACAAAAGGTCAACGGTCATTTTAGGAGAGAGGCTTATAGCTTAAAACTAACCAGTGAGATGAAAAGCCCTCCTGTACCATTAGAGCTGTGTTTGGGCCAAAAGTCACTGGTGCTAAACTGGGTGAGATGAGAAGGTCCCCTCCCTCTTGTGGGCTAGACCTTTGGATAAAGGTGAGGAGATGAGAGCTGAGGGCATAGGGGTGTGTGCGTGTGCGTGTGCGTGTGCCTGTGCTCTCGCGCACACGATGTAAGATGACTGAATAGGGTATGAAGGGTTTTGAACACCAAACACCAAAGAAGGTCTTATATTGGATCCTGGAGGGGGTGATAGGGAGATGTTTGAGTGGGGGATTGTATGAGATGATTATGGATTTGAGTCAGATTAAACTCTGAGGATGAGGTCTGGAAGATACCCAGCCCCTCCCTGGTATAGTTAGTTTCTCCCTTTGCCTAAAGGTTTATTGCTTGTCAAGTTCTCACTGTCTCCTTTAAGTTTTATTGCTAATTAACAGTATTTTTACTTGTGTTCAGTCTCCCCACTTGTCAGCTACATCTTAGTTTTATGGCCTGTAATAAAAGTTGTGTCTTCAGCCTATCTGGAATCCATCATATGTCAGAACCCCAGTCTCTGTCATGGATTAATTGCAATGAGATAGGGAAATGATTTTTGCCTCCCCTTTTCTTTGACATTCCTCAGACTCATTACCTCCCCCCTCTTCCTTTGGATTGACCTTGTTCTCCCTCCCCTTTTCCTCCTTGTTCCTGGAACACGTATACACGTCTCCATACATTGATCACGAGCTAAGCATGCACCCTGGGTGAGACGGGATTGGATGTTAGATTGTGAGCTTACCTAGTGCACGTAGGGACTTTCCTCCCTACAATTACTATAAAAACCCAAGGCATAAGTTTATTATTGCGACTCAGTCATCGAGTTTGCCCGTTCTCTCGAATGTAATAAATCTGCCTCTGCTTGATTTGGTGGTCTCTTTGAGTTATTTGGGTAAACTGAGGCACTTTGTCCCAAACAGGATGATGTGGTCAGACATAATCTTTAGGAAGATCCTGAAGACTAGTGGAGGATAGACTGAAGTGGTAATAAGATTCTCACAATATGTATGGATGAGGGTTGAGACTGGTTCTCCCCCCTCCCCTTCTCCTCCTCCTCTTTTCTGCCTTCTGAAAGGTAAATGAATATTACAAGATTATCCAGGTATAGGCCTAGCTCATAAGCCTGTGTTTGACCCCTCTATGAACTCCCAGATGTTTTCTGTGAACTCCAGCTATAGCTTCACATGGGAAATTGCCCCTATTTTGACCGAGAGTGGGAACATGAAGGAGGATAACCCTGCTGAGATCCTGGCCAGGTCCCTTCTAGGCATATCTCACTGATTAACTGCCCAAGGTTCCCAGGAACTAGCCATTCCTAGGGACTATAAACAATTCCAGGGGTAGTCCTGGAGGGTTGGCTCCCCCTCAGGAGTATGTCCTGAGAAACTAAGTTTATTCCAACTTCTCTGGCAATGATCCTGCATGAATGCACTTGGTGTCAGTCATAAAATTAGCTCATCATACAAGCAGCTATTGGTGGCTTCAAGCCACTTTTGTTTAAAGTCTTATATAAGTCAAACGAAGCCCCCACCTCTTTGGAGTCTCACTCATGGAGAGGATGCTCTGCCCGGGATGTTCCCAATTGGGAGTCTGGGAGACTGTACTGGGACCCCCAGCCAGTTGGACCCAGGAATTGGTGCTTCCCCTATTTGGTGATGTATTTCTCTTTAAATCTCTACATAGTGGTAGCTTTTGCTTTAATAGTTATTGTTAAACTGCTTACTTTATTGCTGTTGCAAAGCTAATCTCTTTTCCTGTACTATAATACTCATTACATTTAACTGTCTTCACCTAGTATTGGTGTCATTTTGTAGGAACGAATCTGAACATTATCCTTAACAATACACCTTCATAAGTCATTGGGGGCATAACCCCTTGGGTGGAGTCCTGGAATTTGGTTTCCAGCTTGGAGTAGCATACGTTGTCCTCTGCCATTTCATTGACCAAATCCTTTTGGGTAGAATTTTAGAAGGGGAGGCGTGAATGGTCCTTCACATGTGCCTTCCCGTAATGGTGGTTCTATGAATGTAAAATCAAGCAAACATTAAGCACTTACTATCTGGCAGGCACCAGGACTATAGAGAGCAAAAGACTGTTCCTGCCCTCCAGGAGCTTGCAATCTAGTGGCAGAAACCAATGTACAAACAACTTGTATGCAGGGTATATAGGAAATAATGAAAGACTCAAGAATTAAGAGGAAGGTGCTTCCTGTGAAAGATGGGAGGAAGCCAGGCAGGTCAGTAGTCAGAAAAAGGAGAGCTTTTTAGGCACAGGAGAACCACCAGATAAAACTCCAGAACCAAGAGATATGGAGTATCTTGTTCATGGAATGGTTGTGTGTCACTGGGTAAGAAGGCTATGTTTCAGGAAATGTTGAGATGGGAGATCTATGAGATAGGAATAGAGTTGAGCAGTTACCTTTCCTGATACCAATGCATAGATGCCTGACGAAGGAATTCAGAAACAGTGAGATCTAAAAATAATCCTTGGGTACCTACTGATGCCCAGGACTGATGTTCTAGCATAAAACCTACACTTGGAATCAGAACATCTGGTTCCTTATCTATACAGGTGAGCCATTTCCTCTCTGAACTTCAGTTTCCATTTTTGTAAAATAAGAGCTAAAAAAAAAAGTTTACCACTGCCCTCACAGAGCTAGAAGGTATAAGCACTTAATGGTTCAGTTAACCATGAAAAATCTCAGCAAGAGACATCATGGATGATAACATGCTTCCACATTAGCTTAGGTGTTCCTGGCTAGCATCAACTTACATGTGTTTATAATTGAAATTGGTAGCTACCATGATGCTGACAGTATTGTAGACAAGACCTGTAATCGGAAAGAGCTGAGTCCAAATACCACACCACACAATAGCTGTTTGGTCTTCAGGGAAGACATTTCACCTTTCTGGGTCTCAGTTTCCTCATATGTTAATTGAGGGGAATTGGCCATGATGGCCTTTGGTCCCTTCTAGTTCAGAATCTTTGTTCCTGTTTGTGTGTTCACAAGAAGGTAAGTGTAGCTCGGAAAGTGTAATGACTTATTCAATTTCCTCAGGGTGAGTAGGCTTTTCTTTACTGTACAAAGTCCAATTGTTAGAGGGTTTCTCATAACTGAACATCGCAGCAGATCAAGGAGAGACTGGTCATAGCATAAAACAGACGTGGAGGTCAGCTCCTCTAGGACCTTTACTCATAAGTGATAATTTGTGTTATCTAATTCGGCTCCCTCACTTATTAGGAAGGTAGAGATGGTGACAGTGAAGGGACTTGCCTAGCACCTGGTGGCCAAGTTGGATTTTGACCTGAGGGACCATGACTTCATTTTGCCTCAATGTAATTCTGCTTCAGCATGAAACATTGAAAGATGGAAGAGCTTCCAAAATGTAGGACAGAGCTCCTGCATGGAGGGCTCATTAGAGAGGACAAGCCTCCTTCTGGACAAGAAGGCTTAGATGAGACATGACTTCTGTTACAGCTGAGGACAATATCAAAAAGCCTCCAATTCTTTTTCTTTCCTTTGAAAAATGAAATAAATGCATTTTTAAGACTAGAAGTCTCAGAATTCCACTTTTCACCTCCAATACAGTTCCTTGGAAATAGAAGCCCTCACTAAAGGCTTGTTGGAGTATATTATATTAGATTGGATTTGTTTTTTGTTTTTAGTTTTTTGGGATTTTTTTTTAAGAAAGGGTAGGGAAGTCACATGGGGCTATACCTTCCAGGAACCTGACTTCCCCCTTGTAGGGGCCAAATTTAATATGGGGAGAGTTAATTGGGTGACCCCCATAATATTGGGGTCCTGAAAATGAGGGACTTCTAGATCCAAAGCTCCCTCCCCTCTGAACTGCCTTCTTAGATATTTCTCCCAGGCCAATAAGAAAGGAGCCTAACAGCCTCTTTTCCACAAACGAATCAGATTTTATTCATTGTAATAAAATACACAGCAAAGGTGAAATTAAAGTCAAAGACAAGGGAATAGGGAAAAAGAAAAATGGATAATCCCCCTAAATCTAACCTAAGTCTATACAATCCTCAAACTAGCTTCTAGTTCAGCTAATTCCAAAGGGCAGGGCTTGTTTGTTAACTCACCACCTGGGGTCCGTAGCTTCAATGGGAAACAGCCATGCAGCCAGGGCCCACAGGACAAACTGCCAAGAAAAAATCTCACTCCTGCAGCTCACACGACCAAAAAGAAAGTGTGCTCCCCTCAGTGAGCATTTACTTTCCCTCCCCCAAAAGGGACATAGTCTAGTTGCTTCCTCTCCCTCCAAAAATGGCATGCCTTTGGCAGTTGAGCACTGAAGGGAGGAAAGGGAGATGGATGGGGATTAAGAAAGGAAATTCCATGACAGCAGGCGATTTTTCCTTCTGTTTGCTTTTGTAGCAGCCTTAGCAACCTCCTTGGTCCCATACAGCAACCAAGCTCCACCACCACCCCAAGTCTGTCCCTTAGATTTATGCAACCATGAAAGGGTATACTGCCAATAGTTAACTAACATAGACTATGTCCAGTTTTTGTGCTCTCCATAGCTGCTATCATCAGCAAACTATGGACTTCCTGAATGGATTTGGACTAAGAGAATCCTGCCTCCAGGTTTCACTGAATGGCTGTTCTCTCAGCCTCCTCAGGGCATATTACCTGTACCTGTCTCTCCTGTTGTACAGATAGCCTCTTCAGGGCCTGCATCATGGAATTGAACCATCTCTGTTAAGCTCAGTGTAAGAGTAATTAGTCTCTGAAATGCTAAGTTTCCCTAATTCATAAATCTATATTAATTTCACCAAAGACAATATGATGGTAAAAATGCGTGTTGTGCTGTATAACTCAGGATATACTTGTAATATATTCAATAATCTCAAACCATACCAAGAGTATACATAGTCACAATGATAAATGAATGTAAATGGCTGATATTAAACATTATTACAGAATCTTCATTAAAGCACATCTTGTCAATGAATTCTCTAATATAATGACAATAACAGGTACTTGAAGTGATAATCGATTTATCAAAAGGAAATGAAACCTCAATCAAGATTCAATATGTTCATTGATTGCCTTACAAACCAAGCAGTAAGGGTCAATAACCCTTTCTAGAAGGCAGAGCCATGTGCTCTTGGTGGAGAAGTGTTTTACTTGTAGAAGGAAAAGCTTGTTTAAGGTAAGAGCTTATATTGCTAGAATTTGGGGTATACCACATTTTTAAAACTGGTCCCCCAATTCTAATGCTAAAATGGCAGGAGTTTCTGAATTATTATTGATTCTTGTAAGGGGCTAAAATTCTAGCTAGTCTGTCTAAAATATCTAATGAGTGGTTGCCAATAAATTATAAGCTTTAGCAAGAGTCAGACTTTTAAGCATTTATTAAGGAGAATAAGAATTCGGCAAAGAGAGAGAAAGAGGCCTAGATTCAGCTACCTATCTCAGGGAGCTACAATTCTCCTGCTACGCTTTCCACAAGAGTCCTGGCGAAAGAGACCAAGCCACACCTCCTTCATCCCACAAGCCTCCTGTGAAACTCGCCACATCCCACCCACATGCACACACATCTCCAAGCTAATTGGCTGGTAGCCTTGATTGACAGTACCCATGAGCAAATGTCATTTCCTGATGCCAAGGAAAAGCTGCATGGCTTGCCCTCAGACACCTTCTCATGGTGGAGTTTTCCTACAGTAAATATCTAGCAGATGGCGTCATTCCAATCGTTATATTCTTCTAATGTTCTCAAAATTATTATGGTAGGAAATATGGAGTTATTTAGCATTGGTTTTGTCTGTACCACAAATTTACCACAGGGGTTTATTCAGCTGATGAATGATTACATTCAGTTGGTTATGTTGTTCAAAGGCTACAATCGCATCATTCCCCCCAAAAAAGTACCAGCTTTTTTTCAAATCAGTAACATATTTTTCAAAGAGAATATTTTTCCTATAAGGCTCAAAATCTTTTTTATGACTGAGCATATAATTAGCAGTTTCTTGTCTGTGTTTGATATGGTTTTTTGAATGACTTTCTAACTGGTTTCTGAGGACTCTAAAAAGACAATGTCCATCTCCTGATACCTTACAGAGTTTGAGTCCCAGGGTTTACAATTGAGTGAATAAGGTTTGCAAATTTTAACTATTACCTCTAGTCACTGTTTGGTTTCTTTGCTCTTTAGCAGCTGGTTGAGTTTTATCTGAAATTTCTTTGCCTACAAGTGGTACAGGCTTTACATGGGAACAATGAATCCAAGATTCTTTTTCTCCAATTTTAATTATTTAAAAATTTTTTGGTGAGGCAACTGGAGTTAAGTGACTTGCCCAGGGTCACACAGCTAGTAAGTGTTAAGTGTCTGAGGCCGGATTTGAACTCAGGTACTCCTGAATCCAGGGTCGGTGATCTATTCACTGTGCCACCTAGCTGCCCCCCCTTTTTCTCCAATTTTAATAGCAGAAGGACTTTTCAGTAGTACCTGAAAAGGTCCCTCCGAAGTATGCTGGGTCCCACTGGTCAGCTGAAAATTCTTAATATATACATTGTTGGGGGTGGCTAGGTGGCACAGTGGATAAAGCACCGGCCCTGGATTCAGGAGTACCTGAGTTCAAATCCGGCCTCAGGCACTTGACACTTACTAGCTGTGTGACCCCGGGCAAATCACTTAACCCCCATTGCCCTGCAAAAAACCCCATATATGTGTATATATATATATATATATATATATATATATATATATATATATATATATATAGAGAGATAGAGATAGAGATAGAGATAGAGATAGAGATAGAGATTGTCTCCAGGACTTAAATCATGCAAGGAAAAATCTAAAGGACTAGCTTGTACAGCAATTCCTGCCTCATGGAGTTCACATAGCCTAGTTTGGACTTCCTGTATATAGGAAGCAAAAGAAGTATCACCTCCAACCAGTGATGTATAAACTGGGGGAAAAAGTTTTAGGTTGAATAGGAGTGACCAAAAGGCATCTCAAAAGATGATATATGGAGTTCTCCTCTTGGCCTAGTGCATAGATAGAATAATGCCAAGGGTAGAACATCAGGCCATTTTAAATGAGTTTCAGTACATAATTTGCCAATCACGCTATTAAGCTCTTTATTCATATGTTCAACTTGTCCTGAGCTTTGAGGGTGATAAGGGGTATGAAATCTAGGAGTTGCTCCCAAGAAAGAATAAATCTGGGAGAGAATTGAATCTGTAAAATGTGTACCTCTATCAGAATCTATGCATGCTGGTGGCCCAAACCAGAGAACAATCTTTCAGGAGGCAGCAGTTCCTCTGTGGGGCAGGAAAAGACTCCACCCATTGAGTGAACTTGTCAACAATGACAAGGCAAAATTTATAATGTCCTGATTTAGGCATAGAAATAAAGTCAATTTGTAGATGTTCAAAAGGTATATGCCAAAGGGCGTCCTCCATATTATTTAGCATGGAAGGCATGTTGATTGTAAGATTGACATGTGGAGCAGCCTGAGCAGATTCAAGATGCTGTGTTAGTTATATCTGGTGCTATCTGGGTCCTCCTAACTGAGTCTATAATGCCTTGTGTGCCAAAATGGTCTTTCCTGTGAATAGAGAGGCATACCTGGTGATAAAATTTCCAGGGGAGAAGTGGTCTTCCCTCAGAAGACATCCAGACTCCATTGATCTGTTTAGCCTTGAATTTCTTTTTCTACTTTTCTACTTCAGAATCATCATAAGTTAGGTGGAGAGAAACATCCTCAGAAAATGAGAGGTTAAATACATGCTCAGGGGCTTCTAAGGCACTGAGCTTAGCTGCTGAATCAGCTAGTGCATTCCCCTTTGAAACAGGATCATTATTCCCTGTGTGGGCAGGGCAATATACAATGGCTAGAGCAGAGGGAAGTTTCAGGGTAGATAGGAGGTCCTTGATAAAGTCTCAATTAGCAATAGCTTTGCCAGCAGATGTTAAAAATCCTCTCTGTAGCCAATTCATGCCTACAGCATGGCAGATACTAAATGCATATTTAGAATCAGTAAAAATAGTGCTTTTTCCTCTGGTTAAAGAACAGGCTTGTGTGAGAGTCACAAGTTCAGTAGCCTGTGCACTAAGATGTGGAGGCAGAGAAGCTGCCCAGATAGTATTGTAATCAGAAACTACAGCAGCACCAGTATATCAGATTCCCTCTTGTATAAAATAGGATCCATCCATATAGAGGACAATATCAGGGTTCTCTAAAGGTATATCCAAAAGATCATCATGGGGTTTCTCACCTATATCACCTAAAGAGGCACAGTCACGTAAAGGCTCCCCCGAGAGTGGTAAGTTAGGGAGTAGTGTTGCTGGGTTACGGACTGTACAGTGTTTGAGAGTGATTCTGTCATTACCCAACAGGGGTACTTCATACTTAGCCAGCCTTTGGTCTGAAAAGACGTGCTCTATGGCGTAGTAAGAAGGACTCAACTTTATGAGGGCATTGCATGATTAGCAGATTACCTAAGACCAGATCAGAGGCTTTTTTCTACCAAAAGGGCTGTAGCTGCCACTGCCCTGAGGCAAGGTGGGGCCCCAGAGGCCACAGAATCTAGTTGGCTGGAATAATAAGGTATTGGGCGCTGGACGGGTCTTAATTTTTGAGTCAGGACCCCAGAAGCCACTCCCTCCTGTTCATGTACAAAAAAAAGTAAGACTTACTGTAGTGTGGGAGTCCTAGTGCAGGTGCTGATAACAATGACTGTTTCCATTCTGTTATAGCTGAGAGATGCTGGGAATCCAGCTGTAAGAGTTCTGTACAGAATTTTTGGTTAGAGCTGTAAGAGGCTTAGTAATTTCACCAAAAGAGAGTATCCATTGTCTTCAATACCCAGCTTCTCCCAGAATGTCCCTTAGCTGCTTCTTAGTAGAGGGAGCAGAAAGTTGTTGAATAACCAGGACTCTCTTAGGGGGAGAGAGGGAGAGAGAGTTCTAGCAGTCAGAATGAAGCCCAAATATTCTACCTGAGGTAAGCACCATTATACCTTTGACTTAGAGACCTCGTGGTCTTTCTTTTGTAGTTCTAATAATAAATGGCAGCTGTCTTCCTGACAGGTTTCAGCATTAGGAGAGGCTAAAAATAAATCATTAACATACTGTACTAAAGTGGAGCCTTTAAAAATAATGGAGGTGTAACGATTGGAATGACGCCACCTGCTGGATACTTTCTGTAGAAGAGTTCTGCCCATGAAGCGAAGGTCTTTGAGGGCAAGACCAGGAGTCAGGAAGTGACGCGGCTAGTGGGAGGAGGAAGGAAGAGACTGGCGCTGACTCTGGGGCTCTTTCCTCTGGACTCTGGTGGAGAAGGGAGCTAAAAATGTGCTCTCCCTTTAATAGATAGAAATCTAGGCCTTTCTCTCTCTTTACCAAATTCTTATTCTCCTTAATAAATGCTTAAAAGCCTAACTCTTGCTAAAGCTTATAATTTATTGGCGACCACTCATTAGATATTTTAGACAGACTAGCTAGAATTTTAGCCCTTAACAGAGGCTAGATTCTGCTGTAAAATTTGAGAAAATAACGTAGGACTGTCTACTAATCCCTATGGGAGTCTAGTCTGGGTCCACTGTATTTTTCAAAATAAAGGCAAATAAATATTTGAAGTCCTCATGCACTGGTATAGAGAAAAAGGCAGAGCAGAGGTCTACCACTGTGAAGCATGTAGCCTCACATGGGATTGAAGAAACTATGATGGCAGGATTAGGTACTATGGCATGTCTAAGTATAACATAAGAGTTAATTCCTCTAAGATCCTGTACAAAATGATAAGCAGGTTTGCCATCTGGACCAGGCTTGGGTTTTTTAACTGGCAAAATGGGAGTATTACATGGAGAATGATGGCATAGAACAATAATACCCTGGCTTTTCTGAGCCTCAATTATAGGGGTGATTACTTCTATGGCTTCTTTAAAAAATGGATACTGTGGAATGGATGGAGTTTCTCCCCCCCCCCCCCCCCGTTTAACTTTAATAGTAACAGGCATAGCAGATTTAAGGAGCCCCATTTCAGAAGAGGATGAGTCCCATAGTGACTCAGGAATGTCGGGATTTTGGATGTATCCTCTGTTTCTTGAGCGTCTACAATCAAAATTGGTAATAAATGAACAGTATCCTCTGGCAATTGTAGGGAGACAGAGCAACCATATCTTGTGCTCTAGATGGGACTAAGTTTACAAAAGAGGTCATGACCTAATAGATTTACAGGGGCATTAGGCATAAGTAAAAATGAATGTTCTACTGTTAAAGGCCCCATAGATACCATGCAAGGGGTTAATTTTGCCACTCTTTGGGCTTTTCCTGAGACTCCTACCACATTTAAAGATCGAATAGCATTGCATCCAGGCTCTGGTTTACTCACTAAGACTGATTTAGAGGCTCCTGTGTCTAAAACAATCATAATAAGTGTCCCCAACTTTGAGGGTCACATGGGGTTCGTTACTCTGGGGAGGTGAATGGATTGCTTTAAGAGGGTTAATATATTCAGGGTCTATTATCCATTCCTCATCTTTGCACCATTATTCCTGTGTCTCCCTCTGAGGGATTCTGATTCTGTCCTGTACCTCCCTGATAGGGTCTATGATTATTCTGATTCTGTTTGTAATAAGACCTGTAATTACCTTGGTCATTTCCTTTCTGGTAAGTTTCCATAATTATTCTGACTACCCCTAAAAAAATCTTCAAGACTCTCAGTCATTGCCAGCTTAAGTTTTTGTTCTCTAGTTCTACATTCTCTCAACAAGTGTCCTTGTTTTTCACAGTAATAGCACACCTTAGGGGTTTTGTACTTTAGATGCCTGACCTGAAAATGCTGGTGCCAGAATTATCTGTTTAGCTCTATTTTCTTCATTTGTCTCAAAGATATATATGGCTGCTTCTTTAATCTTTTTTGCAGTCATATCTTTCTAGCCTGGATACTGTTATGAAATATTTGCAGATTTCTGGCAAGGATTGGTAGGCAAATGTATTAAGCATGATGTAGGAATCCTTGGAATCTAGTGGGTCTAGCCTTGTAAATTGCCTAGCAGCTTTACAAAGTCTATCATAAAATCTTTTGGGTTGTTCACTAGGCTTCTGAGTGATTTTTTAAAAAAGAATTTCTGCCAGTTTTCATATTTTTAAAGATTCTATTCCCTTCAGTAGTGTTTCCCTAGAATCTTTTAATTCTTGGAATTGCTGTGCATCATTATAGTTCCAATTCGGTTCCTAGAGAGGCCATTCTGTTATAGCTTGGCCTAAGGCTACTAAGGAATTTCCTACTGTGACAATATCTAAAGTCTCACTCGGGGATAGTATAATTTCTATGACAAGTGACATTGGCACAGGTGGGTTGATATCTATTAAATATAGATCTTAATTGTGAAATGACTGACTTTGGATTTTGATTAAATCTAGGGATAGTTTTCTTCCATGCACTCAAATCGTTTGGGCTAAATGGAGTGTATTTTTTAAGCTGCACTGCTGGTCCCCTGTGGCTATATTCTATAGCATCCTGCAGGGGGAGCAGTTTCTGCTGATCTAATTTTAAGGATAGGTCTAAAACTGTTTCTGAACTCAAGTCATCTCTAGTAAAGGGAGCTGTCTTAGCTTCTCTCTGAATATGTGGCCTACTATGGTCACACTCTTTTCTCTCTTTCCAGCTTTTTATGAGAAAATGCCCCGTTACAGCATTGATAATAGAGAGAATGAAAACTATAGTCACTAGAGCTATGATTATACTACCTTAGTAAGGTTTAAATTTAGTTATAATGTTTCCAGTAATATTAGACATGTGCATGGTGAGGGGGATAGGCTCTCCCACTCCATTATTCCAAAGGTTTGGTACTATATAGATGAGGTAAAAACCATAAGACTATGAAGAAATACCGATAAAAAATACTGAGTAGGTAATCCGTTTGTACCAGGACATCATGCAGTCCCAAAACACTCCAATGTGAAAAGGCAAGAAGTAAGAAAAATATTCAATCATGGTGCAGTTTAAAATGGACTGGCTCTTCTCTGAGAATCAAGATAATTGCTAGTACTTGAGGTAAGGCTCTCAGAGGCCTCTTAAAAGTAAGAGATTGGCTAAATGAGGGAGGCAGTGGGGGAGGGAATAAAGAGATCTACCAGGTTCGTTAGCTCCTGGCTTGCTCACCAACTGTTTGGGCCAAATTTAGTATTGGGGGAGTCAATTGGGTGGCTCACCATAATATTGGGGTTCAGAAAACAATGGGGGACCTCTAGGTCCAGAGTTTCCTCTCTTCCAAACTGCCTCTTTTTGAGTTATTTCAGACTGATAAGAAAGGAGATCAACAGCTTCTTTTCCACAAACAAATTGGGTTTTATTCATAGGAACAAAATTTACAACACAAGTGAAGCTAATAAAGCCAGGGACAATGAGAAAGGGGATAGAGAAAGGGAAAACTATGACCCACTTCCTAGATGGTTAGAATCTAAATCTCTAGGGTAAAAAGGCTTCCAGGTACCTTGAGTAAGCTCTGCTTCCTCAGGTACTCAGAACAGCTTGGCTCAAACAAACTGATTCCAACGCTGAACTTTCTTCCCGTTCCCTCGCACTTCCCTCTGGCTGTTCCCATGCATGGAAGGCTCTCCCTCCTCCATTGTGACTGCTGAGATGCCTGGCTTCCTTATCTGCCAGATAACATCCTTCCTTCCTCCAGGAAGCCTTCCCGACCCTCTGTTAACCATCTCCTATTCATACCATCTACAGGCTGCTTTGGGCATGCTGTTTGCATGCTTACTTGCTCTTAGACTGAGAGCACCAGCAACAAGGGGACCGGAAAGGAGCCTTCATTCAGAAGCTGTGGGCCAAGCTCAGTCTTAAGTGACTTTCCCAGGGTCACACAGGTAGTAAGTGTCACGTGTCTGAGGCCGGATTTGAACTCTGGTCTTCTGGAATCCAGGCCAAGCTCAGTCTTGACAGGAACTAAAGGTTCCCAAAGGTGAACCTAGGGAAGTTGTGGGTTGGAGCGCCATGCATGAGGACATAGCTTGGTTAGATTGTAAATTGTTTGAAGGGGAGTGATGTAATACCTCTGGGAAGAGGGGTTGGGGCCAGGTTGTAAGGGCTGCCAACAGAGGAGCCAGCTTTTGCTCTTGGGGGTAATGGGGATCCACTGAGCTTTGAGACAACCATGGGCCGTGACCTGCATTGAGGAGCCTCACTTTGGTGGCTGCATGGAGGGTTGGCCAGAGTGGGCTAAGATTGGAGGCAGGGAGAGCTTGCAGATATGTGCTAAGCGTGCACTGCTAAAGGAGTCCAATGGTTGTCCAGCAGCTACGGGATGCTGCCCGACATGCCTGAAGGAGCCTGCTGTGCTCTTGTGCAGCTCTTCATTAAGAAATTCTCCTGAAATCAAGCCTCAGTTGTCTTCTTTGCAGCTTCCACTGATCACTGCTGGATTTGCCCTGGTGGGAGTAAAACAGAACAAGTTTGTGCCCATTCCTCCGTGTTCAGCCGTCAAATATTGGAATGCACCTTCGAGTCTCCCAGTATCTTCTAATGGTCCCTGCTTCATCACTTTAACCAGGCCTCACAGCTCTGCTGAGATAGTCAGTTATAAACGGCTCACTAATCTGCACCGGTGGAGGGAGTTTCTGCCCCAGGACTTATTCCACAGATGACCTTGCCGGTCTTGACCAACACACCTGCTCTCACCCAGCAACCTCAGTGCCACAGAATGACTTGGGCTAACAGCCCACTGATTGAGTTCTCCCTCTTGATGGAAATGGCTAATTTGTACTTGCTGAAGATCCCCTTAGAGACTATTCAGGGCAGAAGACATGGGCATGGGCATTGTTGTTCTGGGTTATTCACACTTGTTTTGAATGGACACATCTGAAGCCGAAACTTACTGGAAGAGAAATACATGCTTTTTTTTTTTTTAAGTTCAGACAATTTTAATTTCAAAGATCATTTCTGCTTTTGAGCCAAGTGCTGAAAACAGTGCTTGATTTAATAGGTAAACAAGCTCACAACAACAACAATGTAGGGATTCTCCTTCAAAATCCCCACCAGCAAAAGCTGTCAATTATCAAGAGGAAAAAAATCAAAGACCAATGAACACTTTGAAATGAGGAAAAGCCTCATCTAAGCAAAAGTTTCCAAATCTTCAGGGCCCTGGGCAACCTCTGCATTACATAGCTTTTAAATCGATGGAAAAATATGTACATATGAAAAGTTTTCCACCAAAGGATCTTTTCACCCTTTCTTATAGGTGGGTCATTATGAGAGAGTCTTAGATGCCCAAGTGCCCCTATCTCATGGCTGTGGGAATCACACACTAACCATACCACATCCTTCTTCCCTCCACTATTTTTGGCACATTTCTGCCTCTTTTCATTGTCTCTGGGGATCCAGAGCATCCACCGTTTCTGCTTTGAAATATCAAAAACAATGGGCTAAAATGGGCCGATTGCCAACAGCTAATTGCTTCTATGAGAAATATGATAACTCGCTTAGCATTCTGTAGTGCAAGGGGACTAACAAGCCATCACATTCAGAGAAGAGGTTCAGATATTAATTTTTTTTTTTTGGTATGGGGAAATGAGGGTTAAGTGACTTGCCCAGGATCACACAGCTAGTAAGTGTCAAGTGTCTGAGGCAGATTTGAACTCGGGTCTTCCCGACTCAAAGTTCAACATTCGACCCATTTTGTCACCTAGCCACCTCTTTCATAATCCATCTTTTAAATATGATTTCAGAACAAGCGTGGCAACCCCCCTCTCATCACCTTTTTATCAGATTTCTAGCAAGCCCAGTCCTTTGGACCACTTCCATTGAACATGAAAATAGGATCCATGGGGCAGGAAAACATTCTCCTGAAGAAGGGGTCACAGTGGAACCCATTGCCCCTCAGGACAGTCTTTACCTAGAACTTCTGGTCAAATTAACGTTTGCTGGAGCAGCCCGGAAGACAGCAGCCCCAGTGCCATCCATATGGCATCAGAAGGCGTGGAAAGCCCCAGACACCAATGACCTCATTTGTCGGTGGCTGCCAGATAAGTGGGAGGTGGTTCTTTCCCCTTAGTTGTGGCCGAGCAGACAGGGAATGAATGAATGAATGAATGAATGAATGAATGAATGAATGGTCGTGGGCACCACAGAAAGATGCTGCACATGCTGTTGTGTGTCTCTTGTCTGGTCTCCAGCCTCCTGCTAGAAGAGGAGAAACAGCAACTCCTCCTCCCTTTCAGGGAAAAGGAGAAAAGTTATTGCAACAAGTTTCCATCCTGGTATCCTGCCTTAGGAAAAGGGAGGAGCACCATCCCTTCAGTCCCTCATTCCTTAGCCTGAATTTAGTCCAGGGCCTGGCACATAGTAGGTGTTTAATAAATGCTTATTGACAGACTGAAGGCAGAGCTAACCTGCACCCCAGACTTCCCATTTTTCCAACTTCACCATTTTAAATGAAGATACAACTGTCCTCCCATTCTCCAACACTCCTAGCTTTGGCATTATCCTCTACTCCCTCATTTGACATAGCCAATCAGGCACCAAATCTCATCATTTCTCCTTCCAAAATGGTCCCATGTCTCACTTTCTTTACTGCTCCCACCTTGGTTCTGGCTCTCATGATCTCCCACCTGGATGATTGCAGTAGACCCTGATTGGTCCCTTTGTCCAATGGCAGGCCATTCTATATGTTGCTTAAGCACAGATCTGTCATGGCACTGCCTACTCAAGGAATTCCAGTGGTAGCCAATCACCTCTGGATCAAATGGGAATGCTTCTGATCCCTGCACTGCTGCCCCAACCCATCTTCCTGATCTGGCTCTACCTGCCTCCCCCCATCCTCTACTCTGCAGTCTGGCCAGACCAGCCACCTTTCTGTCCCTCACCCTATGGCCTCCCTCCCACCTTGGCACTGGTTGTTCCTAGGGTGTGGAAGACATTCCCTCCTCACTTGTACCTCATAGAACGCTTCTCTTCCTTGGAGACACACTGAGGTACCACCTTTTCCATGAAGCCCCTCTGAATACCTCCACCTGCCAAGCTGATTTGTATTTAATGAAGTACTTTATCCTGTTATTAGTCCTATTGGGTCCCATGGTTTAGGAAGCGTCCTCCCTACCGTGGGCACAGCACCGTGCTAAGAGCCGTGTGGGACTCTGGAGGAGAAGACTCGGTCCCTGCCGTTGAGGGTCTTGGAGTCTCTTTTGTGAGCTAGGGTAGATATGAGAGCCTTAGTCTATCTAAGCAGTCCTCACCTCACTGAGTGAGGTAGATACTGTTGTAGGATAAGTTTAATCGGAGATGGCTCTAGGTAAGAGGGAGGTCTTGAGCCGGGTCTTTCACTCATCCTCAGTGGTAGTGGTTAGTAAACCCATGTGCGTGTTGTGTGGCAGACACATGCATACATAATGTACACAGGGCACATACAAGTTCTCCAGAGATTTTTTTTTAAACTCAGTGGCTATTCTGCCTCAGACCTTTCGGTAGGTGGCCTCTCCCCCACGAGGAATCAATGACTGCTGATTGCAAGAGCCAACACCCAGAAGGATCACTGCGCTAACTCGGTTTTATGTCTGAGCTAGTAACCTTGATGCTCTTCTCATCCTGGACTTTTTCATTGATCTCAGTTCTAGACAAGCAGAGATAATTGTGCAGAATTCTGTCAATTACAGTCTGGCCTTTAAGTGATTTGCTTTCCAAGTGGGGGGAAATTCCTTATTTTACAAAATGGGATCCAGAAGTATATTATAGATTGGTGAGCCGTTCTTTTATCCCAGATCATGCTGCCAGATTGTTTTCCTTTCCCTACTTTGAATTAAGATTGATTTTCTATTCTAAAAAAAATAGAAAACATAATTTAGGATTCTCTGATCACACATTATCCTTAAGATGAACTGAGCACAGTGTGTCTGCCTAGCCTGAGACCGGTCACATTTAGCCTCTTCCTCTACAGTTGCAAGAAAAGCCTCTTCCCTGCTCTGGGAAGCTGGAAAGAAAACACAAAAGGCTAAAACCCAGCTTGTGCCTCTTGAGCTTCTTTCTGCAGCACCATCGGTCACTCACTAATGATATCTTACACTTAGATGGAGCTTCCAGGGTTGCCTAACACAACACGCATGATCTCCAGGCTGAGAAACTTTGTAAAATCAGTCTGTTATTTCCAGCCACAAGCTCAGTAGAACACAGTGTGATACTTGAGGGTCCCCACAGGTGTTCCTCCTTACTCCCACCCTCAAGTCAAAGTTAGGCTCCTCTTTGAAGAAGATCCTGTATAGAACTGAAATGCTCTCCATCATTAGCTTGTGTGGACTTACCTCACCCTCTCTGTGTGGAGAGGAAACAAGTCAATAACAAACCAATGTTTTCAGGGTCAGAGATATTGAAGTGAGAGAGATGTCAGAACAGAATGCATCTAGACATTTCCAGCACAGAAAAGGAAGGGGAAAAATGATATCTCTGCATTCTGCCACTTGAAGGTAAAAGTATTTGAAAAACAAAATGCACAGAGGGGCACAGAAGTTTTGAGGGAAGCATGGACAAGAATTGTGTGGGCAGTGAATTTTATGCATTATTTAAAAAGCAATTTATACAAATAGAGATCCATGGTTTCATCTAAAAGGCTTTTCTGGGGGCAGTTAGGTGGCGCAGTGGATAAAGCACTGGCCTCAGATTCAGGAGGACCTGAGTTCAAATCCAACCTCAGACACTTGATGCTAGCTGTGTGACCCTGGGAAGTCACTTAACCTTCGTAGCCCCTCAAAAAAATAAAAGGCTTTTCTGTGCTCGACAGTGTTTGGAATGTTTTTTCTTGGCATTGAAATTTAAAGCTTAAAGAAAAGCCCATAGCCTAAAAGGCAAAGACGGGTGGTTGTGGTTTTTCTAAAGATGAATTTTTACTTGCTTTGAGAAGGGCGATTCGATGTTTGTTTTTTCTCCCACGGCTGATGCATCTTATTTTGTGAAAAGGATTTGCTTTGATGTTTTTCTTCTCTCTCTCTGGCTCAGAAAGCAGTGAAGAGGCATTTAGCTTGAAGTCTCAGTGCACTCCAACTCATGCACAGAAGGGGCAGAGGTCCTGCTCTGCCCTCACCTCCTCATCCCCAACACCTCTCATTCTTCACATGCTTTTCATCTTTTGGGGTTTTTTTGTTTTTTGGCTTTTTCTTTGCACCGGGCAATTGGGGTTAAGTGACTTGCCCAGGGTCACACAGCTGGTAAGTGTTAAGTGTCTGAGGCCAGATTTGAACTCAGGTACTCCTGAATCCAGAGCCCGTGCGTTATCCACTTCGCCACCTAGCTGCCCCCATTCCTTTCATCTCTAGCCATCACACACACATGCCTGGCATACCTGTCCTTCTTTCTGCCTCTTAGAATCTCGGGTTCTCTTTCAGGTGTGGCTCAGGCACCATCTCCAGGGTGAGGCCATTTGCAAGCCCCCTTGTCCCCACAACATACTGATCACACATTTGTATTCCTCCTGGGTAAAGGGGTATTTGCCCTTGGAGAACGTAAGCTCTTTGAGGGCATCTCCACTGCCTAGTAAAGTATGTGGCACATAGGAGGAGCCAAAGAAATGTTGATTGATTGCTGATCACAAGGGTGTGAAAAGACAGCTCCCAGGGAGCCCAGAGGGACTTGGAAAGTCGAGCCTTCACCTGTGTGTCAGACCTCTGCTTAATGTTTACACCCATGATTTCAAAAGATTCTGTGAGTATGAATGTTGGAGTACCTTTGACTGAGATGGTGCTGGGGTCCACCTTGGGCTGAGATATGCTGTATCCACAATCACAAGACCCAAAGTTCCCTAGATTTGTGGAGTATGTGACAAATAGTATGTATGTCCCCAGGGAGAGCATTACTAACACCAGACCAAGTGTTCTAGGAAAATCTGTGCAATAAAAGGCCCATTCTCAAGTGGAAAGAATCTGGAGAACAGCTACTAACCCACTGAGGCCAGAATGTGGACTCTAGAATGGGGAATGCTGTGAAATGTACCACCAAGCTCCAAAATCCAGAACTTCTGGCAGTCTTTCAATTTAGATGCTTCTGAAAAGATTTTTCCTGTTAGGATTTAGGATAGGCTGCCATAATGAAAGTGCTAATTGCAAATCCTTCTTATATTCATCAACATAGGACATTTATGTCATCATTCATGGATTTGGTAGCCTAGTTAGTTTCCATATGAACTCAAAAGTAATAAGATGGAATTTATTGAATTATTGACATTCAAACTTCTTAAAAATTGAGACTGGTGGCAGCTAGGTGGTGCAGTGGATAAAGCACCCACCCTGGATTCAGGAGGACCTGAGTTCAAATCCGACCTCAGACACTTCACACTTACTAGCTGTGTGACCCTGGGAAAGTCACTTAACCCCCATTGCCCCGCAAAAAACAAAAACAAAACAAAACAAACAAAAAAATTGAGACTGGCCTCATTCTCAATAATTCTTAATCAGTGAGATATATTTGACATAATAAGCTATTGGGAACATGTGATAAAAGAGATAGTGAACATTCAGGAAAAGAAGCAGCAATCACATGAGTCAGCATGGCTTCAGCAAAAACAAGTTGTGGCAGGCTAAACATGTTTCCTTTTTATTTTTTGACATGGTAACTAAATTTATAGACTGGGAGAATAACTGTACTTGAAGTAGATCCAGGTTTTTGGCAAGCATTTGTTGAAGTGCTCTATTATTCTTTTGGAAAAGATGGCGAGATGTGCCCTTTGAAGATAGTATGATTAGAAAAATGTAATATTGCTTGAATGGCTGCATTCAGAAGCTATTAATGGTTCTCTAAAAACCTAGAAGGAAGTATGATGGAGTGCTCTGAAGATCTGGGCTTGGTATTGTGTGGCTTAACCTTTTGTCAATGATTTGAATAAAGGGAAAGGTGGTGTGTTCATCACAATTGCAGATGACACAAGGCTGGGCAGGAAAATCAATCTATCCAATGACCAAATCAGGATCCCAAAAGACCTTAACAGGCTCCAATATTGGGCTGAATCTATAGTATGAAATGGAGAAGAGAAAGGGAGAGTTGTGAACAACTGCTCATTTCTAAGATGCTAGAGGGGGCACGTGATGACACAGTAAGTAGTTTTTTGTTTTTTTAACTGGGGTTCTCAAGTGAATTCGAGAGTGGGCTGGCATGCAGGAGTTAGCTGATATCTCGGCCATGAAGCTCATGTGATCTTGGACTGCAGGGGAAAGAGGGGGAAAAGGATTCTGGGAACAGGGAGCTGAGAGTCTCTCTGTCCTCTGTCCTCTGACCTCAGCACAGAGTGCTGTGTTCAGTTCTGGGTGCTATGGTTTTGCAGGACATAGATTACCTGAGGGGTGAGCAGAGAAAGGCAATCACAGTGGTGAAGGGTCTGCACTTCACCATATTGACCCTGGAGAAGAGCAGACTGAGGAGACTATGACAGCTGCCGCCAGGTGTCTGTGGGGTTGGCACTGGCAGGAGGGATTCGCCCTGTTCTATTTGGTTCATGGAGCTGGGGGAGGGAGGGTGGGGGAGGTCTTTAGTCCTCTGTGGGGACTTTGGCTCCTTCCTTAGAACGTCAGGTCCTCAGAGTTGGGATGCGCCGTTCTCGGCATGCATCTCCCCAGTACCTAGCAGGTGTCTCACAGATAGGAGGCACTTAATGAGAGCTTCTTTGATTGATCCAGCCCTCTCCCCCTTTCATAGGGTCAAGCTGTTCTTCCACTTGGGGTTTGACTTTCTGTCTAGCTGTCCCCTCAGTTCTTCCAGCGGGGGATTGGACCACCTCAGTACCAGTCTAGCCAGTCAGTTACTAGACTCAGTAGCCTAGATCAGGCGTTCTTGACCTTTTTTTTGTACGGTGGGCTCCTTGGGCAGTCTGGGGAAACCTTAGACTCCTTCTCAGAATTCTATTTTAAATGTATCAAATAAAATACAATGGAAACCAATTATGTTGAAACACATTTTATCAAAATATTTATAACACAAGTTTGCTGACCCCAGGTTAAGAACCTCCAATCTTGATATGTTTACTTTGGGAAGCCAATCCAGTTCCCCTGGGCTTTCTTGCTGTTCCTCAGTCCCCTAGGCTGGGGGTACTCTCTGTCCTCATCTCTACCTCTTGACTTTCTAGCCCTCTTCCAAGACTCAGTTCAATGCCCCCCCATCTTCTGCAATAAGTCTTTCCTATGCCACCCCCCCACCCCATCCCATACTAGTGCCTTCCTTCAGAGATTACTTCCGCTTTAACCTGTATACATCTTGTACAGACACAGCTGTTTGCATGGTGTCTCTCCCATTAGATGGTGAGCTTCCTGAGGGCAGGGGGTAATGCCTTTGCCTTTCTTTGTATCTGCAGTTCTCAGCCCATAGTGCCTGTCAGTGCTTGACACAGAGTGAGCACTTAATAAATACTTGCTGACTGACTATTCTTTGCAATCTTCTCTCCCCCAAAATGAGGGGGCACACAGCTTCCCTTCCCACAAGCTGTGTTCCCAGCTCCCCCATTTCTCTTCATTCTGGAGAACCCACTTCACTATCCCTCCACAGAGTCTGTGCAGCCACATCTTGATGCACCAGTTCTGTGAAGCGTCCACCCAACTACATGCCCTAGTGCAGACTATGGGAAATGTCAGTTGTCTTGGTGGTTCTTGTGTAGACAGTTTGTCCAAACTCTTCTGAGCAATTATGGCTCTATTTTAGGAAGCTCTGCAGTGATCCGTGGAATCAGCGCACTTTCATCCACAAACACGGATGTCAGGAGGATATTACAATGCACAGAATCCCTCTTTGATTTTGACTTTTCAATCTTTCAACAAGCATTTACATGTCGGGCCCCCTACTAGGTACTGGAGATACAAAAGAAATGAAACAATCCCTGCCAACAGAGCTAACATGCTATGGGGGGAGGGGGCTCATACACACCTAAGTGTCCACAGATAAATCCAAGGTGGTGTGTGGGGGTGGGGGTGGGGGTGGGGGTCAGGAGAGCCCTCGGGAGAAGGAAGGCGGCGGCCAGGACATGAAGGAAACTCAGCATTCTCAGATGTTGGGGGAGACGGCAGTGCAGACTTTTTATTGGTCATCCTTCATGCCAGTGACAAACCCCCTTGGCAATCCTCGGCCTCCTTGCTTTGTGGCTCCTTAATATTAATCATCTGGAGATTATTGAACAAAGTGACCTCTGTCAAGGAGTCTCGGGTGGTTTTTACAAATGCATGAGGGGCTCGGCAGAGGATAACTGATGGACCAGAAAGACAACAGACATTGACATGAGACTGTCACCCCTTCCTAAGGAATTCTGACCAGTGTTAGTCAACATGCATTAATTAAGTACCTACTGTGTGCCAGACACCGGGAAAAGGGGAAAAAACCTGGTCCTTGACCTTGAGGATCTTATGTTCTAATGGGAAAGAACTATACCTTTCACATGTGTGTATGTATATGTACATGTATATGTACACGCACAGTTCAAAGGAAAGGTAATCCTGGGGGGAAGGTATTAGGGTGTGCGTGTTTGCACATACATGTGTTCGTGTGTGTTGGAGGGGAGGGAATCGGGAAAGGCTTCTCCTCTTGGAAAGGCAATATTGAATGGAGACCAGTCACCAAAAAGGAGCCCAAAAGGACCTTGAAAGAGCCCTCAGGCAGCAGACTCTGTCCTTACCAAGTAGAGACACATGGCCTTCAAGGCCCACAAGGGTCTAGAATAGAAAATTGTTTACAGAACCACGAGAGGAGGACGAGGGAAGGCTGGGCAGCATCTCTTCATCAAACAAGAAGAAGCGATGAAGGAAAAAAAAGTTTCCCGAGAGCTTCAGGGGAGATGTAATTCAGTCAGATCCCCCGAAGTGGGAGACGAAGAAGGACACAAACTGAAGAACAGCAGTGAGCTGTGGAGAATTCTGCATCTAACTCCTTTCTCCGTCGTCCCAGTCGGACGCCATCTTCCCAGCCCCTGACACTCTGCCGACCAAGGAGCCAGGAGGAAACCCGTGCTGGAGGCATCGAGGGGACGGCGCACTGCTCGGGGGGGCTGGAGGGGGAGCTGGGCAGCTAGGACTGTGGGGCTTTGCTTTATTTGTTTGGGGTTTGGGGTGTGAGGGCACCTGCTCTTAATCCCCCCCATTGATGAAGAGAAGAAAACTCCCCCTCCCCAAATCACCAGTAACTTAAAGCTCAGGGCCCTTGGAGGTTGTGACCAGCCCAGGGTCACTCCGTTAGTGTGTGTCAGGAGTAGGACTTCTGCCCCGCTCTCTGCTCTCCAAGGCTGGATTTCTATTGTGGGTTCCATTGCCTTTGCTCCCCCCAACTTTTTTTTTTTGCCCTAATTAAAAAAATGGAAGAAAATTGGAAAAACAAAGCACTTTTGGATTGTTTGGAGTAATTTGTTTTAATTTACTTAGAAACTAAAGAAGATGAGAAATGATTGCTTAATTTTACAGCTCATAATAAGGAACATGAAGTACTAGTTAAATGGGAAGCTGAGACCACCTCCCCCCAACTCCCTGTCCATGAGCTAAGCTCATCGTAAGCCTTTACCTGCTCCCTCAGGAAAAGCATTGATGAGAGGGAGGAGCAAGGAGCAGCCAGGTGGTGCAATGGATAGAGCACTGGCCCTGGAGTCAGGAGGGCCTGAGTTCAAATTCAGTCTCAGACACTTGCTAGCTGTGTGCTCCTGGGCAAATCACCTTGATTGGAGAGAGAGGGAGGGAGAGGGAGAAAGAAACAGTCAGAAGTTTTGTTTCCGAGTCAGAGCACTGATGGGTCTGGTCAGTCATACCCCAAACACATGGGGAAACTGAGGCCCAGAGAAGCTCAATGACTTCCTTATGGTGGCAGAACTGGAAGGTGATGGCACTGAACCAGCCTTTCTGCCTGACTCCAGGGCAAATGGTCTCTCTCCCCACACCAAGGAATCAAGCTTGTCCAACCCCATTGTTGTGTGCTGCATCATTCATCTCCTGCTTGCCTGTGAGAATGTTACTTCAGTTACTTACATCGTATTTTATGTCTCTGCTCTTATCAACCCTTTCCTTGAAGAGGGTTTTATGAACCCCAGTTCTCATGCCACGTTCTGATGAGGGTGAGCATTTCACTGCCTGCAGAAGAGCTTATTTACTGAGCCAATACCCTCAGCAAAACTCTACTTCCTGGAAAGCCCCTCACACAAGATGAAGGACTGGAAGTGGGTCCAAGAAGAAAGAGAGAGACGGAGCATGAATTCCCTGAGACCTGACACAGCTAGCTTTGATGGGACTGATTTAATAACGAAGCTGAGATATCTTTTAAAATCACTGGATCTGGATTTCTCTCCAAATAAACAAACATGCCAAGAAACAAAAATCACATGAGCCAGGATAATTAATTCCATATAATTCTTCGTGCTTCTGGGACCCTTGGATAGCAAGTCTTTGAATGCTGGTGTTCAGTCCATAAAGAAGATGAAATAAATGCCTGCGAAGTCGGCCCATTACTAGCAGTTGGGGCAACGTGAATATTTGTCCTCCCAGAGTCCTTAGCCAGAATTCTGATGCTCAGTTAAAAAGAAAATGGATTTGACCAATATTAATTTCTCTCCTCTTCTTAGTTTCATGATATAAAGATAAAGTAACCCACTGGACCAATAATTTCACCAAAATATCCCTTCACCAAAAATAATGTTACTTTTGACAGAGAGATGCTTTATTCCTGCTGATGCTATTAAAAAGCTGCAAGGTCAACCAAAATGAGAAATTGACGGTGTCCCTGTCTTCCCATGTTTTAATAACTATTGTCAAAAGAAATAATAATCACATTACGACTGGCTTGTCCTTGAAAGGCCTTTTCCCCCAAGGGCTCACTGTAAATCTCATGTAAAATCTGAAGTGTTTGGGAAGAGTGCAGTCACAGAGATGTGCATGTGCACTGAGGGGTGGCCACACCGATCAGAGCTAATGACTTTAATTTGTCGGGGTGGGCAGGAGGGGAGGGGAAGATGCAATGACCCAGGGAGTCCAATTTTCCCCACTGACTGAGCGCGGTTCAGAGCTTTTCCTGAATTTTCTTCTGTGGGTGAAGAACTTCCCCTTTGCTCCCAGCTGGTAACAATCTATGGCAAAGGGCAGGGCCCGGGTTCTCCCTGACCTTTCTCCTCTAGGCCATGGATGACGCCCAGAAGTGGTCCTGGAGTTTTGAGCTTTCTTCCTTTCTTTTCTGTCCTGGGTGGGAGGGGGAGAGTCTCCACCTGCAAACTTGTGCCATGGTGATCTGGCTGTGGCCTGCCCCAAAGCCCTGTGGAAGGAGAGTTGGGGAAGCTGGACCAGGGGTTGGGCTCGAATTTGTTGGGACAAATCCTCTACTTTGAGTTGAATCCCGTCTTCCCAGGGATGGAACTGCTCCTGAAGTGTCGGCAATGTATGTACTGGAAGTAAACATCCCTTTGTGAAGACAAATTTTATGCTGGTCCCTAAAATGAGGTGGGGGTACAACTGGTGGGAGCTTGAGAATAGCTCTCCCCAGCACTCTGCCAGGGCGGGGCCCTGGCATCCTCCTGTGGCACTCGGCCACAAGCATCTCTTTAAGGACTCCAAGAGAACTGTGGGGTTTGCCCCTGGCCCCAGCTAGTGTGGGTCGGGTGCGGGATCGAATCCTGGTCTCTCCTGATTCCAAGTCCAATGAGAGAAGGAAACGTGTACATTATGTACTGTCTGTGCACAAGACACTGTGCTAAGCGTGTCCTTGTGTCGTCTGATCATCACCCTGGAAGGCAGGCTCTGACAGTTCAGCTGTGTCTAACTCTTCATGGCCCCATTCGGGATTTTCTTGGCAAAGATACTGGAGCGGTTTGCCATTTCCTTTTTACAGATGAGGAAACGGGCCAACAGGATGAAGTGACTTGCCCAGGGTCATACAGAGAGGATGGGTCTGAGGTTGAATTTGAACTCTGGTCTTCCTGTCTGAAGGCCCAGAATTCTCTAGCTGTTGACACAGTGTGTCCTGCACAACAGCTAGTGCGGTGCTTTGTGAATTGTGGGTTCCCAGATTGAGATCAATATGTCCATGAGGGGTCCCAGTAATTTGTCTCCAAGTCCATCATTCAAAAATGGCTTTCTGTTTCGGAGCTTTCAGGGAAGGGAGGGAACTGCTTGGGGGGCGGGGCTTGTCTTTCACCCAGAGAGCAGAGACAGCAGCCTTTGGCTGGGCCCCATAATAGAGCCCTGGGCACCTGGCCTCATGCCCTCTGAGCCCTCCTTAAGTGTTCATTGAGTTGAACTGAGACCACATGGTGTATTTCACCTTGTCAATGGAATTGTTCTCATGGGAGGAGGTCAGAAAAAAGGAAGGACTATGAAAAATGACTGTCAGCTGTCCAGGGGCATTCAGCTTCCTGGCCATCGCCCTCTGGGTCTGCAGCCAGGGCACCCCCAGCCCCAAGAGCCTCGAGTCCCCATCAAGGTCACAGGCCGTCCATGACTCAGCCATCGGCCTGGGGTGAGCAACCTCAGAAGGGAGGCTCAGCACCCCTGACCAGAGGATGGAGGCAGGAGTGGGGGAGGGCCCCTGGTCCAATCTGTCTCACTCTACCTGAGGTTCTGGCCATCGGGGAAGACGCAAAGCTTCCATGAGACACTGCCCTGGCTCTCCCCAGGCGGACAAGGGCATCTGGCCCATCTGCAGAGCGGCCCATCCTGGCGGCCCACGGGACTTGGAGTCATGAAAACCAGACTCGGGTGCTTACTAGCTGTGTGACCCTGAGCCAGTCCCTTAACCTCTTCTGCCTCAGTTTGCTCATCTGTAAAATGGATATAATTATAGCTTGCTCTTTGAAGGATCATTTTGAGGTGGGAAGATCAGGGAACTTTTCATGCAGGAAATGGTTTGAATTGGGCTTTGAAAGGTGGCTGGGAAGGGCTTTCTTCACTGGGCTGTGTTCTCGTCCTGCTGCAGGGACGTCTTGGCGGTCATGGGTCTGGGGCAAGTGGTGGGCAAATAGGCGCGGCATAGGGAGGTTCAGAGGATCATCGCTGGGGGTCTAGAAGGGACTTTGGGTGACCTTTGGTCCCAGCTGACTTACTCCCTCTCCTCTGGTTTGGACAGTTTGATCATAAACATTTATTAAGCACCTACTATATGCCAGGCACTGGACTAAGTCATGGGGACCCAAAGAAAGGAAGACAGTCTCTGCCCTGAAGGAGCTAATGGGGGAGAGACTTCATACAATCCAAAAAGGGGGGCACAGTGGGGAGGGTGGGGGTGAGAGGCAGGGGTGTATATGATGAAGCCGGTGCCCTGGGTGTCCTGTGTAAATGGAGGATCTGGAAGGAGCTGTTCAGCACTGTCCACTCACAGCCCTCTTTGGTCAGATTTGAGGAGGTGAGGGCCGATGTGATCTTTTAGGAAGGTGAGATATTGAAGTGCAAGATGAATGAAGAGAGATCAGATTAGGCAAGGTTGGGGGACTAGGGGAAGCTGATGGTGGTAGTGATGATATGTCGGGGTTAGTGGTAATTGTTAAAAGAATGAATAAAAGTTATTAGGGACTTATGGGTCCAAAGCTTCCTAGGGGCACGTGGCTTATATAAGCTGCCAAATCAGGCTGGGCAGAGGAAGTCACCTGGGCAGAACCTGGGAGAGAGCTGACTGGTCTTCCCTGAGATGATGCCCTCCTATTCTCTCCCTCTGTACCCCAAAACTCATCCTATAATCTTACCCATGCCTTTTCTTCAGCTTCCTACTCTGTCTCTTCCCATGACCACATCTCAGTCTCTCCCTCCTCCTTACAAAAATAATAAACATTTTTTATTTATAGGTTTGAGTTCCAAATTTCATGCCCCCTTCCCTCCCTTCCCCCACCCCTTGCTGAGGTAGTAAGCAATCAGATATGGGTTTTACATGTATGATTATGTAAAACATGACCAGATTAGTCATTTTGTACAAGAAAACTTGAATAAAAGGGGAAAAAAAACAAAAGTGAAAAATAGCACGCTTCAGTCTGTGTTCAGTTAATATCAGTTCTTTCTTTGGAAGTGGATAGGATGTTTCACCAATAGTCCTTTGGGATTGTCTTGGATCATTGTGTTTCTGTCTCTGTGCACAATATTCTCTTGGTTCTGTTCACTTTACTATACATCAGTTCACACAAGTCTTTACAGGCCTTTCTGAAATAACCCTGCTTGTCATTTCTTATAGCACAATAATATTCCATCACCATCATACCATAGCTTGTTTAGCCATTCCCCAATGGATGGACATTTCCTTTGATGTACAATTCTTAGCCGCCATAAGAAGAGCTGCTATAAATATTTTTGTACAAATAGGTCTTTTTCTCTTTGGGGATGTCTTTGGGATAGAAGCCCAGCAGTGGTATTGCTGGATCAAAGGGTGTGCACGGTTCTATAGCCCTTTGGGAAGAGCTCCAAACTGCTCTCCAGAACCCTCCTTTTGTCTTGGGGCACCTTCCACTCTTTTCCATTAATTAAAACATCTCACTTCTAGGTCATGGCTTATAACTCAAACCAAGGTAGGGAGGATCAAACAAAATGATTTCTGCTTTTGGCAGCAGAACAGAACAAAGTGCCCACTGCCACCACCACCAAAGTCGTGAACTTCTCTCTGGTCCCTCAGCCTTATTAAGTGAGACTTGAGTTGGTTTTCACAGGCCCACTCAGGGGCGAGGGTCATGATGTGCATTTAAAAGAATTTTTACCGCCTCACTTCACAATGATGTGAATTCCAAGAGTATCAGGTTGATTGGAAGAAAAGTAATTCAAAATCTGAGTTGAATTGAATGGTTTGGGTTGTTTTTTGTTTGTTTTTGTTGTTCCCTTGCACTAGGCTCAGTTGTGGGCATGCAGTAGGTGCTTAAGTAATCAATGCTTATTGATTGGACAGTGTACGATGGTCAGCTTTAGGATCTCAGAGAGCAGAGACATGCTCACAACACCTTGAGCATCTAGAACATACAAATGAATGTACAAATAGTCCTTGACCAATATCCAGACATGAAGTCGGCCATTCCTACATGAAGGCTACAAGGAGCCGAGCATTCTTTGGTTTGCTTCATTGATGCTTCTGAGTTGCCAGTGTAGAAATATTTTAAATGACTGGGGCTAATTTGGGGGGCTAAAGCTGACTGGGGTACTTAATCTGGGACTGTTGACTATTTGGCTATCTGCCTGCTATTAACTTAATATGGGCTGTTTATAAAGTTCCACCACACTGCTCCACTCCCAAATTGATAAGCAAAAGATTGAGAAGCCTCTTAACTAAATAATCCAAGCAGTTTATTTATGAGTTACTATTTTAAATTAAGAATACAGGGAAATAAAATGTACAACCTGACTGCACTGTGGTGTGTCTCCTTCCACTCCATCTCTTTCCCACCTGCTGTGCCTGGAACTTCTTGAATACAATAGGGGCCTTAGCTGCCTCTTGCCTTAGGGCACTCAGGTCCTTTATTCTAACTCTGAGCCCCTTTCACTTTGTAAATCCCCCTGCTTCTCACTTTCCTCTCCTTACTGCCACCGATGAACCCCTGTGTTTCTCTCTCACCGACCTTCTGTCTGTCTGCTCCATCTGTCTGCCCTTTGTCTTCTCTTTTCCCTGCTCCTAGTTCTTTGGCCTTCTCCTGCATCCTTGTAGCCCCTTCTTTAGTTTGCTGCTCCAACCTTTCTAATCTCGTCAGCCGCCCCTGCTTCTAACCCCCAGGTCTATATATATATATATATATATCTTATCTCCACTCAAATCTCAGGGCTTCCTGCGCCCCCACAGACCAAGCTAATCCGCCAGCCAGGGCTGTGGCGGGTGGGGGGTGGGGGCGGTGCGCTTGAGCCTCACGTGCCTCAGGCTACGCCAGAGCCTGGCCTGGAGGAGCCCAGGATTTCTCAGATAGCTCCACTCAGGTCGGAAGGAGCTGGGGGCTTTTTCCCCCCAGCTGTCTGACCTGGCGTCTTGTACAGCCCACAGGGTATTTTGGCTCATCTGAAGCAGAGGGGGAGGGGCACCAGCACCTCCCACACAGAAGAGACCCTGAGGGCCTAAGGCTTTCTAATCTCAGCCTAAAGGTAGGGTCCCCAAATCAAAATAAATTTCCACACCAGCTCTTTATGCCCTGGGTAAGCATGGCCTCTCTACTCCAGGGAGGTCTGTGCCATCAGGACAGTGACAGCCCAACCCCAGAAGGCCCCTGGATGTGAGCAACTTGGCAGTGTGATGGTGAGGACAATCAGGAAAGCTGAATGTTCCATTATAGGGGGAGTAACCCCCAGATAGCTTCCACTTATCCAGCCATGTGTAAGTCAGAGGTTCAAGGCAGAAATGCATATGTATCTGTCAGTTGGTTGGTCAGTCAGTCATCTCTCGCACGCTCTCGCGCGCTCTCTCCATCTCCCACCCCAGTTCAAGGGGGAAACTCTAAGCAGCTTCCTTGGATCAGCTTCAGAGGAGAGCTAGCTGCCCCTTTAACTCATCACTGGAAGGAATAGGGGGGTCAAACTCAGGAGTTTCTCCTGGGGTATTTTACTTTCCCTTTGGATTTCATGAAAATGAGAAATGTCCTAGTCTTTAAGGGCTTCATTCCCCATTTGTGGAGGTCTGGGAGCCACTGGCCAGGTTTGAATAGCAGCCCACTTCTGTGGGCTCTCTGTGGTCTTCCATAGTTGAGTTCACCAGTGGGTCAGATACTGATAAAATGGCAGCCTCCCCCAACTCTTCCTGAAATGATGCTACCCTGGAAATGTCAAAGAAAGGAGACAAGGAACTCGCTTGGAAGTCAACAGGGAAACACGGTCTGTGTCCGCCTGGAGATGAGCGGGATGGTCTTCACAGCCTCTCTGGTCACTTAGTGTGACTGACATATTGCACACATGGCTTCCTACTTTCCAGTGTCAGGCAAGGAGTCGATGCTTTGTGCTGGAGGCAGAGAGATGAGCAGGGCATCCATCTGCTGTCTGCCTGTCTGGGGATCAGTTTTCCACTTGACCACACAGGAAATGAGCAGGTCATACAGTTTTGTTACCATCATCAAAAAGCCCTTGCTGTCCTCATCACTTTTCTGCTGGGAATAAGGGGCTACTGAGGTCCTCTTCACACTCCCAGAGTCGGCAGTGGCAAAGCACTCTGCTCAACAAGCAGCATCTATTAGGCACTTACTGTATACTTCATGGGCTAAGCCCTAAAACCCTTCTGGTATCTGTCACCTGTTGATATCTTCCCAACATCCTAACCTGGGAGTGTCAAACACATTGAAGTGTAATTGAGAAATGTTTAATAGAGAATGATAGGATAGAACATAGATAATGCTAATGTGTGGTTTTCTAAGACAATATGCAGCCTGTAGGGATCTTTAAGTATGGTTTCATTTTGGCACAACTGGCCTAATCTGTTCAGCACCAAGTTCACAATGAAGCATAATAGATTTAGGGCTTGACTTGGGGTCCAGAGATCTGGGTTAAAATCCTGCTTCTGATACTTACTAGCTGTGTGGCCCCTAGTAAGTAATTTATCCTGTTTGGTTCCCATTTCCCCCCACTAGATCCTGGAGATTCAGATCAGGTCATCATCCTTCCCTCCTCCACACAGGAAGCTTTGATTCATCTCTGGATCCTGGCTGAGTTATGAGAGGTGATCTTTCACTCGTCTTCCCTCGAACCAGGACCCTGCTTCACTTCCAGGCTATCCTTACATCATGCCAAATGTGTCCCCCCCCTCCACACACACACCCCAGTTTTCCCATGTGCTGGCTTCTTTCTTAGAATGGAAGATTCCTGAGGGCAAGAACTATTTCAGTGGCTTGTATTTGTATTCTCACTGCTTAGCACAGTGACTGACATTTGATGAACACTTAATAAATGCTCACTCTATCAATGAATCAATCTATCTCTGTAGGTGGTACAGTAAATAAAGCTCTGGGTCTGGAGTTAGGAAGACCTGAGTTCATATCCTGCCTCTAGCACTTAGATATCTAACTCTGGGGAAGCCACTTAGCCTTTGTCTACCTCAGTTTCCTGAACTGTAAAATGGAAATAATAACGAGCATCTACCTCAGGTTGTTGTAGGATGAGCACAGAAGCAAACAGTAAGTACTTAATTAAGATTTGCTTCCTTCCTGTCTGAAATGGGGATAAAATGATCTGCTTCATCCGGTTGCTGGGAGGCTGATATTGGATTGCGTCCTCACTATTCGAGGGGCAGGACTGCTCCTCAGATGATAAGCCACCACTAATTTGCTGGCCAGCAGGGAGAGGCTGCCCACATTAGTGACTCCTCATGGCTCTGAAGTGACAGAACCACCCTCCTCCCTCAGCCCCAAATGTCGGCATTTATCTAGAAGTTGACTGCAAGCCAAGAGAGTGTGGCATAGACTACTACACTCGAGTCATGAAGAGTTAGGTTCAAATCCTACTCTCTGACACTTCCTAGCTGGGTGCCATGGACAAGTCGGAGCCTCCCTTTCCTTCTCTCTAAAACAGGTTGGTTGGATTCATTGGCATGACAAGTATTGCCAAGGATTCATCAATGGGCATCGCTACCAATCTTAACAGTCCAAGATGTGGAGATGTGAGTTTATTATGCTCAGAGCCTAGACTCAGTGTATACAAAACCCAGCAGCCTTCTCTAGGTTTTAGGAGGAAGATGGGTGCGATGGAATTTCAAAGAGTAAACCAGAGACAGAAGGGGAAGGTCTGAATTAGGTAGAACAGGAAACCCGCTGGAACTAGCGGTTGTTTCCAACTGTAAATTTGCAGACAGATCGGGGACTGACCAGTTAACATCAGGGTGTTTGCTGATGTCTCAGTTTGATTTGCAGACTCATCTTAAGCAAACGGCAGTGAGAGAGTTGAACCAGAAAGTCTTTGCTGACAAGGAAGTTACCCTTTAATGGTGGAGATAAATGCGTGTATAAAGAATAAAAATGCGAATGAAGGGATGGACACAAAGACAGAGCAGGTAAATCCAAGGGAGTTTGGGAGGGCACCAGGAAAAGGTTCCCATAGTAGCTGGTGGTCCATGTTGGTCTTGGAGGAGCAGGGGGCTCCAGTGATGTGGAGGTGAGCTGGGATGCTCTCTCAGACAGGCGCAGAGGCCCAGAGATGGGCCTGGGGAGTGAGAAGCAGAAGGACGCCTTGGCCGAGTGACAGGAGTTTGGGAGGAGTACAGATGGCCTCTGAGCTGGGACAAGGCATGAATCATGGAAAGCTAAGCAGGAGCTGGATGCTCAAGGTAGCAATGAGCCTCCTGTGTTCACTGAGTGGGGTTTATTGAGCAGAATGGTCAGACCTTGGTGGAATGTCAACCCTTGGCTGGGGTTGAGAGAGGCAGGGGTGGGGCAACAGGGTGAAGTGACTTGCCCAGGGTCACACTGCTAATAAGTTTCTGAGTTCAGATTTGAACATGGGAAGATGAGTCTTCCTGACTCCAAGCCGAGCTCTGTCCACTGTACCACCCAGCTTCCCTGCTCAAAAAGCAGAACAGTGGGCAAACAATATACCCTAAGCCCTAGTTTGACCTCTGGTTTTATAAGAGGCCAAGCATATGTTAGATCTGACTTGTATTTAATCCCCTGCCCCCAAAGGTGTTTGTTTACTTATGAGGCTGCTGCATCATTGCAGCCCTGTGGGCCAGCAAACAACTTTGACTAGGGTTTGCTCGATTGAGTTGTAGCTGTCTGAGGATTAGACATATATTGATTCGTGTTGAGTTCCGTGTCTTGGATTCTCATCTAATCAAAATACATTGTCTTCCTGATGGGAAATTGCTCAGAATAAATCACATCTTTTGGGTTTGGGGCAAAACACATTTAGAAAATGAAGCTTAAAGTTTGTGTGTAAGAGAGAGATGTAACAGACATGGTTCAGATCTGGGGGAGTGGGAAGCATTTTTTCCACTTTCATAGGGACTGAGGGCAATATTACTAATAGTTTCCACCAATGCTTCAGAGATCTGAGATTTTGTCACCTTGAGCCCATTATCACTGGTGAAGACCACCACCCCTCCTTGACCTCCAAGATGGTCATCAAGAGTTGCCAACCTGGTGATGACCTTTCTTAAAATTTAACCATACTGGTCCCGGGATGATTAGCACACAATCTTCCACTTCTCTATTTTTCCAATCCAACCCAATCTTACTCAACAAGCATTTATGTAGTGCCCACCATGTGCACATCTGATCTGTCTTCTACAGGACAGCCCTTCAAGGACTGCCCTGCACCCCCACCTTCCGAAATACACATCTTACACTTGATCTTAGTCAAAAGGCCGAGAAGTGATCCCAATACCAACCCAACAAGCTTTGTGTCTGCTATGTGCATAGCCCTGTGGGCAGTGGGGATAGACTTGCAAAATGTAAATGTCTCTGCCCTGGCTTCCCTCCCAGTGCAGGGGGTGGGGCTGACTGCCTACAGCCTGTGCACTAAATAACTACAGGCGTGCTCATTAGAGGAGGAGCTCTGCGGGATCAGGAAGGGACAGAGAAGCTGAACCTGGAATGAAGTAGCCTAAAATCCAGGGCTTGTCTGTGCCCTTGGGAGCACAGGCTCCCTCGCCTATCCCGAGCCAGAGGACAGGGAAGCCGTATGATTCATTAGATTAGCTGGGAGAGTGTCGCATGGTGCTATGAGTACGAGGTCGGCCTTCGGACCTCTGGACAATTACAAACAAGAGGACATCTGCTGCAGTCCATTCTGCCCGGAGCAGAAAGCGTCCTGGCCATAGCACGCACACGAGGGGCCGCCCACTCTGTGAGAAGACCTCCAAGACAGGGAGTCCGGCCCGCATTGGGCGTAGGCCTTCGCTAGGGCTGATCCTCGTTCTTACTGCGTTATGATGATCAGGAACGATCCTGCCGGCCCGGCTCTGCCCTCTACCTGTGGAACCACCACATTTCCCATCCACGGCCGCAGCTCTTATCCACCATTCACTTCCCATAGGAGCCTCAGTCCCTTCAAGCTGTCTTCAGGGGGCACAGGCTCCAGGACCCCCTTAGCCCAGCTGCCAGGCTCTGGCCGCTCTCCAATCTAACGCCCTTCTGGCCCACAGTAAGTCCGATGTGGCCCGGCTGGACAGAGCCCGGAGGGGCTGGCAGCTCCTGATTCCCGGCTAGGACAGACTCTCTCTCGCTGTAGATCTTCTCATCCCAGGGTCTTCCACATGCTGCATTGCTCCCAAGAAGCCTGCTTTTGGCTCTCTGCTGGTGAAGTAGAATGTATCTAGTGGAATGTAAACTTCCTGAGGGCAGGGGCTGCTAGGGGAGTGACCCCCCCACACACACTCTCCATGAGGAAACCCCTTCCCCCAATGCAGAGCCGAAATTTGTCATCGTGGAGCCCTGCCTGGGCTTCAGACAGGATCCCTCAGTGTCTGTGAGAGGGAGGGGCCAGCTCTGCATCTACTTCACCATCTTCCCTCTCAGGGCATGTTGCCTTCTGCGTCTGCTGCTTTATGTACAGGATCCCAGGGGTCTTCACCACCAGCCTCAGCGCTGTATCTCCATCTCACAGGAAATAGAAATTAGAGAGGCTGAGTGGCAGACAGTCAGTGAGGGGTAGGGGCAGGATTTGAGTCTGTCTACTACCTCAAGTATCTTTCCATATGGGTGGGATTAACCCATTCACTCCCAGCCTGGCTAGGATTCCTGCAGCTTGCTTCTAAAGCATGCAGACCCTGGGGGCCGTGGGGCTCCTTGAATCGGTCTGATCATGGGCTCTTAGGAACATCAAGTAGGGCTGAACTAGGGCTCTGAAGTCACTTAGTCCAAGCCTGTCATTTGTCACATGAGCAACTGAGGCTCAGAGGCTGACTTGCTCAAGACCGCCCAAGGAGTAAATGGGTGGACATGGGTTCTAAGCCCAGCAGATGTGGAGGAGGGCAGAGTTCTGAGCCTTCCCAGCACTCTGGGGACAACTGCATCCTTGTTTTCAAGGAGCTTACATTCTAGTTGGGGAGGAAAGAAGGAGGAGAGAGAGAAGCCCCTGAAATAACTACATTGTAAAAGTAGAAGACGCCTACGCACATTTTAAAAAGGAAGGAAAAGGGCAGCTAGGTGGTGAAGTGGGTAAAGCACTGGCCCTGGATTCAGGAGGACCTGAGTTCAAATCTGGCCTCAGACACTTGATACTTACTGGCTGTGTGACCTGGGACAAATCGCTTAACCCTCATTGCCCCGCCAAAAAAAAAAAAAAGGAAAAGTAACACCTAAAGGTCATTAGGGAACAAGGGAGTGCTAAACTTTTTGGAGAGTCCAGATATTCATCCATCCACCCACCCACCCATCCATCCATCCATCCATCCATCCATCCATTGGATTTAGGGCTAGGAGGGACCACAGAGTTCATTTAGTTCATTTGACAGATGAGGGAACTAAAGGCCAGAAAGAAGGAATAGTTGTTTGGTCCTTTGTGAGGGAAAAATCCATCTTCTCAATAATTCTCAGGAACTCGGCATTGAAGTGACAAAGGCTTTATTTTCTTCTCATGAGAAGCAGGCACACTAGTGTGCAGCTAGTGGGTGCCCAGAAAGGGGGCTTGAAGACCCTATTTTATACCCTAGTCCCTAATGGGAATGGACCTTTCCCTTTTTCATTACTGGTGGGGTTACAATCTAAGCACAAAAGCTAGCTAATCAGAACAAAGTATTCCCACCCCTCTTCCTTGTATGGGCATGACTCAGGAGTGAACCTTATATTTCCTTATATGGACACAACTCTGGAGCAGACCTTATTGAGACCAGGGCTCCTTGAACCATATGACCTTGCTAACCTAAGGGGGAGGAGGGGATCTGATACCTTTGTCCTACAAACAGGTCAGGGGGAGTTTGACTGTTATATCCACATTGAGAGGAGACAACTACCCATTTCTCACATCCTTGTTCCCCCTAAACAAGATAAAGAGTTACAGAAATTGTCAACATGGAAGGGATAGAACTAATTAAATTGCCCAGATTAGCCATTGACATTGAGCAGATCCCTGGACTGTTATTCTGAGTGGACAATGTAAGATACACAGAAGCTTAGGGTTGGGATCCAGGCCACTCAAGGAGTCACTGGGTATTAGGATCATGGGACCCCAGCTTTGGACCTGGAGAGGATGGTAACAATCATCAGCCTGATGTCCTCATTCTACATATGAGGAAACTGAGAATTGGCATGACTTGCCTTGAATTCTGACTCTGCCTTAGCCAATGGAAGCCCAGGGGTTCCCATCTCCTCATATGTAAGCTAGTTGGAGGAAATGGGATGACTTGACCGCTAAGGTCACCATCTAGCTCCAAATCTTGTGTCCCCAAGGAATCTTCTCCAGGTCACAGGGCAATAAGTAACCATGTTGAAAGGCTGGCCCAAGCCTCTGACTCTTAAGTTCAGCACCGCCATTAGAGCGCCACTGATTCATTCAGCCAATCAACCAGTCAGTCAGTATTTATTAAACACTTACTATGTTTAGGGCATTCACTGAAGCAGCTTCATCTAGTGGAGAGAGTGCTGGACTAGGAGTCAGTAAGAAAGATCTGAGTTTAAATTATACTTTTGACACTTACTCTCTGCAAGACCCTGTGAAAATCATTTAACCTCTAAGTGCCTCAGACAATTAACCTGAGACTTTTCTAATCAAGTCATAAATGGGTTGCCTTGTATATCAGTGGAGGAAGCTTGTGCACTGGGATTCCTCATGCTTATGAACTCACAGATCCTTTGTTCATTCTCTGTGTTTGGGGTACTTGGTGCTATGGGAGCTAGGAAGATAAAATAGAAATAATCTGTCCTTGCAGAGCTTACATCTAGTAGGAGAGCTGAGAGATGTATACAAATGTCTATAATTGAAGATAGAACACAATGAGTGATGAGTAATGTAATAAAGCCAGAATAGAATGAGTGGTACCAAAGCCTCTTGGAATTTGGAAGAGTTGGAATTAACTGTCTGCTAGGGCAGGGGGCAGATAGGCACCCCCTCAGGTGATGAGACAAGACTGCATGGACATTGTTACATTTGCTTTGGAGCTGGCCAAATGGATCAGGAAGGTTTGGGAAGAGGGTGTCTCCGGAAAAGGGGGGAGCTGAAGAGCAGTCATGGAAGGTGCCTGGCTGCTGCCTGTGGCACTGATGCAGCCAGCCCTTAGGGAATTTGTCCCTTAGTGCCCAGGGGAAACAAAGCAGCTTTAGTAAAAGGAGCTTCTCCATCTGGGAAAGATGCAGGCAGGCAAGGCTGGCTCTGGTGTGACTTCTATGGGTGCTGGCCCAAGCTGGAGCCTTGGACTGCTGTCCAAAGTAGTCAGCATGTCAGGTCTTCTATGTAGGTAGGGGGTGGTGGTGTGATGAAATAATGAGATTTAGCAGATACTCAAAGGCCCACCTGGAGATTAATCTAGACTGATTGAATCAAGTGAGAGTGATTAGCTGCTGATTAGCCTACTTCAAGTTAACTGGATTGTAATCACACCTTGAGAACACCTTCAGAACCAATGGATTTGGATGATGCCAACCAATCGGCTTGAAGCAGTGTGTAAGCACCACCTCTGTTACAGACCTATAAAAAACTTCCACAATCAGTTTGCTGGAGACAGTTCCGGATTAAAGCAGGCTCCTGGAGGAGTACTTGAGGAAGAACCCAACCAGGCTGGAACTCTATGCTAGATAGGCTTTTTCTTAACTTTCTGAACTCCTTGTGAACACCTGCATGCTTTAATAAATGTTTAATGCCCAAAGACTGGTGCTGAAGCTTCTAATTTAAGGCAACCACAATTTAGATTTTAAACATCACAGTTTGGCGACCACGAAGGGACTACTGAACCCCTCAACCTTCTGATCTTCACATTGGGTAAGAAAATGCTTCATTTTTGTGGACTTCCTATTTTGATTTATCTTTACCTGCTTTTGCCTTTAACTAATAACTTTATAAAGCATTGTTATTATGAAAGAGAAAGTAAAGGGGTTGAAGAAAAACAAGAAAAACTTTATCATCATCATATTTCAACAATCTGCTTCTATTGCCATAAACTGGGACATATTTTGCCAAAATGCAGATGTAGACAGCAAGATATTAATATGAGATGTGGAGATTTTAGATATCAAAATTAAAAATGCTCTAAATTCACTCAGAGAAATGTCAGTTCAAATGTTACATAAAGGTTTCCTTTTTATGCCATTGTATCTACATTTTGAAATTAATATCATGAGTTTGTTTTCATACAGATTTGCATTCTTTTAAGATTGTTTTGTTTTTCCAACTGATTATTTGATCAAATTATATAAAGTATTTCCTTGGTAAATTGATTATTATGACAAGTGTAAATTAATTCTAGAAATATTATTTTTGCAAAAAATATTATTTGGAATCATTGTACATTGTAATTTATATTCTGACTCAAAGCTAATTCAGTTTTTGTGATCATTTCACATTTTTTGTTATCATTATTATCCTCACATTTTAAAATCCATATGAGACTTGGATTATGGGAATTTACCATTTAAGACATTAATTGCCTTTACCCATGAGAGGAATACATACAAAAGCAGGCATTGAACTCTCACAGAAGGGGAGACACTTATGAAGTCCAGGTACTGCACAGATGGCTGAAAGTTTTCATCCCACCCATCTCATTCTACACCTGGCTTCTATTCCCCTACAATATGCCTGATGCCATGGATGTCTCAATCTCATGCATCTGATTAAGCCTGACTCAGTTTCCTCCAATATGTTTGGTGGCATGGACATATATCTCATCCACCTATTTTAAGCCTGGCATACTGCATGTGCTGTATATATTGCTCAATGGTAATCCCCATAATTATTTCAGATGTCATGATAAATACGGTGTTGGATTTGGCCTTGACATCTGTTACCAATTATATTAGATTTTAAAATTTCCCATAATGGCATGAGGATAATTAGGCAGATGATACAAAAGGTGATGAAATGAAGATTTTAAAAAATTCTTGTCTTCTCAATTCAAGTTTTTAAGAACTTTCATTGTTTGATTTGATTACTGGCAAAGCTATTTTTTACTGTTTCATCAAGGAACACCTGTTTTAAACATCACAGGGGTGAGGAGGGCATTTCTATGGGAGCTTCATTTCTACTCATCCCTCCCCAAGTACCTAGTGCATTATCCTAAAGCACATGTACTTATTGAACACTTGTTGGGGTGGGAGGGAATTGAGACTTGGTCCTGGATCATTGAATGGACCAGTGACCACGAAGCTTCTAAACTCCCATAAATAAGAAAATAGCATGACAAGAGTGGTTAGTGAAGCCCCTTCAGCTAGATGGGAGCTATCAAGTAGGGAGCCACATGGGGAACAAAAGGCTGGCGAGTCTGCAGCTCCAGCTGCTTTTTCAAGACTGGACACCTGTTTGCATGGACAGGCATATTCCCTAGTGAAGGAGATGTCCTTCTGTCCATCCTTGGGAGGAACTTGACTTTCCCCATAGGCTGCTGCGTTCTTCTTTCCCTGTGGATGTGATTCCTTGATGGCTGAAACCCCTTCCATAATGGGCGCCATAGAGCTTGATGGCTACAGAGACAGCAGAACACTGGGGCGGCCATATGATGCAAGAGCTGGCCTCCATATCTGAGCTGAGATGTGGAATGTGCTATAACAATGACTAGCAGTGAAATGTGTTGGGATCCTTGGGATTCTATACTTTATGTGAGGAAAGACTTTGGCTAAATGGCAGACCTTTATAGCTCTTGGTTTTATCAACCTTGCCATCTCCTAGTATTATCTGCCTAAGAGAACAAACCTTTGGGAGCTGGGTAAGAGGGATGGACTGGGAACCAGGAAACTTGGGTTCTAGTCTTCTCTCTGACATCTACACGCTTTGTAATTTTGAGCAAGTGATTGGCTTCCTCCTATGTAACATGAGAGGACTGCAGTGGGTGAGCTCTGATGTCCCATCCAACCCTGTGACATTGGTTAAACCAGTTGGGTTCTGCTGCAAATTCATCTCCTCATGAACCTCCAGTATGGAACAGGATCATGGGGGAAGCTAAGAGGCTCTCCAGTCCAACTCCTCCATTTTACCAAATGAGGAAACTGAGTCTCAGAGGTTAAGTGGCACAGAGAGGAGAGCCCGATTTCTTTGCAATTTTTGTAAGTTAAAAAATGCCTGGAGAGAACGATATCTGCTCCTTTGCATGACTGTCCCCATCTGTACCCCCTCCCCAACCTTACCCTAGGCTTCTAGCACCAGATCCTTCTGCCACAGCAGAGGTAGAGCTGAAAGGGAGAGTCGCTCTTCTCTCTCCAGCCCCTCATTCTACAGGCGAGCCTGGCTGGAGAGCCAAGACAGCGTTTCCAGTGCTTCCTCCTCAGGGAGGGTGAGGGGGCTCACAAAATTTCTCCTTCCTCTTTTTCTCTTACCTTCCAGGAAAGAGTATTTTAAGCCTGGTGTGTGCATGTTCACCCTGGCTCAGGAGTCATTTCAAAAGGCTGCTATACAGGCACCAGATGGGGAAAGGGCCCCTCTCCTGCCCGTGCCCAGAAGCCAGCTCACCAGGCTCACAGGTGGGCGATCTAAGGACCGCTCCCCCATTACAATAGAAATTGTATGACCCTGGTTAATTCACTTTCCCTTTTGGAGGTTCAGCTCCCTCATCTGCCCAATAGAGATCCAAGTGTAAGGAATACTTTGTGGGGAAAGCACTACGATAGACATGAAGTGTTGTTTGATATGAACTGTCCTGATGCACTAATTGCCCATCTGTGAGTGAGCGAGAAGCTCTTAGGCACTTCTTGAGGGACATGCCCACACTTAGACATAGTAGGGACTTGCCAAAGACCCTTGTCCAGCCCCGGGCCCTTTTGGGGTTAGAGGAAAGGTAGACTGGAAGGGGAAACCCTCCGGACTTCCCACCTGGTGCTCAGTCTTTTGTGGAGGGAGCTAGATGAGGATAAAGTAAGATAATAGTTGTGAACACACCACACAGTGCCTGACGCACAGTAGGCATTATATAAATGCTCATTTCCCTCTCTCTCCTTGGGAAGTGGCTGCTTCAGTGGCACAGCCTGGGGCCAGGGCTAGGAGCACCCAACATGGCTGATGTCCCCCATGGCCTTTGGGGCATCTATCCAGTCACACAAATGATCTTAAGCACATATGTTTGTCCTTTGTTGCCCTCTTGATTCTTGTCTGGTTTGGGAGAAGAACTCTCATCTAAAAAGTAAACAAGGGTTTTTCGGGGCTGTGTCCGGTTATAGGACAAAGCCAATTTTTGCCTGTGGGAGTGGGGGTGTCCTGGGCCTCTTTCCTGCCCCCCTGCCAGCTTCTCCCTGGGGATGCCCCTCCAACCACTGCTTTGAGGAGAGTTTGGCTTCGAGAGCCTCTCCATGAGGCCCAATTTCTGGGGCCTTCTGTCCACAACTTATATATTCTGGGCATTCTTACAGATGTGCATGTTGTTACTCACATCGTGAATGAACACTTAAGGGAAGAGCGGGGGCTATTTTATGTTTGTCTTTATCTCCCAAGCCCCCAGTGCACTGTGACTGGGATCCCCTTTTTGACACTGTGTGACCTTGGGAAATCCCTTTATCTCTTGCAATTTTCTTCCCTCTTCTTTAAAATGAGGGACTATGGGGCAGCTAGGTGGCACAGTGGATAAAGCACCAGCCCTGGATTCAGGAGGACATGAATTCAAATCCGGCCTCATACACTTGACACTAGCTGTGTGACCCTGGGCAAGTCACTTAACCCTCATTGCCCTGGAGGAAAAGAAAAAAAAATCTTCGTAGAATTCGCAAAGTACAACAACCACCAGGTCAAATATTTCTTCTGGTGTCACATCAGTTGCTGACTCTCCTTCCATGCCTCTATGTGAACCCTGAGGCCACTTCTTAGTCCTCTTAAACACCCCTCTCTCATACTTTGCAGCTGCAGACCCTTGTTCCCTCTCTAAACTTCTTCCAGCCTCCTTTTCCCTCTTAGCTCTAAAGATGTTCCAAGTTCCCCTCCCATGAGGAAATCCTTCTTCAGCTGGAGAACCTCTACCAAAGGATTCTGGGGACATCCCTGCCCTGATCAGCACCAGAATGCCCCCCCCCCGCAAAAAAACTGCTTCCTTTTGGCATTGGACAGTAGCAGAGCGCTGCAGTAGCAAGGACTGGATTTGCTATTGGGGGACTTGGGTTCAAATCCCAACCCTGTCTGTATGACCTGTGTGCCTCAGTTTCCTTTCTGGACTAGATGACCCTGAGGTACCTTCAGCTCCACATGTGGGATTCCAAGGTCCCTTTAGACTTGGAGCCTGTGATCCATAAGAATGACTGGGCTGGACTAGAAGAAAGGTTTCTGATAGAAGGCCCTCCCAGCTCGACCTCCCCAGCCATCTGCTCCCCTCTGCCCACTTCCCTCCCCTTTGAGCCAGCCTCTTTAATCTTATTTTTTTTAGTGAGGCAATTGGGGTTAAGTGACTTGCCCAAGGTCACACAGCTAGTAAGTGTCAAGTTTCTGAGGCCATATTTGAACTCGGGCCCCCCCTGACTCCAGGGCCAGTGCTCTATCCACTGCACCACCTAGCTGCCCCTCAGCCTCTTTAATCTTTGTTGGGAATCCCTGCTCCCTGAATACCTCAGAGCCTGCCCTTGAGCGGGGGGTGGGGGGGGGGGTGGGAGGGTGGGGGGGGGTGGGAGGGTGGGGGGGTGGTTCCTGGCCGCTTTCTTGCCTTTCCTAGAAATACCATGTCCTCCTTCAATTCGATGCCTTCTTCCGAAGTACCTGGTGTAGTAACAGAAACAGACCACCAGGTGGGGCCATGGACCAGCCCTAGGCATGAGGGCCTGGCGATACGGTTGCCAAGGGAACCAGGCCATCCTCCAGCTCGAGCCGCCACAAGCTTCCTCTCTCCAGGGGAGCTAATCCAGAAGGGACGGGAGTGGGCGGACGCCGCAAGCTCTGGCCTTCAAAGGCGCCTTCTCCTTCCTCTTTGGGCTGTGTGTGTGTGTGGGGGGGGGGGGGGTGTTGTCCAGACCCCCCCCCCAGCCTCCCTTCAAACAAGCCCTCATTCCTTGCTTGAGATGAGGGTGGGGCTCGGCATCTCTTCACTCACTCCGGGCCCAGAAGCTCCTCATCCCCCGTGCTCACTCCTCGGCAGTTGCCCTTCCTGGGTCGGCTGCCTCCTGAGAAGGGATTAGCAGGAGATGCGAGGCAGTAGAGTGGGAAGCGTTCTGTAACTGAAGTCAGATCTCACCTCCAGCACTGCCCATGTGACCATCAGCCCCCCTTTCTGTCAAACGAGTGGCTTGGACTAGGTGATCTCTAAAACCCCTTGTGGAGCCGGCCCGACCCTATGGCCCAACAATAGGGATTTGGGGGGTTTTTGTTTTTGCTCGGGATAATGAGGGTTATGTGACTTGCCCAGAGTCATACAGCTAGTAAGTGTTAAGTGTCTGAAGCCAGATTTGAACTCGGGTCCTCCTGAATCCAGGGCTGGTGCTCTGTCCACTGCGCCACCTAGCTGCCCCAACAATAGGGATTTAAAGTTAAGGTTTAGAATGCAGATTCTGAGGGGTAAGCAAGCATAAGTCTGGGGAACAGAGGCTTTGTTTTGGTGGTGGTCGGTGGTGGTTGTCATTGGGCAGCTGGGTGGTGCAGTGGGTAGAGCACTGGGCTTGGAATCAGGAAGGTTCATCTTCCTAAGTTCAAATCTGGCCTCAGACACACTAGCTGTGTGACCCTGGGCAAGTCACTTCACCCTTATTTGCTTCTTGTTATCTCATTAGATAGTTTTATAACATCTCTGTGAAATGGGTGTCATTATCCCCATTTTACAGATGAGGAAGCAGGGTTTAGAGATGTTAATACAGATGATCAGGCCTCTTAATGTCATTTCTACTGATACAATCATTGTTATTCTTCAGTCATGTCCGTGTCTGACTCTGGGACCCCATGGACTTGTCCATGGGCTTCTCTTGGCAAAAAGGTTGGAGTGGTTTGCCATTTCCTCTTCAAATTTAACATTTGAGGAACTGAGGCATGGCTTGTAATGTCTTATCGTTGTTGAGTCGTTTTAAAGTCATGTCTGACTGTCTGTGACCCCTTCTGGGGTTTTTGTGGCAAAGATTGGTTTACCATAGTTTGGTTACCCTTGATTTACCAAAGATTGATTGCCATTGATTTACTTGGCAGCTTATTTACACATGAGGAACTGAGGCAAACAGGGTTAAGGGAACTTGGCCAGGGTCACACAGCTAGTGTGTCTGAGGCCGGATTTGAACTCATAAAGATGAGTCTTCCTGATTCCAAGCCCAGTGCTCTACCCACTTCACCACCCAGCTGCCCCTGTATTTAATGCTGCCTATTGTGATTGTTGGGGGGGAGAAAAAGACTTGTATAGTGAGCATTAAGCACTTCATGGACACTATCTCATTGGACCCTTTTAGCAACCGTGGGAGGCAGGTGATGTTACTGTTCTCATTTTACAGATGAAGAAACTGAGGCAGAAAAAGGTTAAATGTTTTTCCTATGTTTACATGGCTAGGATGCCTCAGCCAAATTTGAACTCTGCTCTTCCTGGCTCCAGGCTCAGTGCTCTATGCACTATTCCACCAGCCTCTTCCTCCCCCCCATCATCACCATCATTCCACCATTGTGAACTGTGCAGCAATTGGGAGTCCCTGCTGGCTAGTCACAAGAAACTGAACAGAGAAGAATCAGTCTCATGGAGGTCCCGAGTCCTTGACTCCTCACCTAATGAGTGAAATGCTTAGGGGTGTGTGAGGTGAACATGAGCTTTGCCCCTTCACAGGAGTATCAGACACAGGGTTAGGGACGGAGCCTTTCCAGGGAGGACTCTGGGCTCCATCTGAGGCTGCCTGGGCAAAGGCTCGCTCCCAGCTCCCTCTGCTTGCTCGCTCCCAGCTCGCTCGCTCCCAGCTCGCTCGCTCCCAGCTCCCTCTGCTCGCTCGCTCCCAGCTCCCTCTGCTCGCTCGCTCCCAGCTCGCTCGCTCCCAGCTCGCTCGCTCCCAGCTCGCTCGCTCCCAGCTCGCTCGCTCCCAGCTCGCTCGCTCCCAGCTCGCTCGCTCCCAGCTCGCTCGCTCCCAGCTCGCTCGCTCCCAGCTCGCTCGCTCCCAGCTCGCTCGCTCCCAGCTCGCTCGCTCCCAGCTCGCTCGCTCCCAGCTCGCTCCCTGCTCGCTCCCTGCTCGCTCCCTGCTCGCTCCCTGCTCGCTCAGTCCCCGTGGGTTCAATGACCACCTTTCTGCCGATGACTCCCAGATTACTATGTGTTGCCTGGCCTGGTGTCTTCCCTGAGCTCCAGCTGCATCACTAACTGCCTGTTTGGGCATTCAGTCTGCATGGCCTGTAGCCATCTCAAACTCAACATATGCAAACCATTGTTGGGGTAGGGGAGGAGAGGCGGGAAGAGGAAAGGAAGCCAGTCCACTCTATTGGATAGCAGGGGCGAGGGGGTAGCCCTACTAAGGCACATACAAATCCAAGGGTGAGTCCCCCACCTGGGTAAGGAGCGTAAGGGCATAAGGAGCGCCCTCAGTTTTTCTTCTTTCCAAGATCAGTCATCAGCGCTCCTGGGATTTGGGTATAATGACATTCAAAGACCTTTGCAATGAAGCTTGTTCTTTGGCCACAACAAGGGTAAATGTCCCATTTGTGAGAAAGGGCCACCTGATGAGTGAGGAGGTCTGAGGATTCCTTAGCCTGGCTCACAGTGTCATCACCAGCCTTTGACACCCCACCCCTTTCCACCCTGGACTTACGTGATCGCCATGAAAATTTTCTTCAGGCTCGCAGCTATGAACAATGAGAGGCCACAACTATGTTTGTATTGAAATGAGGATCAGATCTGCCTTGGTCTCTTTGGAGTGAGTGGTCTGTTCATCTCATTTCAGGAAGAAATTTCATTACTTATTCCCTGAAGGTTGCATGATCCTTCTTTCTCGTCTCTCCCTAATCAGTCTCCCCAAATCAGCACCTAAAGTCTGAGAAGGAAGGAGAGGCCCAGTGTGAAAGGCAGGAAGGATGGGGGCGGGACCACAAGTGCACAGTTTGGAGACCACTGTGCTAACAGAGGAGGCAGCCTTTGCTCCGGTTATTGCATAATCACTCAAACAGATGGCTCATTATTAGGGCTGTCAGGACGCCGGCCTCTCTAGAGCATTCAGTGTTGCAATTTAATCAAGATGTGGAACACATGTTCCCCTGTTCCAGCCTTGCTGAAGTCCTCTCTGTCTCCATGCAGGCAGAAGGAGGGCCTTTGAAGAGGCTGCTCCAGGGCTGGCCTCCGGGACAAAGACTCGGGCAGGAGGACATCCCCAGCGGACTTGTGCAAGAAGGGAGCCCTTCTCCAGCTTCCCGGAGGAGTGGCTCTCTCACAGTGTCCAGAATCACTTTAGTTATAATAATATCTGACACATCTACAGAGCTTTGAAGGTGGAAATTGCTTCCTCTCCAGTCTTTCACATGGGTGACACTCAACAATCCTATAAGGCGGCTATTAGAGGTGTGGTTTTCAAAGATGAGGAAACTGAGGCTCCAGTAGGTAAGTGACCTGCCCAAAGTCACACAGCTGGAAAGCATAAGTGATGGGAGTAGGGCGGGCGAGGTCTCCTTGACTCCCAACCCTTCACTCTCATTAGCTGTGCCCAGCTGACACTTGTGCCAGGGCTCCTCACAAGGACTTGATCCCATTTGGGGAGAGTCTCCCCTTTCTTGACTTATTGACCTCTCTGAGAACTAGACAACCCTGTCTTGTGTGCTGTACTCACTTCCTGCATGCACACACAATTTACAAATAAGCACAAGAAAGATTGGGGGTTAGAAAAATCAATTTAAGGAAACAAATAGGGTAGACCCAGGATCACAAATGTAGAGCTGGAAACACCTCAGGGGTCATCTTATCCAACAGTCTCATTTTCAGCTGAGGAAACTGAAGCTTAGGGACAAGTCACATGACCAGACCTGAGGGTGGGAACCAGGTCCTCTTGTCCATTCTTTGTTGTTTGGGTTTTTTTTGGGGGGGGGCAATGAGGGTTAAGTGACTTGCCAGGGTCACACAGCTAGTAAGTGTCAAGTGTCTGAGGCTGGATTTGAATTCAGGTCCTCCTGACTCCAGGGCCGGTGCTTTATCCACTGCACCACCTAGCTGCCCCCTCTTGTCTGTTCCTGATGCTGCCCTTGCCCCTGGAGCTCGTTCATCAGTGGCTGGAGCCGGGGATCAGGCACGTCTTCCTACAGGTGGGCCCCCTCCTTGTCCCATGCAGCAGCACCTATCAAAGCGCTCTGCTCCCACCAGCCAGCGTCCGTCTGCTTTTCTTCCCTGCTCAGTGCTTGTCCTCAGAGCATCAAACTCGGTTCTGCAGATTCCTTGGCAAGCAGGGCCTCAGGTGCTGAAGATACAGACAGACTGGCCCTGCCTGCCCTCAGGCCGCTTGCATTTTCCTGAAGGATTCCACCCTGACTACTGAGTGCCTTTGCTAGGTGTCAGACCCTGAAGATGCAAAGGCAAAATTTAAATCATCACCCCTGCCCCCAAAGGGCTTCCGGTCTAGCGGAGGGAGACGACGGGCACGATTTCTTTTACATGCACAAGCGATCCAATTCCGTCTTGGCTCCTCCTGCAATGACGTTGGGAGGACCTCAGTTCAAATCTCGCCTCCACACACACACTAGCTGTGTGACCCTGGGCAAGTCACTTCACCCCAACTGCCTAAACACCCAGGGCCATCTCCAGTGGTCCTGATGTCCATCTTCTCCTAACTCCCCTGTCACTATTGAAGGCGATGGCATCTTCCCAGTCAACGAGGCTTGAGACCGAGGTGTGTCATCCTGGACTCCTTGCTGTCCCACAGCCCATATCCAATCCTTTGGAAGGTCGTCCCCCGGGTCTGCTGGGTGGATGGTTCTACATAAATACATAAAGTCTTATGAGTCACACGATAACCGCCGGTGGTTGCGCCAGTCTCTGGCTTCCCGGCCCTCGTGAAATTCTGGGTGACCTCGTCACGTGCCTCCGCTTTTCCACTGAGGCTCCTTCGACGTCCTCCCTCAGCCGGGTTCACGTCGCGGTTCTCAAGAGCGGGATCTGTGGCTGGAGATGCAGCAGGCATTGTCCCCGTCCCCTGTCACCATCTCGGGGCGTGAGGAAATGCTGCACAGATGGGCTTTGACGTTCTTCACCTGAGGCGTTTATGCTGAAGCTGGTGCATCCCAGCCCCGTCCCAGTGTGACTGGCCACGGCGGAGATGTGGCGGGCTACGTCATCGTCTTCACGCTTCCCTGCTTAGCCGTGAGCATGTAATTCATTCCTTTAAAGAGCCGTCATGGCTTACAACACAATTCACTCTTTCGTTAGCATCACCAAGGCGGGAGGATGGCACTGTCATCTCTCTGGATCGTCTTCCCCAATCAGTCATAGGCCAGAGGGTGAGACTGGCTTTGGGGCGTCTCGGGCCCCCTTATCTCCCCTTCTACTTCAACTGCCTTAAAGGCCATCCCCAAAGAGGATGGAGGTGACCGTGGGAAAGGAAGAGCCAGGGTTTAATGCCTCTGTCCTGATCAGCAACAGGCTGAGAATCAGACCCTGCCAGTCAATATGACTGATGGTAGAAGGCAGCAGCTTTCCAAAGCTGCCGCCAGAGCCGATGGCGCTCTCCAAGGTGGCACCCGGGGCAGAGGGGACAGAGGGGGCCCTTTCAATCCCTCATCTTCCCCCTCCCCTGTTCCCTGCGCCTCTCCCCAGCATATTTCTGGCTAAAAATGCCAAGAGCTGGAACCGCAAGAGGCAGCCGGGCGGCTCAGTGAGAGAACATCAGACTGCATCTGGCCTCAATCTCTTCCTAGCTGGGTGACCCTGGCCTAGTCACTTCACCCTGTTTGCCTCAGTTTCCTCATCTGTAAAATGAGCAGGAGAAGGGAGTAACGGACCACTCCGGTATCTTTGCCAAGAAGACCCTAAAGGGGATCATAGAGCAACTGCAGGATGGCCACCACACAGATTCACCTGCAAAACCTTGGGGCTCCGTGGTGAAGACAGCTGAATGCCCAGCCAAGCAGCAGAGACAAAAGCGAGGACGTCTCGGGCCCCTGGAGAGAGGAGCAGCTGAGTGTGCGCGCTGTGGCCAGGCCCCTCTGGAATGTCATAGTCAGTCCTGGGCCCCCATTTTCAAGAGGACAGCAGGAAGTGTCCGGGGCAGACCAGAATGAAGGAGGGCCTTGGGTTTGTGTCCTCTGAGGGTCAAATGGAGGAACTAGGAATGTCTACCCTGGAGAAAAGAAGCTGAGGGGGACCTGGTGGCTGTCTTCCAGTACGTGGAGAGGCACTGCTTGGAAGAGAGATGAAAGTCCTTGTGTTTGGGCCCCGGGTGAGTGGGGGTGGCGCAGACTGAGCTACCCCAAGTGCACAGGCCATGGCCGGTACAGTCTGGAGAGTCCACAAAGGGTTCTGGGCCTCGGCTTCTCCAGGGGGACAGTGGGTATTGCTGTTGTTGTCTAGGCCACAGTCATGGGGGGCCTCCTGTGGCCTTTGCTGGATTTGGGTTTCTGAAAGTCCCGGGCACCCTGCTCTACTTCACTCCCCACTCCCCAGACTTCTCCTCCACTGTCCCTCTTGCTCCTCATTGTCCCTGGATGGGCTGTGTCAACTTGCTCCCATCTGTCCCTCCTCTCCATTCTTGTAACTGCTGGATCATGGTGCCCCTTCTTAGCTCATTCTCACATGTGGTTATCTTTCTTATTAGGAGGTAAACCCCATATGGGCAGCGATGGTCTCTTCTTTATACAAGCCAGTGCTTAGAACACAGCAAGGACTTAATAAATGCTTTTATATTTGTCATTTCTTTTCATTTAGGCCCGACCCAATTTGGGCTGCCTGAGTCAAGCCTCCATCCTCTCACCTTAGTTACACCTCTAGGCAATCTTTCTCTTTAATTGCTGACTTCTTGCTGACTCCTATTAAGCCACAGAGAAAACTCTGTGTTAGTTGATGGGAAATAGTGATTCTGCGCCTCTATCTGAAGGTCGAGTTTTTACTTCACCCCTGTGGCTATTAGTTCAGCCCGGGAGATGAAATCCTCCCAAAGCCCCTGATTGTGTGGCTGTGCTTTCACTCCTTCCTGCCCACATCGATTTCATCACCTCTCGCTGATGCCTTGGGAGCTGCAAACATTTGTTTCTTTCTGCTTTAATAGCTACGATTCCAAGGCTGCCAAGTGTGCTCGGAGTGAGAACATCCATTCTTGTCCTCTGGGCTGCCAGCCCTCATCTCCCTGACACCTGGGGCGCTTCCAAGCCCCAGATTCCGATCAGGTTGTTGTGCTGATGGAGCTTTATTAGAACAAGCCTCCAGATCCAGGCAGTGTGAGGGTGTGTGAGTGAGTGTGTGTGAGTAGATCTCTGCCTATCAAAGGCAAATCCAGTGTGAATATCCTCAGGAATGAAGGGGGGCTGTGGGGAGTTCTGCTGGAGGGGGTGGATCATCGCCTGGGATTGAATGCCCTCATTTTGTTTTCCTCTCATGATTCACTTCATGGTGCTTCTGGTGGGCTTCCAGATGTCTGTCCATCCACAGAGCCCCTAATCCTGTCCTTAGACCATCAGGGAGGTCAGTTTGGTTTCCCAAAAGGCTTTTAAAGCCCGTGGATGTGCTGCACGTTTCTTGTACATGGGACCTCGTGTTACTAGAGACTGACACCCTTCATGACAATGGCAGTGTGTAGTTAAGATCGATGGTTTGTTGTAAAGGAAGGCGACACCTGTGAGCTCATCACTTGGACATTCCATTTACCTCGATAATAGCGATGGGTGACCCTCCAGGGATTCAGTTAGATCCAACAAAGTAGGACACAACATGATCTAGCCCAAAGCTTCTTAAACTTTTCCCACTCTCGACCCCCTTTTGCCAAGAAGTTTTTATGAGGCCCCAGGTATATAGGTACATAAAGTAGGTATACATAACCTTTTACTGTTGCCAAATTTTTCTCCCCTCCCATTCAGTTACACAACCCCATATGGGGTCACGGTTTAAGAAGCCAGGATCTAGGGGGCAGCTAGGTGGCGCAGTGGATAGAGCACCGGCCCTGGAGTCAGGAGTACCTGAGTTCAAATCCGGCCTCAGACACTTGACAATTACTAGCTGTGTGACCCTGGGCAAGTCACTTAACCCCAATTGCCTCACTGAAAAAAAAAATTAAAATTAAAAAAAGAAGCCAGGATCTAGTGGAAAGAGGGCTGGTTCTGAAGTCAAGAAAAGCTGGGTTCAAATCTGGTCTTTGACCTACAGCCCCAGCTTGGGTGACTTGGGCAAAACCTTAGCTTCTCAGTGTCTCCAGGTACCTCTCTAAGACCACCAGTGACAGAGGTGTTGCTGATTTAGTATTGAACCCTAGATTTCAAACTGGAAAGGCCCTCCAGGGCCAAGTAGTCCAAACCTCTTATTTTACAGATGAGGAAACTGAGGCCCATGGAGGCTAAGTGGTCTGGGCAATGTCATCTTCTTCCAGGGCCAATGCACTTTATGCTGAGCCAGTTGTATCGGTGGAGAGAATTTCCACACTGGGAATACTCCACACCCATAAGGCCACAGATATGTACCAAAATGACAACAAACAACAAATATTTATGAGGGGCCGACTATGCAAGAATAGAGAGAGGCAAAACCCATCCCTTCCCTCAGTGAACTTGCATTCTCCTGTGGGAGACAAGATTTTTTTAAAATGTCCCTGTAAGACACAGAGTAGATGGGAGGTGACTTTGAATGGAAATGCTCTAGCTTTCAGCAGTGACAACTGCCACTAGTCCTTTCCCTCAAGTAACATGGTCAATGGGGACCCTCCTTCTGGGGTCACTCCCAAGGGGTACAGCAGATAGAACAGTGGATCTGGAGCTAAGAAGACGAGTTCAAATCAGACAGTGACCACCTTGTGATCTTGGGTACATCTCTTAACCTTTGATTGCCTCAGTTTCCTCAACAGAAAAAATGGGATAATAATAGCACCTACCATAGGGTAAAAGAAGATAGAAAATAGAGTAAATATCATGGGGAGTGAATAGGACGGAGGGAAACAGTTAGCAATAGTAATGGGGGGAAAATGGAAGTAGAGGCAAGAGCCCTGTGCATTTCATCATCTGATTTCATTCAGCAGGTCTAAGTGAGTCACTTCCCATCCTGATTAACCAAGTAGTTAATGGTTAATGTATGCTTTTGATTGACTGAGTTTGTAGCTCAATCAGAGCTCTTTTCACCTGCTAAGAGCATCAGGACACACATCATCTTGTTAGTAACTATTAGTTACATGGGGTAGAGTGGAGAGAATGCAGGCAATGCCTCAAGTGTCCTTAACACGATTCCTGGCAAGGACAACACCAGCCAGCATAGAATTGTATGTGAAGTTCCCCAGTCATGAGGCTTTTACTGCCCCTGAGACGCCGCCTTCTTATTTTCTGTAGCTATAATCGATGAGGAGATTTTTCATCAGGCCAAAACCTCCTGGGTAACTGCCACTGGCTGGTTCTAGATCTCTCCGGGTCCTGGAGGAGCAAGTCTTACAGTGTCCACGTGACAGCCCTTAGAATGTTGGAGGCGTCTTATCTTCCCCATCCTCCCCTTACGTTGGTGACATTGAAGCTGCTGAAGCTGCTGGCTGGGCTTCAGGCTCAGCTCTATTCAGTTTTATCCTTGGGACCTCAGTTCTCCTCCCCAGCACTGGGGAGCGGGTGGTTTGACCAGCGTCCTCACAGTCACAGTGCATTGGCATGTGCTGTTCATTCCAGGTGCCTGCTCCTGCCCCTCTTGGTGTCCCTCCAGAGAAGCTAGCTAAGGCTCCTGGTGAGATTCTCCTCACGTTTGTTTCCCATGAATCAGCTCTCCCCAGTTCCTGTTCCCCCACCCCCCATCTTTTGCAGATGCTGAATGCAAGGTCACGCTGCTGAAGGTTTCATCCTAGAACACCAGGATAAGCCCTTCACAAGGTCACTGGACAGCTCCCACCTCCCCACACTGAAACTCTCCTCAATTTAAAAAACAAACAGCTGTGGCCATCCTTGCCTAGGAAGCCCCAAAGGAGAGCTACCTTTCCCGAGATGGGGGAGGGAGGACCTTAGGCTCAATCAACAAGTGAGTGCCCTTCCACTTGCCTTCCAGAGTTGAGGAGGTTCCAAACCTTGGCCCAGAATTGAGGTGCTGGGCTCCCAGGAGTTTTCTGTCACCTGAAGTCAGAGATCAAAGGGGTTATCATCATCAGCTAAGGAGCTTACTGATTTGCTTAGTTACACTCACTTAATCAACAAACATTAAGTGCCTACTAATCGCTGGGGATGTGAGCAAAGAGGTACCCCTGGGGAGCTTACATTTCCCTGGGGGATTCCATGAGTTTACTGATAACAAAGGTTGTGTGCAAAATAGACACAGGGCTATTTGAAGGCAGGGCACTCACCCCAGAGAATCGGGGAAGGCCTCCTGGAGGAGGTGACAGGAGCTCAGGTGAATGAAAGGAGCTAGACCTTCTAAGAAGTGAAGGTAAGAAGGGAGCACCCTCCTGGCAGGAGGACCACCTGGGCAATGTCATAGCGATGGCAGACTATATGGGAGGATAATTCAGTGGGTCAGCCTGGCTGCAGGTAGAGTGGGTGAGGGACTGAGATTGGTAATCAGGCTGTAAGGAGAGTTTGTAGCCAGATTGCAATGCCCATCCTCAGCCCCTGCCCCATGGGCTGTGAGCCCAAGCACCACCTGGCTGCCTTCACTGGGTAACATAAGCATGTCAGTGATCCTCTGTGGCTTGGCAGCCTCCGACACTTGGTTCAGCAGAGTTTCAGCTCCTGGAGGCCAGGGGTGATTTCGCTCTTGTCCCCAGTGCCTCAGATGGTGCCTGATGGGGATCAGTATATCAAGCTGACCGTCCGGCTCTGACTATCAGGGAGTCACTGGTAAAATCATTAAACTTCAGAGCAGTCCTCTCCAGACTGGCAGCAAACCAGTCCAACCCCATACCTAGCGTTACTTAGGACTATTGCAAAGCCCTTGACATAACAACCCTGGAGATATACACTATGTGTATGCTCATTTTACAGATAGAGAAAGTGGAACAGAGAGAGGTTAAAAGACTTACTATGGTCATACAAGTGAGTGAATGGCTGAGGCAGCATTTGAACTCAGCTCATCCTTACTCCCAAGTCCAGCACTCTATCCTGCCTCCTAAAAACCTATTTGCACTGTCATGCAGTCCACAGGTCTACATCTTGTCTGTGTAGATGAGGCTCTGTTGAAATTTAAACTAGGATACTATATCCATGACACTCACCTGATCTTCTAGTCAAATTTTCCCTTAGATATTTCCTAACTGTGTGACCTTGGACACTTAACTGCTCTCTTCTCATCTGTTAAATGGGGATAATAATAATTGTTGTTGTTCATCTTTTGTTCTCAAGAGGACCAATGACAACACAAGGGTGATGTCTTGACTTGCAAGTGAATTGGACTGAAGTGAAGCAGAGCTCTGCAAAGTTACCAGCTTCACTCTGCTCCAGGGTCATCTGAGTCCAATGGCAAAACATAGGTCAGGATGACCAGCAGTGGCCCAGGATGCAGTGGGAGACCTTGGCCTTTTTAAGCTAAGGTCTTTCCCAGGCCTCAGTTTGTCTGAGACAATACCCATTCAGTGATTAAACGATAGGTAAGAACTGAGGCAAAAGATGGCCTGCTTTGTCTTCTCAAATCTGGGGGGGGGGGTACACCCTTAGAGTTTCTGGCCAGAACAGAAACAATTGCTGTTTACTCTCACTCTGAACCCTCAAAACCCAAACAAGGAGAAAGTGAGGCTTGGGCTGGGATTTATTATTGGCCCATCAGTGAGAGCCCCAGGGATCTGGGTTTAAAGGCATAGACAAGTAGCTCTATTTGAATCCCAATGAGCTTTATCAAAGCCTAGTTTTCCAGAGCTCTGTTTAGAGGAAGCATAAATGAAAACTACATGAGACAAAAGAGTGAATGGTCCCAGTTTTTCAAAACAAACAAAAACAATGATAAAGTAAATAAATAAGGAAGGAAATCTAACTCCCAAACCCAAAGGGACCTTATGAAGTATAAACAAAGTGTATATTCCTTGGGACAGAGCACCCACTTGTAAGAGTGTAACTCTCCACCTGGACAGAGAGAGAGGAGGAGCTGGCTAGTAGGGTCACCAGGGGGCAGCTCCTCCTCCACCTCCTCCTCACAGATAGCATCTACTTCATGGGTTGTGAAATACATTAGCTAACATCTATAGAGAACTGTGCAAACTTTAAAGAACTATGGAAATGTCATCCATCCATCCATCCAGCTCATGTCCTCTTCTCTTTTTTTGGCAGGAGGGTGGAAGATGGAAAAGAAATAAGGAGAGTCTGGAATGACTTGTTTTTTAATAAACATCTTTTGGCTAGTGGTGTTCCACAACAGCCTTTTTAGAATAAGGACTGAATCTCATTGTAAAAGGAGCTCCCAACCATGCTCGCTCTTTGACCTAGCAACACCACCGCCAGGTCTGTATCCAAAAAGAGAGAAAAATCAAAAGGGAAATGGACCTGTAGGGACACAAATGTTGATATGAGCTCTTTTCTGGTGGCAAAGAATTGGAAATTGAGGAGATGGCCATCTATTGGGGAATGGCTTAACAAACTGTGGCATGCAATTATGATGCAATAGTATTGTGCTATAAGAAATGATGAGCAGGATGCTCTCAGAAAAACCTGGGAAGACTTACATGAGCTGATGCAAAGAGACATGTACTGTGTACAAAGTAACAGCAATATTGTCAGATGATCAGCTGTGAATGACTTAGCTTTTCTAGCATTACAATGATCCAGGAAAACTCTGAAGAACTTAGAATGAAAAATGCTATCTGTCCCCAGAGAAAGAACTGATGGTGTCTGAATACAGATTGAAGCATTACTTATTTTACTTAATTTTTCTTGAAGATTTTTGTCTATTTTCTTTCACAAAATGACTAATATGGAAATATTTTGAGTGATTATACATGCATAACCTATATTGAATTGTTTGCCTTCTCAAGGAGGGGGGACAGGAAGATAACTCAAAACTTCTTAAATGGATGTTAAAATTGTTTTTACATGTAACAAGGGAAAAATAAAATGCTAAATAAAGAATAAAGATAAAAATGAGGCCCCAGTGCACAGTCCCCTCTACCATTGCCAGTTAGCACTTTTTTGGTAGCTAAGACTCTTAGAAAGTTACCTAGAGCCCTAAGAGGTTAGGTGACTTGGCCAGGGTCAAAGGAATAACCTGAATTCAGGTCTTCTCAGCCCTGAAGGCAGCTCTATGTCCACTATATGTACTGCCTCTTATCTCTTTAAGTGCTCAACAATTGTCATTTAATCATCTCTTCTATAATTTCACCAGCTTGCTCATCTATAGTTTGGGCAAAATTGCTACAGTTTTCATAAAGAGGGCAAAGGTGAATGCTTAAAGCTATATGGGCTTTTGTGGAACATTTGGCCTCATCTATTCATCAAGAACATCAGTTTGTTAATGGTGCCAACAATCCAAGGAACTTGGAAATAATATACTTGGTCTGGGATAAGCTTTTTGAACCCACTGAGTACAGCTAGAGTATGCTTGAGTTTACATTCCCTGGTGACTCTTTTTGTCCTATTCTTTCCAGTCTCAGGATCATTCTTCTTGGTAGATAAAAGTGAAGCATAGCCAGAATTGTATAGTTTTTCCTTCTCTATTATCCCTCATCATGAATGGTTGTTTGTTGGTTAATTGATCAATGACTTCACTTTTAAAGAGATAGATGGAGGTAAAGGCTTTTTCATCCTCATAGATTAAGTCCAAGCCCTTTCTTCATCCTTCGACAGCTTTCCCCAAAGTTAAAATGCTTTTTACATTTTGTTTAGCTTTTACAATAAAAGTAATCATTTCTATGTTTGCAGCACCCATTTGGTCTCTGCAACAGCAGCAAAAGATAGCTAAAATAAGCATTCAAATTCTTCAGATGAAGAAAATGAGGCTGAGATTAAGGATGCTCCTCCTGAGCTTTGGTCTCCTTAACACAATTCTTTCATGATCAGCCACACTCTTTTGGGTGTGTCCTTTACTTCCCTACACAACCTTTTAAAACTGAACTCAGTTATCAATTAATGAGTCAATAGGCAAGCATACTTAAAATGACCCAGGAATTATGATAAGTGCTGGGAATGCCAAGAAAGGTAAAAATGGTCCCTGCCCTCAGGATGCCTACATTGAAGCTGGGGCACAGACAGAAGTGTAGATCTGTGGAGATGGCACCCCCTCCCTTTTCTTTTCCATCAGAGGCCACTGGAGGCTGCTCTAGGATAGAGGTCCATCCTCAAGAGCTTCCCAACTATACCTTGGGAATCTACTTCCCTTTTAGTTTCAAGCCTCTCTTGGAAATCACTTGAGTGTAGAATAGATGTCAGACTGTGTCTGGAGTTTTCTCATCTGGGCAATTATCTCTAAAGTGGCCTGCTCCTGTGGCTCCCCTTTCAAATGTTTCTTTTTTGTTTTTTATTTTTGCTTTGCCCCCAAATTCTTCCTTTTGAGACAAAATCAAGACCAGAAGAACAGGGGCTGTTTGGACTCTCTTGCCTCTTGAAATAGGAAAGGACTTGAAAGGGACCCATAATCTGAGCTGCCCACTTTTCAGCAGATGACATCTCACATCACAATTTCATTCTGCCAGTTTGGGGATCTGTGTCAGGAACTCAGGCCACCAAGAAAGAGGATGGACTTGTGTGCTATCTCCCACTGCCATAACCATATCCTTTTTTATTTCTCCTTCCTTATTCACATCCTGTCACATTCTTCAGTTGATAAGTGACACAGTAGATAGAGCCAGGGATACAGTCAAGATCTAAGTTCAAATTTGCCCTCAGATACTTGTGTGATGCTGAGCAAGTCATTTCACCACTGTCTGCCTCAGTTTCCTCAACTGTAAAATGGGGATAATCATAGCACCTACCTCACATCAATTAAGATAATATGTATAAAGCCTGGCACTTAATAAATGCTTATTTCCTTCCCAGATCAGTCATATAATCTTGATGTACTGTGATAACGTACCTCCCCTTCTACCTCTTCTGTTTTTCTTGAAATCAGAAAGAATTTATGTAGACTCTACCATGTGCCAGGCACTGCGCTAAGTTCTGAGGACACCAGGAAAGGCAAAGACAGCCCCTGTTCCCAAGGAGCTCACAGTGTAATGGGGCAGCCAGCATGGAATGCCTGTGTCCACACAAGGCTCTACACAGGATGAATGGAGTTAATCAAAGGGAAAGCACTAGCGATCTTCTTCCCTGTCCATAGCTGGTCATCAATCACATCCCAACAAGTCTCTGTGCTTCCTGTGTGATCATTTGCTCCTCTCCACATTTGTGGCCATATTTCACACGTTTATTCTTAACCCTTGGGTGTTTGTAAATAGACACCAGCAGGGCTGAAGCTCAGACTGAGTGGACACAAGTAATTCAAGCTAAGGATTTTTTTTTGAAGTTTATTTTTTTATTTTTTAAATTGAATATTATTATTTTCCAGCTACATATTACATATAAGGATAGTTTTCAATATTTGTTTTCACTGGATTTTTAGTTCCAAATTTTTCTCCCCCCGCCCCAGAAGGAAAGCAGTCTGGTATAGGTTGTATATGTACAATCACATGTTTCCTAGACAATTGGGTATTTATGCCTGGAGTTCAGGAAGAGTCTAGAGTTGGATATATGGATTTGATCATTAAATCCACAGAACCTGAAGAGTTCACAAAAAAGAGAACATAAAGGGAGAAGAGGGGAGAGAGCCCAGTGTAATGGGGGAAAATGGGATACGGGTTTGGGTTAGGGGTTGGGGTTCTTAGGAATTCCTCTTTAAAGAATTACACCCTCTTGCACACAAAAGTAGTTAGAATAAGGTCCTAGTTTATTTAGGAGCAAGGGAAGGGAAGGGTGGGGGGAGGGAAACCAGGACAGAAATCCTTGGACTTCTCATGGGAAGATGGGCACAAAGCACATGGCTCAGAGGTACCAAATCTCCTCGAGCAGGAGACTGGAAGGTACTTTTATAGAGGACTGATGGGGGGAGGGGTCACTATTTGACTGTGGAAACTTCCTTTAGTGAGGGAGGACCATCCCCCACTGGTGGTGACTAGAGGAATTCAGTGAGGGGTGACTACAGACCTGTCTTCAAGACACAAAGGCCACAGCCACACCCAAGGGAGACCAGAATGAAGGGTGGGAATCCGAAGCTAGCTCAGTCCGATTTGGTTCAGTTTATCTCTCTAGGCGTTATCTATCCTCTGGTTTAGTTTCTCAAGGAGAAGATTTCTCGGTGTACCCCAGAGAAATTCTGGGGTGCTCTGCACCCCATGACACCGGGACAGAACCTTGGGGAAGACTCACAGTTGGGGGTTGCAATATAGATGATGAATCAGCACAATGTGTTAGTATCTCTCAGACCCACCAGGCCTGCCTCTAGCTCAGCCCCCACAACCGTCATCTGGGGAAGCAACTCCTTCATAGCAGGACCCAGCCCTCTCCACCCATTGCCAGACATAGGGAAGCCAGCCAACCTACATAAGGCAGCAAGAGACCCTGAAGGAACAAAGGAGGCAGCCTGAGTGAGGCAAAGTCAATCCCACCACTGCCTTGGGGACCATCTCCTCTCAGACTCTGATGGAGACATCTCAACACCCTGAACTGGAGAGCCCCAGGACCAGCACTGCTTCCAGCCCATTTCCCTCAGTCATCATACTGGTGTTATGGGGTGCCCAGGGCACCCCAGAAGTTCTCTGGGGCACATCAAAGAAACTTCTCCTTGAGAAACTAAACCAGAGGACAGATACGCCTAGAGAGATAAGCGGAACCAGTTCGGACTGAGCTAGCTCTTCAACTCCTACCCTTCATTCTAGTCTCCCTTACTCCTGGGGAGATAAGATTAGGTGTGGCTGCTCCCTTTGTGTCCTGAAGAGATGGCTTGGGAGATCTGCAGCCACCCCTCACCCAACTCCTCCAGCCACCACCAGTGGGGGATGGTCCTCCCTCACTAAAGGAACTTTCCACAGTCAGATGATCAATTCCCGCCCCCCCCACCCCCATCAGTCCTCTATAAAAGTACCTGCCAGTCTCCTGCTCAAGGAGACTGGTATCTCAGAGCCACGCTCTATGCCTTTCTCCCCATGAGAAGTCCAAGGATTTCTCTTGGTTTCCCTTCCCTTTCCTTCCTCAGCCCCGAAATAAACTACTATCTTAATTGAACTGCTTTTGTGTGCAAGAGAGTGTAATACTTTAAAGAGGAATTCCTAAGTACCCCAACCCCCACCCCAAACCCCATACCCCATTCTCCCCATGACACAGGGAAGCAGCCCCTGCAGAGATGCAGCCTAGGGACCGACTGCTTCTGCAGATGCCACAGTCACAGCTACTGAAGGCCCAGGTGAGAAACTCCTGGGCCCTTGGCTCTTTCAACATCAGAAACTCAAAAAATATATATTTTATCAATGGACATTAACACCATTAAAGAAGAAGCATGACCACCCATATTGCTGCCCAATTCTGAGTCTCTAAGGACCATGGGACTTTTCCACCTGACACTGATGAAACCTTCCCTGGGTGTTATCTCCTCCACTAGAAGGGGAGATCCTAGAAACCAAGGATTGTCTGACTTTTCCATTTGTATTCCAGGTGATGAGCATGGTGCTTTGTTCACACAATTGCTTAATTAATGCTTCATTCTTCATTCAGTCAGTCAATAGTGAAGGAATTGAGGAGGAGTGCTTAGATGGGTTAGGGAAGAACAAAGGGACCCCATGGAAATGCAGGGAGGAAAGAGTATCCCAGGAGAGGGGACTGACATGTAGAATCCTGCAGAAAGGTTGGGAAGGAGGAGGATGGAGAAAAGGTCCTTCAATGGGGCCCCAGAAGAGATCCCTGATAACTCTGGAGAGGGAGGTTGTGAGGGGTGAGGTCGGAGGCCAGACCACTAGGGGGTGGGAGGTGAGAGGGAGAAAGGGAAGGCTTTGGTTAGGGATGCCCCTTCTAGAAACTTGGCTGCGGAATCAATGGGCGCATAGTTATCGTGCTCCCAATGTGCCGGCTCCTGTCCTCTGTGCTAGAGATCGATAGAAAGGCCAGGTGCTTATGGGGGAGGCCAGTCGCCAGGATGGAAACCTTAGAGGGGAGTGTTCTAGCAGCGGCTGTGACCAGGACAAGCCTCGGCAGAGTGAGATTTCAGTCTTAGAGGAAAGCAGGGTATTCTGAGAGAGGGAGAGCCCTGCAAGGGGTGGGGGGTGGCTGTGAAGGAGGCTCCTCTGGTTGTAGATTCTCCCTATGTGCTGATGCCAGGACAGCAAAGCACTGACTCGCCCAGGCCCTTGTAGGTGAGGCTGGCTATGGAGGTGAAATGAGATGCTTACAGGCCATTCAGTCGTCATATCAGGGGCACGATATTCAGCACTGCTATGCACCAAATACATGATGAGCTGATTGGCAGATCCTGGTGACCCTGCCTAAAGTTACCTTTCAGGGTCTGCTGACCAAGCCTCAGAGCGGAGGTGGAAGTGCTCATGGTGCTTTTGTGCTCAGACCATCAGGAAATGATGTCAACAGCTCGGACCTGTGGGGGGCCCTGAGCCAGTAGAATCCCAAGGAAAAACCTAGTCTATACTAGGTGGGGGTGAGTCATTGCTCTGACTCCAATAGTCTGTTGACTTAGAAAATCGTGGGGAATCAGTCCAGAAGCTAATTAAGAGAATGTATTATTTAGCCAAGTTGCAGGCTACAAACCCAACCCACAAAGGTCAGGAGCGTCGCTCCATGGCAATACGGTCCTGTTCAAAATGACAATAAAATGTATACTGTGTCAAGACATCCACCCACTAGAGCACACTCAGTATCTGTATAGATGCCATGATGAAACCTCACTTAAAGAAATGAAGAACAGGAATAACTGGAGGCTGACCCAGTGCTTGTGGCTGCTGCCACAACATAATGAAAATGAACATTCTGCTGGAATGATCATCTAGATTTAGGGTTACACCAAACAAACACCAAACGGATACTTCACAGCACCAGACTAAATAATCACCAAATTCATTTGGAGGAACAAAAGATCTAGAATCTCAAGGGAAATAATGAAAAAGACATCAAGCTCTGTTGCAAAGCAGTCATCAAACCCTTTGGTGTTGGCTTAAAAACAACAGAAAAAGAGATCAGTGGAATAGATTAGATAAGGAAGAAGCGGAAATAATTAAGTCCAGTAGCCCAGTTTCCAATAGATTCTGTAAGATTTTAAAGGGGGAAATGTCCAAGACTTTCAAAAAAGGGAAGAGCAGAGCTTGCAAATGTCTGTGAGTTTAACTTTAGTTCCTGGCAAGATTCCAGAATGTGTCCTGGTGACCTGGTTATAAACACAAAGTAAAGGAAGTTGAGATCCCAAATTGCCGGCCTGGCCTTGCTGATGAAGGGTCATGCTAGATGGCCTTTGTTCCCTTTTGAAGACAGGACCAGAGGAAGTATATAGGGCAGAAGGTCATAGATTCTAAGCTGGAAGGGGCTTATGGGTCATCTGGTCCAGCCTGTTCATTTTGCACAGGAGGCAGCTGATGCACAAAGAGGTCAAAGGACTTTGCCCAAGGTCACACAGCTCTAAGAAGAAGTCTAATCCAAGGTTTGTCTGTCTCCAAGTCTAGTGCTCTCTCAGCTATCCCATCCTGCTCCAATATGTAAATATGATTTACTTAGATTTTTGTGGCATAATGGAGGGGTGGAGGAAGGAGCGTGGGGGGAGGGATCAGTCTACATCATTGAAGGGGGTATCCATCTTGAGAAAACCACAGGATGATTATAGCAACAAGTACTGGTTAATTAAGTAAATGGATAAATGAAAACAGAATCTTGTTGGAGGTGACCCCCTTTCCTAACTCAGGCACTGTAGATTACAGATTCACTATCACTTATTTTTTGGTCAGAATTAACCACCAAGACACCATGGGTGCGTGACGATGGGGGTCCTTTTAGAGTAGATTTTCTACTTGCAGTGGTGTCATCATTGGGCTATTTATTGTGATGACCCAATTGAAAGGCAAATGATAAATTCATTTTGAGGAAAGCTTCTATTTTTGGAAATGGTCTTCCAGAGGCACCACGTGGAATTGGGGGCTGTTCAAGAGGTCTTTCCAGAATGGCGACTGGGGAAAGGTGAAGAGCACTGATACAGGATAATGAGACATGGCATCCTGGTCAGATTCTACATGTATTTGGAAAACTGTATTGAGTGTCTGAACTTCCAGCCAAACTCGACATCTGTCACAGACAGATAAAATTGGAGCAGCATGATTGACAGTCTTCAATTCAGAATTTATTCTCTCCCTTTGGAAATCCTCCCTAGCTCTTCTCCCTGTGTTTAATCCCCCTTTTGGCTGCATTTTGTAAGCAGTGATTCTGCTGAGTAGGGGGAAGTGTGTTGCTTCTCTCCCCAAGGTCTCTGGATTATCAGACCTCCACCTAACCCTTTCTACTACAAGGAGCCAGAATATTGGATTAGCAGGATTTTCTGCTGCTGGGATTGTGGCTGGGATCACTTGGAAAACGGCTTTGGGGGAAGCTCCAGGCAGTCCCAAAGGTTGGGTTCTAAGGATCTCTGAAGTCCACTTTCATGATCAAATTCCAGACCTGGAAAGGGCAGGGAGCATACTCTGCAAAAGGGTCTTTGACCTCGGCAATTTTACTTGACTCTTCGTTTCTGGACTGTGGATCACATGAACAGAATGAAGACGATGAGCAAATGGGCATGAACCACGCCCACCATCCCAGAGGCATCTCCAAGGTTAAATGAATGGACAGCCAATCTGCAGCAACCCCAGATTGGTATGGCTGGGTCTTAGAGGGATGTGTTGACACTGGAGGTTTGGCAGAGGCTTAAGGACCTTGGTGGTATTTTGTTGTATGCCCCGTGTACCTTGCCTTGTATAAATATTTACATCAAAGGACGCCCAAGGAACAATCATTCTGAATTCTTATTGTGAAGACCTCTGAGAATGAAATGTCTATAGAGAAGAGGCTCTTTAATGATGAAGCCGTTGCAAGGCATCTGAACTGAACATTTCTCTTTTTATCTAGGGAAAAGAAGATTGGGCAAGAGATAGCCAGAAGATAGTCATCCTGCTTCTCAAACCAAGATGTTCTCTTAACATACAAATGGATACTTCCCCCCAGGCCCAAGTCAAAACAGTGTCAGAGTCAGAGCATATTCATGGAGAGGGATCCTAGAGCAGCCTTGATGGTTCGTGTCCTGTCACCCAGAGCGTGATGCTGGCCTCCGATAGAGTATTCTGGGAGACAATATCTTTAGCCATCAGCGAAGGTTGTACCGATGTCCTAATCATGTGGAGCTGTAGGGTTTATACAGCATCTGCACACTCACTGCATCTCGGTGAGGTAGGTACCATCGGGTCTCCGATCTGCAGGGGAGAGTCCCCGAGCTAGCCAATGTCAGAGGAAGAAGGGACTTTCCATTGATTCCAATTCTCTTATTTTGCAGATAAGGAAATGGAGGCAAAAGAAGTGAAGTGACTTTACTGGGATCACACAACTAGTAAAGGATGAGGTGGAATTTGAACCTGGATCTTCTTAACTTCAAGTCTGGTACCCTATAAACTATCTACAATAGTGAGGAAATCCTCTATTCCAGTCCTGGCTCAGACACCCTGGGCTATGGGACCCTGGCCAAGTCAGTTCACCTCTGTTGGCCTCAGTTTCCCTAACATAAAGTAGGGATGATAATAGCCCCTACCTCCAAAGTGGTGGTGCAGATCAAATACAAGCCCTAAAGTGCTATAGAAATGCTACCTGAATTATTGTTATTATTATTATTATTAATTGTTCTTGTGCCTTCAGGGGTCATTTGGTCCAGCTTGTCCTTGGTGGAGCTTCCCCTCTGTATCACCCAGCTTGAAGACCTCCAACAAGAGGGAGTTTTCTGTTCCAGGTCTGGCTTAACTGCTTCATTCTCTGACTAGAGATACCTTTTCATGGTTCATTTCTCTTCAGTTTTATTTATTTATTTAATTAACAACAGGCAGATGATGAGGGTCAGAGTGATGACGTCAAACTCTAATGGAACTGGGAGCCACCAACTCATTCATAAAGCTCTCTGTGGGCTGCAGATTGATTTAGTATTCAACCGGAACGCTCTCTGTGTTTCATTTTTATGGTTTGTATTTTTTGTTATTTTCTTAAACTCCTTTGGGCATTTGTTAAAATCGGTTTTCTGTTTTCATTTATTTTGTTAAATGAAGTGTCATGGGCTATATGGGATGTGTTGCACACCTCTGGTGTTAGGAATGCTGGATCTGGGGTCAGAGGACATGAGTTCAAATTCCACTTCTGCTGATGACTACCTGTCTGGGGCCGGGTGACCAATCAGCAAATGAACACTGAGCCTCCTGGTAGCCAGTCACCACGCTGCCTGCTGGGACACAGATACAAAAGCCCTTGCTCTCAAGAAGCTTCGATCCGGTGGTCGTCCCCTCTCCAGACCTCAGACCCTCCATTTGTAAAATGGGAGGATTGGACTTGGTTGTCCTGAAGGGTCTTTCCACCTCAGACTCGAGGGACCTTAAAAATGGGAACTTTGAAGGAGTCAGCTTCCAAGAAACAGAGTGGAAAAAAGAACACTCTCGGTATGAGGAATGGTTAACTTGTCTTTGACCTCGGCAATTTTACTTGACTCTTCGTTTCTGGACTGTGGATCACATTCATCAACAAGCATTTATTCTAACCCACTCCCAGAGATCATGCTTTAGATAACTTGCCCATTCCTGCTCCCCTCCCCTCCCCTTTCTGGCCATGGGCAAAAGGAAAGAAGGGAAGCTAGCATCCATCTTTGAATGGCCTTTGTAAACAAAAGCATTCTTTCCCCAACCTCGGTCCCTCCATCCCCATGGAATCAATTGGCTAATTAAAAGCAGATTGGAAACAGCTTCTGCATCTCAATTTTGTCAAAGACGGCCAGCCTCTGGAAGCTAAAACATCGTCAAGGCTGCTTGTCTTTGGAGGCCATCTGCAGTAGAGATGCCGGAACATTGCACCAGGTCAAGATTCTGTTTCCAAAAATCTCGGCTGGAACGTTGCTGGAAAAGGGCGCCTTAGTCGCTTCTGTGCGCTATCCGGAGGGTAGCTGGAAGCTGCACTGAATTGTCCTTGTGTAACAAAAAGGGAAAGGTCACCAGGTGTTAGTGCTGGGCAGGACGTCTGGAAAGGACAGTGGCTCAGAAACAAAAACCACACCAAGGTGGATCTGGGATCTCATCCATGGCAATGACCCTTCCCCAGAAGGACAGGTCGTGACCCCTCCATTCTCATTCATCTTGGGCCATTCTCACTTATGCCCTTCCATATGCCTTGCTCATTTCCTCATGACATCACCCAGCTGGGCTGTCCGGCTACCATTTCCTGCTCCTGTCATAGGACCCATCCCATTGTGCGTTAATCACTCGTTTTGTCCGATGACACCCTCTCCTCCCTGTTCCTTATTACACATGGCAGCCTGCACACTTCCAGTGGGTACAGACATCAAGAAGGTAAGCTTAGTTTTGTTGTTAGGAGAGCCTTCTTACCTGTCAGGGCCCCTGCCTAGAAGGTAATGGGCCCCCTCCTTGGAGGTCTGCTGGCGGAGGCTGGGTGGTCCTTTGTCAGGTATGGGATGGTAGAGGTTCCTTTTGGGTGGGGATCTGACAAGACAGCTACCGAGGTCCCCCCGACTCTCAAGCTCTTTGATTCATCTCCATTGCTCCTCAGTGAGGCTCAGTTTTGATTCCCTGGAGATGGAGAGTTTGGGGATTGTTTTTTTGTTTGTTTTGTTTTGTTTTTTTGCGGGTAATAAGGGTTACGTGACTTGCCCAGGGTCACACAGCTAATAAGTGTCAAGTGTCTGAAGTCAGATTTGAACTCAGTTCCTCCTGAATCCAGGGCCAGTGCTTTATCCACTGCGCCACCTAGCTGTCCTGGAGACGATCATTTCCATATGCTAAAGGACAATATTTTGAGGGGGTGGTGCCAGAACACTGGAAGACAATGACTGTGTCCTAAAGGTTTCTCTTCTCTGGGGGAAGCAACACCAGGACATTCAATGGGCTCATAGAGTCTGTGCAATCAGGATGCCCATCATCAAGGTCACCATCCCACTTACAGGGAAGCTCTCTGGCTTCTCAGTCCTAAAATGTGCCCATCACTTGGTGCAAGACTCCAGACATGGTATCGCCTGAGCCAGCACCCTGGGATTGTTCCCTACTGCTTTTTCTTAACAAGATACCTCTCAATATAACCAAGGATCATGTGAGCTTTTTGGACTCATATTGAGTTTGCAGTCTACTAAGACCCACAGATCCTTTTCAGATAAACAGCTAGCCTCACCATTTCTATCTTGTAGTGGATGAATTCCATTTGGAAAACAATCTGCAAACCTTAAAACATGCCATATGAGTAAATTTTTGCTCATGCAATTTGGAGCTATGCCCAAAGGGCTATAGAACTGTGTATACCCTTTGATTCAGCAATACCACTGCTAGGTTTATGTCCCAAAGACATCCCCCCAAAAAGACCTATTTGTACAAAAATATTTCTAGTAGCTCTTTTTTTTGTAGTGGCCAAGAATTGGAAATCAAAGGAATGCCCATCCATTGGGTAATAGCTAAATGAGCTGTGGTATATGATGGTGATGGAACATTATTGTGTTATAAGGAATAACAAGCAGGATGACTTCAGAAAGGCCTGAAAAGACTTGTATGAACTGAATATATAGTGAAGTGAGAAGAACCAGGAGAACATTGTGCACAGAGACAGCAACATTGTGTGATGAAGAACTGTGAATGATTTGACTATTCTCAGCAATACAATGATTCGAGACAGTCCCAAAGGACTATGGATGAAACATAGTATCCACTTCCAGGATGAAACCCAGATTGAAATATGCCATTTTTGGGGCAGCTAGGTGGCGCAGTGGATAGAGCACTGGCCCTGGAGTCAGGGGTACCTGAGTTCAAATCCGGCCTCAGACACTTAACACTTACTAGCTGTGTGACCCTGGGCAAGTCACTTAACCCCAATTGCCTCACTAAAAAAAAATAAAATAAAATAAAAAAGAAATATGCTATTTTTACTTTCTTTCATTTCCCCTTTTATTCAAATTTTCTTATGTATAATGACTAATATGGTCATGTTTTCTATGACTGTACATGTAAAGCCCATGTCTGCTTGCTTGCCACCTCAGGGAGGAAGAAGGGCAGGTTGGGATGGAGGGATAGAATTTGGAATTCAAAACTTTCAATAAAAATGTTTATCAAAAAAGACAGGGGGGGGCGGCTAGGTGGATAAAGCACCGGCCCTGGATTCAGGAGTACCTGAGTTCAAATCTGGCCTCAGACACTTGACACTTACTAGCTGTGTGACCCTGGGCAAGTCACTTAACCCCCGTTGCCCTGCAAAAAAAAAAAAAAGACAGGGGACAGCTAGGTGACGCAGTGGATGGAGCACCGGCCCTGGATTCAGGAGGACCTGAGTTCAAATCCAGCCTCAGACACTTGGTACTTACTAGCTGTGTGACCCTGGGCAAGTCACTTAACCCCAATTGCCTTACCAAAAAAAAAAAAAAAAAAAGACAACTATTGCTCATGACTTTTGGGGAAAGGGAACCAAGTATGACATTTTACATTTTCCCTTCTTCGATTTTATGTGATTAGATTCCCCCCCACTATTCTAGCCTGTAGACATCTTTGGGGATCTAGATTCTGCCATTCGGTGAGTTAACTATTGGTTGGCATGTCCATTCCCATCTTACCTCTGACCAGGCCATCTGTTACCTCCCAGCCAGCTCCAAACCATGCTCCATAATATCTGCACCCCCATCAAAGTCATTGACCGAAATGTCCCACAGCACAGGGCTGAGCCCTTGCCTGGAGACCCCCTTCCGAAGCTATGGCCGCCCGATGAAGGCTGGTCACTCCACCTGAGCACCCCGTTGTACTTGGTCCAACCCTTTCTTCCTGTTACCTTTCCCACAAGAACAGTCAAAGCCTTTGTCCGAGTTTGCTAATCCCCTTCTGAGCAGGCTATGTTTGTCTGACTTGTTCTCTAGCTCTTACCCCACTTGGGAAGCCCCTTTGGGGTCTTGGCTTCCTCTGCTCCTCCTCCTCTACCATCTGAAGACACCTTCTGGCATTCGGCCAGAAGAGAAGTTCTGCTGACCAGCCTCCAGTTCGCAGATTCTCCTCTTTCCCCTCCCCTTGGAGGGAGAACATTGCTTCCCTGTAGTACTGTTCTCTCAGCCTTTGGCTTATCGTACCCCATGAATGGCCACATCCTCTCTTCCCATTGAGTTCTCCCTTAAAAAGAAAATCCATTCAACAGAGAAAGCCCACGTACTCCACACCCACAGGTCCTCTCTCACCAGCTGATGGGACTCTCACAAGACCAAGTGCTGGGTTGGGCTGCTTCCCAGCTATCTCATCATTGAGATTGTGCCATGCTCATGTACTTGGCTCCCCTAGATCCCTCAGCATCGTGTCTTCTGGTATGTCTTGGAATTCCTGATAGTCATCATTCCCATTACATTTTATACTTTGGGCTATTTAACAACCTCCTAATTGAAACCTACTTTCCCGGCTCTTTTCCTGCCACAAAGAGTTTGTTTGGCATACTTTGGTGTCCATGAGATCTTTTTTATTCTCTGTCTTTGGACTTTTGGGGAGTGTGCCCGAAGCAGGGGCTCTCGGGCAGAGAAGGAACAATTGGGGGCCTTTTGCTTCCACGAGGTGGAGAGGTTGGCTGTGGGACCTGAGAGAGACTCCAGAAGGAGCCAGGCATGGAGAGGTTTGGTTCTGAGATCTGGGGAGCCGAGGACAGGACTGGGAGCAGTACGGATTTGGGGGCAGGCTGTGACTGCCCAGTGGCCAATCCAGTCCCACCAAAGTGGTCATCACCCACTGACAGCTGTCCCTGAGTGCGACCGCCCAGTGAATACCTGCCTTTGGATGGCCCAGCACTGGGCACACAGTAGGCATTCATAATGCTCCGTGACGTGGCTTCTGCTCCTGTAAGAGTCCAATAGGTTCAGATGCCCCAGCTGCCTCACTGCCCCCGCACGTCATCGCCAGACCCTGCGCCTTCTTTCTATCCTCCTCAGGGCTCCGGGGCATCCTCTAAGCCTCAGCTAAGGACGCCCCTTCTGCGCGAAGCTCATCAGCTTTGGCCTGAACCTTAGTACCTTCCCACTTAGCCTCCGGATCTCTGCTTTGTTCTCAGCTCTTTGCCTGGCGTCTCCCCCATTAGGTTGGGAGCTCCTCCAGGGACTGTCTCCAATTTCTCTGTGTTCCCAGTGCTCATCCTGGAGCCTGGAACATAGCAGGTGCTTCACAAATGCTGATTCACTGGGTTTGGCTAAACTTTCAAACCGAGCTCAAGGTGGAGGAAAAGGCAAAACCCAAATCTCAAGAATTGTTCTCTCCATGCACAATCGCTTTCTTTTCCCCCAGTAGCCCAGGTTATTTTTATTGTTTATTTAATAATAAACATTGTTATTTATAGTTTGCATTCCCAATCTCTCCCCTCCCCCTCCCCGAGGCAGTGAGCAGATGTGGCTCAGACACACCATACACAATTTCTTAATGAGACCCTTGCTTCTGGACATTCTTGCTTCAAGTTCAAAATCACCGTAGGATGCCACGCTTCTGTAGTGGACCTAAGGAGCCCACAAGGAAAGGACTCCTCAGTCCAGCACAGGCACTAAGGAAGGCTGGGGGAAACTGAGGCCTCTCTGGAAGCAGACCCCCTTTGCTCCCCCTGCTTCTCAGATCCCTCTAAGATGGGATCATAGATGGAAAGGACTGGAAGGGTTTAGACTGGAGAAGTCTGAGGTTGGGCGAGGGGGTAGAGGGGACCAGAGCTGCCTTGTCAGACTGGAAGGCTTGTCCCTGGGGGAGTGAATCGAGTCTCCACGTCAGGAGGAACTTCCTGACAGACTGACCTGCTGAGAATCCGGGAGGGGAGGTTGTCCCTCCTCGAGGTGTTTAAGCAGGGCCCAGAGACACTTCTTGGGGACGCTGGTGGGAATGCGGCTTTGCTCTGGCTCTGCCTCGATGTCTCTGAAATCTTCCTTGATCAAGCACATACATTCAGAGTTGGAAGGAGAGATCTTCTCAGGGTCCCCTTGTCCAGCGACTCTTGGCCGTGACCCACTCAGGCAGCCTGGGGAAGCCCACGGCCCCTTCTCAATGGAATTTTATTAAAGGCAAAAACCATAGGGGATTTCACGAGAACCTGTTTCTGTGGAGTGCTGGACCTGAAGTCAGGAAATCCTGAGTTCCGATTCTGTTCTGGTCCAATGCCCTCATTTTTCAGAAAAGGAAACAGAGTCCCAGAGAAGTAAAATAACTTGCCCAAGATCACACAGCGAATGCGTCTCTCCAAATCAGGGCTTTTTCCACTCTTGTAGCACTTGAGGAAGATGAAGATGGTTGTGCTGCCCCCCCACCCCATCACACTTGTATACCCAGATTAGAAGGGCATTGCTTTTTGCTTTAGTAGAATGCAGGCCCCTTGAGGACAGTGCGGGGGCCGGGGGGCGGGGGATGCGTTCCAGTTTGTCCTTGTATATCCTTGTATGCCCAGCACTGAGCTCCCTACACAAGGTAAGCACTTTTCAATTGCTTGTTGAATTGAATTAAATTGAATGAGACTTTTCAGGTCTGTAACATGTGAGGACAACTGAGGCAGTGTTCCTTTGAAGAACCACTGGATTTGGCCATTGGGTTTGAACCTCGGCTTTGTGCTTGTTCCCAGTGTGGGAAAGACCCTTCCCCTCTCTGGGCGCTGGCTTCTTCATCTATATGTGCCATGGGTGACCAAGCTTGGGCCCTCTTCAGCAGTCACGGCTGCTGTGTGCCCATCCCTCTTCCCCAACCACCCAGGTGCCACCCAAGGTCCCCCAGCTAACGGCCACGCTCCCTGAGCCTTCTCCTCTCTGGAAGAGCAGCAGCTGCCACTCACCTGGGGGGCTGTTCTCATCTGCCAATCGTCTGGGAGAGTGTTTCCACTGGTTGGCTCACGGCTCGGGGCATCCTATGGACTTGTGCCTGCATCAAGGTTCTGGCTGTTTGGTTCGTGGATTTATCTCTGATTCAAGGACATCCAGAACAGCATTTAATGGGATTTGGCAAATGACAATTAAACTCAAAGGTATTTATATGTGTATGAATAGATGTATTTATGCGTATGTTATGTGGTGTGTGTGTGTAAGCACTGGCAGAGCACACAGTTCTGGGTTCATTCCTGCTGCACCCCAGATAGCAGCCCTAAGGCTGTACCTCCATTTGGCTTCCCCCTCGTACCTTGCACTGTAGCTGGGGTCTTACTTACCTCCACCCCTTGCTCAGGACGTGAGATTCCATTGGGCTGAGGCCCAGTCAGCCCCCATAACTTGTCCTGAACCACAGTGGGCCCGTGGAAAATATCTCTGGGTAAGCTCATGTGGCCCAGCCTGACAGTCATGAGATTAGTAAGAGGGGACCTCCGCCCCCTCCTTTTACAGGCGGGGAAACCAAGGCCTATGGTGGTTCAGGGATTTGTCCAAGGCCATGCAGCTCATAAACAAAAGAGATAGGCTCGATCCTAGGACCCATGGTTCTGATGGTGGACGCAGGCCCATTAAATGCCTTCCTTCTCATCTTGATGCTTTGAGTTGTGCTCTTTCAGCCTCACCTGCCCAGGTGCACTCTGAGGGGCACGGATCCTACCTGTAAAAGGAGAGACTTGTGCTAAATGACACAAGCAGATCCTGTCTGTGTCTGAGTCCTGGGTTCCCTGGAGTCCAAAGCCAGCTCTCCAGTCTCTATATCTTTGGGTTGAATAAGGGGCATTTATTTGGGGCAGATCAAAGCTGTTTGCTTGGCAGGGGGCTGCCCCTGAAAATGGTCTAAATCTAAGTCACCCAAAGTCATCCGTGGGGCGGGAGAGTAGCTGCCAAGGCTGGGACCTCAGATAAGCAGCCTGGGGCTCAGTCCTTGGAGCCTGCAGCTCAAGAAACAAAACCTCTGGGGGCAGCCTCTGTGCCAATGTGCGTCACCCCTGGCTTCCCGCCTGCCCGCCTGCCTTCCTCCTGCTGAAATGGGCCGTCACTCAGCATCTTCCCTTTGTTTGTGTCTCCTCCAGGAAGTCACCGTCTCCTTGAAAACTGTTGACATCAATGACTCTCCCTCTTTCTCCCCTGTCCCCCTCCACACAGACTCCTCAGAGAAGTCTCAAAATAGACCTTCCAGAATCCAAATGAGAGGAAAGCCAACCCCATCAGGCATTGCCCTCCCTCGCCAGATGCTCTCTGCCAGTCCTGGCTCACCTGTGTCGCAGGGGATGCTCACGTGAGGTCTCCTGCTGTTGCCTCACATCTCTTTGACATTTCAAATGGTTGGCACTGCTCAAAATAGCTCTGCCAACGGAGGAGCTGGTTGTGGGGCTCCCTGACCCCCTGTATCTTAGAACTCTGTCCTTCAACAGCATGCTGATATGTCCAGGAGGAGAGCAAGAATGACAGACCACAGGATGCCCAATGCAGATGGGAGGGGCTTCCAAGGCTAGTATTACAGTTGAGGAAGATGGAGCAGAGGAAAGAGAAGTACTATGGGAAGCAGATTCAAACTCAAGTCTTCTCATCCTAGAATAAGGAGGCTTTGGGGACGCTAATCCACTGTTGGTAGAATTGTGAACAAATCCTTGGATTCTGGAGAGCAATATGGAACTCTGCCCAAAGGGCTATAGAACTGTGCATACCCTTTGATCCAGCAATACCACTGCTAGGATTATATCCCAAAGACATTCCCCCAAAGAGAAAAAGACCTATTTGTACAAATACATTCGTAACAGCTCTTTTTGTGGTGGCCAAGAATTGGAAATCACAGGAATGTACATCCATTGGGGAATGGCTAAACAAGCTGTGGTATAGGTTGGTGATGGAATATTATTGTGATATAAGAAATGACAAACAGGATGATTTCAGAAAGGCCTGGAAAGATTTGTTTGAACTGATGTATAGTGAAGTGAGCAGAACCAAGAGAATGTTATGCACAGACAGTAATATTGTTTGAAGTACTGTGAATGACTTACACAATGCAATGATCCAAGACAATCCCAAAGGACTAATGCTGAAGCATACTATCTACCTCCAAAGAAAGAACTGATATTGATGGAACAGACTGAAACATGCTATTTTTCACTTTCTTTAATTTTTTATGTTATTCGAGGTTTTTTAAATAAAATGACCAATATGGTAATGTTTTACATAACTGCAGATGTGTAACCCATACCTGATTGCTTATCACCTCAGGGAAGGGAGAGGTGAGGGAGGAAGAAGGGATAAAAATTGGAACTCAGAACTATAAATAAAAATTCTATTTACAGATTAAAAACAAGAATATGGAGGCTTTCTTACCACACCAGGCCACCACACCAGGACAGAGAAAAGCTGCTGGGAGCTTTTAAGACAGTAGAAACCCTCAATCTGGCTGTGGGAGACAATCAGAGTTTTAGAAATTAGGTTACAATTTGTTGACTTTGGAGCTTAGCAGAGATCCTGGCACATAGTAGGTGCTTCATAAATGCTCTATGATTGATTGACTTGGGTTTGGGAATGCTCCAAACATTTATGAAACACCTACCGTTTGTAAGGCAAGTGGTAGTATGACAAATCACTTACAGGGTCATCCTTGGAACCAGGAAAAGTTGGATTCAACCCTGTGTCTGATTGTAGCATAGTGAAAAGGCAGTCGGGTGGAAAAGGGGTGGACTGAGAATTGAATCCTGTTTCCACCAGTCGCTGCCTGGGCAGAGCATGGGCAGAGGGCTTAACGTCTCTGACCTCCAAGGTCCTTTCAGCTCTAAATCTGGGATTAGCTCTGAGACCCTGGGCCAATCCCTCCACCTCTGGGCCCCAGGTAACGTTCCAAAACTAGACTCAGTCGACAGAGGCAGTTGCATCAGGTGGAAGGAATGCATACATTGGGGAGTCCTCCCAGTGATGAAATCACAGTCTGAGCTCAACATAAATGTGAACCAAATCAAGCCACCAAACACAAACAGGACAAGGCTGCCCTGGGAGCACATTCCCCTTAAAGACTGCCCAGGTGTGGGGGGCAGGTGCCCCGATGCCTGTGCAGATTGCAGCCCCTCTAGTGTTTGGGAAAACTGATCACAGGGATCATTTCTCCTAGGACACACTCAGCCAGATATCCGGGCTTTGTTGGGGGGGGGGAGGGGAGCCCACCACCTCCTGAAGGCCTCCCAGTTGTTAGAAGAGGAAGGCTCCCCTCCCAGCCTGTCGAGCCCTCATTTTATATCCTGTCCCTGGGGTGGGGGATGAGGGGGCTGTTGGAACAAAGTCACGACCTTGAGCTGTGGAGCTGTGAATCCTCTGAGGGCCAACTGGCTGCTGTTGAGCATCCTCACAACAGTTTAGGCTGGCAAGATTAGAAGGGAAGTAGGGGCGATTTCTAGTCATTTTCTCTGATAAAGGCCTCACTTCTGAAATCTTTAGAGGACTGAGCCAAATCTATAAAAATAAGAGCCATTTTTCCAAATAGTGAGTGGTCAAAGGGTATGAAGAAGAAATAAAAGCTATCTATGGTCATTGATTAGACAAAGGCAAATTAAAACAACACTGAAATACTACCTCACACCTATCAGATTGGCTTATATGACAGAAAGGAAAATGATAAATGCTGGAAGGGAGGTAGAAAAATAAGGACACTAATGCATTGTTGGTGGAGTTGTGAAGTGATCCAACCATTTTGAAGAGCAATTTGGAACTATGCCCAAGAGGCTATAAAACTGTGCATTCCCTTGGATTCAGCAATATACTACTAGGTCTGTATACCAAAGAGATCATAAAGAATGTGGTAAAAATTATTTGTGGTAAAGATTAATATTGCAGTTTTTTAGCTGACTCATTTTAGAAGGGTCATACCTGGCCCAACCTGAGGTTACCTATGCTACTGAGGTCAGAAGGAAAACTCTCCATAGGCAACTTTTGAAGGTCCTCCCCTTTGGGAGAGGAAAGATTGAACTTCGGGGCCGCTAGGCTTCTTCCAGAATGCTGGGGTCTTCTGGAATTCAGTCTTTCGGTCCTGGCCCTTGCAGTTAGGCGTGCTGGTTCTCAGTCTGGCAGACTGTTCAGGCTTGGGTGAGTTAATGACGGAAACCCCTAAATTCCTTTGAACTAGCTTAATTGGAAATCAGTCTGGGGTTGCATAGGTTAAGTTTAGAGTTAATAATATTCATCTGTATTTCCATTTTCCTATTTCCTTATCTTTGATTTTTTATTAGTTTCACCTTTGTTGTTTAATTAATTCCCAAGTAATAAAATTTGATCCTTTTGTGAACTAAAGCTTAGAAGCTCCTTTCTTATTGGCTTGGGAGAAATATCTAAAAAGGGCAGTTGAGAGGGGAGGGTAAACCTTACAGATCCCTCATATTTCTGGGACCCCAATATTAAGGCGAGTCACCCAAATAATGCTCTCTATATAAAATTTTGGCCCTCACAAAAGGAAAAAGAACTTACATGCAAAAAAATGTTTATAGCTGCTTTCTTTGTGCTGGTAAAGAATTGGAAACTGAGGGGATACCCATCAATTGGGGAATAGCTGAACAAGTTGTGGTGTATAAATATAATGGAAAACTATCGTGCTGTAAGAAATGAGGAGCAAGATGCTTTCAGAAAAACTTGCAAAGACTTATGTGAGCTAATATAAAATGAAGTGCACAGAATCAGGAGAACACCATACACAGCAACGGCAACATTGTACAATGACTTAGCTCTTCTGAGCAATACATCGATCCAATACAATTCTGAAGGACCCACAATAAAAACTGCTATCCACCTCCAGAGAGAGAATGGATGAATTCTGGGAACAGATTGAAGCAGGCTTTTTTCACACTTTATTTTTCTTTGCGTGTTTGTATTTGCAATGTAGCTAATATGGAAATATATTGCATGACTTCATATGTGTAATTGATATCATATCGCTTACCTTCTCCATGGAGGGGGGTAGATCAGAGGGAGGGGAAGAATTTGAAACTCAAAATATTTCTAAAAGAATGTTGATTTTAAAAAATGTAATTGGAAAATATTTAACAAAATACATAAAAATATAAATTAAAAACCCAGTAATTTAGGCTCATCCTAGGATCCTGGAGGTACAACTGGAAGAGGCTTCGGAGATCAAAGGATTTGATGCATTTAGCTTATAGATGCAGAAAAGTAGAGCCCAGATTGGGGGAGCGATTTGCTTAACATCCCACAAGGAATAAGTTCCAAAGGTGGAACTTGAACCCAGGCCCTTATTCTCTTTCCATGGCCCAGAGGACTGACCCCTTGTCACCTGCCTGTGTAAGTCTTCCCAACTTGGTTTGCAGAGTCTGTGCTAAGGACAGCCTCTTTAAGAGCCCAGGACTGGCTTCCACTTATGATAAGGCTTCGGAAGGATGCCCGAAGTGTGATGCCCAATAATAAGCAATTGGAGCAGCGATAGCAGTTGGGCTTAATGAACATGTTGAAGCCCCTGCTATGTTCTGGGTCCTGTACTAGACTCTCAGATACAAGAACGACCTGAAACAGCCTTGGCCATTCCCAGCTCTGCCCCTGACCCAGCACCAGCTGCTGAGGTTACAGCTACAAAGGTCAAGCATCCTCTTGCCTTATGAGCTACAGGACAATAGCGATGCTCCTGGGCCACAGAGGAGTCTCACTGACCCCCCTGGATTGCAAGGAGGGGGTTGTACAGTAGGAACATTTTCATCCCCATTTCACAAGTAGGGAAACTGAGACTCTAAATGGCCAGTGGTTTCTTGAAAGGGGGCCCTGGTGGTCTTGCCACGGGTCTGTCCACTGAAGAGCGGCCTTCCCTCCCTGCCTTCCTTCCGTGGGGAGCTGAGCATGGGCTTTTCGGAAGAATTAGCCCAGTTTCAGCTGTCACGACATCGGCGCTTTCAGTGACCCCTGCTTCTGTAGACAGCCTTTGGAAATGTTAGACAAGTATGAAGGCGGCATTCCCAGCACTGAAGAGGGAAGGAGCCCCGCGTTTGGGTCTCAGCCTCATTAATGGCTCTCTGCAGAGGAGGAGAAACCCTCTCTTGGCTTTGCTGAAGAGTCCCAGAAACCCCTCAGGTCTCAGTCAAAACTGGAGACGAATTTGACAGCGGAGGTTCAGGATTCTCTTCGCTGTCGGCAGCTCCGGGAACAGCTGATGACTTGTTACTCCTTCGGACATCTCAAGAAGCTTGGCCTTGCCCGGGGCAGGAAGGCTAATCACTGACATTTAGAGAGGCTCCCCAGTTTCCGGCTTTTCTGCCCTTGATTTCAGGAGGTGAGGAGACTTGCGGTTCCATTGTTAGCCCAGTTTACAAATGAGATTCGGGCTCAGGAAGGGAAGGGATTTGCCCAGATGCACAGCGCTGAATCGAGGTCTGCTCCCCTCCAGTTCCACCTAACTACCATCTGCATCACTCATATTGCAGCAGAGGTGAAAAGACCGAAATGTCACCATCAGGGCGATCGATCGCAGTGAGAGGAATTCGACAATACATCGTGGAGGTTGAAATAGGCCTCCATCTACCCTGATGGGTTCTGAAGAACTGGAGACATCTCAAGGGGAAAAAAAAAGTGTTGCACCCTGCATCAGGGAAAGAGACTCTGGATGACTGCAGAGGATCAAAAAAAGCCAGTAAAATAAGCAGCACTTAAAGCCTCCTTAAGGTTTGCAAAGCACTTTACACAGGTGACTTATATTGATTCTCACAAAACCCTGGGAGGGAGGTGCTGTTATTATCTCATTTTACAGATGAGGCAACTGAGGCAAACCAGGGTTAGATGACTTGTCCCAGGATCACGCAGCTAGCAGGTATCTGAGGCTGGTTTTGAACTCAGACCTCCCTGGGTCCCAGTCTAGCACCCTATCTATGGTGCCACTAAACTGCTTCTGTAGCCCTGCTAAAATGAGGATGAATAACCAACCCAAGACATAGTTTACAACCAGGGCAAAACCATTTTTAATGGTAAAGTCTGGTGTTGCAGGGGCCTTTGGCACAAGCATCCTCCCACATGGCTGACCAAGCAATGAACAAATAATTACTAGGTTCTCCTGCACTTGGCACAGTGCTGGGGGGGAAACAAAGGAGAGGAGAGGTACTGCCCACATTCAGTATGGCCGGGCTTAGGTGACCCCTAGCGTTGGACACGGGGACGCGTAGCCTCAGACATCTATAGCTCCCCAGGATGCCAGAGGCCATCTCATCCGACTCCCTCATTTTACACTTGCAGAAGCAGACATCCTGGGGTGTCAGAGAATTAGCCTGGGTCGTGATTTGCAGCCAAGTCGTTGGACTCCAGAGTGAGCGCTTCTTCCACATTTTCTGTGGGTTCCCTTTCAAGGACTCCATCCTGGAAACAACCCAACACGACCTATGTGTGCAAAAGTATTTGAAGCTGCTCTTAATGAAAACAGACACACAAAAACATTTGGATTCCAATACCTGTAGAATGGCCAAATAAGTTGTGGCATATGGAGATAATAGGATACTGTCGTACTGAAGGACAATAAATGAGTCATATAAGGGACTATTGAAAGACATACATGAGGTTTTGTAATACAGGATGAAATCAGCAGCATCAGTATGGGATATGTAGTTACTGAGACTACATATATTTGTAGGAATGATTCTGGACATACTTTTCAAGGGAAAAAAAGGAAAAAAAGAGGGGGAAAGGAAGAAAGGAAGAGGAAAGGAGGAAGGAAAAAGGAAGAAAGGAAGGAAGGGAGGGAAGGAGGAAGTGAAAGAGAAAGAGGAAAAGAGAAAGAAGAAAAGAAGGAAGATGAAGAGGAAAGGAAGGGAGGAAGGGAGAGAGGAAGGAAGGAAGGAAAGAAGGGAGGGAGGGGGGAGGGAGGGAAGGAGGAAGGGAAAGAGAAAAAGGAAAGGAGAAAGAAGGAAGATCAAGAAGAAAGGGAGGGAGGGGGGATGGAAGGAGGAAGCAAAAGAGAAAGAGGAAAGGAGAAAGAAGGAAGATCAAGAAGAAAGGGAGGGAGGGGGGATGGAAGGAGGAAGCAAAAGAGAAAGAGGAAAGGAGAAAGAAGGAAGATCAAGAAGAAAGGGAGGGAGGGAGGGAGGAAGGAAGGAAGGACGAGGGCAGTGATAGACTTTCTGACTCTCCTGGAAGAGAACTCAGAGCAAAGACACCTTTTTTGTGGCCTATGAACTCTTTTCAGTCACATATTAAAAATCCACATGAAATAGGTAACAGATCAGAGACACTTGCCCCCATTCCGGGTGTTTTTCTAGCATGGAATTCAATGATTGATAACATGTCACAGGTTTCCGCCTCTGTACACACCTCCTCTTGTGTCTCATGGGGTGTGAAGGTGCCCTGGTTCCCAGGTGGGTGCTGGCTCCGCCCGCAGGCAAGGCTGGTGATGGAGTGAGCCTACTGTCCAAGGGCCAGCCCAGCCGAGTGTGGAGATGCCCGCTCCCCACAGGCTGGCTGCTAGGCAATGAATCTTTTTGCCACAGGGAGCCCCTGTCCTGCTCTGTTCCAGACAATAGGCAGAGCTGCAGAAAGGGAAGCAGGGCACTAGGAACTACAGGTTTTAAGACTGTCTAGAACCATGAAGAGCTGGAGCCTTTGGTGTGAAAACAAGGCAGGGCATAGAGCAGATAGAAAGCCAGCCTAGACTCAGGGCAAGTGAATTAAGAAACATTGACCAAATGCTTCCCATACACCAAGAAAAGTGTTAAACACCAGAGATGCAAATAAATAAGTAAAGCAGGCCCGATTCTGCGGAGAAGGCCCTGAGTTCAAATCCAGCCTCAGACATTTGCTAGCTGTTTCACCTTGGGCAAGTCACTTCACATTGCTGGCCTCCATTTCCTCCACTGTAAAATGAGCTGGAGGGAGAAATGGCTAACCCCTCCAGCATCTCTGCCAAGAGAACCCCAAGGGGTCCCGGAGAGTCGGACATGACTAAATGCCTGAACAACAACAATCTCAAGGAGCTCATTACCTGATGGGCAAATAGGTTCTCTCCGGCCTGGCCACTGGACACGGGGGCCTGGGCCAAGCTCACTTCACTCCCAGCTCCTCCCCTCACCCCCTGGACCTCACTTTGCCAGCTGTTATTCCCCTCACCCCCTTCTATACAGCTGCCCTCCTTCTGTTGTCTCTCCCATCCGAATGTAAGCTCTCTGAGAGCAGAGACTGACTGGCTCCCACCTGTAGCCCTGGTGCAGGGTGCAGAGCATGGTGTCTGGTTGACCTCCGCTCTCCCCTGACTTCTGACTTTCTCCCTGCTCTGGCTCTAAGATTGGCCAGCATTCATTTCGGGAGGAGCTTGGTGAGCTCCTGGAGGACAGGGACTGTTTTTCCCCTTCTTTGCCTCGCCAGCGCTACCTGACACATAGTAGGTGCTTAATAAACATTGCTGTCTCAGCAACCAGAGGGATCTGGGGTCTGGGAAAACACAAAGGCAGGAAATGCTTCCAAATGTGGGATGTCTGCCCAATGACTGAGGTGACATCCCCTGTCTGAACCATATCAACATTGACATCCTCTTTATTAATGAGACAGAAAAACAAGTTGTACCGAAATGAAACAGTCCCCTCCGGTTTTCCTCAGTGAAGCCAATCAAGATGCAGTTGGATTTGCTCTTGGTGGGCACCTAAAGGCAATAACAAACATTGCTTCGTGGGGCATTTGCTCTCTCATTTTGCAGGGCCTGTGATAAGCAGAAGGCCAGTGTGATGTGCACTTGACAATATCTGCTGCCCGTGAGCAGTGTAGCACCAAAAATGTAAGTGCGCTTTCCCAGACGGGAATGGCTGGTTATGGCATGGTGCCATTTTGGAATCAGCAGTGTGCACAGTCATACGCTAAGTTTGGAGTCTGGAGACCTGGACTCAAATCCTGGCTCTGCTCCTTACTACTGGTGTGGCCCTGGTCCAGTCCTTTCACTTCTCTGTACTCCAGTGTTCTCATCTGTAGAATGAGGAGGTGAGTCTAGGTGACTCCAAGTTCTCTTCCCACACTCTAGGATTCTGGGAATTCCAAGGGCTCTAACCTGACCTGTTTCATTGAGCCATCAATGGAGCAGTTGGAGATGAGGAAATGTAAAGGCCAACTCTGATCATCTGCTTCTTACAGCATTTCAGCCTGGAGAAAACATTTGTCCCAAAGAGGAGGACAAAAGAGATAAGAAGTCACTTGGTCACTATGCACTTTATGTCCTTACTGAGTGGAGAGACCTGGCAACATGACTGGTGGCAAAACCAGCTTGAAGTACAAAACCTTTTCCATGAGAATGATGGAAAGTTACAAATAGTCTAGTGGCATGAAACAGGGAGGGAAAAACCAAGTAGAAGGTGAAAGCAAGCTGAGATACCCAAACAAACCAGATCATTCCAAGAGCATTTATTGAAGAAATTGGATGGAGAACAAGAATTAGGATTAAAGTGGAATTAGATTTAGAATGGAACAGAACTGCCAGCTACTCTTTTTCTTTTTAAAATAGTATTTTGTTTTATTTTTCCCTATTACATGTAAAGATAGTTTTCAACACTCATTTTTGTAAGATTTTGAGTTCCCAATTTTTCTCCCTCCCTCCCCCCCAAGACAGCAAACAATCTGATATAGGTTATATATTACAATCACGTTAAATGCATTACCACATTAGTCATGTTGTGAAAGAAGGATCAGAACAAAAGGGAAAACCACAGGAGAGAAGAAACAAACAAACAAAAAACCCAACAAAAGTGAAAATCATATGCATTGACCTACATTCAGACTCCATAGGTATTTCTCTGGAGGTGGGAGCATTTTCCATCATGAGTCCATTTTCCATTGTGACTCTTGGGTCATTGTATTGCTGAGAAGAGCTAAGTCTATCAAGTTGATCATCACAGAGTGTTGCTGTTACTGTGTACAACGTTCTGGATCTGCTCACTTCATTCAGCATCAGTTCATCTAAGTCCTTCCAGGTTTCTCTGAAATCCGCCTGCTCACCGTTTCTTACAGCACAATCATACTCCATTACATTCATACACCACAGCTTGTTCACGCATTCCCCAATGGATGGGCAGGCCCTCCATTTCTTGACAATCTTAAATTTAATCTGTATCATGGTCTAGAAATCAACAAAATGATCGATCAAGCCCTGATATAGGGCTGATCTCGAGGCGAGAATGCTCACCCTGAGAATTTAACAACCAGCTCCCAGAGTTATTTTGAGGCCGCTCCAGCATACCCCTGGGCCCCTGCTCTGTGGGTAAGACCTGGTCAAGGAGCTTCTTGTCTTGTCTGACTTTGGGAAACTAGACCCCATAGACCAGCCTTGGCAAAGAACTTCCAAAGGGAGGAGAGCCCTGTCGGGGATTCATCATCTCCTGATCTGCTGAGCCACAAGCAGATTAGTGTCCCTTCCCATCAACGTTATGTGTGTTCATCAAAGAAAACAAATGAGCTTTTCTTATTATGCAGCTAAGTATAATGGAAATTGGGTTATTTGAGGTTTTCTGGAGAGAAATGTTCTTCCTGACTTGCTTTCGATTAAAATGGAGGTTAATAGAGACCATTCTTAGACCAGTCTTGTTGTTGTAGCTCCTTGAATGTGCAGTGCATGGGGACTGCATCGTCCAGGGCGGGATTCCTGGCTGCTGGATTCCATATCTGGGGGTCTCAGCTGCACCCAGAGGTTCCCAATTCCAAGCTTCATTCCACCAAGCATGTATGGACAGAGAACCTCACAAACATCACTCCCCCTTTCTCCTGTGTGAAGAAATTACAAAGGTAGAGACCCGAGGGGGGGAATCTGAGGTTTTGCCTGCTATTCCATGGTTGGTTGGTTGGTTCAGTCTGGTGATTAGGAAACTCACCGTACCCATGCAGATTGGCTACCATGGCACAAGTGCAGCTTAGGCACAGGACTTGAAGTTTCTTCCTAATTCCATGGGGTCTCTCACCCATTCTCTTCCTCTCCTCCCCCCTTCCTCACAGCGAGCTGATCAAACATTTGAGAGCTCACAGAGTGATCTCCAGATAGATGGTCTCATCAGTTCCTCCCAATATGGTGGCCCACATCCAGTACCCGACTTGGAGTTTGAGGACTTGCCTGGGCAGGCCCCCTGCACATCTTTGCTTCCGTTTTCTAGACCATCGAATGAGAGCGTTGGCCTGGGTGAACCCAAAGGTTGCTCCCACTTCTAAATCAATGATCCCATGATCCCTGGCTCAGTCTCCTAGAACCTGAGCGGACTTAAACCCTGTCCTCAATGCAATGGCCAGCCACATTGCGGAGGCCTGCTGCTCATCCTGCAGGGAGGTGGGGAATCAAGGGGCAGAAGGAGAAGCACGGTTTGAGACAGACAATGGGAGCATTTGTTGGGCTTGACGATGCATGTTTGTTACAAAGATTTTGATTTTGGCTTTCTTTCCTTTCTCAGTGCTTTAAAAGTGAATCCAAATAACTTTTAAAAGTCAGGTTGGGTTCAAGTACTTTGAACGTTCTGCCCCCCCCCCCACCTCTCAGAACACTGAGCATAGGACATGGAGAGAGACCCTCAAAGGTTCTTGGAAACTCATCCATCTCACATCCCTTTATTTCACATAAGGGGAATCTGGGGCCACCCTCCCAGAAGTGCCGTGACTGCCCCAAAGTGTCTAGGCCTATGAGCACTAGAAGGAGAACATGTGCTCCTGTTTTTCTGTAAGTTCAGGGGGCTCCGGTGGACACCCCTTCCTGATGAGTGACCCGAGCTCTAGTCTGAATTTGTGACTCCTTGAGCAATAAACACTCCTGCTTCCAAAGCCCTTTCCTGTGTGACTTTATCAGACATGAGCCTGACCAGAGGAATGATGATTGTGCTCATTGCCCATATGTTAAGATGTCATTTGCTCATAGGAGAGAGAAGTGACTTGGCCCACAGTCCCAGAAGGGAAATGGAAGGCAGGACTCTCATGTCTCCATCCAGCTCTCCTTGCACTGTGGAGCGGAGGGCTCTGTGCGCAGCAGGAGTTTAACTTGTAGGCTGGAGAAATCAGTTAGGAATTCAGCCTCTGCTCTCCTTGACACACCGTGACAGCAGGCACGCCCTTCTCCTCCGCAGTCTGCTCCTGCTCCTGTGGAGGGAGGGCAGAATCGAGGATATTGGAGATGCTGGGGCCGTGGAGACGGCGAGAGATAAGGATCCCTTGGCTGATTGGACCAGCCCTCGGATTACATTTTGTCCTGCTGCTGCCCCCGGCCTGTGGGAAGAGGGGCCTGATCTATCTCCCAGCCAAGCAGCCAGACCTTCCAGAGATAAGGACTATCTGGATGCCGGAAGCCAGGTGGAGGCAACAGGCCTGGGTCGAGCTCCCACGTCGCTGGGATATCAGCCGCTGTTCATTGCTTCCCAGGTCTGAGGCCGGTGGGTCACCGCCCCAGAGACACGGCGCTCTGCTTGGGATGAGCTCCCGGCAGACGACATCTGCTCCCAATCTCCCCACCCCCACCCTCACCCGCCATACTATTTCCATGGTGATTATGGAACAGGCTCCCTTCAAGCCCCAATAACGCGCCGTCTGACTTCCTGGACACTGATCTTGCATGCATGATGAAGTGTTTTCTCAGCCTCAGCCCAGAGCAGGACGAGATGGGGAGCAGTTGCAGGCCTGAAGCTGCCCAGCGGTGATAAGAACCATGCCAGGAAGGCTGAAGACATAGGGGGAGAAGGAAAGGGATGGGGAGCCTTGCTTCAGTCCCTCAGGCAGGCTCGGGGCCAGGCAGCGGATCCCCAGAGACAAAAGGGGAGACATTCTGAGTCTGCACATGGGTCACTGGGGCCTCCTGTAGGTGTCTTCAGGGCTTACAGCCAACTCACTGCAACAACCATTTATTAAGCTCCTGTTATGGGTAATTAACAAGCCTTTATTAAGCACTGACTCTGTCACCCACGCAAACAAACAGAAAAGCAGACCCTGCCCTCAGGGAGCTTACACTCCATTGGGGCAAAACAAGACAGAAAAGAGAAACAAAAAGTCGAGAGTGTGGGGGAGGGGAGCAGGTGCCCCCACCAGGGTGGGGGGGGTGAAGTCCAGAGAATGAAGGGAATGGAGCATCTGGGAAGAGCTCACCAGTGGCGGAGGGGAGCAGCAGGGGCATGGTGGTGGAGTCTGGAATGCACAGAGCGCTGTGGTGGGCACAGGGCGGTGCCAGGGGGCATTTCCTTTCTTCATAGGACCGTGGATCCAGAGCTGGAAGCTCCCTTCGATACCATCTGGTCTGACCCCCTCATTTACACCTGATGAAAACAGCACAGACGTTATGTGACTGGCCCAAGATCACGCAGGTCCTGAGTGAGAGAACCAAGAAGAGCGTTCAGCTGCCATAGCTCTGAGCTCAGGGTTCTCCTCCTGCTCTCAAGCTGGGCATTCCAGGGGGCATGTAGAGGGGGAGGAGGAGGGAGGAGCATGGCGGAGCAAAGGAGAGAGCTGGACAAGTCAGTCCTATTGGTCGCTGCCATTCAGGGAAGACTCTGAGGTTGCCTCTTTAATTCATCGTGGTCTCCACATTGTTGCCCTCTGTGGAGGCCTTGGCCGGGCTGGTGCCTGTGTCGGATATGCACCCCCTTCCCTGTCGCTGCTCCTCCTAGAGGAAGCTTCTCATCCCCGCAATGCCTTTGCGGTGTCCCTCTATGTCCCCTCCCCCACGAGTAGAACATAAGGGAGGATTTCACTTTTGTTTTTATCCCCATACCTAGATGGCCATCTGGCACATGTTGTTCAGTTGTGTTCAACTCTCCATGAACTGGCAGAGATCCTGGAGTATTTGGCATTTCCTCCTCTCGAGCATTCCCATTGGGTTTTTTTGTGAGGCAATTGGGGTTAAGTGACTTGCCCAGGGTCACACAGCTAGTAAGTGTTAAGTGTCTGAGTTCAGATTTGAACTCAGGTCCTCCTGACTCCAGGGCCAGTGCTCTATCCACTTCACCACCTAGCTGCCCCCGAGCATTCCCATTCTACAGATAAGGAACTGAGGCAAATGGGGTTAAGTGATTTGACCAGGATCACAATAAGTGTCTGAGGCCAGATTTGAACTCAGATCTTCCTGACTCCAGGCCCAGCACACCACCTAGCTGCCTCCATCCCACACATAGCAGGCACTCAATAAATATCTGTTGTATTAGCTTCTTCATAGTGTAGTCTCTGGAAAAGAATGATGATTTTTGGTAGTCACTGACTCCAATGAGAGTCTGTTCACTAAATCCCTCTCTATTAGGCATATTTTTATAGGTGCAGTAGAAGGTTGAATGTGGGGGGCATCTAGGTGGCACAGTGGATAAAGCACCGCTCCTGGATTCAGGAGGACCTGAATTCAAATCCAGTCTCAGACACTTGACACTTACTAGCTGTTTGATCCTGGGCAAGTCACTTAACCCTCATTGCCCTGGAAAAAAAAAAAAGGAAAAAAAAAGTTTGAATATGTTTGTGGATTATTCAAAGGAAAATGTGAAGAAGAAAACACAGAATGGGACAAAGCAAGGACATCTCCTCCTCCCTGAGAAGAAAGCAGGGATAAAACAACATCCACCTGCACATTGTCACATGAACGTGGGGCTCCACTGTCCTCAGTCATGAAAACATTTTGTTCCAAACCGGTTCTGATCTTTTCCGCTTTTTTTCTCTCTGTTGTCTCCCGTCTGTTTTCATCCACAAATGTCCTTGGCATGTCTTGGCCTGGCTGAATGTCTTTGCACCACTTGTAAACTGGTCTCACCTTCTGTTCCTTCTTTCTGTCTTATGAAGCTCTGCGGCTTCATCCTTTTCCAGAAGATTTTAGTCAACGAGTCTGTTTTAAACCGTCACTGCTTTGGCCATTACGTTTCTCCCAGTTAATTGCACATTCTCTTCTGGTTCTATTTCCAGTACGAAGATCAACATTGGCATGATTCGGCTCCTCCAGCAGCATGCCCATTCACTGCTAACCAGGCAGGGCTCTCACAATTCAAGTACCACCAGCTGAACTGGCCAATAGACAGGCTGAAAAGCACGTGGTTCTTAGCACCCTCTGCCCCCTTCCAACCTCTCTGCCACCATCACACAAAAGCCAAGGTTTTCTTGCCATGGCAAGACTAAGGACCACTGTGTGTTTTTCTGTTTCGTGGGTTGCCATGGACAAAGAATTCATCAGCAGGGATCCAGCCTCCTGGCTTTATGCTTTGCTGTGCTTAGCTAGGCTGGTCATCAAAGAGCAGCTTCAGTTTCTTCTCAGGATTATCCTCCTAGCCTTTTCAGCATGGCAGATGGCATCAGAGTTTGTGGTCCACTGGTGGAGCCTTTGAGAAGCTGGCTGGTGTTAGCACCGTCACAGCTTGGCCATCAGCCTTGATCAGAGGTATTGGGGACAAAGCTATTTTTCCCTGTCCAGCACTTTCTCTTCTTATTCTAGCTGCATTTCATTCATACAAATGCCTTTTGATTTCATGTAAATTGATAAAATTTGTCTTTTATGACCCCCTGTTTCTTGGCTGTTTGAGAATTCCTCCTCCACCCCAGCTACAGATGTGAAAGGAACCTTCTTCCCCAGCTATTAGGGGTGGGGAGACGATACTGTGCTGTTTTCTAATCAGGTCACACATCCACCTAGAACTTACTCTGCTTTCTGGTATAAGACATTGGTCTAAAACTAATATCTGTGAGACTGCTTTCCCTCAGTAGACGTGTTCACACTGGGTTTGGTTGTAGAAAGCAATTTGCATATTGGTTCATGCTTGGAAAAACACTGAAACTTTTCAAATTTCTAGTCATTTTTTAAAAATTATAAAAGTATTTTATTATTTTCCAGTTACATGTAGAGATAGTTTTCAACATTTGTTTTTATAACATTTCTAGTTTCAAATTTTTCTTCCTCCCTCCCCCCTCCCCAAGACAGCAAGTAATCTGATATAGGTTTTATATGTACAATCACATTAAACATATTTCTGCATTAGTCTTGCTGTGAAAGAAGAATCAGAGCAAAAAGGAAAAACCTCAAAAAAGAAAAACAACAGCACCAAAACCAAAGGAAATAGCATGGTTCAATCTGCATCCACATTCCACAGTTCTTTTTTTTTCTAGATTTGGAGAGCATTTTCCATCATGAGTCCTTTGGAACTATCTTGTACCATTGTATTGCTGAGAAGAATCAAGTATACCACAGTTGATCAACACATAATGTTCTCCTGGTTCTGCTCCTTTCAGTCAGCATCAGTTCAGGTAAGTCCTTCCAGGTTTCTCTGAACTCCTCCTGCTCATCATTTCTTACAGCACAATAGTATTCCATTACATTCATATACCATAACTTGTTCAGCCATTCCCCAATTGATGGGCAACCCCTCAATTTCCAATTCCTTGCCACCACAAAAAGAGCAGCTATAAATATTTTTGTACATGTGGATCCTTTTCCCTTTTTTATGATCTCTTTAGGAAAAAGACCTAATAGTGGTATTGGGTCTGTGAGATTTAAAATTGGATATTAGATCATAAATCTCCCCTACTTAACTTTTCCCTTAATTTATCTCCCAGACTAGTAAATGGAAGAAGCTTCTGGTTTTCTAGATAGAGCCTTTATTGTATATAAGGTGTTGTTGATTAGAAGGATAGGAAAATAGAAATACAGTACAAATCGTCTTAAATCTAGGCTTAGTCTATATTCCTTATAAAAACTCACCAAACCGAAAAGGCCACCTTTGGAGTGAGGGAGACCGTCTTATTTCATATATCATAACAATGATAATAACAAAACCAAAACAAAACAAAAACAAAACAAAAAAAATAAAATCCTTAGGTCAAAGGGTATGCACAGCTTTATAGCCCTTTGGGCATAATTCCAAATTGCTTTCCAGAATGGTTGGATCAGTTCACAGCTCCACCAACAATGCATTAGTGTTCCAATTTTTCCACAGCTTCCCCAACGTTTTCCTTTTTTGTCATATTTGCCAATCTTATAGATGTGAGGTGATACCTCAGAGTTGTTTTAATTTGCATTTCTCTGATCAATAGTAATTTAGAGCATTTTTTCATATGTCAATAGATAGCTTTGATTACTTCATCAGAAAACTGCCTGTTCATATCCTTTGACCATTTCTCATTTGGGGAATGACTTGGATTCTGATAAATTTGATTTAGTTCCCGATATATTTTAGAAATGAGGCCTTTATCAGAAGTATCCAGTCATTTTAAAAGAAAATCTTTCTCAAATATATCTCAAAGTTTCCTGCCCTTTTAAATAGAGCAAGAGAAGCACATTTAAACTTTTAGACTCAATTTTGGTTGAAGAAACGCCAGTTCGCATGGGACACAATGTGATGTGTGATGGGAAGAATGTTGAGTTTGTAGCCAGACCACTAGGGTTGTAGTACTGGATTGGACCTTTACTAAGTGGGGGGTTGTTACGACTTTTTAATCTCTGTGAGCTTTGGTTTCCTTCTCTGAAAAATGGGACGATAAAGCCTTGGAATCATTGCTTCCTATGGTCATTGTGAAGAACAAATAGGATGATGAATGTGAAAATACTTTGCAAACCTAGAAAGGCTAGCTGCTATTGTCAAGTCTTACACAGTCATGTAAGAAGGCTTGTCTTTAGGGAAGCAGAGAGAGCTATTATTATCTCCACTCCTTCAAGTCAAAGACTGTTTTGCTTTTTGGGTTTTTATCTCTGTCTCTTATACTTTTTTAGGGGGTTCTCCTTCACTTTAGACAGTCAGTTATTTCTTAGCACTGTTACTGTATAGACATATGCTGTCTGTATCATCAAGTGGTTCTGCAAGAACCTGACGGCTAGCAAATCCAGCATCATGGGGGTTCATAAGAGCAGTGCTAGAAAATATTGTAAATGGGTCAGTGTCCAAACCATGACACAGCAGGATTTTATAGCTTTATCACACAGACGGATTACAATGAATTAGCCATGATATTGTAAAGCAGGATACTTAGACCGTGCTTATGAAGAATGTGCCTCTGCCTGAATATGGAGCAGAATGAACGCCCAGGCATGATATATCATGTAATCACATTAAAACAGCCGTTTGGGGTATTGCCATTTATCTATCTTTAGCTAAATTTAAAAAGATCTTTTATCAAAACATTGGTTTGAAGGATGGAAATCCAATGGATTTGGGGGGCAGGCAAAAGAAAAATATAATTTATCATGAAAAAGTAATCCTTCATGACAGCCTTTTGAACCATCACCTCCGAACTCTGCGAAGTGTTAGCCAGGCCCTTCCTAGTATATAAACTGTCTCCTCCATCCAATGACACCTGTTGTGGGTGACAAGACAGCTTTCTGATGAAGCCCACTCTACTTTGTCTCTGGAGGGTCAGAGGAAACAGAAAGAGAGGAGACTGTGTGCTCCTTGAAGGAAGGGGCCGTTTCACTTTGATATTTAGCACCGTGCCCAGTGGGACTTGATTAAGAGATGAAAGCCAAGGCCATCCCAGTGTGGGAAAATCAATGCAAAGAGCACACTTTCCACTCCAGAGACACAGTCAGGAAAGAAAGGAGTGGACAGATCTTTGTATCAAATATCCATTGAAGGGGCAGCTAGGTGGCGAAGTGGATAAAGCACCGGCCCTGGATTCAGGAGAACCTGAGTTCAAATTTGGCCTCAGACACTTGACACTTACTAGCTGTGTTTCTCTGGGCAAGTCACTTAACCCTCATTGCCCCCCACACAAAAAATATCCATTGAATCCTCAGTTTTCTGGGTCTACAGCCACCATCTCAAAAGGTAAGCCCTTCAGCAATGAGTCACACATCTCCAGAAGCAGAGCACCCTGCCCCCAAACCTGCCAGATTCTAAGTAAGGACAACTATAAGTATGCTCTGAGCTATGGTCCTCAACCCAAGAAGAAAGTGAGAGATATGGGGGAAGGAGAGAAATGTGTGAGACAATTAGGAGAGAGGAGGAATCAGATAGAGGAAAGCAAGAAAGAAGAAAGGGGGGAAAGAATGTTGTAGTGAGAAAGAAGAGAGAGAGAGAAGAAGAAGGAGGAGGAGGAGAACATGGAAATGGAGAGTGACACAAGAGAAGGAGAGGAGGAAGAGAGAGAAAGAGACACCAAGAATGAGGAGAGACAGACAGACAGAGATGGGGAGAGGTGGAGGTTGGAAAGATGGCTCATCATGGGGGCTGGGGCTGGGGGTGGGGACCCAGACTCCAGGTACCCTCTGCTCTCTACTCTAGATACCTTTGGAGGCCCAGAGTTTACTATTGTGTACTTGTATGTCTACGAGCAGATGCCCTAAGCGCCCCCCTCCCCCGCCCCCCAACACACACAGACACAGGCTCGACTTCATCTGTCAAAGGATGTCTTTGGGAACAATGAAAGCAACCAGAAGCCAATGGGATTCATTACTAAGGTGATTTAAGTATTTCCTCAGCCTCTGGGCTGCCTCTTGTCTTTTCCCAAATTAAAGTTCAGCAGGAAGGAGCAAACTGATCCCTTCGGGCCCTCTGTCATGCCTGTTTGCCTTCAAGAAAGAGGAAAAAAAGCATTGCTAAGTCGGAGAAACGGACAACATGGATCACTCTCTCCCTAGTCCCAACCTCCAGTGGACTTTCCCCAAATTCCCTGCCCCGGCATCCAGGGTCATTCCCGGAAGTGAGAGGTTCCTAACCCTGGGAGGGTCCGAACCTTCCCCCCTCCCCTCCCCCATACTCCATAGGGCCCATTGCCTCCTATGGCAAAGGAAGAGTGCCTGGGGGTGCGGGGTGTGGGGTCCCTCTGGGCCATCTGACCTTTGAGGGGAGCCCCTGTAGCCAGGTTTCTCCAGCTTTTTGGTCTCAGGCCTCTTTTACATTCTGAAAATTAACTGCCGACCCCCAAAAGGGTTTATGTGATATTGTGATTTATGGGATATTTCTGCATTAAAAATTAAAAGTAGTCATTGAAAAATGTTTATTGATTCATCTAAACACAACTTAAATAAACCTTTACATGTTAACATAAGTAACATTTTATGAAAAGTATCTGTATTTTCCAAAATAAAAAATGAGTGAGAAGAGTGGTATTTGACATGTTTTTGAAAATCTCTTTAATGTCTGTCTTAATGGAAGCCAGATGGATTCTTCTATCTTCTGCAGTCAATCTGTTGTAATAGGTTGTTTTATTGAAGGATATTAAAACAATCCAGCCTCATGGATATGTTGGGGAAGGGGGGTATTCTAATGGGTAAATCATATCTTAGTATTATTATGAAAAGAGACTTGATATTTTGGAACAAATGAAAGGGTCTCAGGCACCCGGGGAGGTGGGGGGCTAAGGACCATGCTGAGAACCTCTGTTCTACAGACTGGAGAACTCCCCTCCCCCTCACCACACCCCTCCCATCCTGCTGATTCCCCAAACACTGGCATCTCCTCTGAATGCTTTAGATGCAGGGGGCACGGCTTGCACTATCTCCCCCTGAGCTCTCGCCCTCACATCCCTGCCCACATTGGTCTGATGCCTCTGTCAGAAACTTGGACGCACATTTCCCCCATTCCCTCATAGATCACATACTGGGGAACAAGATGAAGAGAGAGAGTGGGACTTGTGGTAAAGCTGGAAAGATATGCTGGGGCCAAGGCATAGAGACCTTTAAGAGCAGAAAATATTTATGTTTCATCTTTGGAGCAATAGGGAACCACCAAAGTTTATTGAGTAGGGCAGTGACGTGGTAAGATCTGTTGAAAGACATCACTTAGCAGCGGTGTGGGTCAGAGCAGGGGAAGACCAACCAGGAGGTGATTGCACTACTCGGAGAGTGAGTCCTTGAGCAAAGAGATGTTGGTCATGGCTCTCTGGATTTCATCAATGAAACATTGATAAAGCCCCTATTTTGTGTCAGGAACCTCCTTAAAGCACTCTGTCATAAACTTATCTTGCAATATTAAGTGAATGAATGAAAAAGCACGTGCTAGGCGCTTCCTGTATGCCAAGTTCTAGGCTAAGTGGGGGAAAGAGAAATATGAAAGGCAAGGAAATCCCCTCAGGGAGCTTCCCTTCTAATAAGGGGATTTAATATAGTATAGAGGAGTTGTTATGGGGAAACTGATGGGATTTGGAGGAGGGGTTCTTAGGAATCCTCTTTAAAGGATGACACCCTCTTGCACACAAATCCAATTAGAATAAAATAACAGTTTATTTACAGGCTAAGGAAAGGAAACCAAGAGAGAAATCCTTGGACTTCTTGTGGGGAGGAGGTGTGGCACAGAGGCATGGCTCTCTGAGATACCTTTCTCCTCCAGCAGGAGACAAGCAGATACTGAGATACTGGTCCAATGGAGTGATGATCTGACTGTGGAAAGTTCCCTTATTGGGGGAGGCCCATCCCTCACTGGTTGTGGCTGGGGGAAGTTGGGTGAGGGGCAGCTCCGGATCTCTCAAGCCATCTCTCTCCCCTTCACGACACAAAGGCAGCAGCCACACCTAATCTTATCTCCCGCAGGGGTGGGGGAGACTGGAATGAAGGGTGGTGGTCCTGGAGCTAGCTCCATCCCAATCCGGTGCCACTTATCTCTTTAGGTGTGTCTGTCCTTTGGTGTAGTTTCTCCAGGAGAAGGTTCTTTGACTTAGCCCAGAAAACATCTGAGGTATCCAGGCGTATAACAGGAGCATTGTCCAGGAGGAGGTATTTGGTTTTGGAAAGGAACCCTGGGAGGGAGTGTTTTTCCTTTGACAATGCCCTTGACTATGCTGACGACCTGTGATGACATCATAGGATCGTTATAGCGACCTGAGAGATGAATGAGGGTTGGCTTTTTTTTGGGGGGGGGCAGGTCATCCCCCTGCTGGACTGTAAACCCCACAGAGTCTGAGTTTGTGCTTTATCAAAGCCTCCTTCCCACCAGACCCCAGGCCAGTGCTTGGCACAGAGTAGGCACTTGCTAAGTGGTAGCTGAATTGAATTAAAAGAAACTTCTATAGTCAAAAATAACATTCCAAACAGCAGAAATCCTTTCAATGTCCCTCAGAGTCACTTTTTAAAAGTACTTTTTGAAGTTGATCCATGATAAAAGCAGAGCTCTCTATGAGCTGATGCTGCTAAGAGCAAGGGTCTTTCAAAGAAACTTCTGGAAGCCCCGAGGATGGCAAAGGCCCATGATGCCAGGCCTGCCCTGGCTCAGACACACCCCAGGGCCTGGAACCTCTGGAGCTGAGACTGTGGGGGAGCCTTCACACTATCAGATACCCCTCATTCCAAGGCTCCACACAGCAGTGCAGTTGGCCTGGGTCCTGATCCACACAGTTTCCCCCTTCTCCTGGCATCTTTCCTCCTGGGCTAGGAGTCCCAGCCAGAGCTTCCTGCCTCATCTTTCCTCTCTGGAATCCACCCACTGCTCAGGTGCCAGAGTGACTTCAGCACAGCTCAGATGCCTGTGGCATCTGGATAGGATGACACCCACTTACTGCCCATCAATGGACCTTCTTGATCCAGGTGGCTAACCACTGAGCAACCTGCCTTAGTGGAAATGAGCTCTGGGTTTGAATCCAGAGCACCTGGGCTTAACACCGCCCCCCCCCCCCCCCGTTTCACCTTGGAGAAATTTGTCTTCCTCTCTGGCCTCCTAATGGGTAAAAGGAGGTCACCTCTACACCTCCATCCAGCTCTAGGACACAGTGACCCATTTAATGAGGATTTCGTGGAGGGAGTTTTGTTTGGCTTCGGGCTGGCCCATTCTGGGGATTCAGAAATTCCGTGTTCAGCTTTACAGCTGACCATCTGTTAGCAGCACTGCCCTGATGCTCTTCCCAGAGAGAAAGAGGACGACTGGCAAATGTCTTTATGTGCATCCTGTACACCCACGGGGCAGGGATCCCATTCACCATCATCCCCATCTTACAACCAAGGGCAGCGAGGTGTGGTGGGTACAGAGCTGGCCTCGAGGTCAGGAAGACCTGGGGTCTGTCCCCCCCTCCCCCTGTCTAGGGGAGCCTGTGCAGCCTCTCAGTGTCCTGGGCAGCCCCCTGAGACCCACATTGGGGAGGAAGTTCTCACCTGGGAGTTCCCTACATCGAACCAGTAAAATCACCTATTTAATCTCCATCCTCCATCTCGTTTTACAGATGAGGAAATAGAGGCTCAGGGAGGATACAGAGGAACCCACTGTGAATAGCTGATGGAGAGAAGTTGGGAGTAATGTCTGCCTTTATCCTAATGAACTCGAGAGAGTTTCCCTGAGACGTATGGTAGTTGTAGCAGAGCCTGGAGTCTATTCAGGAGCCACTGACTCCTCTAAACAAGATTCACATTTGGTCCTCCTTTGGGGACCTGGTTTGCTTGAATTACTCCTGTACTGGAGACTCAGGCTCCAGCTGCTCTGTTAGAGACTGTTTGAAAAGCTCACTGGAGCATTGCATCTGTCTAATGAGTCAGAGGAGCTTAGATTTCGAGGTGAAAGGGACCCCAAAGAAAATGGAGTTCAAGCCTGTCATTTTACAGATAGGGAAACAGGGGCCCCAGAAGTTCCTGGCTAGTGTCAGTGTTGAGCTGCAAAGCCTGTGTTTCGTTCTGATTTTTATTTCAGAAGTGGAATTCCAGTGATTCCCCACTGGAAGTCTTCAAGCAAAGGCTGGTGGCTGTTTGCTGGGATGTGGTCAAGGAGCTTAGGGTTTAGGTCCCCCCAGCCTGTAATAATCTCCCATCCATCTCCCTCACCCTCTCCCTGAAGCCTTCTCTGTCCCCCTTGATGTAGGCATTGGAAAATGCTGGTTGATGTGACTCGTTGGCATTTGCCTCATTTCCACCTTTGACAATTCCTGGCTTGCTTCCAGGCACAGCTCAACTGCCCTGGGACGAAAGACTTTTCCTGATCCCCCCACCCTCCACCCCAAATGCATACTCCATCTTGAAATCATCTTCAACTACTTTACACATTCGGATCTATGTGCATGTTTTCTGTTCACTCTCCCTGACTGGAGTGGAAGCTCCTTGGAGGTAGTGACTGGTTGGTTTGGGTCTTGTATCCTCAGCCTTTGGAGTGCTGAAGTGCCGGGAACATCACAAAGGGTTCATGAGTGTTTGTGGAGTTACGGAAGGCCCCAAGGTCCTTTCCAACTTTAGAATTCTGTGATTATATAATTGCATGAGTCATACGGTGAAGACTATTTTTCTGAGTGTTAGGGGGCTTGGGAGTGTACAGCTTGATGATAAAGCAAGGAATGTCCGCAGAGAGTTTAGGGAAATGTCTCTTCCTAGGATGCTAGTTATAGAATTGTAAAGGGCCAGTTATATAAGCTATTGTAAACCCTTTGATTTGGAGAAGAGGGAACTGGTGCCCACAAAGCCTAGGCCTGGCCAAGATTGCTCATACTGTACCTCAGATGGGGTGTGCTGAATGCTTAACATGATTCATCTTTCTTACCCTGTGAAGATCTGAGAGGTAGCCCTCTGCCCACAGAACTTCACTCCCATCAACTATTGGGTTCTACGTGGAGTCTTTTAGTTGATCAGCGTACTTGTGGGCTTGAGCTCTCATCTCAACTTTGCTGGGAAGCTCTAAGATCATGTAAACTCAGCTCATGCCAAACCAGTAGACCAGACAAAGAACATGTATTTTAATATTAGAGCTCAAACAATTAGCAAAAAACCCCACAGAAAAATACTTCATATTCTGAGGTTTGTGGTCTCATCCTAGAGCAGAAATGGACTTGAGAGATAATCTAATATCACACACAGAGAAACTGAGGACCCAAAGAGAAAGTGACTTGTGCATGCTCACACAGTAAGTAGGAAAGCTTCGGTTTGAACTCAGGTCCATCAACGACAGATCTTGACCCCTTTTCTCTAAAGGAAACCTATCTCTAGCTTCGAGCCACCAAACCATGTGGTCAAGGCAGCCTGAACAGCTGCAACAACACAACATAACACGACACCACACCACACCACCACCACGGAAACTCTACTCAATTTTCAGTGCTATTTATGCCCCGGTTACAGAAGCAGTTTCCATGTAGCATCCTTTCCCAAGTGGAAATGACACAGCATTACCTGCTTCTATCTTGCTGTGTTGGACGTTGAATTAAAGCATTACTTGCCTGGGGCTCCTCTAGACCCAGGTTGAAATCATGTTTTCATCGGGTGATTTTTATGTTGGAAAAGTCCTGTGAACCTGTACTTTATTTGCTCCCCTGCTGTGGAATAACCGTGTTCCCTGGGGACCTTTGTAAACCTAGACTGATAAGCATAAGGATGCAAAATTGATTGTAAAGAATTCACCTTGTGCATCAGGGAGGATAGCTTTTCAACAGCACATGCCTCCTGAGTGCAACACCTCAAGGTGTGTAAGGCCCCAGATCCCTCACTCGTGTCAGTGACTAATTATCTGTGAAACTGGGATTTTAAAAATGGTAAAAATATACAACTGGGCCCCCATCACCTGTAGTTAATTAGCTAGGATCACAGACTACATGACTCCTGTCAGTTAGCATCTTTGCTATGAAGAGCATATAAAATAGTAGTCTTAAAAATGAAAATGCAGAAAATCCCCCCCAAACTCATTGAAAAAAACCCAGCTCTCATACACACCCATTCAACTTTGATTAAAAATTAATGGTGGGGGCAGCTAGATGGCGAAGTGGATAGAGCACCGGCCCTGGAGTCAGGAGTACCTGAGTTCAAATCCGGCCTCAGACACTTAACACTTACTAGCTGTGTGACCCTGGGCAAGTCACTTAACCCCAATTGCCTCACTAAAAAAAAAAAAAATTAATGGGGAGGTGAGCCCTGGAGATTAATTATGAGCTGTGAAACCCTCATTGGGTGTTTGAAAAAAAGAAAATGATGCGTGGGTCAGCAGAGCTCCTTCTTCACTGTGTGTTTGGTGCTTCCCCATACTAGAATCCTTTGAGAATTAGTGTGGGCATGGGTACTGCCTCCTCAGAGAGATCAGAGCAAACCCTTCTCTAGCACTTGGAGAATTCTCAAGAAATACCATGGAAGAGTTTCACTTTCCTGCAGGCAACCTCAGCTCTCCGAAAAGAGCCGGGATGGTCTAGGGACAAGGGAGACAGACTCTATCAACACTCATATTCAAAGATTTTCCAACAAGGTGGACTCAGCCTCCCAGAGAAGAACTTTAATGAGCTTCGGAATCAGAGAGTTTGGGAGCTGGAAAGGCAGTGGCCAAGAGTCGGTCCAGCTAGTACTCGAGATGAATCTCCTCTTCAGTGTCTGATCAAGTGGCCATCCACTTTCCTTTGAAGGGCTTCAGTAAAGGGAGTAAGCCTCCTGCCTCCCAAATCAGCCCAATTGTGCAGAAGGTCTTCCTTTCTCAAGTCCAACTTTGCCCCCTGTTGTTTTACTTTGTGGAACCAAACCAAATAAGAGCATTTGGGGGGGGGGCAGGGCAATGAGGGTTAAGTGAGTTGCCCAGGGTCACACAGCTAGTGTCTGAGGCTGGATTTAAACTCAGGTCCTCCTGAATCCAGGGCCGGTGCTTTATCCACTGTGCCACCTAGCTGTCCCCAAACAAGAGCACTCTCTGATTGAAGACAGTTGGCACATCAAGTCAGAAAGCATTCATTAAGTGCTTACCATGTACCAAACACTGACATGGGTTCTAGGGACACAGGAAGCCAAACCTTCCCTGCCCTCAAAGACCTTACATTCTAACGGGGGTGCACATGCCAGGACACACAAGCCGCCCAGCACAGCCTTCCTGCCCCTCCCCCTCTGCTTGATGGAGCTAAGCGGCTCCGGTTTCTGCACCCCCTCCTCAGATAGCACAGACTCACTGCCCGCGGGTCATCTTGGCCACTCTCTTCTGGATTCTCTCCAGACCACTGAGGTCCTTCTTACTATGTCACCCCCACATGGCCCTGCCCATGGGTCTGAGCAGGGCGGGGTCTAGCCGGCCGCCTCCTGAACGTTTAAAAAAAGTCGATGGATTCTAATGGGCCCTTTTGTGGCTGTGCCACATAATAGGGCTTGTTTTGTCCTGACGTGAGTTTTGAGAGGACTGAACCACAGCCCTCTTTGGAATGGCCCCCACTGATGAGAACAACCCTGTGTCCTTCCTTGTATCGGCGGCCTCTCGCTGAGGACTCAGACAGAGCAGGCAGAGGGGACCGGAGAGATGCTGGGCTCGCTCTCCCTCTGCAGTTTTGTCACCAGCTTAACCTTGGTTTCTGTTCATTAGGTGGATTGTGTGAAATGTGTTTTGTGCTGAATATTCCGGGCGAGAGCACAGATGTCAGGAACACTAGAACGTCATCTTTTGGCCTTGAGGTTTCGTCTTCCCATATGATTTGCTCCGTGGTGCTTTGCCACTGGTTTTCATGTCATGAGAACTGGTCAGAGGGTGGAAGTTCAAATCCCAGGTCTTCAGCTTCTTTCTTGTGTCACCTTGGACCAGTCACTTAACTTCTCGGGACTTCAGGGGGGTGGACCAAGTGATCTTAAAAGTCTCTTTCAGCTGAAACTCTCTGCTTTTGTGTCTTGGGAAGAACTAATACCAACGTCTCCCCTCCTGTATATATGACTGCCTTGTCGCGCAGAGGCGTTTGCTTAACTCAATGAAACCTCGAGCTCTGCTGAGCAGAGTTGGTTGGTTACCCAAGACGGACAGGTGATAATGGAGAGTTTGGACAAAAGGGCTCCGTCCTCCGCCTCTATGCTCTGACGATAGCCCAGAGCTTGTCTCTCCATCTCTCTTCCCTCCTTTGCTCTGCCCCCTGTTGTGTGCCCCCCTTCTCATAAGCTTATGCTGCCTGCATGAGGGAGTTGGTGAGAGCCAGAGCAAAGGGAGATCCCATCTCTTCTGGCTCCCAGCTCAGAGGAGGTGTGCCCAAAGAGACAGGGAGACTTAGGGGAGAAGCCAACAGCAGAGAAGCGGGCAGTCTCCATCACGGGGCTTCTCCTGGGGGAGAGCTGAGACTCCTCCTTGGATGAGCTAACTGGGCTCTATTGCTGTCAAGCCCGTTCGCTGGGCATTGTCTGCTGTGTGTTCTCATAAGGCCACTGCCTCTGATTTTCATGTTGATGCTGACTTAGATAAATGGGCTCCTTTGCTGTGTCTGTTCCTTGTGGAGAAGGCATCAGGCCTTGGCTATCTGGCTTGGGGCTCTCTCTGACTATGAAGGAACAGAGAGAGGCTGCAGGACAGTTTGGACTGGAAATCCCTTGCCCGAGATGAGCAGCATTTAAAGGAACAGACAGATGTGCTTCTAGCCCCATCCCCCTCTCTGAGGAGGGAGGAGTGTCTCGCTTCTGGCTCCAACCTCCTGTTTCCCTTCCGGGCAGGAATCAAAATATCCCTAAAACAAAAGTAGAGGGAGGAGCCTCATGGAGATGTGGAGACCGAACAGCCCACCTACCCACACCTGCCCTGCCCTGCCCTAGGAGATCTGAAAGGCATCTCCGGGAGAGGTGGGATCACTGGGGGCTGGAGAGAGCCCACTGTTAAATATTTGGGGTGAGCACTGGCACCCCAGGAAATCCTCAGTGCTCACCATGGATCAGGGCTTGATTGTTTTGTTCATTGCCTAGATTTAAGAAACAGATGGAGAAAGTGTTAATGCTTCAGATGAAGCTTCAAAGTATGCTTTGAGGATGCTTTCCCCACCCCCACCCACGCCCCCAGCCAGTTGTTAAACATTTACCAGTACACCCCTGGATTGGCTTCAGGTGGGGGACTGCTTGTTGACTGGTTCTAGAGCCAGGCTGAAGGGCAAGCAAGTCAGAGATTCATTCAGAAGAAGTTGGATTCCTGTCACTCGCAGCATCTCTTGGCTTCCACTGTCTCGTGCCAGGTAGGAGGCACTCTTTAAAAAATTAAACCTATCACATTCCAGTCCTACAGAGCTCCTCGCTTCCTTGTCTGACCTTTGGCACATCCCCGGGGCACTTGGTTTTCCTATCTGGCAAATGATAGACTGGGGGCATGTAAAAGATCTCCGAATTCTCTACGATTTACTTTTCGGATCCTGTTCGTCTTCATGATGGCTCTTGGAATGTTCATTTTTTTTGGGGGGGGGGGGAGTGGGGCAATGAGGGTTAAGTGACTTGTCCAGGGTCACACAGCTAGTAAGTGTAAAGTGTCTGAGGCTGGATTTGAACTCAGGTCCTCCTGACTCCAGGGCCAGTGCTCTATCCACCGTGCCACCCAGCTGCCCCCAAAATGTTCATTTTTAAAGCTCCAAGCCAAAAAACAAACCAAAACATCCCCCCCCCCCTTTGTTGTGAACTTCTCTTCAATTCCGGTGTGGCTGGGTTTCATTGGGCAGGCTCTGGGAAATGCAAGGCAGAAGAAGAGACCTGGGGTATTTAGGAAGAGGAAAAGTAGGACAGGGATGGAGGCAGAATTATCTGAGTTTGGCATCCGCAAGGACTCAGTTCAGTGAATAATTGTTCATCCATCCCTTCACTTTGCATAGGCATTGCCAAGATTCATTTCCATTTTTCTGACAGATGGCCCAGACCGAGCTTTCCAGAAGGGCCACCTACACGTAGTTCTTGAGAAATCAAGCGGGTGCCGTTGTCCTGAGCTTCCTTCTTTCAGCATCAAAACTCTACATCTTTGTGATAAGGACCCATTGACTCTGCAACACAAATCGACATGGAGAATACGACTCCAGCTTTTGTCTCCTTTCTCCTAGTTCAGTTAGCTCTGCTTGGTGACTGGGTGGAGACAATGGGACAAGGAGGCAGTGAATGCTACGGGGCATGAGTAAGAATGGGTGGGCTTCCCTGCTGCCTTGTTTTTAAGCTCTCTAAAACTGAAACTAAATCTTGAAATCTTATTGTTTATCCTTCATTTTTTTGGAGAGACCCAATGACACTGCAGGGTGACGTCTTGACTTGTGAGTGAATTAGATTTAAGGGAGGCAGAGCTGCCCAAAGTCTTCAGCCTCACTCTCTCTTCCTGAGTCCTTGAAGACCAATGACAGGACAAAAGTCAGGATGACCGTGATGGACAGGGTGCTGGAGATGCCAAACCTTGGTGTCTTTGATGTCTGATCAAGTTCTTAGCCCTCCCGGCCTGTGGTTCAGCTGCCTTCATGGTCCTTGGAACAACTTGTTCTCATCTGCCCATTCTGATAGAGAGTCTTCACATCCTTGGGACAGACACCCCTCTACCTCACAGGCTCATTGATTACCCTCAGCCTGGCTTACCGTCTTCCAAGATGGTTGACTGGGGTGCGACTGCTGCTACTGCTCCTGGGAGCCACAGGAGAGAGGGGGGTGAGTCAGCTGGACACCTGAGAAGGGCTTGGCAAGACCTCAAGTCCTTCCTGAATAGATTCAGGGATCTCTGCACATCCCGATAGATCCAGATGGATGGATATCCATACCTTTATCAGAAATGGTGTTTGAATTGGAGATACAGGGTCTGCTCCTTAACACCCGGGTCACTCATGCTTTTCTGGCTCTCCATTTTCTCATCTGTAAAATGGGAGCTAAGATGATTGGACCTCCCAGGTCAGCTTCCTTCCAGCCCTAATTCTAACTTCTATAGAATTCCTCCATGGATTCAAGAGGCCTTTGGTGCCCCCAGAGGATGCAGAGCTGTGTCTATGCTGGGACAGAGACACAGACAGAGACACACACACACACAAACACACAATGACCAAGTGCTGCCTGCTCTTGGGGAGATGGCATCTTACTGATGATCGTGGGTTTTTTTTAAGGCTTTTGGAAGGAAAAAAGAGCCAGTGAATGTAATTCTTCTGGGTTTTCATTGTCATTGTTTTCACTGCTGTTCTACCAGCCATGACTCGAATCCCTAAGGGTGAGTTGCCACTGGGTTTCTCGGCCCCTCCAGAGCCCCCTGTGGTTGCTCTTCAGTTTCCTGCCTTCAGCCCATTCACCTCCTTGCTCTCTTACCTGCCGGATGTTCCTCAGTTCCTTGTTCACAGCACAAGGCTCTGCTGGCCTTTCCTGGCCTACACAGGGCACCCTTGTTAGACAAGCTGATTTTTATTCCCTGGGAATGGAGTGATTTCAGTGATATTCACCCTTGCTGCCGTTTGCGTCGTTTGAATTGGGATCCAGAGGCATTGTGGGTTTTCGGGTGTTATAAAGACACAGGCAGTCGGATTGCGGAGAACTGGATTGGGAAGTTATTATTTTTAGGAGCTTGTTTTTCTTCATTTCTTCGAAAGGCCTTGAGAGCCGACTCTCATTTTTAAGAAAATCCCTTCAGTCCGGGGGTCTTGGAGGCAGGGATCCAATTGGTGGGAACAGCCTGGCGAAGCCGCCTGGAAGCCGACTGAATCTGGAGGGGCTTTAACTGGGGCATGGGGCCGAACAGAAAGGAGGTGATTGACCCATACTCCTCTGATCTGGTAGTAAAGCCAATGGGGTACGGTCCCTGGGGCCGGGCAGCAGCAAATTGGAACAAATACTGACCAGAGGGAAGGAACCAGGGCACCCTCACCATAGGAAGGTGGCAGAAAAAGGGTGGGGAGGAGCCCCCCAGAAGACACCCTCTATCATGGCCACTCTCCATAGGTTGGAGGAGATGCTATTGCTCAGGTTCCTCCCAAACACGTTCTTGCTTTGACCCACCTTCATCTTCATCCTGTGCCTTCTGATTCTGCTATAATGGAAAGCACTCTCACGCTGGAGTCAGCAGACCTGGGTTCTAATCCTGGCCTGACAACGATGACCTGTATGACCTTGGGCAGGCTGCTACAACTCTCCAGGCCTCAGTTTCCATATCTCTGAGGTCCCTCCCAGCTCTGCATCCTCCTAGGAACAGAGATGAGCTGCCCGTTGTCTCCTCCAGAATATTTCTGCTTTTTTAGACCATTAAACACTTGTCCTCTCTTTCCTCCTTTTCAGTCTGAAAGTCTGGGCTCTTTTGAAATTTCTGCTTAATTCTCCCCAGTCATCTCTGCCATGTTCACTGAACGTTTTTTGTTATCCATGCTTGTCTTTAAGGGTGGACTCGGAAATGGGCACCACTCTTCCCAGAGGGCTCTGACGGGTACTGGGTGCACAAGTCAGTTCTGAGTCAGAGGACCTGGTTCAGAGCTAGCCTCTGATGCAGACTGCTGGTGGGACCTCGGGAGTCACTCAGGTTGCCCCCTGAGCCTCAGTTTTCTCATTTGTAAAAATCATCCATCCCTTTATTAAGTGCCTACTTTGTGCCAGGCACAGTCTTTGTCTGTAGAAGAGTAAGGAGTGTTTATTGCATGACTAACTCTGTGTGTGTGTATGTACATGTGCGTGCATGTGTGTGTGTGTGTGTGTGTGTGTGTGTTTGTGTGTGAATGAAGCCGACTCTGTCCTGGCTGTCTCCTGGACTTTAATTCATAAAGGGAAGGGACGTTACATTTAAGTGCCTGTTCTCTAGGCCCATCTCTGAGTTTTCTGTTACTTGGAGGTTGGCTCTTAGTGGCCTTTCCTTTTACAAAGTTGTGGCCTATTGATTCCCAAACTTCTTTTGTTCAGCATTTTCTTTTTCTGTAAATATACTTAAAAAATTATCTCCCTCCTACCCCTTTATCACCAGCGAGAAAAAAAGGAAAGAACCCATGTAACAACTACAGACAAACAAAAGAAATTCCCAAATTGGTCATGTCCAATGAGGGTTGTCTAAAAATGGCAGCCAGGTATACCATTCATCACCTGGAATGGTTGGTTAAGCCTTACTGGGTTGCTTATAGTGACAATGTAGTTGTTATTGTATAAATTGTTTTATTGCATCTCCTCACTTTGCTCTACATTAGTTCATTCGAGTCTTTCCAGGTTTATTTCTCTGAAACTGTCCCCTTCATCATTTCTTTGTTTGTAGTACAATTAATTCTATGATATGCATACACAATAATTTGTTAAAGCCCGATAAATGGGCATGCCCTTAGTTTCCAGGGGTTTTTTGTACTTCAAGGAAAAGCTGCTATGAAAAGCAGGCACATCTCCCTTTCTCTTTCATCCCTTTTGAGGATAGACCTAATACTGGCATCTCTGGGTCTAAGGATGGGACAATTTGATGACTTTTTAGCTTTCTAGAATTTTCAGCTCTGCCACAGTTCTATAAATAAGAGGAGCAAAGAAAACATCACTTGTCAGATCTATGAATAAGGGAAGAAGTCAGGACCAAACAGGAGACAGAGAGGTTCAAAGCGAGTAAAATGGTGACTTTTGATTACATCAAGTTAAAAAAGGTTTTGCCTAAATAAAATAAATGCAGCTAAAATTAAGAGAAATGGTTAACCAGGAAAAAAAAATCTTTGCAGCAAGTTTCTCTGATAAAGGTTAAAATTTCAAGATATAGGAGGAACTGATTCAAATTTATGAGTAAAATTCATTCCTCAGTTGATTAATGGTCAAAGAACATGAACAGATAGCTTTCAAAGAAAAAAAAACAAGCCATTAATAGTCATATAAAATGCTCACAATCAGTAATAATTACAGAAATTCTCATTAAAGCAAATCTAAGGTTCTCATTATACCCATAAAATTGTCAAAGATGACAAAGAAAGAAAAATAACAAATGTTGGAAGGGCTATGGAAAATTAATGTACAATATAATTTTCCATGAAGAATAATGACAATCAATATCTAATTTTCTAACATTATGGGAGAGTTGGGATAGTCATACATCCTGGTCTCCCTTCGGTAATAGTGACTGTTTTTATTGAGTTCTTTGAGAATTCAAGGTCTGAGGTATTTGAGGTTAGTGTATGTACACGATTAATAGGCAAGTTTTATTTATGAGGTAAATGTTATAGTCACTTTGCTCCATGAGTTGAGTGATATTGTTATTAAACAATATAATTTATACATTTCCAGCTGCAATAACATAATGCCCCAAGCTTTACAAAATGTCTAGTGAAACTTGTGGCATTTAGAGTGTGCTTCAGTATATTCTTTGAAAACCCTTGTGTATTTAAAAAAAAATATTTATTTGTTTGTTTATTTGTTTATTTATTGCAGGGCAATGAGGGTTAAATGAGTTGCCCAGGGTCACACCACTAGTAAGTATAAAGTGTCTGAGACCAGATTTGAACTCAGGTCCTCCTGAATCCAGGGCTGGTACTTTATGCACTGTGCCACCTAGTTGCCCCCATGTTGAGTCTTTATATTGTTTTAGTGGTGCTGATTTCATTTTGTATCAGTTCATGCAAATCTTTCCATGTTTCTCTGACTCTCCCCATTCATTCTTCCTTACAGCATAATCATTTCCATTTTACAAAGTATCTTTTTTCAGTGACTTTTTAATGCATTGTCAGAGTTACTTTTTCTCAGTACTTTGCTACTTCCAAGAGGGGCTACTGCTAATATTTTGGTATAAATTGGACTTTAGTTTCTACCTTTGATTTCTTTAAGGTACATGTGCTGGAGTGGAACTACTGGGTCAGAAGTTATGGGAAATTTAGTCACTTTCTTGGATAATTCCAACTTGTAACTCAGAATTATCAGAGCACTTTATATTCCCACCAACAGGTCATCAGTGGGTCTGACTTACCATTTTGTGCTTGCTTTGCCCGTTTTCATGGTGCAACATAAATAAGCCTTAGAGTTGTTTTAAATCCAGAATTTTGAGCATATTTCTATGCTGTCACTTATATTTCATGAATCTTATTTGGAAAGCTGTTTATTCATGACCTTTGACCATTTCTTTATTGGGGAATGGTTCCTCCCTGTTTTATATATTTCTGTCAATTTCCTATACATTGTGGATATTGCAGACACTTTATTAATGATATTTGATGCAAATATTTTTTCCATTCTATAGTTTCTCTTCTAATTCTATCTTTATTGATTTTATTCCTGGAAACACTTTAAAATTTAATGCAGTCAAAATTGTCTTTTTTATCTTTTATGAGCTTCTCTATCCCTTGTTAGTTGAGAATTCTCCCCCTGGCTATAGTTGTGAAAGATTACCTGATCTTGTTTTCTTTTAATTTATTTTATGGTTCATCCTTTTATACCCAAGTCACAGAATCATCTTGTGCTTACTGTAGTGTGTGCTGTATGATGTTGGCTTCTGACAAGTTGGTTTAAGAAAGAGAAACATCTTTTACAACTTGGGCTGTATTCTGAGCTATGGAATGTTCTCAACAGCTGATTCATTTCTGGGGGAGGTGGGGGGGTGGGGGGACTCCTTCCTTGCTGACTGGTAGAGGATTGCTTGGGTGTGTGTGGGGGGGACTGGGGAGTGAGGAGATGAGGCAGCTGTCTCTGGACTCTGCTGCTTCTTGGAATTCTAGGTTCACATTGATTTAGAACAGGGAGGGACTTTAGGGATGACCTAGTGCAATCTCCTTATTTCAAAGGTTAGGACAGGATTTATTGAAGGTCATACAAGTTGCATGTGGCAGAGCTGAGATTTGAGCTCAGTTCCTCTGATTCCATTTGGTGCTGTTTTCTCCCCCTACCATATCTCCATCTTTCTCCTTGTTCACCAATCATTTGCTCCTAGTTCACTCCAGCCCTGGAATGGGGCTGTCTAAGGAGGGTAGCAGGATATTAGCTGACATGACCTCCACTTGTCACCTTCCTTCACTGGCTTTACTGATCATCTGCTTGTGCCTAGCAGGTTCCTTCTCTCTAAATAGCCCTGCTCTCTGGCTCTTCCATTGGATTAGCCTTCCATTAGTGATTAACCTTTGGTCTCAGTCCAGGCCACTGTCCTACAACTTGTCCCAGAAGCCTTAGTGCTGTTTTAAGCTTTAAGGTTAAAATTCTTCTCCTCATTGTTTCTTCCCCCAAATTCCATCGCTTCATGGTGAGCAAAGACCAAAGAGCAACTGTGGAGATTGTAAGAGAGGAAACAGTGTCTTTATATAGGAAACTCAAATAGGGACAGAGATTCTCTCATGTTGGCGAAATCAAATACCTGTCTTATGTGTGGGTTTCTGGGGATCTCAACACATAACTGATCCATTAGCTCAGGGCATCCATGGAAGGTCCTTGACCTCTCCAGGCTCACTCTGCTGAGGTCATGGCCAGTGTCTCTGGCCTAAGGTTTGTATTTTTTTTTTATCTCAGTGCCCTGCATGTAGTAGAAGCTTAACCAATGTTGATTGACTAATGGCATGTTGGCTTAGCAATAAAATGCTGATGTGGCATTTTTCAGATCTGGAAGGCTTTCGGAGATGGCCCGGGACCAGGTGTCATGTCCGCTCCATCCTTAGCCATTCATGGGCAAGTATTTCCATCTCAGGATCGGCTTCCAACTTGGGATAGATCAGCACTGCCCACCTTATAAATGTCACTGAGCCAGTGATCAGAGCCAGGACTGTGAAGGACGGTGAGTCAGCTTGGATAAGCACTGGCCTGTGAGGCTGTCGTGCCCAGCCCGAGGATGCTGCTAAGCCCCTCGCTGACCAAATCTGGCAGCCAGCTGCAGATAATTCTGCATTCTATCCCCTTCAGGGATCTGATTAAGTTTTCCTCTAAGAAAGAGAGACCCTGGTAAGCTCCAAATTGTTTTCTGTCCTTTTGCTGAGATGAAAAGCAGCTGGTGGTGGCAGCCAGCACATGGCCCTCTGCGGGCCTTCAGGGTTGTTTTTAATTAGGGAGAAGCTATTGGAGAAGACAAAAGGATAGGGCTCCCTTTGCTTGGAGATCAGGCTAGTTGGAGCATTTTGCATATCTATAAATAACTAAGTGGGTTCATGTATGAACTCCGCACCCACTTGAATGGTGACCTGGGACTGGAGCAACAGCTGGCCCAGGCAGGACCCACTACTGGTCAAAGGGTCACAGGCTTAAAGCTGAGAGGGGTCGGGGATATTAAATAACTGGATGTGGATAGGAAGTGGCAAAGGGCAGATTTGAACTGATGGCCTCTGAGTCAGAAGAGCTGCTTTGGGGGCTAAACTTGTGCTCAGCACCTGACTCCAGCTCCCACTTTGCCTCTTACTACGGTTTGTGACCTTTAGCAAGCCATTTCTCCAGGACTCTTTTATAGTTGGTGTTAAGGGCTAAAATTCTAGCTAAACTGTCTAAAATATCTAATGAGTGGTCGCCAATCAATTACAAGCTTTAGCAAGAGTTAGACTTTTAAGCATTTATTAAGGAGAATAAGAATTTGGTAAAGAGAGAGAGAAAGGCCTAGATTCCTATCTATTAAAGGGAGAGCACATTTCTAGCTCCCTTCTCCGCCAGCGTCCTCAGGAAAGAGCCCGAGACTGAGCGCCAGTCTCTTCCTTCCTCCTCCCACTAGCCCGCGTCACTTCCTGACTCCTGGTCTTGCCCTCAAAGACCTTCCCTTCATGGGCAGAACTCCTCTACAGTAAGTATCCAGCAGGTGGCGTTATTCCAATCGTTACAGTCCCCCCTGTTGTTCCTCAAGAAACAAAATATTTCCTTGACGGAACAGTAAAAACAATATAATAACTATTGCTAACTAATAATATGTGAACAACAATATAGAAAAGGAAGAGAGGAAAGTTTTGTCCAGAGGGGCGATTTTTTTTTTTTTTGTCCTCATGAACCGACGCTTTGACATTAGTCTTGCAAAGGGAGGGCCTCTGCAGAGAGTACATGTTACAGATGGTGTATATTATAACAGAAAGAGAAAAAAACCAACAAAAACAACAAATCAAAACTGTTCATTTAAAGTCTCTGAAAGTCTTTTCTCAGATGTCCTCTAGGTGTAGTCGTAGAATGGAAGTCTCTTCAGGGGTTGATGTGTGGATGCTGGTAATCAGCCAGGAAAATTTCCTACAAAATTGAGCTTAACACAACTTTAAAATAGCTTTGTCAATAATCAAATCAAACAATGAAAGTTCTCAAAAACATGTCTAAGGGAATTCAGAATCTTAGTTGTTACACATGAAACATATAATAAAACAAAATTGAAACATTCTTTAAAATTATAATATTACTGAGAAGACAATTGCTGTGATATTAATTTTTAAAAATAATTTTTATCTTTGTTTCATCACTTTTTGCATCATCTGCCTAATTATCCTCATGCCATTATGAGAAATTAAAAAATCTAATATAATTGGTAACAGGTGTCAAGGCCAAATTCAACACTGTATTTATCATGACACCTGAGATAATTATGGGGGTTACCATAAAAGAACAGAGAAATGATGGGATATGAGCATTCCCACACTTGAGCAATATGTACTGCCCATACAGTATGCCAGGCTTAAAATAGGTGGATGGAATATATGTCCATGCCACCGAACATATTGGAAGAAACTGAGTCAGACTTAATCAGATGCATGGGACTGAGATGTCCATGGCATCAGGCATATAGGAGGGAGCATGGAAGCCAGGTGTAGAAGTGAGATGGGTGGGATGAATACTTCCAGCCATCTGTACAATATTGTGGGGAAAAATAAAATAAAATATTAAACCAAGAGAATCCAACCTCAACATTTGTCAAAAGCTGTTCCCTCGGCCATACCTTGACTTCATGCATGTCTCCCCTCATGTGACAGTTCAGTGTCTGCTCTTGCATGTATTCCTCTTGTGATTGGATGGCATCTTGGCCAACTGGCATCTGATAACTCAGAATAAAGGCAATTAATGTCTTAAATGATAAGTTCCCATAATCCAAGTCTCATATGGATTTAAAAATTGAGGATAATAAATGATTGCAAAAAATGTGAATACATCTTGACTCAGAACACAATATATAATTATGCAACAATTTCAAATGATACCCCTTTTTTTAACTTAGTATACAATTACTTTTTTGAAAAATCTGAACATATTTAAATACAAGTTAAAGCACAACACAATCTCAAAGACAACTTTTACAAATGTTCCCCTCTTTTTTTTTTTTTTGAATATGCTTATCAAAAATAATACTTCTAGAATCAATTTACACTTGCCATGGCAAACAATTTGCTAGGGAAATGCTTTAAAGAGTTTGATCAAATAATCAGTTGAGAAAAATAACAAAAACAAATAACTCAGAATATGGGAGCACAATACTCCTAGAATTAACATTGTATTATGAAATCAAAACCATGTTTCAAAATTAGATAGATGAATGAATAGAAGAAAATACACATGGAATAATAAAAGACAATGAAATTCAAACTAGGGAAATCTAAATGAATATGAACTTAATATCAATAAGAGTATTATAAAATATAAACTTGATCACATGACTATAAAAAGCTTTTACAAATATTCTCCTTGTTTTAGAAACTAAGTATAAAACACAATCTCAAATGCATGAAAATCTCTATGAAAATAAACCCATACCATTAATTTCAAAATGTATATATAATAGCATAGAAGTCCTATGTAACCTCTGAACTGATACTATTACTCTGAGTGAATTCAGAACACTTTTGATTCTGATATCTAAAATCCCCAATACTCATATCAATACCTTGCTGCTTACTTCTACATTTCTGTAAAATATATATCCTTCCATGGCAAAAGAAGCAGAGTCTTGAACTATGTTGATGATTGTCATTCTTATTCAGCTTAAGTTTTTCTTCTTTAACCCCTCTATATTGTCTGTCAGTCTTTTCACCATACAAATGCTTTATAAGATTACTAATTAAAGACAAAAGCAGGTTAGCAAAATTATGAACAAAACGAGCATATCTGGAATTTAAAGGGTTTTCTAAGATTGTCTCAAAAGCACAGCCAGGCCGGGGAAGGGCTGAGCCTGAAGCTGCAAATGCAGGTAGAAAAAGTTGAGCATGCGCATCAGATCTCTGGACTTCCCAGGCAGGGGAAGCTATGGGCTTGGCCATAGGAGGAGTAGAGGGTGGGGTCTGGAGAGGAGGGGAGGGACCAGAGCAATTTGAATCAGACTTGATTTTGAACTCAGGCCTGGATTCCTCTTCCCCCACTTTGCCTCCAGGTGCTAGGGGATTAAAAGCTTCTAGAGGGTGGGTCATTGCCTCCAGGCATGCAAAATTAAAGCAACAATTACTGTTAGAACTGGGAAAAGCTGCGGGAATCTCTTCAGGTTTCTCTGAAAAAGCATGGTTGGGAGAGGGAGAGATATTTCCTTGTGTGAGTAAGTTGCTGGCTCTTCTAACAAAAAGAAAAAGAAAAATAGAAAATCCACAAAAACAAAGCATTAACATGATCTTAGCCCCCATTTGTCTGGTTAAACAGACTAAAATCAAAAATAGGATAATTAGGGAGTTTAAAAGGTCCATTTGAAAAAATTTAAAGGAAAACACAGCCAGTGCGCCAGTACTTAGCAGTTAAAGGGAGAGGGAGGGGAAATTTCTTACCCAACCAGAAGATCAGAAGACTGAGGTTCAGCTTTCCTCTTCGTGGTCAGCCATCTGTTAAGGGCTAAAATTCTAGCTAAACTGTCTAAAATATCTAATGAGTGGTCGCCAATCAATTACAAGCTTTAGCAAGAGTTAGACTTTTAAGCATTTATTAAGGAGAATAAGAATTTGGTAAAGAGAGAGAGAAAGGCCTAGATTCCTATCTATTAAAGGGAGAGCACATTTCTAGCTCCCTTCTCCGCCAGCGTCCTCAGGAAAGAGCCCGAGACTGAGCGCCAGTCTCTTCCTTCCTCCTCCCACTAGCCCGCGTCACTTCCTGACTCCTGGTCTTGCCCTCAAAGACCTTCCCTTCATGGGCAGAACTCCTCTACAGTAAGTATCCAGCAGGTGGCGTTATTCCAATCGTTACATTGGGAAAGTGTAAAATGAAAAGTTTGGACTAGACAGCTAGGGGGCGCCACAGAGCGCTGGACTTGGGGTCAGGAAGACCTGAGTTAAGTGTGATCTCCAACACGCATTAGCTGTGTGACCTTGGGCAAGTCACTTAACCACTACCTGACTCAGTTTCCTCATCTGTACAACAGGGATGATAATCCCAACACCTACCTCCTGGGGTTGTTTTCGGGAATAAATGAGAGAACAAATGTAAGACTTTCTGACCATAAAGTGCTACACAAACTCTATGTGTTATGGAGCTGGAGAAGTGGAACTCCTTGTCCACTGTGTGGACTTTAGCTGTGTGACCTTGAGGTGGTCACCTTCCCTCTGGGCTGGGCCTAGGCAGATGGTTTGGTCTCTAAGGCTGCCTAAGTTGGAGCTGCCCATCACGGAGCAGCGGGAGCAGCTGACTCAGTTTCCAGCTCAAAAGCAGACTCTGATCAAGTTCTATGAACCAAAATGTTGCTGTCTAAAGGACAAGGAGAGTGAGCAGAAAGCCCTGGGTAGATGTCCCATAAACCCTGCCTTCTGGTGGGGGAAGGGGCGCTTGGTTAAGTTAGAGTCTGCTTTGGATCACACATCAGCACGAGTCTTTCGGGGTCAATTGAAAAATGATCCGTAAGCTGGCTAAATTGGAGAGAATTTTAAAGCATCTAGGACCGTCACTACCTAGGGAAAGAATGTCAGATGCACTCATTGAGCCCCAGATGTCCCCACGAAGAAGCCTTCTCTGCGTCCAAGACGGAAGGCACCATTCTTCCGGGAGCTAAGACTTAGGGTGGCCCAAACACCCAGCGAACTCTCACATGCCATCGATAAGTCGGGGGGAATAAGGGATGAAGAGGGCCCACATGGGTGGAGCGTGGTTCCTCTCTCCTGGGGGTGATTATCATTTGATTCAGAGAGGGGGACACTAGCCCCAGATAGCCAGGATGAAATAGTCATGGGCTAAGAACGTTGATTGACAAAGCGGGACCAGGACGGTCCTGGGGGAGCAGGGGTGGTGACGTGGTACCTATCATTGTGTAGCTGTTACCAGCAAGAGGCGGCTAGGGGGCGCCATAGTGTGCGGAGGGCTAGGCCCGGAGTTAGGAAGATTCATGTTCCTGAGTTCAAATCCAGCTCAGACACTGATTAGCGGTGTGACCCTGGGCAAGTCACTTAACTCTGCTTCCATTTCCTTGTGTGTAAAACGAGCTGGAGAAGGAAATGGCCAACCCCTCCAGAGTCTTTGTCCAGAAAACCCCAAACAGGGTCACAGAGAGTCAGACACAGCTGAACGACAGCCAACAGCACGTCGGCATATGCTCCCTGTCCTGTGCTCTTTAATAGGCAGCCTATCACTGATGAGTTGCTGTGGAAGTTCAGTTCTTGTGCCCATTGAGGATCTCCATCCTCCCTCACCACTACTCTCCCTTCCCAGGATTCCTAAGCATCCCCCTATTGCACTCTGTGTTCCTGTCCCAGTGGGCGCTTTGCTATTTCCTATATATGCCCTTCTATCTTCTACCGCCAAGCCTTTGCTGAGGCTGTGCCTCATGCCGGCCCTACTCTCTCTCCTCACCTATGTTTCTCGGGATCTTTCCCTTCCTTCCAGGCTCTTGTGGCATTGCTTATGTTAACTCTTTCCTCACGTGGACAGTTGGTGCTTCTGTGTTTATCTGTCTCCTTCCCCTCCTTAAAGGCGGGGATTCTTTTCTTTCTTTCTTTGCGTTGGCAGCACAGCACCCATTGTGCCCAAATGTTTATGGATGGGAAAATGGAGACAGACTGCCCCCAATTAACTTAAAATCGAGTTAGGGAAAGGAAGCGCTCTCCCACAAAACCACTGGAAAGCAGCGTCTGCCAAGAGCCGAGGGCTCCCGATCCTGGGCTTCCTTGGAAGTTTTAGCTGATGTGGAGGAGACGCCATTTCCTGGAGTGGCGGGGCACGGTGCTAAGTTGTTGACTCCCTATTCCTTGGAAATAAAGTTTAATTAGCAGCTATTGATCACCGGCCACTCTCGAGGACACGTCACATCGCAGGGAAAATGTCTAAGGCGCATTGCTCAAGAACGCAATTACAGCAGGTAACAGCCCGGAGCTTGCGGGGACCTCGTGCAAGCACCTTCAGTAATGAGATGCCAACTGCCAAGAACCTTCAAATAACTGGGTCTTTTAGCAGAAGGCTGGGGAGGGGCCACGTGATGCAGCCCTTTCAGAGCCAAAGGAGGCTTTTATGTTCATTCACTTATATTTATAGTCCTATTTCCTTGGGAAGCATTGTAGAATTCATCTGGTCCTAGCAGAGCATAGGCTGGGGGCCACTGAGGGTGGGGTGAGGGAAGCTCAGAGAACCACGCAGCGGAGCTGTATGATCTCCTCTTATATGTCTCCTCTTCCCTGTATACCTTCTTCTCTCTCCCATATGCCCCCCCCCCTCCTCTCCTCAGGCGTTGCCCTCCCCCATTAGCTGCTGGGGGCAGAGAGCTGACTTCCTTGAATCTCTCCAAAAACCTAACCTCCAATTAGCGGGCAAATGAAACTTCCTAAAGCATGGATGTGACCATATTATCCCCCTAGTCGATAAACCCCAGTGGCTGCCTATTACCTCTGGGAGCAAATGTAAACTCCTCAGTGTGGTTTGTAAAGTCTTTTCTAAGCTGTGCCCTTCCTACCTTTCCAGTCCCCCCCCCATTCTCTTTGACCCCGGTGATGTCCTCTTCCTGTTCCTGGTACAACACATGCCATCTCCCAACTTAGAACTCTCTGCATCCACATCTCTGCCTTCTGGCTCCCTTCAAGTCTCAGCTAGTAAACTGAGGGACCCGTTTCAATGCGGGTGGTGAGGGCAGGAGCTCTATTGGAGGGACTGAAGATCCGGTAGATAGTGAGGGAAGTGGTGAAACTGAGGTGGAAACAACCTTTTGGAGAAGTTAGCAGAGAAGGGTGGTGGTGGTTGTTTGTCCTTCCTTCTTCAAGAGGACCAGGACATCCGGGTGATGACTTGCACTGAACTTGATTTAAGTGAGGCAGGGTTGTGCAAGGTCACCAGCCTCACTCTCTCCTCCAGAGCCATCTGGGTCCAGGGGCAAGATCTGTATCAGGACGACTGGAGATGGCCCCAGCATGGAAGTGGGGCAGGAGGTGGAACAGTGTGTGTGGGGTAGATACACTAGAACTGAGGATGATGTGGGATGGAATTTGGGGTCAAATTGATTGTGAGTCATCCCAAAAGAATTACAAGACTCAGTGACTTAATTTCCCAAGTTTTATTGCAATACTGTGGGTGATCACAGGGAGAGAACCAGAATGGTGGAAAGGTATCTCTCGAATTGTGAAAGGAAAGACAGTTATATTTATAGTATGGATAAATTGATTATCAGTCTCATAATAATCTCCACCTTTGGGAGGTACAGGGGAGGGCTTATCCTAATTTGGAGCTCCTGGGGTCCTAAGCCAACCTCGAGGTGGGTACCTTTTCCTGTGGAGGTGTGTTTTGGGGGTTTACATATCATAAGGTGACCCTGGGGACAAATTTGGTCTTTTCTGCGCATGTCTCTTTCTGGTTCCCATGGCTAGTTTCAAAACACCTTCATTTTTCTTTTATAATTTCTATAGCCTTGCCGTTTTGTTTAAGGTCTTATTGTTATATGACCAGACCCTTTATGGTCCCATTATAGGTACTGATCACTGTGGGTATGACAACCCAGAATCCTGACTTGTAAGTTATCCATTAACTGGAGCCTGACTCCCTTTTAGAGCTAATATCTGAATTAAAGCTTGGGTCTTAGGTTTTTCTGTTAACCCTTTTTTCACCTCCTACATCAAGGAGGCTTCCTTTAGGATTAGGAAGACCTGCACACTTTATAGGTGAATAAGGGAAGGGAAAAGACTGAAGAGCATCGGGCAGTCCCTGTCTACAGGGGGTTTTCATTCTCCTGGACCCAAAGTTCTCTCTGCTATTGCTTGGATTCACAAGAATTTTTTAAATGCTTTTTTTTTTTTTGTGGACAACACACTATTCTGGGGTAGGGGTAGTGGCAGTGGTGGTATATAAAGACAAAAAGGAAACAGCCCGTACTTAAGAATTTACATTCAAGTGGGAGTGTGAACATTCCCCCCCCCCCCCCCCGCACCCTGATGAGTAAACACAACATATATTAAGTAATATAAGATCATGGTGAGAGGTAGATGACACAAGAACTGGGGAGGTAGGAGGAAAGATGTTGGGGAGGAGAGCTGTGTAAGGAAATCAGGGATTCTGCAGCATTTAAGTGAAGACACAGGGCAGTCTAGACGGGAGGGGCCGACCACCTGGGCAAAGATAGGGAGTGTGGAGGTGGGATGCCTAGCGGGGGAACAGTTATGTGGCCAATGTGACTAGGCCGAGAGTATGAGAACCAGGGATCATGAGAAGTCAGAGCAGGAGGGGCCAAAGCTGACACTGTTCAGACAGACCGTCTAGGAAGAAGAACATCCCTTAAAAACATTCTGATGAAGCGTGTTCTTTGTGCCCTGTCTGGCACTGGCTCAGCATGAATTTTCCTTTAGAAATCACTCTTCCCTTTTCCTTGCATCTTAATACCTGGTGAAGGAGGCGGGGCTGCAGCTCCCTGGCTGCAGGCTAAATCAGGCTGTGGAGGAGGGAGCCTGTTCTGAGGAAGGCAAATGAGCAAGCTCTGTACCCTCCCTGCCCGCAGACTTTCTTCCCGACAGGGCTCCTCCAATGCCCTGGGGCTTGGTGAGGCTTCCATTCTTGAGGAGTTTCAATGCCCTTTCCCTTTTATTTTTGTTTAAAATATCTTCTGGAGGGGCAGCTAGATGGCGCAGTGGATAGAGCACCGGCCCTGGAGTCAGGAGTACCTGAGTTCAAATCCGGCCTCAGACACTTAACACTTACTAGCTGTGTGACCCTGGGCAAGTCACTTAACCCCAATTGCCTCACTAAAAAAAATAATAATAATAAAAAATAAAATGTCTTCTGGGAGCTTCCTGTCACTTCTCAAATAATTACTCTTCAGAACCTGCTTTATAAAGAAAAGGGTTAAACAAGAACAAACAGACCCCCCCTCCAACTGAACAAAACCAAAGACCAAGACCACATTGATGTCCAACAGTGTATGTAATCTGCACCCATCCGCCCTTTACCTCCTCTCTAAGTAGGAGGACTGAAGTCTATTTCACCATCTCTTTTCTGTAACCAAGATTAGACACTGCACATGATCTAATTCGTGTGCCTTTCAGTGTTGTTTTCATTTATAAGAATGTAGCTCTTGTGTGTCAGTTGAAAGGAAGTCATCAGAGAAATGTATGATCAAACAAAATAATGAGCTGGTCATGTGGCTGAAAGAGAAACAATGGACAAACCACATGCTTCAGTGGTGTCCTGGTGGTCAGCAGGACTCAGCATCACCCAAGGCTAGCAGAGATAGCGTGAGATCTGCATGAGCCAGAAACCCCAAAGATCCAGGGAAGTATTTAATATTGGGGATTTACTGCGCACATTGTTCTCCTGGTTCTGCTTTCTTCCCCTCACATCAGTTCAAATACATTTCCCCCTTTTCTTTGAATTCCTTATATTCCTCGTCTCTTATTGCATGGGAATGCAGCCCAGTTTGTTCACCTGCTTTCCAATTGAGAGGCAGCTACTTTTTACTACTGCAGTGGGAACCACAGAGTATATTTAGGTACATGTGGGTAGGCCCTTTCTTTCTTTTAAAAAAAATCTCATTTTCACTCATGTCTTTTGTTTTTATATCCCTTTCCCTTTCCAGGTGTATATACACATATACATACACATACACACATATAATAGATAACATAATATATATGTATATGTGTGTATATATACACCCATGGTATATAAAGTATATATACTTTCTTGAATATCAAGTACATATGCATAGATACACATATATACATGCACATAGATGTATATGAAAATGTATATATACACAATGCACACACATGTTTATATATGTATACCTGTATCTATATGCTTTTTCTTCCATCTCTCACCTATTCCCAGGACTTCAATTATCACCTCTGTGTGGATGGCTGAAAATAACCAGGATCCTGACAGGGATTAATTAAAATGTCAACCAATTCAGGAAGAAGGAAATGGACATTTTCATATTCAAGTCTTGGGGTGTTTGTCTTGCTGCTGTTGAAGCCATGGCAAAGAAAGGAAGACACGTGTAACGTACCACTCTTGTTTTTAGATCTAGCTCAACATTTACAGATTAGACAAAGGTCAGAATTTCATTATAGCTGCAAACACAATTGACCCAAGAATATCTTCTGAACTTTCCAGTTGTTGGGCACCACAGATAGACTTATGAGAATAAATTCACTCTTAATGATGAAGAAGAAAAAGGAAGTCTAGAAAGAGGCAAGTGGAAAAGCCAGACAGAGCACATCCCGTCATCAGGCCAGAAGGTCATTTTAGACCAGGAGAGAAGAAACATCAAACTCCAGCAAAGCAGAGCTTGTTTCTATCAGGCATGACAGCTGATTAAAAGCCTCTACTTGGTCCAATTTAAAAACCAGGCAGCTTCCACGTAGCAGAAACACAGTCCTCCCTGACTCCTGTAACTGTTGGAGCATCCCTGCTGGGTTAATCCCAAGCCATTAGTCCTACTTAAACACAGACCCCCCCCAAACAGGCTGAATCGTGGAATGTTGGGGGTGGGGGAGGGGTCTGGGAGAGTGGCCCCATGAGCCCTTCCCTGAGTAAGAGACCCCGATCATCAGGTACCTGACAAGTGGTCATCCAGTGGCCGGGGAATGAAGACCACCAACACTAATTGGGTATGGGCGGTCTGGATCATTGGGCTAACCTGCCTCTGGCCAAGCTTCACTTGGCTTTGTGGCCATCTTCTCCCCAGGCATCCTGACGTTGAGCATGTGCCCTCCTCTGGAGCCACAAGAAAATCAGTTCTGTGCTTTTGGAGAGGGCGAGTCCATCAATGGGCCTGTCCCTGTCCCTGCTCCCCAGCCACCCCTCTCCCACACATGCTGCCCCACCCTCTTTAGACTGTAAGCGGCAGAGATGATTCACACTGGTGGTTTTGCACTCAGTGCTCAGCCAGCAGTAAGCACTTAGGGCTTGCTTTTCCCTTCCCTTCATCTAAGCATATGGGGGGCTTTGAGGAAGAACAGAGGACCTGTGTTGTCATATCCATGGCCTGTCCCCTCTGTGCTGCCCAGTTCCCTCCCTTGGTCCCATCCTAGATCCCATCTCTGGACCCTCTGTGCATGGCTGTCTAGTGACCAGAGTTTCCACATCTCCCAGCTTGGCTCAGGGCTCCCTGGCCTCCGCCAGCCATAGGTCCATCTGCAAGACCCGGCCAGCTCCCTGCAAGCTGGAGGCCCCACTAGTGATGCTCCTTTCTTTCTTTCTCTTTCTTTCTTTCTTTCTTTCTTTCTTTCTTTCTTTCTTTCTTTCTTTCTTTCTTTCTTTCTTTCTTTCTTTCTTTCTTTCTTTCTTTCTTGTGAGGCAATTGGGGTTAAGTGACTTGGCCAGGGTCACACAGCTAGTAAGTGTTAAGTGTCTGAGGCCGGATTTGAACTCAGGTCCTCCTGAATCCAGGGCCAGTGCTTTATCCACTACACCACCTAGCTGCCCCAGGGATACTCCTTTCTAGAAACTGGGGCTCAGATTTCTGTGCTCACCACCTGAAAGATTTCACTTGAAGGCCCAGGCATTCCACACAAGGACTGCTTGTGTCCTGTGGGCGCATTCCCACTGAATCAAGACAAAATGGTGTCATCTTTGTCCCCAAGGAGCTTACAGTCTGGGAAAGAAACAGTCGGTGTCCACAGATAATTATGATGACACAAGACAAAAGATTGCTGAAGGCAGAGGAGAGATCACAGAGCCCTTGGAATATGCAGGGAGAAAGTCTGTGCTTCTCTCAAAGAATTGTTGGACTTGGGGGCTGAGAGGAACCTCAGGGCATCTGGCCCAAAGCACACAGGAAAGGAATCCCCTTGATAAGGCCCCACAAGTGTCTGTCCCCTTCAAGAGAAAAGGCCCCCCTGAGCTGGCCCTGGAAGGGTAGGACTTCACAGGCATGCATGCACACACACATGTGTATATAGAAAATATAAATTATATTGTTGTTGATGTTTGCTCTTCGTTCTCCAAGAGGAACGTGATTATGGGGTTGTGGTAAAAATTATTATTGGAGTTTAGCTGATTCATTTGGGAGGGGCCACACCTGGCCCACCCTGAAGTTACGTGTGCTACTGAGGTCAGAAGGAGAACTCTCCATAGGCAGTTTTTGAAGGACCTCCCCTTTTGCGGGAGGAGAGATTGACAGTTCCCTGAAGGGAAGCAGGGGTACTTCCAGAACTCGAGTTCTCTCTCTCTGACTTCTGCACTTCTCGTTGCACGAGCAATTGTAGACTTTCCAGGTTTTGGTGAGTTAATTACGGAAAACCCTGAATTCCTTTGAATTAGCTTAATTGGAAACGATCTGGGAATTGCATAGGCTAAGTTTAGAGTTAAGAGTATTTATCTGTATTTCTCTTTTTCCTATTTCCTTATCTTTGATTTTTATTAGTTTCACCTTTGTTGTTTAATTAATTCCCAAGTAATAAAATCTGATCCTTCTGTGAGTTAAAGCTGTAAGGCTCCTTTCCTATTGGCCTGGGACAAATATCTAAAAAGGGCAGTTCAGAGGGGAGGGTGAACCTAAAGGTCCTCATATTTCCGGGACCCCAATATTCTGGTGAGTCACCCAATTAACGCTCCATGTATCAAATTTTGACCCTCACAGGGTGAAGTCATGACGCGCAATGAATTGGATTGAAGTGAGGGGGGCTGTGCAGGATCACCAGCCTCACTCTCTCTTCCAGAGTCATCTGAGTTCGGTGACAAGATATAGATCAGGACGACTGAAGATGACTTTGAATTTTTAAGGCAATTGGGGTGAAGTGACTTGCCCAGGGTCACACAGCTAGTAAATGAGGTGAAATTTGAACTCTGGTCCTCCTGACTCCAGGGCTAGTGCTCTATCAACTGCACCACCTCTGCACCACCTTGCTGCCCATGTACGAAATACCTACACATGAAATACACACATATGAACATGTTTATATAAACATATGTACAATGTAAATGCATGTGTGTATACAAATAGATGAAGTATATGTGTACATATATGTATGTGTAGATATTCATCCATTTGCCCACATATTTTAATTGTTACTGGCATTTTTTCATTATCTCCATTATTTTTTTTTTTTTGGTGAGGCAATTGGGGTTAAGTGACTTGGCCAGGGTCACACAGCTAGTAAGTGTTAAGTGTCTGAGGCCAGATTTGAACTCAGGTCCTCCTGACTCCAGGGCCAGTGCTCTATCCACTGCGCCACCTAGCTGCCCCCAGGAGTATTATTTCAATAGGTAGTGATGGGTGACAAGATATGATGCAGTGATAAATGCAGGGAATGAAGGGGCAAATGAATGAAGGCAGGGGATGACAGGATTAATAATTAATAACAATAATATCAGCTAGCATTTACAATGAGCTTTAAAGTTTTCGAAGGGCTTTACGAATATAATTTCATTTGATCCTCATGACCTGCAAGGTAGGCACTATGATTGTCTCTATTTTACGGAGTAGGAAACTGAGGCAAAAAGAGGTTAAGTGACTTGCTCAGGATCACACAACTAGCAAGTGCTTGTGGCCAGATTTGAACTGAAGTCTTCCTGGATGTTGGTCTAATGTTCTGTCCATGATGCTATCCATCTATGCAGTCCAGTTTGGCTGGATTTTAACGAGTCCAAAGCCAATATATTTAATCTGATAAATCTGTTTTCATTTTGAGGTAGATACCCTCTATAACAAGGCAGCTCGTAACCCCTTCATCCTTTGTAGCTTTTCCCCAAGTCCTCCCAGCAATCCCCACAAGGGGACCTATCTGCCACACTGGAGACTTTTCTTTGGGGCTTCTCATATTTCGTGGACACCAATATAACCGCCAGTCTTTTGACCTTTTAGTCCTCTTCCTTGCGATATGTAGGGCCCACCCACCTCCTCTCTGATCACACTTGATCTTTTTTTTTTTAAATAAATTTATTTATTTTATTCTGAACTTAAGAAATAAAACAAAGATTTCCATAACAAAGTAGCATAGAAAAACACAACATAGCCCTGAAATTGCCAAGATATGTACAACTTGCTATTCCTTGCAACTATACCACCTTGTTATCATGAAACTTTCTTTTTATCCCCCTCCCCGAAACTTCAAAATGGTTACCATTAGACAAATCTCTGTGTGTCTACATATACATAGTGTATACATATATACATATGCATGCATATGTATACAAACACATATACATAGACACACAGACACATACACACAAATATGCTGCCCCTTAGATCATACCACCTTGAAAGAACTGAAAAGTTTTAAAATAGTTTTTTAATTACATTTAAAGATAGTTTTCAATATTCGTTGTAAGATTTTGAATTCCAAATTTTCCTCCCTCCTTCCATTCCCCCCCTCTTCAAGATAGCAAGCAATCTGATATAGGTTATATAGTACAATCATTTTGAACGTATTTCCATATTAGTTATATTGTGAGTGCAGAATCAGAACAAAAGGGAAAAACCACAAGAAAGAAGGAAAAAGAAAATAGTATGCTTCAATCTACATTCAGACTCCATAGTTCTTTTTCTGTATATGGAGAGCATTTTCCATCATGAGTCTTTTAGAATTGTCTTGGATCATTGTTTTGCTGAGAAGAGCTGTCTATCATAGTTGATCATCACACACTGTTGCTGTTACTGTGTATAATATTCTCCTGGCTCTGCTCACTTCACTCAGCATCAGTCCACTTAAATCTTTCCATGTTTTTCTGAAATCTGCCTGCTCATCATTTCTTATAACACAATAGTATCCCATTATATTCGTATACCACAGATTGTTCAGCAATCCCTAGTTGATGGGCATCCTGAAGAATTGAAGACTTATAGGTCTCCAGAATTAGTTCTGAAAACAGAAGCATGAAAAATTGCAGAAGCTTGGGACAGTGCCCCCTCTATCCTAGGATCATAGCCTAACATTAATATAAAGTTAAATGTCACCAAATAGGCTGGAAAAATGAACAAATATTAAAAAAGAACCTGACCACAAAATGTTACTATGGTGACAAGGAAAATCAAAACACAAACTCAGAAGAACACAACAGTGTCAAAACAAAATACATGCAGGAGGCAGCTAGATGGCACAGTGGTTGGTTAAAGCATGGGCCCTGAATTCAGGAGTACCTGAGTTCAAATCCAGCCTCAGACACTTGACACTTACTAGCTGTATGACCCTGGACAAGTCACTTAACCCCCATTGCCTGCAAAACAAAACAAAACAACAAAATACATGCAGTACCTGAAAGAAAAATGTGAAGTGTTCCCAGGGCCAAAAAGAATTCCTAGAAGAGATCAAATAGGATTTTAATAATCAAATAAGTGAGGCAGAGGAAAAATTGGGAAAAGAAATGAAAGTGATGCAAAAATCATGACAAAAGAGTCAACAACCTGGTAAAGTGAGCATGAAAAAAATGGGTGGGAAATGTACAAAATTTCATCTAAGAAAAAGTCCTTGAAAAGCAGAATTGGCCAAGTGAAAAAGCAGGTACAAAAGCTCACTTAAAAATTTAAAAAGCTCACCTTAAAAATTAAAAATGTTCAAGTGAAAGCTAATGACTCCATGATAAAATAAGAAAGAATAAAACTAAATAAAAAGAATGGAAAAAAATAGAAGAAAATGTGAAAGGTCTCACTGGAAAAACAACTAATTTGAAAAATAGTTCAAAGGGACACAATTTTAGGATTATTGAACTACCTACAAGGTATGATAAAAAAATAGCCTAGACATCATAGTTCAAGAAATTGTTGTTTTGTTTGTTTGTTGAGGCAATTGGGGTTAAGTGACTTGCCCAAGGTCATACAGCTAATAAGTGTCAAGTGTCTGAGGCTGGATATGAACTCAGGTACTCCTGACTCCAGGGCTGATGCTCTATCCACTGTGCCACCTAGATGCCCCTTTTCAAGAAATTGTTAAGGCAAACTGCCCTGATATCCTAGAGCAAGAGAACAAAGTAGAAATTGAAAGAATCCACTGATCACCTCCTGAAAGAAATCCCAAAATGAAAACTCTCAGGAATAGTATAGCCAATTTCCAGAGCTCAAGATCAAGGAGAAAATATTGTGAGTAGGCAGAAAGAAACAATTCAAATATCATGGAAATATAGTCAGATAACAGAGTATTTGGCAGCTTCTACATTAAAGGATTAGAAGGCTTAGAATATGATATTCCAGAGAACAAAGGAGCTAGGATTACAAACAAGAATCACCTACACAGTGAAAATGAGTATAATTATGGAGAAATGGATATTTAAAGAAATAGAGGGCTTTTAAGTATTCCTAATGAAATGACAAGAGCAGAACAGAAAATTTGATTTTCAAAAATAAGACTCAAGAGGAGCATGAAAAGGTATATAGGAAAGAGAAATCATAAGGGATTCAATAAGGTTACACTGTTTACATTTCTACATAAGAAAAAGATACTTGTAATTACTATGAACTTTATTATTATTAGGACAAGCAGGAGGAGTACACATAGACACAGGGCACAGATATTTTGTCAAAGGATTTTTCTGCCTCTATTGAGATAATCCTAGTATTTTGGTTGGTTTTGTTGTTGACATTGTCAATATGCTGATAGTTTTCCTAATATTGAACCAGCCCTGCATTTCTGGCATAAATCCCACTTGGTTGTAGTGTGTGACCTTTGTGATATCTTACTGTAATCTTTTTTTTTTTTTTTCAGGGCAATGAGGGTTAAGTGACTAGTGACACAACTAGTAAGTGTCAGAGGCCGTATTTGAACTCAGGTCCTCCTGAATCTAGGGCTGATGCTTTATCCACTGCACGACCTAGCCGTCCCATCTTGCTGTAATATTATTGCTAATATTTAATTTATTTTTTTGCATTAATATTCGTTAGGGAAATTGGTCAATAGTTTTCTTCCATTGTTTTAGCTCTTCTGGGTTTAGGTATCAACACCACATTTGTGTATTAAAAGGAATTTGGTAGGACTCCTCCTTTGCCTATTTTTTTCCAAATAGTTTATATAACATTGGAATTAATTGTTCTTTAAATGTTTGGTAGGACTCACTCATTAATCCATCTGGTTCTGGGGATCTTTTCTTAGGGAGCTTATTGATAACATTTTCATTTTCTTTTTTGAAGTTGGGGTTATTTAATTAGGGAAACAGCAAAATTGACTATATCAATAACAAAACCAACAAAAATCCTATGATTATCTCAATAGATGCAGAAAAAGCTTTGGACAAAATACAACACTCATTCCTATTAAAAACACTAGAAAACACAGGGATGAATGGAGCCTTCTTTAACATGATAAGTAGTATCTATTTAAAATCATCAGCAAGTATTATTTGTAATAGGGATAAGCTAGAAGCTTCCCAATTAGGTTATGGGGGAAGCAAGGATGTCCACTAACAACTAGTATTTAATACTGTACTTCAAATGCTATCTATAGCAATAAGAAAAGAATAAGAAATTGAAGGAATTAGAATAGGCAATGAAGAAACAAAGCTATCATTCTTTGCAGATGATATGATGGTATACTTCGAGAATAAAATATAAAATAAACTGATATAAATCATCAACATTTCTATATATTACCAATAAAGTACAGCAGGAAGAGATAGAAATAGAATTCATTTAAAATAACTGTAGACAATATAAAATACTTGGGAACTTACCTGCCAAGACAAACCTGGGAACTATATGAACTATATGAACACAATTACAAAACAGTTTTTACACAAAGAAAGTCAGATGTGAACAATTGGAAAATATTAATTTTTAATGAGTAGGCTGAGCCAATTTGATAAAAATGATAATCCTACCTCAATTAATCTACTCATTCAGTGCCATACCAATCATACTACCAACAATTAATTTATAGAGCTAGAAATAATAACATTCAGCTGGAAGAACAAAGGGTCAAGAATGTCAAGGGAATCAATGAAAAAATGTGAAGGAAGATTGCATAGCTGGATGAGATTTCAAACTGTAATAAATAGCAGTAAATGACCATAGTAACCTAGTGTTTGATAAATGCAAAGATCCAAGCTTTTGGGACAAGAAATTACTATTCGACAAAACCTTCTGCAGAAACTGGAGAACAGTTTGGCAGAAAATAGATACAAACATCTCACACTGTATATCGATAAAAGGTCATAATGGGTACATGATTTAGATAAAGGGTAAGGGAGCATGGAATAGTTTACCACTCAAATCTGTGGATAAGGGAAGAGTTTTTGACCAAAAAAGTGATAAAGAGCATTACAGGATGTAAAATGGATAATTCTTATTTCATTAATTTAAAAGTATTTGCTGAAAATGAATGCAGCCAAGACTAGAAGAAAAGCAGAAAACTAAGGAAAATTATTTTACAGCAAGTATGTTTGATAAATACATGGAGAACTAAGTCAAATTTATAAGAATACAAATAATTATTAATTGACAAATGGTCAAAGGATAGGAAGAGAATTTTCAGATGAAAAAATCAAAACTATCTATGGTCATAAAAATGCTCTAAATCACCATTCATTAAAGAAATCAAAATTCAAATAACTGAAGTACCACTGCCCGCCCACCTATCAGATTGGCTACTATTACAGAAAAGGAAAAAGGTTGGAGGGGATGTGGGAAAATTCGGACACTAATCCATTGTTGATGGAGTTGTGAACTGATCCAACCATAATCAGAGCAATTTGGAACTACAATCAAAGGGCTATAAAACAGTGCATATCCATTGACCCAGCAATACCACTACTAAGTCTGTATCCCAAAGAGATCAAAAAAAAAAAAAAAGGAAAATTACCTACATGTGCAACAATATTTTAGCAGCTCTTTTGTGGTGGCAAAGAATTGGAAATTGGGGGCGGTGATCATCAACTGGGAAATGGTTGAACAAGTTGTGGTATATGATCGTGATAGAATACTATTGTGCTATAAGAAAAGCAGGATGGTTTCCAAAAAACCTGGAAAGATTTACATGAACCGATGCAAAGAGAAGTAAGTGGGGGGGGGGCAGCTAGGTGTCGAAGTGGATAAAGCACCGGCCCTAGATTCAGGAGGACTTGAGTTCAAATCCGGCCTCAGACACTTGACACTTACTAGCTGTGTGACCCTGGGCAAGTTGCTTAACCCCCCTTGCCCTGCCAAAAAAAAAAAAAAAAAGAAAGAAAAAAGAAAAGAGAAGTAAGCAGAACCAGGAACACATTATACATAGCAACAGCAATGCTGTAGGAGTAAGAACTGTGAATGATGTAGCTCTTTTTAGCAAGTGCCTGAAGTGGCACAGGTAGTAGGGGGTGCAGAGATGTAATTCAAATCCAGTCATGATTCCCATTTCCCTAAACATGCTATCTCCCTTCTAGGGCTCTTGTTTAACCCTGTTCTGTGGGTTTTTAGTGCTTGGTCATCTCTCTCTTGTGGCCTGGGAACAAGAACAGTAGCTCCTGGCACCTCTGTGACACAGACAGGGCATCAGAGGCAGTAGCTGTTGTTCCCAAGCTCACCTGTGTGTGTGTGTGTGTGTGTGCACGCGCGTGTGGCCTCCCAGGTGATAAAAAGGGAACAGTGTCCATCAAGGGGACGAGGAACCCAGCCCCACTTGAAATCCATTAACCTTATGATCTCCCAGAACACAGATGCCCCTGCCCTCACTTATCAATGACAGAGTGTTCCTCCATTAGGGTGTGAGCTCCTTCTTTGAGGGAAGGGATTATTTTTGTGTTTTTGCCCATAGAGAGCACTTCATCAACACATGGTGATTCATTATCTCCACCCCCGTTTGGGCCATTGGTGAACTGAGTCAAATCTGAACTCCAGGCTCTCAAAACCAAACTCAGCTGATTTGCTGTAGAGAAGATTTACTTCTTTCTTGGCACTGGATACACTGGGGTTCATCTGTAAATGTGAAGAATGGAGGCATTTGTCCTGACACCCTTCCCTCCCCCAAGTCTGGACAGAAAAAACAACCCCAACTCAAGTTGTTGGTGCCTACAACAGTCCACTAGTGCTACGGGGTCTCAGCCAAATATAGCCAGGGTAGGATATCCCTGGGGAGTGTTCCTGCTGGCTCCATGGTGTATGCATTTCAGAAATTAAATAAACAAGTTTCTGTTTTCATATTTTCAGGACAGCTTGTAACCCACACTCACTGGGAGGTGAAATCCAAGAATTTCACCAAAAAAGGGAAAACCAATCCTGAGTGTGCTGGGAAAAGTGGTTGAAGAAATATCAGACTTAGTTAATAACAGAGCCTTCCATAATCTTGGAGAAACTTTGTGCAAATACAACTGGAAAATGCTTCACTCTGTCCCTGACCATGTTTGCTTTCAAGGGATTGTAGAGTAAAAGACTTAGGAGAAAAATCTTGAAGGAATGGAGATGTGGGTAAAAGCACCTTCTCTTCCTCAATAAAAAATGAGGAGGAAGGCAAGCATCAGTGATTCCCCCTTTTAATCACAAACAGATCTCTCAGTTGTTTGGAGTCTATAGGAAGGACTTCTAGGAGAAAAGATGCCAGTTAAAATGCAGGAGAGAGTTGGCGGGGATTCTAAGGATGATGTTGCAGCCATAGAGAAGATAGCATACTGAAAGAGAAATCCTTCTTAATTATCCCTAGCTTCTTCTGGAGTTCATCCCAGTAAGTATTGTCTGGGGTAATAATAACAATTGGAACAGACTTTTGAGATGGCAGCAAGCTCAAGTCTTAGGAATATCAATTGTTTGATGTACTACTGTGGACTAGAAGCCAAAAAGGGAGGGAAATTGGCCCCATGTGTCATTATTGTCTCAGAATGCTCCATGGTGGGTGACCATCATGGTGGTAGGTCCCTAGAGCCTTTCACGTGAGGACCAGCTGGAGAACGAGAACTATCTAGTCTGGAGAAGACAGCAGGGAAGGGAGTGGAGTTAGAACTCTACTCATCCTCAAGGTCTGGCAAGATGGTCCTATGGATGAGGAAACAGACTGGCTCTGTTGGGCTCCAGTGGGCAGAATTAGGAGCTGTGGAGTTAGCTCGATGGAAGGAACCACTTCCTGACAATTAAAATGCCTCAAAGCAAAATGTTCTGGGTCATATGTACAGGATAGAGTTGGAAATGACTCGAGAGGTCCAACCCCCTCGCTTTTTAGATGGGGAAACAGAGGCCCAGAGAACTAAAATGATTTGCCTTAGGTTCCACTTGTATCCATGATTCGCTCCTCAATCAGCAGACTCCCTATTCGCCCCGTCCCCACCCCTAGAGGACCGCTGATCTCTTGTCGGGTAGGGTGTGTTGTGTGTGTGTGTGTGTGTGTGTGTGTGTGTGTGTGTGTGTATGTGTGTGTCAGGGGGGGAGGGGGGGGTTGGGTTCAGATACCTGTGGGACGAGCGGCGACCACGTTCCGTGATTCTGGAAAGACATATGTAGTGCATGTGTAGATACACAAACACATGTTTTATGAACTGAAGAAATTCCTGAGTCAAAGCCCCAGGGTCTCAGCAAAACCAAACCAAACCAAACAAAAATCCTTCTCTGGCTCCGAATGTGTAAGAACGATTTCCCAGCATGCATTTCTTAATGCTTCTTCCAGCGAGGGCTTCCTATGGAAAGGTACTTTCTGGATGGGAGACAAGAGGAGTCGGGCGGATTTAGAAACTCTTTGGATGAGAAAAAATAAGACAGTTAAAGTGTTAAAAAAAAATCTGTCTCTGAGTGTTGAGGATAAAATATGAACATGACACGTGCGTGTTTTTTTAACATTGGTGCTGCTATTATTTGTTTCTTCGTTTTGTTTGCTTTTTGCAGGGCAATGAGGGTTAAGTGACTTGCCCAAGGTCACACAGCTAGTAAGCGTCAAGTGTCTAAGGTCGGATTTGAACTCAGGTCCTTCTGAATCCAGGGCCGGTGCTTTATCCACTGTGCCACCTAGCTGCCCCCTGGTGCCGCTATTAGAAGAGACGAATCGAATCAATAGGCGTGATTCGGAGGACTTTGGCAGTTGTGGCAGCTCTCAGTCTCCCCAGCTATAGAATGGGATAATAATAGTAGGCACTTTCCAGGGTAGAGAATCTATTCACAAAATACTTAGCTCAGGGCGGCATATAGTAGGTGCTTAATAAATGCGTGTTCCCTTCCCCCTGCTGACAATGAACCAGCACATTTTAGTTTCAGACCTTTCTCTCTGGCAATCAGGGCAATGACCGTTAGTTCACATCTGTCTAGGGCTTCAAGGCTAATAAAAGGATTTCTTGGCAACAGGATCTGGCGTTCATTTTCAAAGTCTTTGGATGGGAAGAATTGAGAAGCAATTTAAACAGAGATACACGGCTCTCTGTTTTCAGCATGGAAAATGGAAGTAAATACATGGAAGTAATGTGGGCAAGGAGTCCGAGACTGGTTATTCCCTAATGTAATGGATGAAGAACCTGTCTGTGGCCAGAGTCCCTAAGTGTTTGAGTCTGGAATGGAACTAAATGTCCTGACTTTGTGTCTGTTGGCAGGGTCCTGGTCCTGGGTTCAGAAGGGAACTTAGTAGCTCACTGATATAGGAGACTTCCTCTCCCAATACGGGTGAGCACTTTCTGAAACATTGAAGCTTGGGTAACTTTCTCCAGGTAAATCTGTAGGAGGACTTGGAAGCCAGCTCTCCACTATATCATGTTGCCTCTTGAAGTCACAGGACTTGGATTCAAATCCTACCTCAGACACTATGGGTGGAACCTCAGGCTAGCACTTGATCTCACTGGCCTCAGTTTCCTCATCTGAACAGAATTAAATGAGAATCCTGCTGCTGTTTGTGGATTAAATTAGTTCATAGGAAGGGGCAGCTAGGTGGTGCAGTGGATAGAGCACCGGCCCTGGAGTCAGGAGTACCTGAGTTCAAATCCGGCCTCAGACACTTAACACTTACTAGCTGTGTGACCCTGGGCAAGTCACTTAACCCCAATTGCCTCACTAAAAAAAAATAGTGCATAGAAAACTTGCTTTAGATCCCGAAGTGTTATATCAATGGCAGGTGCTATTATATGATTGTTCTAGCAGACACTGCAACAACATTAGGACTGTGATAAAATAGAGCAACTGGGTTAAATGAGCCCAATGGGGGAAGGAGAATGCTAGTGGGTAAAAAGCCGGACTTGGAGTCAGGAAGATCCCAGTTCAAATGAACCTATGAAACCCTAGGCAAGATACCTGTCAGCCTCAGTTTCCTCATCAGTAATTTGGGGATATTAATAGGGTTCTTGTAATGATAAAAAGAGTGAATGTTTGTAAAGCACTTTGTAAACATTAAAACTCTGTGTGCTAGTTACTACTCTTACTATTATTGTCAGTTATGTTTTACTGGAGATTCCTCCCAGACCTAAGAAGGGAAAAGCCTCATCTCCCCTTCCTCCCCTTAACCTGGAAGCACTTCCTATATGCTGAGCTTGGTCTTCTGTTCTTTTTCTTTTCTTTAAGAAGTGCTCATTTAGTTGGGTTTTCAGGAATTTACAGGGCTGCTGGGCTGAAATATTATTGTTCTTGTTATTCTTTTATAGAAATAGTGGTCTTAGTCTACACTGGAGAGGATTGAGCCTGTTTCTTTGAGAGAATCTGCTTCAGGTAGAATCTACTTTCCTTTTTCTTTTTTCTTTGTTTTGTGTGTGTGTGTGTGTGGGGGGCAATGAGGGTTAAGTGACTTGCCCAGGATCCCACAGCTAGTAATTGTCAAGTGTCTGAGGCTGGATTTGAACTCAGGTCCTCCTGAATCCAGGGCTGGGGCTTTATCCACTGCGCCACCCAGCTGCCCCCAGAATCTACTTTCAATCTTGACTTCATGTAGCAAACATTAAGAAAACAAAACAAAATAAAACAAAACACACTCGATTTTTTTTTTTGGAGTATAGCTAGCTCCTCGTGAAAAACAAATGGAATTTAATTGAAAGCATCAATGATCCACTCAAGGAGTCTTGTTAAGAGTTAGTGTAGATCTGTCGGAATAAGAAGTCATTAGCGTTAATATAGCTAGCTTGCTGAGAACCCTCAGATGAGCTAATAGTCATCTCATTAATGAAAAAATAAATATAGCAGGGTGGATGGAATGATGGAGTGTAAGTCAGGCAAACCTGGCTTCCGATCCCACCTTTGACATCAGAAGGGGCTTTGGGAATATTATTTAATCTTCCCGAGCCTCAGTTTACCTCTCTGTAAAAGATGAGTAATATTGCTGTGCTTCCAATTACGAGGTGGTTTTGAAAATGTCACAACCTCACTGAGCTTAAGTTTTCTTGTCTGTAAAATGAGATGATTGGACTAGATGATTTGAGGTCCTTCTCATGATTCCATGAGTGTATGCAAGCTAATTTGCAAACTGCAAAGCTCTCTGGAAACACGAGTTGCTGCTATTGATCATCTCCAAAAGAACATTTCCCTGTTTATTTGCTCTTGAGAGGTGAAGAATAAAAAGCACTGTGTCACTGTGACGGAATTCGGATTGCCTAAGCCCACCAAAAGTCATTTGCTAAAACAACAGTTTTGAAATTAAATTCCAGTCCAAGGGATTCTGGTTGAAGTCTTGGTGGGGGCTGTAGAGGTTGGCAAGATAACTGGAAGGAAGAGTCTGTGGGGACAGTGGCTACCACTGGAGTCTTGGGAGATAAGACGAGGTAATCACCCTCCTCTATCTGAACTCTTTCCCATGTGCTTCTGAGGTTCTCTTCCTTCATATATATATTTGTATATGTATATATATGTATATGTCTATGTGTATGTATATATATATATACACACACTTATATAAGTATATATTCTTTTAAGTATATATACTTTTATACATATAAGTATATATACTTTAAAGTATATATGTGTATATATGTGTGTGTATATGTACATGTATATATGTGTATATATATGTGTGTGTATGTGTGTGTGTATATATATATATATTCAATGGGAAAACATGAAGAATCCTTTGAAAGTCACATTTCTCCAGGTTTCTAGTCAATCCTTTCCCTTCTTGACCGGTTCTCTCATCACTAGACCACAGTGCTTTTCTGGGAGTACTTAGAAGAAAGATGGATTCTGATTCCTGTAAGCCCCAACCTCGTGTGTAAATATTTTGGAGGTGGTTTTAAAGATTCCACCAATACCCAAGTGGTAGGAACTGTTCAAGAAAAAATGTATGATGTGGAACAAAAATCCATGACTTTCTCTTTGTAGGATGACCCAGAATAGGAAGGGAACTAAGGAGTCAAGCTCCTCATTTTACAGCTGAGGAAATCAAGGCTAAGGGATGTTAAATGATGTGTCTAAGATTATATTGGCAGTGATATGTCTGAGGTAGAATGTGAACATATCTTTGCCTGGAGTCAAAGCTCCTTCATCTGTACGATGTTGGTGATGATGGCAATAGCCTAGGAGTTGTTTTAATGAGGTTTTTTTTTTTGATCGACAAGCATTTTTTCTTTCCTCACCTCCCCCTCCCACTAAAATATATATTAGAAGGAAAAGGAGACCAACCCCCTTATAACAAATGTGAATAGCCAAACAAAACAAATTCCTACATTGACCATGTCTAGAAATGTCTCATTCTGCATAATAAGTTCATCCCCTACCTCTGAGGTAGGGCAGTTTACTTCATCAGTGGTCCTCTGGAATCATTGTTGGACTTGATGTGAACTCAAGGCTTTCAGAGTTGTTCATTTTTGTGATTACAGTAGAGATTGCTCTGCTTTGGTGCACTCTGTTCTGTATCAGTTCATAAAACTCTTCACAGGTTTCTCTGAAACCATCCCTTGAATCATTTCTTAAAGCACAGTAGTATTTAGTTTCATTTACAGAACATAATCAGTTTGGCAATTCCCTACTTGATGGACACCTCTTTAGCTTCCAATTCTTTAAAGCCCTTCACAATCTGGGCTTAGTTTTTTCTAGACTTGTTTCACATGGCTCTCCATCATGCATTCGACATTCAGCCCCAACTTCCTTGAGGCAACTCGGATGTGCAGTGACTGCAGTGTTGGACTTGGAGCCAGAAAGACCCCTGGGTTCAAATACACACACACACACACACACACACACAAGTGATTATATGTGTATGTATATAAAATAAAGTAATTATCTGTTGCCAATCTAAAGCATTACTACAGAAATATTGCCACCATTACTACCATCACCACCACCACTACTTCTGTTTCTCAGATTTGGCATTTTAACTCAAACCTCCATACTGTTTTAAGTGCTTTTCCTCATCCCTCAAGAGTGAAAGAGAGGATCCCTACCCGCAGAGGTGTGCCGGAACTGGCTTACTGGCTCCAGGGACTGTTCATTGTTCATTTTGCAGTGTGAACTTTTACATCTCAGAAGGTGGCAAATGCCACAAATCAGGGCTTGATTGTTCTGCTTATTGTGAAAACTTAATAAAATGAGGAGCAATGGGAAGGATGCAGATTAAGCTGAAAAGTTGGTCCTGCAGAGGAAAGGTTTGTTAACCCCTTACCAGCACCTCCCTGCCTTCTTCCTCACCTCTGCCTTTTGGAATCCCTCTTTTCCCTTAAGGCCAAGCTCATGTGCCCGACTCCTAAGGGAAACCTTGGCTGAGCTGCACAGTTCTGTGTTCTTTCCTTCCTCATATTATTATGTATAAAATAGAATGGGTTAGTTTTGACTGGAAGAGAGCTCAGAGGGGGTCTCCTTCAAACCCCTAACTTTAGAGATAAGGAAACTGTGTCCTAACACAGTAAAGTGTCTTGCTCCTGGGTATACACTTAGTAACACAGACTGGTCTGCTCTATAACTCTGCTGCACAGATGCAGGTCTATTTGTTCATTGCCTGGCCCCTGCCTCATCGAGTGTAGGTTCCTTGAAGGCAGGAATGTTTTCTCTTTGCCCGTTTCCCCTGAGCCTAGCCCATACATGAGAGACTTCCTCAATGCTCTTTGGATCCCAGAGCTAAGCACCCTCCTGCAGGCCCGTAGGAGCTTGCACTTAGTCTTCTACTAAGGAGTCGTCTGCCCCTTGGGACTGAGAAAAGGGGCTGCAATGGGGGTAGGGAGCAGAGCAATCCTTCCCTCACCCCGTCCTGCCGCAGGCTGCGCTGCTGCTGAAACTGGACCTCTGAGAATGTCTCACCTGACTGAGGCATTTAGAGGCGACCTTTGATTCTCGGCTTCCGAAAAGTTTCTTTCAAAGTTTGGGGACTGCTAAGAGGGGGAGGGGCCAGAGCTGTCTCTGAACGGGCTTTCAGAGACCAGTTAGTGCATAAGGTGCAAAGCCCAGATCTTGTGTTTAAGCAAGGGATTGATGATAGTCAATTGCTATATTGTCAGTTGCAGGAGAGTTTCATTTCTACGTTCGAGACCCCTCAAACGTGTCCAAGCTTGGGCCGTTTTGATGAAGCAGGGCTTTAAAAAATGGACTTCACTTTTCTTTTTTTGAAAGGGTGAGATGCCTGCAGAAACCTGCTGATGAAAAGACTAAGGAGCGAGCCCAGAGCCGCTTTTCCTTCTCCTGATCTAGTTCCAATGTTCTCCCTCCAAAGCCCTGCAGTCTTGTATACGTTGTAGCAGGGAAGGAGACCAGAAGCTTTTTTTCCTCTTCCTTCTTAAAGGAAAAAAAAAAGTGTACATGCTGAAGCCATGAATCAAAGGCAGTCATGTGACGGAGGGGAGGTGCTGGGCTGGCCCCCAGCCAGTGGCAGGAGCCGCTGGGTGGAACAAGCCGGGCATGAGAAGCCGACAGTGCCTAACGGATCTCCCGCTGGGCACTGTGGTACCCTGCTCGCGAGCCCCGGGACTGGAGGCTGCGGCAGCCGTGCGCGTTGCACCCGTCGCTCGGGCTGGCTCGCCTGAGCCTGTAGCTGCTCTTGGCCAGGCCAGCCCCGGCCCTTCGGTGGCAGGGAGGCTGGGGGAGGAACATGGCCTGCATGCTGAAGGTAATCGCTCCTATCTGTTGCTTGCATGCCGGCCGGCTGGCTGGGCGGGCGGGATGGGAGGAGTGGAATTCAGCTGCATCCCGGTCCCCGGGGGCGTTCGCTGCTGCCGGATGGCTTCTCCTTTTCCTCCGGCCTCAGAGTGGCTCGTCCACAGGCTGCCGGCCTCAGCCTTCCCCCCCTTGCCCTGGTTTTCTCCGCATTGTCAGAACTGCGGGCTAGCAGTTGGGGGTGGGGGGGGGGGTGAGTGACTGTGTGTGTTTGTGGGGGGGAGGACTGTGTGCAGAATAAAGGGCAAGGGGGAGACAAGGGGAAAGGGGGGGGCTGCAGGGAGGGATTGCAGGATGGGGGGCTGGGGCTTGTCTGCCGTGACTGTTCCTCCAAGGGGCTGCTGTCAGGCGTGGAGTCGGCCGCATTACCTGGCGGCCGCAGCATAGCCTGGAAGGGGAGGGAAGGATGGGGGCAGACTCGGGGGTGGGGGGGTGGGAGGAAGAAGGATGGGGGCAGACGGGGAAAGCCTTTCTTTTATTTTTTTCTTTCTCGCGCTCCCGTCCCCGGGGTTGCTGGAGAGTGTGAAATCTTGCGAAGGAAGAGCCTTTTAACGGCCGCTTGGGTAGATCCTCAGCTGGGAGGATCGCGGTGTGCTCTCGGAGGCTGGAGAAACGGACTCCGAAAAGTTCACTGGAGGAGGGTGTGTTTATTAGTGGAGATTCCGGCCCCCTTATGCTAATGAACTTGACGAGAAGCTGCAGCTCGGTGACTTCCTATTGGATCCCACGCTGCCACGCCCCTCCCCTTAAGGTTCTATAGGGTGCAGGTTCCACGCGGGAGGGAAGGAGAGCGTCTGTCTCCGTGGGGTGCCGATGACCTCTGCCCTCAGGCCCGAGCACTTAGAGGCAGATTTTGCCCCCATTCTTGCCATTTCCAGGACATCCCTTACCTGGGCCTTCTCCATTGGGCTTCATTTTTGGATGCTGAGCTAGCTGGGTGTCTGTCACCTCCACAGCCCGGGCATTAGGCAGGGGCTGAGCTCACCTAAGCGCCTATATCATGCCCACTCCCAGTACATTGAGGGGTGGGAGCTGCCTTCACCAGAAGGGCGTCTCCAAGCCCAGAGCCAGGCTCGCTCATTTCCTGCTTGGAAGAAGGGCGAGAGGATTCGTATTTTTATTTCACAAATGGTTGGGGGCGAGTACATTACGACTGGATTTCATTTCTCCGAAGGATGCTTTGAACCTACCCACAACTGGTCTGTTTAACATCATTTGCCAACTTCCCTTTGTCTTTCTGGGGGAGGGGAGAAGGGAAAGAAAACAAACTTCATTGCAGGGAGTCATTTAATGATCCACATGAGAGGCACGTCCTGATGTTCCAGGTGACAAGGTTTACAAGAACCTCCAGGGAACTATTCCTCTCCTCCGGGAAGCGTGTTGGCCACGATTTCCAGATGCCGTGCTCTTGCCTCTCGTTGCCTGACGCTCCGAGGGTGGGTCTGTTTGATCAAGGGTTGGATGCCGCGTTCTCTAAGATCCCTTCCAGTTCTTAGCCTTCTCTCTTTTGATTGTAAAGGGTTTCATTGTTCAGTTGTGGACTTCTCATGCCCCTTCTGCCTCAGAATTGCTTGAGTCTGGGAGATGACAAACTGGAAGCAGCTAGGTGGTGTAGTGGATAGAACATTGGATTTGGCTGTAGGGAGATTCCCACTCAGATCCTACTTCTGACACTTACTAGTTGTTTAACTCTGGGCAAGTCACTTATCCTCTGCCTGGCTCAGTTTCCCCATCTGCCTACTATGTAGCTGGCAGCATGCTAAGCCCTGGGGATAGAAGACCAAGTAAAATAAATCCGCCTTCAGTATTCTAGGGGGAGGGGCACAGGTACATAGGGGTTGGTCAGTGAGCATTAGAGTGCCTACTGTGTGCTAGGAGAGCGATACAAAGAAAGGCAAAAGGTGCTCCTTGTCTCAGGGAGCTCACGGTCCCATGTGATCTAATTAGGTGAAACAATATATACCCAAAGTGCATAAGGTAATTTTGGGAGAGGGGAAATCTTGTAGCTGGGGAGGGAACTTAGGAAAGACTTTGGGAAGAAGGTGTTGGTTGAGCTACCTCAAGTCAAGCAAGTCTTAAGGGTATATGTGCTGTGTGGCCAGCCCTGGGCTCCTCACTCCAGGGAGGTGTTTGTTTGTTTGTTTGTTTTCTGGCAGGGCAGTAAGGGTTAAGTGACTTGCCCAAGGTCATACAGCTAGTGTCAAGTGTCTGAGGTCAGATTTTTTAATTTTTTTTTTTGTTTTTGGTGGGGAAATGAGGGTGAAGTGACTTGCCCAGGGTCACACAGCTAGTAAGTGTCAAGTGTCTGAGGCCAGATTTGAACTCAGGTCCTCCTGAATCCAGGGCTGGTGCTTTATCCACTGTGCCACCTACCTAACCCAACTCCATGGAGTTTTAAAGAATTTAGAAACATGTGCACAAAGCAATCATGGAAGAATAGCAGACAGCAATGCTGAAGTTGGTTAGATTCTTGTCAAGAACATTCTCAAGACCAAACCTTCCTTCTTTGTAAGCATCCAGAGGCCTTATGGGTCTCTCCATGGGGAAATCCTGCTTTTTCCACCTCAGCCCTCAGCAAACAGCAGATCTCGGCTTGGGGCTCAGAGGGCTCCTTCACTTCCCCTCAGCTTGTGTTTTCCTATAGGTCTGATACTTTTCTCCTTATGCAATCTGGATCCAATTCAAAAACTGGAGGGGGAGGGGAAGAAAGACCCGGGCTAGGAATGAAGAAAGGAGAGAGGCCTGACAGCCCTTGAAAACATGCCTGTTTCCTAGGCTAAGTGGCTACAAAACCTCAAACCAGCCTCTCCTTCTTCCCCCTCCCCCCTAACTCTCTACTTTCAAAACCCGGCAAACTATTACTTGGGACAGTGGAAGAAATATGGAGTCAGGAAAGTCACAGCTGCTACGGTGTAACTCTGAAACTATATGATAACCCTGGAAGAACCTGGGGTGTGTATATTTCCTAGTGAGCCTGCCTGCCTACATTGTCCTGGGAAAGTGGTAAATAGGCAGTAGCTGTCCAAGCAGAACTCCGCATAGTGCAGGGCGTGGGGGGGTGGGAGAAAGACAGAGAGAGACAGAGAGAGACAGAGAAACAGAGAGAGAGACAGAGAGAGAGAGAGAGAGAGAGACAGACAGACAGACAGACAGACAGACAGACAGAGACAGATAGAGACAGACAGAGACAGAGACAGAGACAGACAGCAAGAGACAGAGACAGACAAAGAGGGAGACAGAGACAGACAAAGAGAGAGACAGAGAGAGACAGAGAGACAGAGACACACACACACACAGAGAGAGAGAGAGAGAGAGAGAGAGGGGGAGAATATGGTTTTATGTGCTTATCTCAGCATAATCTGTGGGGTAAGACATTAATGCTAGGGCTCTGTGCTGTGGATGAATGGGGCCAATGTTTGCTGGGGTTTGAAATTACAATCCCTCCCCTCCCCTTGTTCTTCTGGACAAAACCATGACCACATACTTGTAAAGAGCATCCTGGTTAGGCCATTCTCTAAGCCAGAGCTTCTTAACTTGGGGGTCCACTGAATACTTGGTCCATGGATAGATTTCAGGGGATTTATTAGCTTGTAGAAGGGGAGGAGGATCGCACCTTTATTTTCCATAACCTCTAACTGAAATCCAGTAGTTCCTTCAAATATTTAAAACCATCCTGAGAAGGGGCCCATAAGCTTCACCAGATTGCCTTTCACTGGTTCCATGACACAGTAAGTGTGAGAACTCCTTGTCTAAGATGGGGTTAGGCACTAAATCTGCTTTTTTTCCTGGTACATCACTCACATAAGAGCTTTATAAAAGTGAAACTGGGTCCTATACTTAGATTATCAGCCTGGGAAACTGATTCAGCCTTGAGGTCTTTGGGGAGAATGATGGTGGGGTTTCGAGATTGGAGAGATGCTGAAGCAAGGGTGTGATTGATTAAACCTGGCTGGAGACAGAACTGGAGGTTTGCCTGTCTCTGGAGGTGACTTTCTACCTATTGGAGATGCTTTTACAGGAAGTCCTGATCAATCCCTTCTACTCTGTAGACTCTGAAAGGACCTTAGCAAAAAAGGTAAATTGAACTATTTCTCAATCAGAAGAAGAGTTGCAAGTATTACCAGGATCATGTTAGAGAAAGCTGCAGTAGCTGCTTGGTTCTTAAAAGGCTCCTTATCTGGTTTATGGATTATCCAGGGCCCTTCCCTCTCCTCCTTCATTCTGCTCCACACCTTTTAAGTGTTTTGCTATCAATTAGCACATTCACCAGAGCATGAAAAGAGAAAGTAGGTGAGACTCAAACACGTTAATTCTGCTCCTTGTTAGCAGCTCAGAAGAGATTTGAAGGTGGGGAGGAGGTTAGACTAATGACAAAAGGCAGGTTTAGGGATTATCTGTGCATTTCATTAGCCCAGCTCTCTCCTTCCTCTCCAGTGCTGGGAATCCATGAGAGCTGGGCTTGGTCTGATTTTTAATCTAAATGCCATCCAACCACTTTCAATTAGGAACCTTTGGTCAGAGTCTTAGGGGGGCAACGATTGCATCATCAGCTGCCTTAGAGAATGGGGTGTTCTTGTTGGGGACCCCCGAGGACTCCAGTCCCCTACCTTTTACTGAATGGAAAGCCTGACAACGAGATGCCAGAAGATTGTGGGATCACTGGTTTTACAGATGATGTAACGGAGCCCTAGAGAGGTTAAATGCTCCGTTCAAGGTTACACAGCAAAGTGGAAGAGTTGAGATTGAGAGCCAGATCCTCCAACTCCCAGTCCAGCCCCTTTCCCACTTTCTCTAGGTAGATAAACCCTTTATCGGTGATGACCACAGGCCCAGGAGGTTAGAGAGGCATGTCACAAACAGGAATGCCATTTATCCTCAGAACAATTGTGACGGGTTGCTCAGTATGTACCAGGCACCATGTTAAATGCTGACGATACAAACTGAAACAAAAAAATAGTCACTCCCCTGAAGAAGCTTCCATTCTAATGGAGACAACAGATAATGGGGAACTGGAGTGAAGACTTAGAAGTCTGAAGAGGGAGGGGTGGGTCTAGGGTCTGGGAGTGAAGTGGTCATCCCGGTCAGCGACTTGCCAATTGGGAGAGTGGGCAGCAAGGCAGAGGCTAGAGCAGACCTCGACACCAGTCTTTGAACCTCTTTAATGAATGAGGTTCCTAGTACCAATTGTTTCTGGGACTGGGAAGAAGTGAAACTGCTTGGAGTCCATTATTATTTCCCAAAGGCATTGCCCCCAAGGCTTGGCAAAGGATAAACTAATGCATTGTAAAAGTTATTACATTTTTTAAAAGAGGAAAACCTTTTCCTAAGGCTCTCCCGTTGGGTCTTATCCAGGTGTTCATGTGTCCCTGGGTTCTTGAAAGTCTCTGCTTGTGGAGCACAAGCGCTGAGAGGCTCTACCCTAAAACAGCTTCAGACATGGGCTAGATGACACACTGGTGTCCAAAGATCAGGCCAGCTGAGGCTGATGGGGCTCAGGAGCCACTGGCCAAAGAGTGATGACTGTTCATCACCAGTGATGCTCAAAACTTGCCTGCTGGGTCACAGACAAGTCAGAGGGTTAAGTGACTTGCCCAGGGTCACACAACTAGTAAGTGTCAAGTGTCTGAGGTCGGATTGAACTCAGGTCCTCCTGAATCCAGGACTGGTGCTTTATCCAGTGCACCACCTAGCTGCCCCACCCATTATCTTTTAACTGAATTTTAGCTTTTCCTTCCATTTAAAATATGATTCTTTAAAAGGGAAGAGTATCTGCTTGAACAAAAATATTTATAGCAGTTCTTATGGTAGTGGCTAAGAATTGGAAATCAAGGCAATGCCCATCAATTGGGGAATGGCTGAACAAGTCGTGGTATATGAATGCAATGGAATACTATTGTGCTACACGAACGTCAGAAAAACTTGGACTTAAAAGAACTGATGTAAAGTGAAGTGAGCAGAACTAGGAAAATGTTTTACACGATAACAGCAATATTGTATGATGAAGAACTGAATGACTTGATTATTCTCAGCAAGATAATGAATGATCCAAGACAATCCCAAAGGACTAATGATGACGCATGCTATCTGCTTCCAGAGAAAGAACTGATATTGTCTGAATACATATTAAAGCATGGGTCTTTCTTTTTTTCTTTCTTCTTTCTTTCTTTCTTTCTTTTCTTTCTTTCTTTCTTTCTTTCTTTCTTTCTTTCTTTCTTTCTTCTTTCTTTCTTTCTTTCTTTCTTTCTTTCTCTTTTCTTTCTTCATTCCTCCCTCCCTCTCTTCCTTCCTCCCTCTCCCCCCTCTCTTTCTCTTTTTCTCTCTCTCCCTCCCTCCCTTTCTTCCATCTTTCCATATTCCGGTGTTTTCCCCTGTACTTAGCACAGAGCTTGGAACACAGGAACAGGATTCTTTTACCAAGAGGAGAAAACATGGATTAGTTTATATGGGAAGTTTGTTTCTAGAATGAGTATTTCTTGTATTTCTGAGCAGTTAAATATGTGCTTCTGGGGGAAGAGCTAATTTTCCTTCTGTCTTTCATTGCTGGGGCTGGGGCCTGCCACATAGGGCTCTTCACTGCTTGTTGGATTTATCAGAAGGTGATGTGATGAGAGCATTGTCTTCTTTGTATTGTTACTTAACTGGTTTACAAGCTTAAAAAAGAAAACTTGGGAAATCGGTTATGAAAATTGCCTTCTAGCGTCTCACTCTGAAAAGCAGCATCAACTCTGGTCATAAATGACCTGCTCATATAATGTGGACGTCTCCTGTTGGGGAGCAGTGGTCATCTCAAGTGTGCTCTCCCATGGGAAGCTTTTGTGGATATTCTGCATTGTTTGTGCTTTCTCCCCATGATTACCTTCATCTGGCTATGCACTTTAAAAAAAAAAAATTTGGTGGGGTAATGAGGGTTAAGTGACTTGCCCAGGGTCACACAGCTAGTGTCAAGTGTCTGAGGGCAAATTTGAACTCAAGTCCTCCTGAATCCAGGGCCTGTGCTTTATCCATTGCGCCACCTAGCTGCCCCTGGCTATGCACTTCTTAAGGGCAAGACTATTTTTAATTTTGTCTTCCTATCCCTAGCACTTATCATCACATCTTGCACATAGTAGGGCATTTCAAATTGTATGTCCAGTAGGCCTCTTAAACTAAATGAGTCCAAAACAGAACTCATTATTTTTCTCCCTCCCCCCTTCCTTTTACCTTCCCTATCATTGTCAAGGGCACCATCCTCTCAGGCTCACAAGCTGAGTCACCCTGGGCTCCACACCTCTCCCTCGATCCCCATCCAATCTGTTGGCAAGGACCATCTTTATTTCTCAAACACTTCCCTTTCTCTCTTCTGACACTGCTCCTTCTCCCCTCCCCCACTGCAGGCCCTTACTATATCACATCTGGGTTGTTTTAATATATTACTGTCTGTCTTGCCTGCCTTAAGTCTCCCCCTACTCTAATCCATCCTCCATTTGGCCACCAAAATGATTCTCTTACTGGAATGAACTCATCTCTTTTAACAATTTCTCATGTGCATCTGTATAATAAACTCTACAGCTTTTTCCTTTCAGATTGGAGGGGGGAGGGGAAAGTTTTTCATATATATATATATATGTTTAGTAAGTGATAGAATTAATTTCTTTTCCTATTGAATTTTAGTAATAGGTTTTGATTTTCAGGCAACAAATTTAAGCCCATTAGATGTGTTTAAGTGACTACTGTGTGCAGAGAATTTGGGAGATTTGGTGAGATACAGTGCCTGCCCTCGTGGAGTTTATAGTCTGGTACGGAGTTTGATACAACTTGTGGTGTCCAGGATCAAATATAAAAGTTTCAGTTTGCCTTTTAAAGCCCTTTACAGTTCTGCCCCTTCCTATTCTTACAGCCTTGTACATTTTACTTTTTTATTTTTAACATTTTATTTCCCTCTGTGTATGCTAAGATACAGGGACATCAGCTTTCTTCTATGAACTCTGGAAATCTTTACTGACTGACCCCTGTGCCTGGAACACAGTCCTACAACACTGTCCCTCCTCATCAAATCTCCTGTCTTCCATCATGACTCAGTTCAAATCCCACTGTCTGTAAGACATCTTTCCCCATCCTCCCCACTGCTAGTGCCTCCTGTCCGAGAGGACCAGCCATGCACACCGTTGAGATCTCTATGAACATGGTTGTCTGAACATTCTTAGACTAGGAGCTCCTTGGGGTCAGGGATGGGTTTTGTTTGTTGTTGATGATGATGATACACAATAATACAGGCATTTGGGGGCAGGGTGATAGAAGTATGTGTGTGGTATGTGTGTCGTGTGTGTATATGTGGTGTGACATGCATGTGTATATGTGGTATGTATATGTTGTGTGTGACATGGTGTGTTGTATGTGTGGTGTGATGTGTGTATGCGGTATATATATTTTGTGTGTGGTGTGTGTGGTGTATATATTTTGGTGTGGTGTGTATGGTGTGTATGTGGTGTATATATTTTGTGTGTGGTGTGTGTATGTGGTGTATATATTTTGTGTGTGGTGTGTGTAGGCGGTATATATATATTTTGTGTGTGGTGTGTATGGTGTGTGTGGTATATATGGTGTGTGTGGTGTATATATTTTGTGTGTGGTGTGTGTATGCGGTGTATATATTTTGTGTGGTGTGTGTGCGCACGAGTGTGTGTGTGTGTATGCGGTGTATATATTTTGTGTGGTGTGTGCGCGCACGAGTATGTGTGTGTGTATGTGTGGTGTGTATGGTGTGTGTGTGGTGTATATATTTTGTGTATATGGTGTATATATTCTGTGTGGTGTGTGTGCATGCGCACAAGTGTGTGTGGTGTGTGTAGTGTGTGTATGCGGTGTATATATTCTGTGTGGTGTGTGCGCACGAGTGTGTGTGTGGTGTATCTATTTTGTGTGTGGTGTGTGTATGAGGTGTATCTATTTTGTGTGTGATGTGTGTATGCAGTGTATATATTCTGTGTGGTGTGTGTGCGCACGAGTGTGTGTGTGGTGTATCTATTTTGTGTGTGGTGTGTGTACGAGGTGTATCTATTTTGTGTGTGGTGTATCTATTTTGTGTGTGGTGTGTGTATGCAGTGTATATATTCTGTGTGGTGTGTGTGCACACAAGTGTGTGTGGTGTGTGTATGCAGTGTATATATTCTGTGTGGTGTGTGTGCGCACGAGTGTGTGTGTGGTGTGTGTATGCGGTGTATATATTCTGTGTGGTGTGTGTGTGTGTGTGTGTGTGTGTGTGTGTGTGTGTGTACACTGAGGATTTCTCTTTGAGCTTTGCTGTGTGAGCTCTAGGGGCTATGGGGGCTTTGCTTGATCTCCAGGCTGTTCGGGGTCTCCCTTACAGTGACCTCAAGAGGCTTGTGGGGCTGCTTGATGTGGCCACAGGCTGGACAGAGGCAGGAGACGTGAACCTGAACTCTGGCTCTGCTCCAGGGTGGCTTGGAATGCATGGAAGGACTGTTGCAAACATACCACGAGTCAGGGGAAGATAATGGAGCATGAACCCAGGGCCGAGGGTTGGAATGTAGCAAGTTCAACGAAGGTGGTGCTTGAAGAGCTGCCAGAGGCTGGTTCGTGAGGCGACCCCAGGCAAGCTCCCATCTCTCCGAGTCATTGAAGTCAACAAGCTTTTATTAAGCACCTACTAGGTGCCTTCCTTCACATGAAGTGCCAGGTAGATAAAGAAAGGCAAAACCTCATGCCTTTTCTCAAGTAGCTCAGTCTAATGTAGGAGGCACCAGGCAGACATCCACGGACAAGCCAGATCTAGGCAGGATGAACTGGGGGCAACCCCGGAGAGAAGGCACCAAGATTGAGGGGGGCTTTAGCTGTGTCTGGGAAGCCAAGAAATAAGGCTGAGGAGGGAGAGAGTTGCAGGCATGGAGGGCAGTCAGTGTTAATGCTCATGATCAGGAGATGGGGTGTTGGGGGTCAGGACCAGCCAGGAGGCTGGCATCTGTGGATCACAGAGTGCGTGGGGGAAGTGGGACTGAACACGACTGGGATGGTGGGGAGGCGGTGTGTCATGGGGGGCTTCCAAAGGCAAACTGAGGATTTTATAGTTGACCCTAGAGGCCATGGGAAGCTGTTGGGAGTTTGCTGTATTGGGGCAGGATGTGGCCAGACATGTTGAAAGAAAGCCAGTTTGAGAGCTGAATGCAAGGCGGATTACAGTGAGGAGAAGGTGAATGGCAGGCAGACTGCCCAGCAATGGTCCAGACCTGAGGGGGATGAGGGCCTGCGCCAGGATGGGAGCATGTCGGAGAAGAAGACAGGGTGCATGGGACCAGGGCTGTTATGAGCTACCCAACCTGACCAAGAGAAAGTCCAGATTTCACCCAGAGGGGAAATTCCCTGGAGTCTCTACTGCGGTAAGCTGCAGACAGGGACACAGGAGAAACTACCAGCACTTCTCACGTAATCTTCTCAGAATCCTTTTCTCCCTTCAGTGACCGAAGAGAGCTTGGCATCATGGATCTCCTCTCAAAGCTGGAAGCCAGAAGAGCTCAGGATCTTCAGGATCTTTCTCCTCTCTTGCTCTCACCAACTCCTTCCACTGCTCATCCAGGCTCAGGGCGATGCAATCCATATCTACCACTAAGGAGATTCTCTCTCTCTTTTTTTTTTCTTTTTTTTAAACAGTATTGTATTTTTTCCCAATTACATGTAAAAATAGTTTTCAACATTTCATTTTTGTAGATTTCTAGTTGCAATTTATCTCCCTCCCTCCCTTCCCTCCCCCCTCCCAAGACAGAAAGCAATATGATATAGGTTATACATTACAATAATGCTAAACATATTTCCACATTAGTCATGTTGTAAGAGAAGAATCAGGAAAAAAGGGAAAAACCACAAGAAAGAAGAAACAACAACAACAACAAAAAAGTGAAAACAGTATGCTTCAATCTGCAGTCAGATTCTATAGTTCTTTTTCTGGATTTGGAGAGCATTTTCTATCACGAGTCTTTTGGCATTGTCTTGGATCATTGTTTTACTAAGAAGAGTTAAGTTGATATCACACAATGTTGCTGTTACTATGTACAATGTTCTCCTGGTTCTGCTCACTTCACCTCAGCATCAGTTCATGTAAGTCTTTCCAGGTTTTTCTGAAATCTGCCTGCTCATCATTTCTTTTTTTTATTCTTAATAGAATTTTATTTTCCAAAATATATGTAAAAACAAAATTTTAACATCAATTTTTAAAAAAACTTTGTGTTCCAACTTCTCTTCCCCCCTCCATTTCCACCCCCCACCCACAAGAACTCAATCAATTCAAAATAAGTTATACATGAGTAGTCATGGAAAAATTCCCATATTAGCTAGTTGTGAGAGAAAATAGTCAAAAAAAACCAAAACTTCAGATTAAGGACCCTGGGCAAATTGCTTGGCCCTGGTTGCCTCACCAAAAAACAAAACAAAACAAAACAAAACAAAAACTCTTCACAAGCAATTCACAGAAGATAGGGCTGATCTGAATATGAAGGGATGATATCTGTAAAGCATTTATGTTTTGTTCTTTGTAGGGCAGACAGGGAGGGGGTGTCTTATGTCTGGGGCTGGATTTGAGCTTGGGGGGCCTCCTGGGTTCAGGGCTGATGCTTTGTCCACTGTGCCACCTAGCTAATCCATGATGACATCATTATTTCAATGGGTTGAGGTGTAGGAGGAATAAACTGGGGGAGGGAGAAGGGGAGAGATGGTCTGGGGAGAGGTAGTTCACATGAAGGAAGCAAGAAGAAAGCTTATGGAGGAGAGTAGAAGAGGGGGAAGGAGTTGGGGAGTGAGGGAACCTTAATATCATCAGAATTGGCTCAAAGAAGGACTAACCTACATACTCAAGTAGGTATCGTACTATACTTTTTTTTTTTATTGAGGCAGTTGGGGTTGGGTGACTTGCCCAGGGTCACACAGCTAGTGGGTGTTGAGTGTCTGAGGCTGGCTTTGAACTCAGGTGCTCCTGAATCCAGGGTCGGTGCTCTATCCACTGTGCCACCTAGCTGCCCCAGTAATATACTTTTGCCCTGGGGGAGGGAGGGACAAAGGAGGGGTGGAGAAGGGAAGGAGGAAAGGGCAGATTGGGGGAAAGAGCAGTAAAGAAGCAAAACACTTTCAAGGAAGATGAAGATGTTCTGCTATGACTGCACCAGTATGACATACGAAATTGCTTGATCTCATAGGGAGGGTTGAGGAGGGAGGGAGGAAAAAAAACTTAGAACACAGAATTAACTCAGGGACCTTGAGCTCATTGGAGTGGGCTCATGGAGGGAATAGCTTTCATACCCAATTTGGAGGACAATCTATTTAACTCCTGCAGGAAAATAGGGAGGGGAAGAGGACAAGGAAAGGAAGGGTGAAAAAAGGGAGTGCAGAGCAAGGGAGAGATAGTCAGAAGTAAGGCACCTCTGAGGAGAAAATAGGGTAAAAAGAAAGAGAGAGTAAATGTCATGGGAAGGGAGTGGGATGGAGGGAAATAGTTATGATGATTGATTATAATGGCAAAATGTATGGTACCTACTTTGCTGGGCTTTGTGAAGAAGATTCTCTGTCAAGCTTAAGGTTGATATAGAGGTTGTGATGAAAAGGATGCTATCAGGAAAAACCTGGAGAGACCTACATGAGCTGAAGCAGAGTGAAATGTACTGTATACAAATAACAGCACTAGTGGGGGATGATCGGCTGGGAAGCATGTGGTTGTTTTCAGCAAGGCAATGATCCAATGTAACCCTGAGGGACTTATGAAGATTGCAGCCCATCTGCAGAGAAAGAACTGATAGTATCTGAAAACAGATGGAAACACATTTAAAATTTTTTTTTTCATTTCCTCTTTGACAATCACTAAGGAGATTCTCATACAATTGGCCCTTTGAGCCCAAGCTTACATTCCTTTTATTTGGGTGGGGGGAGGGCAATGAGGGTTAAGTGACTTGCCCAGGGTCACACAGCTAGTAAGTGTCAAGTGTCTGTGTCTGGATTTGAACTTGGGTCCTCCTGAATCCAGGGTCAGTGCGTTATCTACTTCGACACCTAGCTACCTCCCCACACCCAACCCCCCACCCCCACCCCCACCCCTCACCAGGGTTACATTCCTCCCAGGACTGAAGCTCATTTTTAACTCTTCAGAAACTGTCATTATACCACTTCTCACAGACATGCAGCAATCCAACACAATTCTAGTATGAAATATGACGGAGCTTTACTTCATGGAAGGCATAGAGTCATCAAAGAAGGCAGTCCAGTCTTCTCTCTTCCTCCTATTCAAATATGGTCCCAAAGTAATTGTCCATCCATGTTGCCTGCCCTGAGGTGCATATTGATAGGCAAGCTTCATATGTTTTGGGTTCTAATGCAGCTTACAGTCTGGGCAACAGACATTCTTTATTCATTGGTCATTTGGTCTTCTCTGACTGATCACAAAGCTTTGCCAGGAGAGTATACGTTGTTTTGGGAATTAATGCAATCAGTGCAATGCCGTGTACAAACAGGAGCACCTTGAGGCCTTAAGTAACCACAGGAATTCCTCTTCAGCTTAGATCCACCACTGGAGCTCCCACAGTAGAGACCCCCTTGGGGAGTCTACCTGTACCTGTTCCATAGCCTTATCTGATGTTTATCATCAGAGGATCATCAATAGAGTTATTTCTGTTATTCTGTCATTCAAGAATGATTTTGATCTATGGCCAAGATGCATCTTGTTATGGGGAAGAGCCTCTAGGGTATCTTGTTTTACGAAATCAAATGCTTCCCAGAGATATAGCAGTGCCATCTGGAGAAACAGTAAAGTTAGGTGGAAGGACAAGTTGTGGAGTGAAGATGATGAGCTTACTTTGGGACATGCTGAATTTGAGGTGTCAGTGGGCCATTCAGCAGGCAGTGGAGCTTAGAAGAGAGATCTGGACTAGATAAAGAGATTTGGAAGTCATTTGTGAAGAGCTCATAATTGAAGACATGAGTGTGTGATGTTGCAGAGGGAGAGATATCAAAGCAGGATAAAGCCTTGGTAGACACCTACCCTTGGGGAGGTTGGAGGAGGATGTATAAGAAGAAAGAAATTTTGGCCATATAAGTAGGACAATCAAACAAAGTGATTTTGTGGAATCCCAAGGAGGAGAGGGAAGCATCCATGATGATGAAGCTGTTATTTCCCAATGGTGCACAAGTCTTGGAGGATCATACCGGACTTGTCCATTAGGAGCATCTTGGTAAGCTTGGAGAGAGCAGTCTCAGTTGAATAGTGGGGGTAGAAATCACCTTTCACAGGGCTGAGTCAAGCAGGAAATATTATTTTTCTAGAAGTTCATTAGTAAAGAAGAGAGAGAGGGAGGGAGGGAGGGAGATGGAGAGAGACAGAGACAAGAGACGGGAGGGATGGAGAATATCACTTATCGTTTGATGGGGGAAGATGGGGATGTCAAAGGTGAGGTGAAGGGGTTGTGTTTTGGCAAAAGGGGCTGGCCAGCCCATCCCTTGAGACTATAGAGGAGGAAGGGAAGATGAGAAAAGACTTGGAGAGATTTTAAAAACTAAAGATTTTATAAGAAACAACCCAGAAATACAAAACTGCGCCCTTGCTTAGTTACTGGCTCTATTTAAATCAGTTCATTTCAGCGCCTAAAGCAACCTTGCCCTTTGCCTTCCTTTCACTGTGACTGTTTGCCCATTCAGGTCTTTTCACTTTTTTAATTTTTGTTTTGCCTTTTAATAAACATTTCTATTTAAAGTTTTGAGTTCCAAATTCTGTCCCTCCTTTCCTCCCCTCCCGCTTCAACTGAAGCAGTAAGCCATCAAATGTGGCTTATACATGTGCAATTATGTAAAACATTCCAAGAAAACGAATAAAAGAAAAAAAAATAAAGAAGTGAACAATAGCCTTCTTCAGTCTGTTCGGTCAATATCGTTCCTTCTTTAGAGGTTGGACAGTGGTCTTGATCAATAGTCCTTTGGGATTGTCTTGGATCATTGTTTATGTTCTGTTCTGTTCATCTACCACGGTCTTCCAGTTATTGGTACATGTGTTTCTTTCCCAGACCCTATTATAAGCTCCTGGTGTCTTTGCTGTTTAGAAGCAAGAATCAGGAATTTGAAGCTGGTTGGTTTGATATTTTACTTCATTGTGTAAGTTCATGATTTGTGCTACTTTTCACCGCCTTAATTGTTAAAGGTGATTTCATTTCCAAAATTTCATTATTTAAGGATTAAAAAGGGAGCCAGAGATTCCTAGGGATGAGAGATGGTCACAATTCTTTTTCCAGCATAGGGATGATTCATCACCTTGTTGAGGCTTTTATTAAATAGCAAAAGATCATAGCAGCCATTGGCTTGGTCTTAGGAGACTTAGATGAGTCTCATGATGGAAAAGAGTTCATTTCCAAATGCCAATTGTGCCCCTTCCCTTTGCTCTGGGATCCCCAGTCCTGTGCCCTTCTGTGATGCATGCTGAGTCTTCTCTCTGACTTCTCTCTTCTTCGACCTCCAGACTCCCTGGCTTATAACCCGTGTCAAAAAGAGCATTTGTTAATATTCAAAGTTCAATAATGCCTTTAAGCTCTTGGGTAGGGAACCACTAAATAAGCATATTACTGAACAGATATAAACTCCTCTGGATGGTCCCCAAACATAAGACACATCATTGGTTATTTCTCCCCGGGGACATTTTAATCATTTTCTATTACCTGGTATGAAGTTGTCTCCAGGTCCTTAAGAGCACGGCCACTGGCCACCATTTCAGCCTTTTCTTTCCATGACTACTTGGTGCCGACTCCCTAAATTCTGCCTTTCTTCTGCTGCCTCGGGGATCTGGCCCATGCCTAGGAGATGCCCCCTCCTCTGCCCCGCCAGGGAGACTTTGCATCTGCCTGGAAGGCCTAGCTTGGAAGCCATCTCTCTAGGAATCTCTCCTGATTCCCCTGGTGTTAGCCTTCTCTTTGCTCCCATTGTCCTGTGTCCTTCCCCGTGTCCATGCCAACTGTCCCTTTCCACCATCGTCCACTTGGGGAAAGAGGGGTCCTCTGAAGCTGCGAGCTTGTGGCTGCTGCCTCTGTTCCTTCCGCTGCCTTCCCTACTCTGGGAACCGTGGGAAGGCTTTTGCCTCCTTTGCTTAGTCCCCTAATTATTCCTCCCTGCGTCTGATGTGTATTTTTTTTAAATTTTTTTTACGGGGCAATGGGGTTAAGTGACTTGCCCAGGGTCACACAGCCAGTAAGTGTCAAGCGTCTGAGGCCGGATTTGAACTCAGGAACTCCTGAATCCAGGGCTGGTGCTTTATCCACTGCGCCATCTAGCTGCCCCGCGTCTGATGTGTATTAACTTTGGCTTGTATGGAACCTCAGTGGACTGCCAGGCGCATTGAAAAGAAAGGTGTCAAGCCTTGGGCAGTGCTGTGGCTTTTCAGGGAAAGTAAGGCAATAATAACGTCAACATCGATATGTGCTTTAAGGTGGCAAAGTGCTTTCCGTAGGGGAGCTCTGGCCATTTGAGAAGCTTCAGTGACTCACCCAGTACTACACAGGCAGTGTTATCTGAAGAAGGATTCCCTCCCTTCCTCCTCCCTCCAGGTCCGGGACTTTCTACACTGTGCTGTGAAAACACTTCTGCGTGTTTGACCCCTGTGAGATGTCAACAGCACAAAAGCATTCTAATACACTTTACACCTGTAGTCTGTGTCCACAGATTGCCGATGAGGAGAGGGAGGGCTGGTGGAGTCACGTGGCGAATGAGTAGTGACGTCTGGACTCCAGCCTGGGTTCAGGTTTTCTGGCACCAAGTTCAGGTCTGATCCCACAATAGTTTAATGCCATTAGGCGGCGTAGAGAGGGGAGCGGGACGCAGGTGGGCTCAAGTGCCCGCTGCCAGTGGCCTGAGAGAGACTAGGACCACCAAGGAGGTTTGTGGGATGCTCTTCTTTCTTCTTCTGAATGTCTGAGCTTGCTGGCTTTGTCTTTGAGGATGCTTGCTAGAAATTCTGGCAGACTAGATATGGGACAGACCGGGAATGTTAAGTGGAAAATGACAAATGTGGAGCTCATTTACGCATAGTTTTTGGGTCCACTCCCAGAGAGCGTGACTAAGGCAAAGGAAGGTGTTCCCTGCCGTCTCCCATAGGGACTCTAGTCGAGGGGGCTGCGATGAAGGCAGGGGGCAGAGGGCAGAGGGAACTGGAACCCATGCCCTGAGAACACCTGATTAGCTTGTGACCCAGGCAAGCGGCTTGATGTTTGCCTCAGTTTCCCCTTCTGTGAAATGCTAGTGATAACAGCGCCTACCTGGCCACCTTGTTGTGAGATGAAATGAGATGTGTGTAATGCATTCTGCAGAGCTTGAACCCTCTGATGCCAACCAGGGATTTAAAAAGCAAAGCATTTGAAGTCACCTGTGCTGCCTCACCTACCTGAGAGGTTTATTTGCAGGAGCAAATGACAGAATCAGGGGCTTGTTGTTGTTGCTTTGCGACCCCCAGAGAGTCTCTCAGGGGTTCTCAGCCCTATTGATGTCCTGGATGCCTTCGAGAGCCTGGAAACATGGAATACAAAGGAAAACGGCTTACATGATCCTGTAAAAGCCGCACTGAATCAGTGCTTTAACGTTTGCCAAGCACTTTGCAGATAGTTCCAGGGAGGGGGCTCCTTGGTAAGAATGTGAGGACTATTGCTTCTTCTTATTTGCTCCTGCTCTGTGCCTTGGCATCTTCATTTGTGAAGGAGAACAACGGAATGATATCAGGAGTGGTGGCTTGAGCTGCAGGCTTGGTTGGTTGTATCTGCTTCCTCTCACTTTGGACACTGCTCTTTCTCATAGGCAGGCCAGGATGGTGGGTAGGATGCCAAGTTACTTAGCTGCTGAGGCCTCTCTGTGCTTTGAGACCTTTGACCTTGGAAAGGAAATTATGGGTTGGTAAGGATATATGCTTCCTAAGACAGGATTATTTTTTTATGTGGCAGTGGATCCCATGAGCCTCCTAGACCTGGGATATCATTGATCCAAAGAACTCGTGGGTGAGAAGCTATCTTTGCTGATTCGGAGCCTAGAGCCCTTTGCCCACAACCACACAGTCCATATGCTACATGGATCATGTTTTCATGAACTTCCAGGCTTCCACAATACTGCTTTTTTCCTATGAAGTGTAGATTGTTACTATAAATAAGGAAACTGAAGCAATCTCCGAATTCCCCAGAGTCAAACAGTGAGAAATTATCAGAGCTGGGATCACCGGGTCAAAGATCCAGGGCAGAAAAGGACCTGGGAGGCCAGCAACATAGTGGTTAGAGACCGTTGTATCCAACCGTGTTATTGGACTGCTGAGGGAACTGAGGCACTGAGAGGTTCGATCCCAGGGCTTTCAAAGAGCAGCACAATGGGAACCTTGGCTGGCTAGCCTGAAGCCCTGCAGGACCCAGCCAGGTCAGCCTTGGATCAGAAGTCAGGCTCTGGGCAGGAGGTCTGACTCAATTCTCTCCGTGTCCCTGGGAAAATCTCTTCCCTGCTCTGGGTCTCAGTGTCACATCAGACATTTCTTTGGGTTAGACTCGGGGATCAAATTCCCCCTCCTCCCACTCCCTTACTTCATGCAGACTAACTATAACTGGCATGTTTATAATGCTGGGAGGCGCACAAAGGCACTTTACACACACTCCCTCATTCAATTCTCCCAACCGGCCTGTGTGGCGGGAGCTATTCCTATTCTCATCGCACAGATGGGGTGACCGAGGCAGACAGAGGTGACTCGATTGCTAATGCTCACACTGCTCTAGCCATCTGAATCCATGTCTTCTGAACTCAAACTCCAGGACCCTTTTCCCTGTAGCCTGCTGCAGACAGGACTCGAGGGTGGTGCTGGAATTGGGAAATGAATTGGGCCCCAGGACTCAGAGATTTAAAAAAAAATTCACCTCCATATGAGTGAGTAAATGAATGACATTTGATAGCAGAGCAGCATATACACATATGGCTTCCAAAATGTCATATTTGTAACCTTTGTGGGAAAGTGAAATTTGGATGAATGGGAAAGAATTTTTGCCCATTTGGTAAAATGTTTCTTGGCTTCTGTGAATGCTGCAGGGAGGAATTGGGAGGTTTCTCTGTTGACCTGTGCTTGTTGTGAGAGCCACAGGGGTAGGTAGCTGTTAGCTGGAGGGTGAGGGTGTCTGTCTTCTCCTGCCGCTAGGCTGGTGGTCAGGACATTTGGTTGGCCAGTGGGACCCTGGACAAAGCACTCATTTCTCTGTGTTTCAGAAGGTATAAGTGGTGAGTGAGTCGCAATCAGCATGGATGGAGGCTGTACTCCACTGACCAAAGCCCAGATCCATGAAGCATGTGCAGTGGAAAGAGTACTCACCAACTCTGGAGGGAGAGGACCTGAGTTCAAATCCTACATCTGAAAGATCCTATCTGTGTGACTTCGGGAAGTGTCACTTGCCTTCCCTGGGCTCCCTTTTCTCATTTGTAAAAGGAGGGGGGTGGGAGAACTGGGCCCTCAGCTCTCTGTGCACTTGAACTCTGTTACTCTGCCATTGTCCTTGGTGTAGCCATTGCTTCCCTGTGATACCCGAGTAGGCTGGTACTTGGGAAGTGCTTCTTGCCCTAAACAGCCCTGAGAAGAAATGATTCCCCCGCCCCTGAATGAGCTCTTCAGTAAATATTTGTTAGAGATTGTGCGCAGTCTTGGTGGGTGCTTCTGTCTTGATGTGCTGCTAGATGGTAGTGCCCAGAAAAATGCCAGCTGGTTGTTGAGTGGGAGGCATCTGCCTGTGAGCGAAGGTGGGTGTAGGATGGGGCTTGGGTGCTCTGGGCCCAGCTACGGGGGTGAAAGATGCCCCTGTGCCTTTGCAGAGGACAGTCTCCATACCTGAGACTCTCCTCCCCCCCCCCTACCCCAACCTCGCAGGGTCCGCCCCATCCGTCAGGACTCAGCCCAAGTCTCTTTTGGCTGCTGCACCCATCTGTGCACAGTCTCCTTGGATAGAATGGGATTCCTGAGTTCTCAGACTATTTTGTCTGTTCTCTTTGCACCTCCAGCTCCTCGAGCAGTGCCTGGCACCTAGAAGGCACCAATTAAATGTTTGCCCAGGGAGTATTGACAGGCCACAGTTAAACAGTAAGTACAGTACATGGCAGGGTCAGGATTTGAACCCAAGTCCTTTCTTTCTGGGTCTATCATTTCTCTGGCTAAGCCATGCAGAAGCCTGAAAAACCTTGAAAAGAATTTCACTTTCCTTCCTTCCTTCCTAATCCTCATTTCTCCTCCCCACACCCAGCTTCTCTGTGGTACTCGGAGCTTTGGGTACCTTCTCAGAAGGGCAGCACGGAGTCATGACACTGCCCGAGGGGCCAACTGCCACCCATTTTCTGTCTCCAACCCCATGAATCCACCAGGAGCAAATCCCCCCTTTCCACGAACTCTTCAGGAAGCCCCGGCCTCCCATTCTGGAGGGGCTCCAGGCTTGCCTTGATGAACGCAGCCGGGCACAGATGGAGGTGGGGAAGGGAGCGGTGGAGAGGTTGGTAACCTAGGCAACATTTACCTATTTGGATGAAAAAGCAGACCCGTTTGAGCTGTTGGCACAGCCCTACGCCCGCAGGATTACAGCGAGTTAGAGGGGAGCGGGGAAGAAGCAATTTTCCCCAGTAACGAGGTGGATGCAGGGGCTAATTCTTGCCGGCTGGCAGCTCCTTTGCTGCTTCTCAGAGAGGTAGACTGCCCAGGCTGGGAGGCAAAGTGGGGCCCGAGAGCCCTCCTCCAGAACATTGCCTGGGAACTTGGACGGCCTCGCAAGAAGCACAAAGCAAAACAGAACAACCCAAAGCAGCGGGGCCCGTGCCCACTTGGTACGTTTCCTGGCCTTTTCAAGAGCTTGTTGCCTTTAGCCCAGCCCGGCAGGGGAACAGGAAGCTCCCCTCCTGCTGCTGCCTCTGCAGGGCCTTGCCATGTGAATGTGCACCATTGAGTCGGTGGGCAGGGGAATGAGCACTGAGCCCTTCTCTGACTTACTAGAGAAGCCGACTCTGGGAGGGGCTGGAGGGCCCCGAGGCACACAGAGCAGAGAGACGGAGGTGGGGGGGGGGCGGGGCGGGGACTCGCCGCTGTCCTCCAGGGTCGGAAGGTGCTGGTATGGTGGAAGATACATGAGGCGGCTTCTGCGTGCTCCCAAAGGGCTGAACCACCAGCCCCGGGGGAAGCTGCAAGGGGTGGGGCGGACAGGGAAGCTTAACGACAAGAAAATCTTAACAAAGGGGGCCCTTCCAAGGTGGCAGGGCTACCTGGGGGACGGGCAGGTTTCCTCCTCACTGGGGGTCTGCAAGGCACACTGAGGATCATCCTTTGTTAGGGAGGTATCATCTCCAGATGGTTGTTGAGAATGCGTCCTTTTACAGCCATGGGTGGGGCTACTTGGTCACAGAAGTTCCCCCCCCCCCAACGCTGAAATTCTGTTTGTCTGAAGAGGGGATCCCTCTTCCCTCTCTTCTTCCCCCTCCCCTCTCCCTTCACACTTTGGCTCTCCTATCTCCCCACTTTCCTTCCCCTTCCCCTTCCCTGTTCCTTCCCCCCCCATCTCTCTGTGTCTGTCTCTTTCTCTGTCTCTGCATCTCTCTGTCTGTCTCTCTTTTTCTCTCTGTCTCTCTCCCTCTGTCTCTCTATCTGTCTTTCTCTGTCTCTCTCTGCATCTCTCTTTTTCTCTCTGTCTCTGTCTCCCTCTGTCTCTGTGTCTGTCTGTCTCTCTACCTCTCTGTCTGTCTCTGTCTCTCTGTTTCTGTCTCTCTTCCTCTGTCTTTCTCCCCTCTCTCCCCTCTCTCCGTCTCTTCTCTCCTCTCTCCCCTCTTCCCATCTCCTCTCTGCTCTCTCATACTTATTCTTGAAACCCCACCTCATGTTATGCTTCACAGGATCATCAAATGTTAGAGCTAGGAGGGACCTTAAAAAGCATTGCACCAATTCCACCTGCTTCATTTTCCAGCTGAAGAGTCTCAGGGAAGTCAAGTGTGTTGTTCAAGGTCACGCCCCAGAGCCAGGACTCCTGGGTCTTCTGATCCCTACCTCACTGCTCTCCATGACAGACACCGTACTGCCTTATCACTTTGCTGGTTGATTTTAACAACAGCTTTTTCCACCTCCTCTGATAACACTGAAGTTTAAGAGTATTTCATTATGAGTATGATGATATAAGATGGCATTAAGACACGACAAAGCAAGTTTTATTGGCCATTAATACTTGCCTTGGGTGAATTGTGAAGCCTTTGACCACTGGAGGCATTTATTAATAGACCAATAAAATACACCCTAGATTGCTGGTGCTATTATAATCTGGCTATTACATTCCTTAAAATTATTGGATAAATACTGTTTTCAATGACTTTTTTTTTTTTGGTGGGGAGATTCAATTTCTTTTATGAGAAATAGTTCTTTGTGGACCAGAGAAAATAGAATTGAGTTTGGAGTAAAATGAGGGCTTCCAGAGCCCTTTTTCTTTGGATGAGATGATTGATGTATAAGATTTCTCTGAGGTCTTTTCCCTGAAGAGCTTAAGAGACTAAACAAAAAAAGTTCCCATCTAACCTTGTCTCAAGAGCTCCCCCCAAAGATTTACAGCTGAAAGGAGTTTTCGAGTCTATCATGTCTGGCTCCTGGTTTTACAGACAAGGAGACCGAGGCTCATGGGCGTGCCCAAGGTCACACAGGGAGTGACAGAGGCAGGTTCTTTGGATCCAAATCCAGGATTCTGGCTGGTGTCTCCTGCTGCCTCCCTAGAAGCTTGTGGGGTGTCTGGGCGAGGGGAAGAGGAAGAGGATCTTGTGGGAAGGCAATCAGATATCGGGATCAGAGACATCTCTCATTGGGATCGTAGGCACAAGTAAGTGAATTGTGGGTATATAACCACCTGATAGGGCTGACCTTCCTGCTTTTTGGTCATGTGACTCAGAGCTGAGGAGGGTATGGTGTCTCAGGATGAGAATAATAGCTAGTGTTTATATAGGGCCTTAAGGATTGCAAAGAGCTCTACATATATCATCTCCTTTGATGTTTGCACAGCACTGTAATGTAAGTGCTATTATTAATCCCATTTATAGATGAGGAAAATGAGGCTTAGAGATGTCAAGTGAGTTGTACAGGTTCACACAGCTAGTGTTCCAGGCAGGATTTGAACTCAGATCTTCCTGACTCTAAGTCCTGCATTTTATCCATCTTGTCTCCAGGGTGAAGGGACCTTGGCTGCTTCTCATCATGTATGACTCATTGATGAAAGGTCTTATCACTTTGGTGTGATGCATCATATCAAGGGGTCCAAGTGAGCTCTTGGTCTTCCCTCAACCCATACAATCGACTTAGAGGGAATGAGGGTGCCATAGTCATTCCTTCCTCTAGACTCCTGTACTTGGTCCAGACCGGGCTCATCTGTGGGGAGCCTGGCCCTCAGTAGGAGGGGTGGGCCTCCCTTTTCTCACCCTCTTTGGTCTGACACCTTTGCATTTCGAGTAAGAATGAGGAAGTGGAAAGGTACTCAGAGTACCCTGTGAATCAGATATAGGACAGGTATTTATTTCCTCTTTGCCATTCAGTATTCACAAGTGAGCACTGAGAGAATAACTTAAAGCAGGATTTGGTAACAAAATTGATAACTAGGGCAGCAATCTCCGCTGTGAGGTTACATCATCAACAGAAACACACTAAGAACTAGCACAATTATTGAACTCAGATCATGGGAGATAGATAGGTGCTATTGTTATTGCCATCACCAGATGGGGAAACCAAGGCAAACAAAGAGAAAGTGATTTGCCCAGGGTCACATAGGGAGCAACTGCCTGAGGGCGGTTTTGAACTCAGGTCTTCCTGAGGCCCAAGAACTCTACTCTCTACGGCCCCCCCCCCCCTCCCGGCTATCATGAAGCTCTTTCTGTGACTGCCAAATAGACAGTTCACATCACACCTCGGCCCAGACTGGTCCTAAGGCATTTTGGAAGATGTTTTCTGCTGGTCATTTTCTCTGATGAAGAATCTCCTCTTACTCTTAGTCACCTTCACCTAATAGATCCCAGACCTCTTGAATTTACCCTATTACCTCCAAGCAAATCCACTTCAAGAACCATGTTGAGTTATTTACTTAGGGAAGATGAAGCAGAAAAGGGGGTTGGGGCCCACATACTTGCCTAGCTGAGGTTCCCTGGTCAGGCCATGGCGGGGTGGGGGGGGGGTGGGGGAAAAGAGAAGCAGGTCCTGCCTTCACTGAGCTCCCAGTCTAATGGAGAAGAGAGCATGCACACAAACAGGCTTATTCGAGATGCAAGGCAAACTGGGGAGGGGAATCAAGGAGTCTAGTGACAGAAGCACCTGCTGTAGGGGAGAGTCTAAGGAAGAGGAGCCAGAAGCTCTCTCACACCTCACACTATGATCACCCACTCCTGTCTGGGTTAGGACCCAGGGTAGGTCCAGGGGCTCTGCTGAGTCCTTTCAACACTGAGTCATACTCGGCCAGAGGCTTGTCATTCTCAAAGTGCCCACCCCTTGGCCCCTCGTCCTGCACTGGGGCAGCCTGAAGGGAAAGGTGAGCGTTGCTCCTGCCCTCTTGGACTCCCTTGCACGGTTATGGTCATGGCTTTCCCTTTGCAGTTAACCTTGAGGGGAGGGTCTATGATCTTGGGAATGGTGTGGGTGAGTGAAATGCAGCTGCAAAGCCAGCTTGCTTTTGGATGATGACAGATGAAATGGCAGGTTTTGCCATGCCGTGACCCGGGGTGTCTCAGAATTTTGGGTTGAAAGTAGCTCCAAGCAGGAGGTGGAGAGAAGACTGCTACCGAGGTAGAGACCGACCTCAACGAGACTTTGCTCTCTGCTGAGCCCTGTACTCCAAGTTGTCACCCTGCAAGCTTTGCTTGAAGATGCGCTGTGGGAGGGTCCGCTACCTCTCCTGGCGTCCCATCTCACTGAGTGTTAGGAATGAATAAAAGAAACACTAATCACCTCTAGGTGCCGAATACTGTGCTCGGCACAGTGGATAAAGCAGAAAAAGCGAGACCTGCCCTGTCTTCAGGAAGCCTACATTCGAATGGATGTAGAATGCGGACAAGCCACGGAAGGAGCTTCGGGCAGATGAGTAGGCTCGGAGTTCCTACGACGCGGCGGGAGGGTCCATGGCAAGGCCCAGGGGCTCCTGGGGACTAGTTTCCCGCTTTGCCGCTTTTGCTCATTGTCTCGGGTTCCCGGGCACCGAAGTCCCTGAGGTTCCTGAGCTCTGGGCCTGGGTTTGTGGAGCTGCAGATGATTCAATAAGCTCTGTGATTTCTCTAAGTTCGTGCAGACAGTGTCTGAAGCAGGATTCAAACCCGTCACGTCCTTCCAGACTCCCGGCCAGCGCGCTATCCACTAGGCTGCCTGGTGACCCTAGTGCGCTGATGCAAACTGGGATCCGAGTGCACAGCGGGAGCAGGGGGTGTGGTGAGTGTCACCTTGGAATTTAGGGGCGTGAGCTGCAGGGAAGGCGCCAACCTGTGCTGGTAGGAGTTTGGGCGGCAATGACCTGAGGGTTTCTCATGCTCCTTGTTGGAACACCTGCAGTTCCTCGTCAGAACTGCCTAGAGATGGCACCCGTGGAGACAAGGACTGCGGACCCCGGGCAGTGATTTGGGGCGCAGCAGCGGGAAGCTTCCTGTTGGGGTAATGGGGAACAGTTCGGTGTAGGAGTTGGCAGGGAGCTCCGTCTCGCCTTGTTCAGGTGGTCTCCTCTCGGCGGGGGGCACTTCCTTTATTTGACCTCACCACGTCCTCCTCATCTCTTTCCCCCAACCTCTTCCGCTGAATAATGACATTGAACTAAGTTTCTGAATCAACAGCAGAATGATGCCGCTCCCGGTCCTGGGGGATCTAATTGAATCTGTGTCACTCTGACTTTTCTGTCCTTAGTGGGCCCCTTATTTGGGGAGTAGACCCCTGCAGAGCTTCTCAAGGAATGAGTGGAGTCCATTTGTCTAATGTCTTCTACATGCCAAGCACTGTGCTCGACTCGGGTGCGCAGAGAGAAAAGTGGGACAGTTTGGTTCTCAAGGAGTTCCCATCCTAGTGAAGGAGACGGTGCCCAAAGAAGGGCACTGTGGCACAGCAGATGGTGAACCCTAGTGGTCTACAGGGATCGATGGCAGTCAGGGGAAAGGTCAGGGCATGGGGGAGTGGTTTGAGGGGAATGGGGGGAGGGCATATGCCAGGGGAGATGCAATGGTCTGGATGGCAAGTGGACCAGTTTAGAGCAAAGAGAGAAGACGAGCTTCATCTCCATCTGAGGTCTCTACCCTGCTCCCCAGACTTGGGTGGATGGGGGGGGTGGGGCTGTAACTCCTGGCATTTTCTTTTCAAAGTCTCAAATGTGATCTGTCTCCTCTGCATCTGGGCCCCAGTGGGAATCTTGACTCCCCTTTTTCCAACCATGGGACCCTCCTTGGCTCACCTGCGTCTGTTTCCTTATGGGCAGAATGAGGACAGTGCTTTACAAATCATTGGGAGGACCAGATTAAAGAAGCATATGAAAGGGCTCTGTAAATGGCAAACTTTTTCTATAGATGCTAGGTATTATAGGTTTTAAAATATTACCACACATGCAACATTCATAACAATGCCAATGAGGTAGTACAGTGGGTAGAGCACAGGGCTGGGAGTCAGGAAGACCTGAGTTTAGATCTAGCCTCAGACTCACTAGCTGTGTGACTCTGGGCAAGTCACTTAAACCACCTCTGTTTGCCTCAGTCTCTGCATATGTAAAAAAGGACAGTAGTAGCACCTCCCTCCTGTGGTTGTTTTGCAGATCAAATGTGATAATATGACATGTTGCAAACCTTAAAGCGTGTGTAAAGGCTGGCTTTTATTATGAATACTACGTGTAAACAAACCAAAGAAGCTCCTGTGCTGATTTGTATTATGTGACGTAGTATGTGCTACTTTGTCTGGCGTCCCACTCTGCTTTTGTCTGTGGCTTCCTAAAGTTTCTGCTACCTTGGCTCCCACTAACACGCGCCACCACTGGGTCCCCTGGAGTGGATGGACGGTCCTTCTGCACGCAGCTTTCATATCAACGGCAGACTTTTCTTCCCTCAGTAGCTCCTAGAGATATTTCTCTCCCAAATTTTGGGAAGGAAATTCACTTCTCCCTTTTCTTTCAAGGGACCAAAAGAGTTCTCAGGTGGTTTCTACTCATGAATTAGTTCTGCTATGGGAAGAAAGGATTTCATCAGGGATTCTGACTGGGCAGGGTTCATCTGGACTGGGAGAAGCTCATCTGACCCCAGGGGGCGGGGGGGGGGGCAGAATCAAGGCTCCCGCTTGCTTCCGGCTTTGGGAGAACCAATGGCTGGCCGGGTTCCAGGGCAGGCTCCCTCTCTCTCCACTCTGTAGCTTGCTTTGGGCCCTGCTGGTGCCAGTCCCTTTCTCCACCTGGGATATTTAATTACTTCTAATCTGCCAGCCCAGCAAAGTCACTTTCCATCCTTTCAAGAGCTGGCTGAAGTAAGCTCCTGTTAGAACCAGGAGGATGATTTCTGCATGGCAGCCTCTGGAAAGACTCAGAAAGACTCAGGGGCCACCCAGAGTCCTGGGGGACTCCAGATGGACCCTGAAAGTTAGGGGCCAGGCTGCAGGGCTGGAGGCAAACACAGCACGTGTGGCATTGGCTGGGCTTTGCTCTCCATTTTTGTCACAAGGACCTGACCCCCTTCCCTTCCCTTCCCTTCCCTTCCCTTCCCTTCCCTTCCCTTCCCTTCCCTTCCCTTCCCTTCCCTTCCCTTCCCTTCCCTTCCCTTCCCTTCCCTTCCCTTCCCTTCCCTTCCCTTCCCTTCCCTTCCCTTTCCCTTCCCTTCCCTTCCCTTCCCTTCCCTTCCCTTCCCTTCCCTTCCCTTCCCTTCCCTTCCCTTCCCTTCCCTTCCCTTCCCTTCCCTTCCCTTCCCTTCCCTTCCCTTCCCTTCCCTTCCCTTCCCTTCCCTTCCCTTCCCTTCCCTTCCCTTCCCTTCCCTTCCCTTCCCTTCCCTTCCCTTCCCTTCCCTTCCCTTCCCTTCCCTTCCCTTCCCTTCCCTTCCCTTCCCTTCCCTTCCCTTCCCTTCCCTTCCCTTCCCTTCCCTTCCTTCCCTTCCCTTCCCTTCCCTTCCCTTCCCTTCCCTTCCCTTCCCTTCCCTTCCCTTCCCTTCCCTTCCCTTCCCTTCCCTTCCCTTCCCTTCCCTTCCCTTCCCTTCCCTTCCCTTCCCTTCCCTTCCCTTCCCTTCCCCTTCCCTTCCCTTCCCTTCCCTTCCCTTTTGCCTTCCCTTGCCTTTTGCCTTCCCTTGCCTTTTGCCTTTCCTTGCCTTTTGTTTTGTTTTCTTGGTCAAGGGTTGGGGGAGGGTGCAAGATGGAAGAGGGAGAATGTGGATTCTAATTACTTGGAAAAAGTTAAGAATCCATTCACTGAAGCCCCCTGAGCAGCCCTCACCTCACACATTTGCTGACAATAACAATCAGTGGCATTCATACAGCACTTTCAGGCTTGCAAGGTGTGTTCTCCGTCTTACTTGGGTGTCACAATAACCCCGTCAGGCAGATGCTTTTTTGTCCCCATTTTGCACACGACAACAGCATCGACGACGACAACCACCACAATAATAAGCTAACATTTGTTCAGCACTTTGGGGCTGACAAATGGTATCTCATAACAACCCTGGGAGGCAGGTGCTTTTTACAATTGTACAGATGAGGAAGATGAGGCAGACAGAAGTGAAAGGACTTGCCCGAAGCAGTGCCCAGAGCCTGAGGATGGATCTAACCTCATGTCTTCCTGGCCCTGGTCAGTATCTGCCCCCTCTACCATCTTTCACAGATGAGGAAACAGGTCCAGACAGGTTAGATAACTGACACAGCCAGTCAGTGTCTGAGGGGGTAGTGGAGCCCAGATCTCGGTCCAGAAGCCCTGTCCACTGTGACACACTGTCTCCTGTTTGCTTCACACGGTGCCCTGAAGTCTTGGTGAAGTTGTTGCCTTTGGAGAACAGAAGTGGTTCTCAGTCTTTGGGTGCCCCGTATCTTCTTGTCACTTCTGGGGTTTGAGATGCTCTCACTGATGACACAGGCTAGCAGAGACCCAGCTCTCCAGTGTCTCTGCCATGAACACATAGCGTGGACTGAGCTGGCTTCTGGATGCCTTTGGAGGCGGTCTGAAGCTGGGGCTGCTGAGGACCCTGAGGACATTCATCCCTTAGGAAAATCAACAGCCCTGGACATCGTCAGAACAACGAGGGAACTGGTCTCATCACTTGGGGAGGGGGCTCCCACGGGCTCCTCAAGGCTGAAGATTCTCTAGTTACTGGGGAGCGGCTGAGATCTGTGTGAGAATACTCACCCCAGGCACTTTGTAATCCTTGACACAAATAAGGTTTTTCTTCCATAAAGCCAAGAGCAGGGTCCTGGGGGCCTGGTCAGTGGTAGAGGCTGGAGCTGGGAGAGCCCTCAGGGGCCTTGCTCCAACTCCTCCATTTTACACACGACAAAGCTGAACTTAGAAGAGGTGAAATGTCTCAGGCTCATAGACCCAGAGCCAGAGAGGCTGCTGGGCATTTTGTCTGAAGCCTCTCCTTTTCTACATGTGGAAGCCTGGGTCTCCAGAGTGGTCTGCCCAGGGCCAGACGGGCAGCAAGTGGCTGCACTCCAATGTCCCGCCTCCCGAGCCAAGCTCTTTGGGTGATAGCACCGTGCTTTATGGGCTCAGGAGAGTTGGGAAGGACTTTCTTGTCCGACTAGTCCAGCTCCCCATCTTACCATCTCAGGTGAGCGAATTGAGACTCAGCAGAGTGAAGAACTTGCCCAGGTTTGCTCAGGTGATAAGAACAGCAGGATTTGAACCCAGATCTGAATCCTTCACTGTGCCATGGTGGCTCCGAGGAAGCTCCGAGGAAGCTCCCTCACCCTTGGAGGCTGGGGAAGGGGTCCATCAGTTGGATTGTAGTAAACCACCATCCCTCGTTACTCTGAATGGGCTGGGCTAGTCTGTGGAGGCTGCGGGCAGTGACTTGCCCAAGGTCACACAGATAGTAAGTGTTTAGTGTCTGAGGCTGGCTTTGAACTCAGGTCCTCCTGACTCCAGGGCCAGTGCTCTATCCACTGCGCCACCTAGCTGCCCCCCTCTTTATGCCTGTGGGTGCCCAGGGGGTCCCCAGTGTCTGGGATGCCCTCTCTCCTCTCCTCTGCCCTTGGAATTCCCAGCTCAAGGGCCACGCCTGCCACTGCCAACTGATCCCCATCCTCTTCTTGGGGTCCCTTTGGACCGATTTGCACACACTTTGTGTGTTTATCTGCAGGCCTGTCACACCACTCAGCAGAGCGAGCCAGCAGCAAAACTGAGGGCAGCCAATGTGACCTGCACTCAGAGGAGCCTCTGGGAGGTCCTTGGTGAAGGCAGAACTTAATTGTTTCTTCTCTTGGAGTCATTTGCATTTTAATTTTTTCCTTCTGTGCTAAGAGAGTTGTCCCTGGTGGCATTAGGAATCAGGAGAAGAGAGCTTGAGGGTGCAGTGGCCTTATTGGCTGGTGAAATCGCATCCAGTGGGTGGCTACCTACTGAGTCTACGCATATGACCAGCCCTGTCACCAGTGTCATAGGACTTCATCAGAAAGGTTTCTAGCTGGAGGGACTTTCAGAGCCTTCTTAACCAGGAGTCTGTGAATTAGCGGTTTTTTTATTTGATAACTATATTTCACTTTAATTGGTTTCTTGTCTAATCCTCTGTAATATATTTTATGCCTTTAAAAATATGATCCTGACAAGGGGGCCCTAGGCGGCTCTGACCTGACAGCCAAAGGGGGCCAAGATATAGGAAGAACCCTGGATGGTTTAATCACCTCATTTTACTAATGAGGGAACTGAGGCTCCCAGAGAAGTGACTTGGCCAAGGTCAGGTAGGGGACAGCAGGGGGCAGGGGAGCTTTGCTGCGGGCAGGCAGTAGATTCGTTCCTTTGAGGACAGCCCAGCCCTATGGAAGCAGAGATGTGTCACAGATGCAGGTTCGATCCCAGTCCCCCACACTTAATAAACTGTGTGATCCTGGGCCAGCAACTTAACCTTGATATACCTCACTTTCTTCATCTGTCACATGGAGATAATAATAGCACCAAGCTCCCAGGGTTGTTGTGAGGATCAAATGATAAAATATTTGTAAAGTGCTTTGTCAACCTTAAAGCACCCTGTAAATGTTAGCTATGATGTATAATATATAATATAAAAATAAGAAATATGGCATAATATAATATGATATGCTGTGATATATGATATAATGCGATACCACAACACAACATAACACAACACAGCTATGTGACTGAGGTCCCAGAGGGAGCAAGTGTCACAAGTGGGATGGGGTACAGCTTGTCTGCCCCCAGATCCCCATCTCTTTGGCCAGCCCTGCTGACAGGAGCTGACGCTGCTTCATTGGGGCTGCTTTGGGCGAGGGTGGGCGGCCAGTGCCCATTTTCCAGGCTATGTAGAAACTTGGTGTCCAGAATGACTTTGGGAAATGATTTTTTTCAGGCTGATGTGATGCAACTCATAAGAAAAAGGACTTTATACACAAGAATGACAGGGCTGAGGCAGGCTGAGAAGAAGCCCAATCACCCCCTGGGCCACGCTGTAGCACGAACAGTGTGTCCTGGAAGCTGCACTACACTTTAAGGAGTAAAAAGCCAAGAAACAGTAAGCCAGGATGAGTAGGCAGAGAAAGCAGAAGACCATCAAAAACTTCTTTGAGGGAAAGGTAGACCACAATACATCCTCAGAAGAAGATAATAATAGGGTCAAAGCTCCAACATCCAAAGCTTCCAAGAAAAATATGAACTGGTCTCAGGCCATGGAAGCTCTCAAAAGGGACTTTGAAGAGAAAGTAGGAGAGATAGAATGAAGATGTAGAGAAAGAGAGGAAGGAATGGAAAGGGAAATGAGAGCAATGCAGGAGAATCATGAGAAAAAAGTCAACAGTTTGAAAAGCCAAATGGAAAAGGAGATTAAAAAACTGTCTGCTGAAAATAATTGCCTAAGAATTAGGACTGAACAAATGGAAGCTAGTGACCTTATGAGAAACCAAGACACAGTAAAGCAAATCCAATTGAATGAAAAAATAGAGGGCAATGTGAAATATCTCCTTGGAAAAGGACCTAGAAAATAAATCTCAGAGAGATAATTTGAAAATCATTGGACTACCTGAAAACCATGACCAAAACAAGAGATTAGACACCATCCTCCAAGAGATTGTGAGGGAAAATTGCCCTGATATTCTTGAAGCAGGAGCTAAAATAGAAATTGAAAGAATCCACCGATCACCTCCTGAAAGAAATCCCCAAAGGAAAACCTCCAGGAATATTATAGCCAAATTCCAGAACTCCCAGGTCAAGGAGAAAATATTGCAAGCAGCTAGAAAAAAGAAATTTAAATACTGTGGAGCTCCAATAAGGATAAAGCAAGATCTAGCAGCTTCTACATTAAAGGACTGGAGGCATGGAATATGATATTCTAGAGGGCAAAGGAACTGGGACTACAGCCAAAAATCACGTACCCAGCAAAACTAAGCATCCTCTTTCAGAGGCAAACATGGAACTTCAAGGAGAAAGAAGACTTTCAGGCATTTGTTATGAAAAGACCTGAACTGAATAGAAAATTTGACTTTCAAATACAAGACCCTGGAGAAGCATAAAAAGATAAACAGGAAAAAGACTTCATGAGGGATATTAAAAGATGAAACTATTTATATTCCTACATGGGAAGATAATACTTCGAACTCATAAGAACTATATCAGTAAGGATTTAAAGAGGACACAGGTCTGAACTGAATACGAAGGGATGTTATGTTTTGTTCTGTGTGGGGTGTCTTATGTCTGGGGCCGGATTTGGGCTTGGGGCCTCCTGGGTCCAGGGCTGGTGCTTTGTCCACTATGCCACCTAACTAACCCATAATGACATCCTTAAAATAGGGTTGAGGTGTAGGAGAAATAGACTGGGGGAGGGGGAAGGGGAGAGATGTTCTGGGGAGAGGTTGTTCACATGAAGGAAACAAGAAAAAAGCTTATGGAGGGGAGGGGAAGACGGGGAAGGAATTGGGGAGTGAGTGAACCTTAATATCATCAGAATTGACTCAAAGAAAGACTAACATACATATGCAAGTGGGTATAGTAATATATTTTTGCCCTGAGGGAGGGGAGGGAGATAAGGGCGGGGGAGGAGGGAAGGACAGATTCCGGGAGAGAGTAGTAAAAAGCAAAATACTTTCGAGGAAGGTT